>NC_137075.1:48654313-49260258 GCF_951640355.1 Cnephaeus nilssonii
TTTTTAAGCAGAAGAACAAACTTCTAAATTTCTTTATCTAAAATGTCTTTGCCCATTTTAGACCTACGCCTTTTCCCAATAAACATAAATGAAATACAAATAATATTCATTAAATATTGCCATATAACAGTCAATGAGTTTAATACAAGAGATTAAGAGAAAATAAAAATTCTTATCTTGAGATGCTCAAAGTTCAGTAGGAAGATAGATATATAAAAAATCATTTCAATGCAATGTGAAAAAAATTCAATATTAGAAATGTCAGTAAGTATTATGAAGGATACACAAAGGGACAATTAATTCTGGGAAAGCCAGGAAGGCTTTACAGAAGAGGTCTCATTTTGCTCTATCAGACCAAGAATGTAACAGGAAAAACAAATATTTGTGTGTAACACTTCATTTACACACACACACACACACACACACACACACACACACACACACACAGAATATTGACATACTCTGACTGTTGGCTGCTGAGAACTGGGCTGTTGGCAAGAGTTTGTAGAATAGAGTGAGTAGGTGGTGTACAAACCATAACAGGTCAGCTTGTCCAATGTTAATTATTAGTAGAAACAAGCAGTGCAAATATTTTACAAATAGTAAACAATGACAGTTTTCTGTAATAAGTTGATATGATGAATGTCCCCCAATTTTTAAAGCTGCTCCTTAGATACCAAAATACATGTAATATTTTATCTTAAATCTATTTATTCTTTTACAAGCACTCCTCAAGTTTAAATTTTCAAAATCATTAATTTAACTTGAAATTCCTCTTCATGATCTTTGGGAAAAAACAGCTATTAAATAGCAGTTATATTCTCCCCAGTAGGAAAGTATATTAGAAGGTTGCAAGTAAGAAATGAAAGACTAGACACTCTAAACTGAGTATGTCAAACTCAAAGGCTAACATGGGCCAAATAAACAAGGTTTAAGTTTATGTGGGCCGCAAAAAAAACAAAAGCTTCAATTTTCATAGAAATGTAGGTTTATCTTGATAGAGATATGCTGAATACAAAGGGCTGGAATAAATAAGTAATCGTTAACATAAAATAATTAGAGGCCCGATCCACAAAATTTGTGCACGGTGGTGGAGGAGGTGGGCCCTCAGCCCAGCCTGCACACTCTCCAATCCGAGATTCCTCAGGGGATGGATGACTGCCGGTTTAGGCCCTGTCCCGGGGATCTGGCCTAACCTGGCAGTCGGAAATCCCTCTCACAATCTGGGACAGCTGGTTCCTAACTGCTCACCTGCCTGCCTGCCTGATCGTCCATAACTGCCCCCCCTGCCAGCCTGGTTGCCCCACGCAGCCTGCTGTTCAGTCATTTGGTCATCCCTCACTAACCCCCCTGCCAGCCTTGTCGCCCCATGCAGCCTGCTGTTTGGTCATTACTGTTACAGTGACAGTGTCCCAGACAATTTGCATATTCCTCTATTATTAGTATAGATGGAACATTTTAATAAAAATTAATATTTTTCTTGAACATTAACTTACCAGACACTAAATAACTGCACAAATTAAAAAGTGTCACACAAATAAACCTATTTTTTTTGTTCTCTGAAAGCGAAGTATTTCCTGTTATGCATACCAAACAAGTCAGTACAAGATTAATGATGTGGCAATCGGCTGTTAAAATATTCACTGCTAGTATTAGTGGAGAGAAATAGTGCGCCTATGTGTAAGGCACTTAAGGGAAATTAATGCAACCCGATTATAGTAATCAGTTATTAGCGAACATGGTAGTTTATTATTAATAACTAGAGGCCCGGTGCACGAAATTCGTGCACGGAGGGGGGTTGTCCCTCAGCCCAGCCTGTACCCTCTCCAATCTGGGACCCCTCAAGGGATGTCCGACTGCCCGTTTAGGCCCGATCCCCCACTGGGATCGGGCCTAAACGGGCAGTCGGACATCCCTCTCACAATGCAGGACTGCTGGCTCCCAACTGCTTGCCTGCCTGCCTTCCTGATTGCCCCTAACCGCTTCTGCCTGCCAGCCTGATCACCTCCTAACCACTCTGCTGCCAGCCTGTTTGCCCCCAACTTCCCTCCTCTGCTGGCCTGGTTACCCCTAACTGCCCTTTCCTGCAGGGTTGATCACCTCCAACTGCCCTCCCTTGCAGGCCTGGTCCTTCTCAACTGCCCTCCCTTGCAGGCTGGGTGCCTCCCAAATGCCCTCTCCTGCTGGCCATCTTGTGGTGGCCATCTTGTGTCCACATGGGGGCAGGATCTTTGACCACATGGGGCAGCTATATTGTGTGTTGCAGTGATGATCAATCTGCATAGTACTCTTTTATTAGATAGGATAGAGGCCTGGTACAGGGGTGGGGGCCAGCTGGTTTGCCCTGAAGGGTGTCCCTGATCAGGGTGGGGTTCCCTTGGGGCATGGGGCAGCCTGAGCGAGGGGCCTGTGGTGGTTTGCAGGCGGGCCACGCCCCCTGGCAACGCAAGTGGAGGCCCTGGTATCTGGAATTTATTTTCCTTCTACAATTGAAACTTTGTAGCCTGGAGCGGAGCCAAGCCTTGTGCTCCCTCCGAGGCCCACAGCCATTTGTGTTGGGGTTATAATTGAAACTTTGTTGCCTTAAGCAGGTGGGCCCGGCCAGGGTGTGTGGAAAGCGTTGCTTCCCCTGTTGCCGGCGGCAACCCTGGCCTGCTCTCTCAAGCTCCATTCTGCCGCCATTTGTTTGAATTTGTTTACCTTCTATAATTGCAACTTTGTAGCTTGAGTGGAGGCTTAGGCCTGCAACAGCTGGCAGAAAGCTTGGCTTCCTCTGTTACCTAGGAAACCTTGGTCTCTGTGGCTGTAGCCATCTTGGTTTGGGTTAATTTGCATACTCGCTCTGATTGGATGGTGGGCGTGGCTTGTGGGTGTGTCAGAGGTATGGTCAATTTGCATATTTGTCTATTATTAGATAGGATTATGAATAACAGTATATTGTAAAAATTAAGCGACAAAATTTTTATTAAAATGTTTCTTACATACCGTCTTATTGGCTGGGCCACAAAAATATTCATTGTGGACTGTGTGAGGCCTGCGGGCTGCGAGCTTGACATGCTTGCTCTAAACGGCTTATTTCTGAAATATTGCTGCTTCCACGGACAGCCTTTATCTATTTTTTTCCTTAGTGTCAGGAATAATAACTTTTACCTAGTATTCTTTCTTGTTAGATAAATGATATAGATTAAATAAAGAAGGCAGATAGAGAGATAGATAGATTATATATATATATATATATATATATATATATATATCCCAAAAATATATACACATTTTAAGAGCTGATAGCTCAATTTTGTAAATGAAATGTTTTAAAATCTGGCTGGATTTTAGTTTCCACATATTGTAAAATGAGAAAAATAAATTTACCTACCTCAGGGATGATTATAGGGTCCTAAATATGTAAACACACTTTAATAGCTGATAGCAGTTAAATGAAAATGAAATGTATTATAATAAACACTGCCTTTATAATTATTCAATGTGTGTGAATACTGAATACATCTTTTGGGAAAACCCTAAATATTAACTCTCTCTCTCTCTCTGTCTCTCTCTGTGTGTCTCTGTCTGTCTGTCTCTCTCTCTCTCTCTCTCTCTCTCTCTCTCTCTATATATATATATATATATATATATATATAATTTTAATGCAGAGGAATAGCTGCTATAATATATAATCCATGAAATTCCCAAAGATCATGTGGAATCTATCTATCTATCTATCTATCTATCTATCTATCTATCTATCATCTGGAAAGAGAGAAAGATCCAGTTTTGGGGGAATAGAAAATGAATCCAGGCTATAGAAGTTGGAAGTTTCTAGTCCTGTATCATATTCAGAACTGAAGCCAGATTCTGGGGAAGCCAAAGAAAGCCAGGTCATCGATCAAAGTGAAGCCTCACAGGAGCAGGGCCGAGTCATAACCATTGTTGTGGGGCAAAGGGCGAATGCAGCAAGGAGGAATAGTGATTTTCACCTGAGGGTAGAAAGTCAGCAAGCTATATCTCATCCCCAGTGGCTTACAAAGGTTACTTTGACTCTTGAATATGGCTAGAGAGGACAATGTTAAGGACTGATCAGGTTATACCAATATGCTTGATGTTGACAATGTAAATTAGAGAGGGCTTTTAATCTTTTAGTAGTGATGAGAGTTTTGCAAGAAATATTTCAGAAACATCAGGATTTGGGGTATTTTAATTGATGGGAAACTTCCTCCCTATAAGTTTTCACTTTAAAGATAGTAAAATGTGGAATTGCTGGGTCAAACTGCAGTTCCATTTTAATTTTTGAGGAAATTGCATACTGTTTTCCATAGTGGCTGCACTGAGTCTGCATTCCCACCAGCAGTGTACTAGGGTTGCAGTTGTAACAAAGAAGGATCTCTTACCCTTTGCAATAGCATGGATGCACCTGGAGATTATTATGTTAAACCAAATAAGCCAGTCATAGAAAGACAGGTATCACATGATCTCACTTATATGTGGAACCTAATGAACAAAATAAACTGACAAACAAAATAGGACCATACACATGGAACATACAGACAGAGCTCAGTGGAAAGAGATTAATCAAAGAATTTATATACATATATGCAAAGCCCATGGACACAGACATTAGACAGGGGAAGACCTGGGGTGGGTGGGAGCCTGGTGGAGGTGGGGATAAAGGTGGGAAAATGGGGGCCTCTGTAATACTCTCAACAATAAAATTATTTTTTGAATCACATTATCATATTAATTGATGCAGAAAAGGCATTTGACAAAATCCAACCCCTTTGACTGATAAAAACTCTCAGCAAAGTGGGAATAGAGGGATCATACTTCATCACAATAAAAGCCTTATATGACAAACCTACAGCCAACATCATACTCAATGGGCAAAAACTGAAACCATTTTCCCTAACAACAGGAATAAGAAAGGGATGCCCACTCTCACCACTCCTGTTTGACATAGTACTGGAAGTGCTAGCCACAGTGATAAGACAAGAAGAAATAAAAGGCATCCAAATTGGAAAAGTAGAAGTAAAACTGTCATTATTCACAGATGACATGATATTGTACATAGAAAACCCTAAAGACTCCATCAAAAAAACTACTAGACTTAATAAATGAATTTGGCAATGTAGCAGGATAAAAAATTAACACCCAGAAATCTATGGCTTTTTTATACACCAATAATGAAATCACAGAAAGAGAAACTAAAAACAAACAAACAAAAAACAAAACCAATCCCATTTACCATTGCAACAAAAAAATTAAGATACCTAGCAATAAACTTAAATAAGGAGGTAAAAGACTTGTACTCAGAAAACTATAGGACAATGAAAAAAGAGATAGAGGAAGACATAAACAAATGGAAGAATATATTGTGTTCATAGATTGGTAGAATCAACATCATTAAAATGTCCATACTACCCAAAGCAATCTATAGATTCAATGCAATCCCCATTAAAATACCAATGGCATATTTCACAGACCTAGAAACTCTCCAAAAATTCATCTGGAATCAAAAAAGACCCCAAATAGCCGCAGCATTCCTGAGAAAGAAGAACAAAGTTGGAGGGATCACATTACCAGATATCAAGCTATATTACAAAGCCATTGTTCTCAAAACTGTCTGGTACTGGCACAAGAACAGACATATAGACCAATGAAACAGAGCAGAGAACCCAGCAATTGACCTAAGCCATTATGTTCATTTAATATTTGACAAAGGAGGCAAGAGTATACAATAGAGTCAAGATAGTCTCTTCAATAAATGGTGTTGGGAAAATTGGACAGATACATGCAAAAAAAAAATAAAACAAAGAAACTAGACCACCAACTTACACTATACACAAAAATAAACTCAAAATGGATGAAGGACCTAAACGTAAGTAGGAACCACAAAAATCTTAGAAGACTCCATAGGCAGCAAAATATCAGACATATGTCCTAGCAATATCTTTACTGATACTGCTCCTAGGGCAATGGAAACTAAGAATAAAATAAACAAATGGGACTACATCAAAATAAAAAGCATCTGGACAGCAAGCGAAACCATCAACAAAACAACAAGAAAGCCCACTGCATGGGAGAACATATTTGCCAATGTTATCTCCAATAAGGGTTTAATCTCCAACATTTACAGGGAACTCATACAACTTAACAAAAGGACGATATACAATCCAATCAAAAAATGGGCAAAGGACCTAAATGGACACTTTTTAAAAGTGGACATTCAAAAAGCCAACAGACATGAAAACATGCTCAAAGTCACTAATCATCTGAGAGATGCAAATAAAATGACTATGAGGTACCATCTCACACCTGTCAGAATGACTATCATCAACAAATCAACAAATGACAAGTGCTAGAGAGGATGTGGAGAAAAAGGAACCCTCTTGCAGTGCTGGTGGGGATGCAGACTGGTGCAGCCATTGTAGAAAACAGTATGGAGTTTCCTCAAAAAGTTAAAAATGGAACTCCCATTTGACCCAGCAATCCCACTTCTAGGAATATATCCCAAGAAATCAGAAACACCAATCAGAAAGGATATATGCACCCCTATGTTCATAGCAGCACAATTTACAATAGCTAGATTTGGAAACAGCCTAAGTGCCCATCAGCAGATGAGTGCATTAGACAACTGTGGTACATCTATACAATGGAATACTATGCTCTGTAAAAACGAAGGAACTCTTACCATTTGCAACAGCATGGATGGGCCTGGAGAGCATTATGCTAAGCAAAATAAGCCAGTCAAAGATAAATATCACATGATTGCACACATTTGTGGAATATAATGAACAACATAAACTGATGAACAAAAACAGATCAAGAGACAGAGAAGCATTGAACAGACCATCCAACCTAAGAGGGAAGGCAGGGGAGGAGGGGTTGGTAAAAGATCAACCAAAAGACTTGTATGCATGCATATGAGCATAACCAATGAACACAGACATTAGGGGGGTGAGGGCATGTGCTGGGGGTGGGAGTACCTGGAAAGAGGTCAATGGGTGGGGGGAGAAGGTTAGATAATACTTTAGACAATAAAGAATTTAAATTTAAAAGAAAGAATAGTAAAATGTAGATTTTAGTATAAAAATGTTTAATGCAGAGCACTAGCTGCCATAGTACATAATCAATGAAAATCCCAGAGATCATGTCAAACATCGTTTTGTGTTTGCAGTAAGCACTAAGTAAGTGTTGACCCAATTGGCAACCCAGAGCCAGAAGAGATGCTCTCAAAATTCAGGAAGAGCAATTACTGCAATAAAACCATTGCTTAGATAAATATCAAAGTAAAATGAAATAGAGGTTATTAAATGTCGAAAGATTGCTAACTGGTGGAGAAAAGGAAAGTTCACTCAGTGCATTAAAGGTAATCAGAATTTACTAAGATGAAACAGCAATTTGATGTGTATTTTGTAAAAGGAATTCTAAGCCAATAATAAAATGTATTCAAATTATATACTGTGAGAGGATGCTAATAATTCTGGTGTACAAGGTGCCTTGGGGATGAAGAGAAGATTATCAGGAAAACTCAGTGGTTTCGTTTTTACTGACTTCCCTGAAGTTATTAGATTCCCACACCTAATTTACTCCTTAAAGCAAATAGGTTAGAGGGATTAGGGATGCTAGCTGTATTCTCACAGGGCTTTTCCAGATTTCCTGACATTCTCTACATGTGAAAAAATATACAAATGTAAGTAAATACAGAACCGAGTAGCCATTTTTACTCAGATAAGTCCTATAGTGTTAAAAAAGTGAAGTTACTGAAATGATGGTTAAAGTATAATTTATGGATTCACATGCTGCCATGCCCACATGATTGTGCTATCTGTATAATGAAAGCAAAACCCCACACTAAATTTTACAGCCAGTTTAAGAATAACCTATGGAGATAAAAAGTACCCAGGGAATTACCATGTGCTTATGAGTGGAACAGGGGATATAAATGCAGAACCTGGGGGTTTGTTTGAGGCTTTGTAAATGCTCTCCTTCAATAGCAGTTCTTACAATATGGTAATGTGACTGGATAAAGGAGGTAATAAGTGGAAAACACACCCACCTCACAGTACCTCACAGTATTTCTCCTAATCTCTTTCAGCAACTATTTTTGTTGTTTTAACAAAGGCATTTGATTTTGGTACCACTTTTTCAAGAGTTGGATGATATGATGGAAGGATAATTTTTCAACAATTGGATGGTTAGGCCTAAAGTCTTAAGCCATTGGGGAAAATATTAGTTTATTGTATATGTGTAGACATAGCCATATATCTTAACCATGTCTCTCTCTCTCTCTCTCTCTCTCTCTCTCTCTCTCTCTCTCTATATATATATATATATATATATATATATATATTAGTATATATATTTTTCTTAGAATTATCCAAATATATATATATTTTTTTCTTAGAATTATCCAAAAGATACTGCAGCTACATCTATTAGATGTACAAAAGCTTGCCTTAAGTATGTTGCTTTGTGAAAATTTGACCCAATTGTATATTTTAATCTATTTTCAGATTGAGCCAGATGAAATAAATTGAGTTGTAAATCTGAGGACATGTTCTTTCCCACAAAAGTCAGCCAACTAAATTTTGAAAGGAAACCTTCTGCTGTTCATGATGGGGGCGTAGAAGTGAGGTCTGGAACCTCTATGATCTATTTCAGGCTGATGTCAAAGGGTTAAAATGAATACTTGAAGACTTAACTTTGGCTATATGTTTTTCTCCCATTTGAACAACAACCCTAATGTTATTAAAATGAGGCTTTTGTATTTCATTAAGAGCTAAGCAATTAAGTTTGCATTTTTGATGTACCATAATTGTAATAGTGTGACATTGTTCTGAGGATAATGTTGATTGATCATTCATAAGGCAACTCCTTGCACCACGAATCAAGTATAAACCAACACATGCAGTAAAGCACTTATTTTACATGCAGTAAAGCATTTTATTTTCAGATTGATAATTTGTACTCACAGTTTAATCTTCAGTTTCAGAATATTTTTGGACAAATTTTCACCTGCTTTCTTACCACAGATCTTTAAACTCCTATGGAAAGTGCTTTGAAATTAACCAAATACTCTGGCATAAGAACACAGAGAGGCTTTAGTATCTATACATATAAAGAGGAAATATGCAAATTAGGCTGGGAAGCTGTAATGGGTCACGACCGGAGAGGAGGAGGTTGCATGTGCAGGTGAGGCCCAGAGCAGAGATGGAGACAGAGACAGGGGGCCGGCGAGCCACTGTGCCCCGGCTCTGGCTGGCCCCCCGGAGCCAGAGCAGACCCGGACAGGGACAGGGGGGCCGGCCCGCAGCCTCTGCAGATGAGGCAGGCCTGGAGAGGACATGGCAGGCCTGCCTCCCGCCTCCCGCCGAAGCAGCGCAGCTCCCTCCCGCCTCCCGCAGAATCAGCATGGCTACCTCCGGCTCCCTTGGGTGCCGGCGGCTCCCTTCCACCTCTCACAGAAGCCGCATGGCTCACGTGGAAGCAGCGGGCGGCCTACTGCGCGCAATATCACGCAGTGGGCTACTAGTTATTAATAATGAATTATATTTAATTGCTGAGCAATAAATTTGACAGACAGGTACAGGACAGAGAAATCATTCGTTTTTTTTGCAGGCAATAGAAAAGTGCATGACCACATAGTCTCACAGCATCACAATAGACACCTGGCTATTTGGTCTCAATACCTGTGAGGTGTTTCATGCTCCAACCCACTGTCGAAATTCCATGGCTGATAGAGATACTGTTCCCAGAATCTCTTCAGATACCTTTCTGAGTCTGTAAATTTCAAACATAAAGTATCATGATTCCTGTGGTTTTATATTCTGTCAACTGCTCCAAGTTAGAACTATGCTTTCCAGAATTCCCTTCTCTGTGTGGTTCTGGGTTAAGATGAGCCACTGGGGAGATTTGTCCAACATTTGGAAGGAGGAAGAGCAGTAGCAGTCGTTAGGCTCTGAAGGTCGGTGTAGCATGACAGGTGCCATTGAAACACATGCGCATTGTCACCTGTGGGGAGAGAGCCCTCTGGTCTGGAGCTTCCAGGTCCTTTCTCACCACATTTGGCTTCTCTAGCTCCTGGGCCAGGCATATATAGGGGTTGGCAAAAGTAGCTTTACAGCTGTCATACAAATAAATAATACAATAATTAATAAATAATAATATAAGAATAACCTCTTTCGCATACTCACAACTATAAACCTACTTCTGCACACCCAGTATGTAACATACTAGTAGTAGTGAAGGGCACCACCAGCTTCGTAGGCAAAGCACCCCATTGTTGAGACTGGATACAGATGTGGGTTTTATTCTGACCTCCTGGGTTCCAGTTGTTTTCACAGTCCTTTGCTTCATGTCCAGGTTTTCTCCCCACTGCCCACTCCACTGGCTTATGGAAGCTTCAGGTCCATTACCAGATGCAACAAGAGCGTCCACAGACGTCTTTATCACCTTCCACAAGGTGTACTGTCTAATCCATATAATAAACTCCTGTTTTATATCTCCCAGTGCGTCTGCTTCTCTGATTGCACCCTCACCAATACAATCATAGAGGCTGAATTCTAGGCCAGATATTCTCTTCAGCTGGTAATCAGGGAAGGAGCATGAGGCATGCGTTTTCCTCTCTGACTTTGTGGTATATGTTGACATGCTTCTTTGACTAGAAGAGGAAAACTTTGATTTTTTTTTTAAAAGTCTTTATTGTTTAAATATGAATGCTTTTTCCCCTATTGACCTCTCCCTGCTCATTCCCACCCCCAGCACATGCCCTCACTCCACCCCCTACTGACTGTGTCCATGGGTTATGCTTATATGCATGCATACAAGTCCTTTGGTTGATCTCTCACCCCCCATCCCACCTCCCAACATACCCTCTCCCCCACCTTCCCCCTGAGGTTGGATGGTCTATTCCATGCTTCTATGTCTCTGGATCTATTTTAGTTCATCACTTTATGTTATGTACATTCACATGTATCCCTTTTAAAATGCAGACAACAGTCTCTCAATGTCCATGGAATTTGTGGAAATAAAGACACAGGACAAGGTCATTACGATCAGTCTCTGCTGCCCTGGGATCAATGCCTCTTCAATTCTAAATCTCAAGAGTGCATGCATTTCTGTGTAACAATGGACCCTTTCCCACCAGTCTGTTCCCATTGTCACTAAACAATGACAGAAGAGAGGACAGAAAGGCCTAAACTTGGATGATTATTAAAGAGCTTATCTCTTCTATGAGAATCATCTTTTTCTCTCCTGGCCTCTTGTTCTTTCTGTCTCTTTTACTTCCTAAGATCAATACTGCCTTTCAGAAAATATAGTTACTCTCTAGAATATTGCTTTCCTCATTGCCTCTGTTTATTCATTTAATTTGACTCTCCTTTGTATATTTTGGTTTAATTTCATGTTTAATGTTATGCAAAGACAGAAAGGAGCTATGGTGATGTGCAGAGGACCTGGTAGCACTTTAAGGAAGTTCTGCAGAAATACCATGTCATCCTTATGGAGTTTTTTAAAATCTAGACAATAAATAAATCAGGTGATGCTACACAGTCAAGAGTCTGTGTATGGAAGGGAAATGTGGTCAGCACTCCTTGGGAAGGCTTGGAAACTGCAATATTCTCATCCAATGGGAGTGATGGGATTAAACTGATTGATGCCAGGGGCACACACTCAGGTTATGGAAGGAAGCTAAGGCAGGTGACTGCCGGGTGGCATCTTGTGAATGCAGAGTCAGATGCCTCCGGTAGTCTTGGCACTCTTCTCAGGAGTAACAATATCTCCCCAAACTCAGTAAGACAGAGCATCATACTTTAAAGTCTGAGATAAAGGCAAAATGTGGAGATTTCTATGATGATAATAATGTTTACTGTTCATTCATAATACAACTAGATCACCTACAGGCAGCTAGGTGTGTAGGTACCTTGAGAGAAATGTGCAAGTTGAGTCAATCAAACTCTTATTAGGAAATGAGATTCCAGTTTCTGGAGAGGGAAAATATGTGAAGGTAAAGGCTTTAGTAAAAGCAATTCAGGGTCAGTTATAAAGGAACCCCATTTATTCATTTACTATGTGTCTATTGAATAGACAGCACATTCTGCATCCTAGATGAGGCATTAGGGATGAAATACTTTTCAAAACTGCATTTTCTGGAACTAGTGCTTATGTATTAGTGGCATTCTTTAAATATTTATTTAAAGCAAATATTTATTATTACTATCATTTTCCACAGAACTGTTGAAAGCATTTATACTGCTAATATGCTTTTCCAAAAGAAGTATATACTAGGTTGCATTTTCCACACATGGCCTGTTTAAATCAGCATTCTTTAGAAAATACTGGAATTATCAATAAATGCTATCCTTGCCTTCAAAGACCTCACAACCTATTGACAGCCAATAGTGGGAAAAGTGATCAGTGTAGGTAAATAAGAGCACTGGAGTGAGAGTAGTGGAAGGTAAAGAAAATAAACTGTGCTGAGGGGTCTCCATTTGCTCCTTTGTTTTCTTTTAGTCCTCACCCAGGATATGTTTCCATTGCTTTTAGACAGAGTCTAAGGGAGGAAGAGAGGGGAAGAGAGAGAAACATCAATGTGAGAGACACATCAATTGGTTGCCTTCCACCCACCCCGCTAGAGTCCCAACCAGGGCCGGGAATGAACCTGCAAACCAGGTACATGCCCTTGACTGGAATCAAACCCACAATCTCTTGTTGTGCAGGCTGAGGCTCTAACTGTTTAGCAACACCAGCCAGGGCTTCATTTGCTCCTTTAAATTGATTATGTATCCTTCTATTGCCTCTCTGTGTACCAGGGAGGTGATGGCTATGGACAGCATTATGTGGACTCCCTTGCCTTCTAATTTCGAGTTGGGATCAGTCAATAAAAAATCCAGGACACCACAGGACATGAAGAGAAAAGATTAGGATATTATTTCTGCTCTCACCTACCACTCCTCTACCCTCAGCAGGGGGATTTGGGCAGCAGCTGCTTTCTTTTGCTGAAGGCGATGAGTCATGCCAGCAGCCTCTCACACATGCCTATGGCTCTCAGTAGGCTCAGGAACACAGATCCCTCTATCCATTTAGGCCTAGCGTGGTAACAACTTCCACTTGCTGTTAATACCTTTGTGCTTCACCAGCTGCTGTTTACCCTCTGTATAAAGAATTATAATTAATTATCTTTAATTAATTTTTGAGTTCATCATCTATATTGTGCCATAACTCTCAGTGACAAAGGTACCGATATTTGAGTGTCCATTATGTCCCAATCACTTTAATACACAGTACTTCATTTGGTTAGCAAAAACACTCTTCAGAGTATGAATTATCAGCCTTATTGTATAAAATAAAAAATAAGAGAGAATTAAAATCTCAAAAGGTTAAGTACTGTGTTTAAAATCACACCTCTAAAATTAGTGGACCTAAGACTTGAGCCTCATTGTCCAAAACCCAAATACAATTTATCTCACTTTATAATTAAGAAAAAGGGACCAATTTTTAGAAATATGACAAAAGATCAGAACCATATTGATCTCAGTATTATTGAGCCAACTAAACAATGAAGTGATTTGGTGAAAGAACTGCAGAAGTAGAGACTGAATTGAGTATGAAAAGAAGACAACAGAAGCCAGGGACAGAGCAGCCTCTTTCAAAGGTGAATGTGTCTTTTCTCGATTTTCCCCCATAGTGGTTATAAAGATGTAATTACACTGAGGGTGAACAGTGCATATATAATTAAATATATATATTTCAGAGAGGAAGGGAGAGAGAGATAGAAACATCAATGATGAGAAAAAACCATTGATCGGTTGCCTCCTGCATGCCCCCTACTGGGGATTGATCCTGCAATCTGGGCACGTGCCCTGGTTGGGAATGGAACTGTAACCTCCTGGTTCATAGCTCGAAGCTCAACCACTGAGCCACACGCCAGCTGGGCAAGGGAACAGTGTTTGAAAACCATATACCTTGCCTCAATGAAGGAGGCCTGGATTCTGCTGGAGCTGTGTCTATTTGGGGGAATCTCTTAACTGCTCACTATTCCTTTCCCTTTTAAAAATAAGATTAGGTAAGTAATATGATTACAGTTAATAATATTATATTATATACTTGAAATTTGCTAAGGGGGTAGATCTCAAGTGTTCTCACTACAAATAAAAAAAAAGAAAGAAAATGGTAACTATGGGAGATTATGAGTATGTTAATTAGCTTAATTGTGGTATACATATATCAAAACATTAAGTTGTACACCTTAAATATATACAATTTTTACTTGTCAGTTATACTTAATAAAGCTGGGCAAAAGTAAGATTAGAGAAATCAACAACAATAATACCTTATCCATGTTTCTCTCTGCTCTGGGGCCATAGATCAAGGGTTGCATTTTTTTCCCTAACTTTAGGGAACCATCAGTGGCCTGAATTTATATTAGAACTTCAAGCCCCCATAAATGTAATAAATCCACATGGGTAATAAAAATATTTCCTTTGTTTCTTAATGTATTTCTTAGCATATAAAATCCCTTAGTGCTCTAATGCTCTAAAAAACAACCCACAAACACCTAGAGAATCTCAGATACCCAAGTAGGACAGGTGCACAGAATTTCTGACACTAAACCCCATTCTGCTCATGATATTTTACTGGTCATTGTTCCACCTGTGGAGAATAAGTTTGTCCTCCAAAATACATGTCTGAAAAAAATGTAGAAGTTATTAGACAAATGGAATTCAGCAAAAAAGCACAAAAAACATCAACTGACATTTGCAAGAATTCCCAAATTGCAAGAATTTCCAAAGCCAGCAATGTATTTCTTTGCAGCTAAATCTTGCATATGGGTTTCCAAAAGGGCTGTCCTGAAAGGGCTGAAGCAAGGCATGCAAAGGAAAGATAGAAGCCCTTATGACAGTGGCTACTTTACAAAAACAAATGTAGCCCAAACTACATACTTCTCTAAACTGGAGAGGATGAAGATGAAGATCTCATCCATCTAAATAATACCTTTTGCTAATTCTCACACAACCTACTTGTTTTGCTTAAGTATGCTATTTTCCCCTTGATTTTGCTGGAAATATTTTTACCAACAAGAATGGATCTCACACTGGTGATAGAGTATTTCTTAACACAAAAGGTAGTTTTTGTCTGCGGGGCCAATATCACATGTATCAAAGATTTTTGATTAAAATACATACAGTGAGGAGTGTAGCTGTGATGTTTTTGTGTGGTATCTGGATATTGTAATGAAACACAGCAGGTAGAATGTGAACTTTAGGGTAAAGAAACACAATATTCCTGAAATCTGTATAGACTTTCTCTAACTCCGGGTATTATGATTACATTTCTCTGGGAGGCAGCCCGCACTGACATTATACTGCTGATCAGAGATGTTCTTTTGATGGAGACTATTTGGTGATGCTGGGCTGAATAGCTCCACAAATGATGAGGGCTATGGTCTTTCTAAACTGGGCTTGTTTGATGAATCAGGAGAAATTTCAGAGCTATCTATAAATGAGACACAGAATAGAATTTTTTTTGTGTGTGTTATTTTTCCAACTTTTGAACTGATGTAAAATTTGAAGGCCGAACTCATTATTCTCCACAGGTAGAACAATGACCAGTAAAATATCATGGAAAGAATATGGGATCTAATGGAAGCAAAGCTCTGTCTGATGTTTTCTGGCAGTGGATTTGTGGCAGGTCACTCTACCTCCTCCAGTAACAGCATTACTTTTTTGTGATGGAAATAACAACTATTTCACAGGTAATCATAAGAATCCACTAAAATGACTAATGTGAAAGTGATTATAGTCAGATGGTTTACAGAATCTTATCACTTCCCCACTCCCCTAAAACAACTAATAAAAATAGATAAAGTATTTTAAACTCCCCTTTAAAAAAATATAGTAATGGGCTGGCAATTAGAAATGAAAAACCAGATATCAAAAATCAGTAAGCCGAAACCAGTTTTGCTAAGTGGATAGAGCATCAGCCTGTGGACTGAAAGGTCCCAGGTTCGATTCCAGTCAAGGGCATGTACCTTGGTTGCAGGCACATCCCCAGTAGGGGGTGTGCAGGAGGCAACTGCTTGATGTTTCTCTCTCATTGATGTTTCTAGCTCTCTATCCCTCTCCCTTCCTCTCTGTAAAAAAATCAATAAAATATATATATATTTTAAAAATCAGTAAAATGAGAGCCTAGAGGGATTAGCAAGAGACTGAATTTTAGTTCCAACCTGAAGACACTTACAAATTTGAATGAGACAGCCATTTGGAGGGATATTGAGCTTTCATGGCCTCCCAGGAGACAAAATACAAAGCACAAGACCAGCTTCAGGTAGGAATTATAATAATAGAAGGTTCCCCTGCCTTGCATTAGGCTAGAACCTGCAAGCGCTATACCTTGGTATAAGGGAATCCAGAAATAAACTTGTCTTTCTTCCCAGGAAACTATTTAGAAATATCCACTTTTTAAAACCATGATTTGGGGAGTAAGAAAAAACAATTCATCTGGAAACTTACCACTGTAAGTAAATTCTCACATGGATCTGTCTACCAAATTTATACTATTTTTTAAATATGTTTTTATTGATATCAGAAAGGAAAGGAGAGGGAGAGAGAGAAATAAACATTGATGAAAGAAAGAAAGAATCATTGATTGGCTGCCTCCTGTAAGCCCCACACAGGGGATCGAGCCCACAACCCAAGCATGTGTCCTGACAGGGAATTGAACCATGGCCTCCTGGTTCATAGGTCAATGCTCAACCACTGAGCCACGCCAGTGGCCTGTACTATTTTTCAGATGTAAGATATGGAGATTGTAATCTTAAACATCTCTGGAGTAGTAGCTCAGCTGATGTATAGCACAAGTAAATGACAGTCATTTCATTAAATGAGTAGGCTGGGGGGGGGGGCGCTCCACAAACAAAATCCAGCAGTCACAGAATACCTCAGAAGTGCATCCACCCAAAGTTCAATTATTTAAATGATCACACATACTACAACTAATCATGTTGAATACATCTAAAGGTAAAAGAGATTAAATGTAAGTAGAGACTTCTGTTTCTGACTATAATACAGTAACTTGTATTAAACTAATCTTCCTGTCAAAAACAACAATTAAAGCTGAATAAAATATAGAAAACAGCCTTTTGGAGGCCTAATGGAGCAAAGAGGGTAGCCAAGACTTGAGGGAATCAGATCCTAGAGAGACAGGAAGTGCTCTGAGGTGACTGCTATACTTTCCTTCACTTTTTCTTCTTAGCAATCTTTGCCCAGCACATAACTATTTTCATAGTTGCCAGACAGAAAGCAGTGATCTAAAGCTTACGACAATTATACTGGGTTGAGGCAGCAAAAATTGATGCTTAAGCTCTAGCTTAAGGATCAAGATCCCAAGAAAAAAAGAAACCACAGGAAAAGTAGCCCATTTACACATGCAGTTTCCCCTTCAGACATTAACCAAAGCCTGTACTGAACGTACACAATGCAATACAATGAACCAAGTAGTTTCTTCTTGTCCTCATCTGACAAAAATGTCATCATGAATGGGTATAAAATTGTTTTATGTACCTATTGTTTGATTTTTCAAGTGTTAAAATAACCTTGCAATCCTGAGATACACCATACTTTATCATATATATTTGTTTTTGTATATTACTATATTTACTTTGATTTTATTTTGTCAAAGACTTTTTTCTGTATGTTTGTTATTGATGAGGTCATCTTCATAACCTATAATGTCTTTGTCTGGTTTTGTTGTCACTGCTGGCCTCAAATGTGTCAGAAGGATTCCCTGCTGTTTTCTTTTCTGAAATAACTTGAGTAGATTTCTTATTATTTGTTTCTTAAATGTTTGGCAGAGTTCACCAATGAAATGTTCTTTGTGGAAACACATTTAACCACATATTCATTGTCTTTAATAGATACAGGGCTCTCCAGGATATCCATTTTCCTTGAGTGAACTTTGGTAGTTTGTGTCTTTCCAGAAATGTTTCCATTTCATCTATGATGTCAAATTTATGGACATAATGTTTTCATAATATTTTATTATTATCTTTCCCCTCTGTAGGTTCTTTAATAACATTCAGCATTTTATTTTATTTTTCAAAATATCAACATAGCTTAGCTATAGCAAGCTAGTCCTTTGTCCTGCCAATGGCAATTTGTTCTAATATTTCTCAATTTTCTGGTATATCACAGCAGCTAATGCATTCCTTTCTACTAGTATACCATTCTAGTTGAGTATTGGTGAAAACTAACTCAATTGGACTACTACCTTGTGCCAGAGACCATCTTTGCTCTACCTACCACAAGTTAGGAGTTCCTCATTGCTAACCAAACAGTAGGTAATCCAACTCCAAAACCTTACTCTAACTCCTGCTTTGGCAGAATGCTCTTTACACCAATTATTACAGGTCGGGTTCTCAGGGAAGCATACAGGAGGTTTATTTCAGAGGCTGTTTGGGATCAGCACTGAGAAAGTAAAGGGAAAAAAGCAGGTCTGAGTACAGGGGAAATGTGAGCTGTGATATAGTCTCTCTAGAAGTCTAAGCTGACCCAGCGTATGTGAGGAGTGGGGGGTTAAAGATAGAATGATATTTCAGAGCTCTTCAAAGGCACTATATAGGTCATAGGATGTGGGTGTCTTTGGGAAAGTGGCATAACCTTGGCTATGGCAACTCTCTTCAACCAAGGCCAAAGGACTGGCAGGTCAGAGGAGCCTGTTGATAGCAACCTAGCAGCTGGGATTAATATATCCTGCATTTCTAAAGGGGAATCTTAGAGGGATATTAAGTTTGAGAAATAAAAAACAAACAAACACATACACCAAGGCAATCATAAACTGCAAAAAATCAAACTCTAAGATAATATATTTAAATCATCAAGAGGAAAGGGACATCAAATGATCAACAGTAAGATATACAGCAATTTTTTAGTAAAGTGAATCAGAAGTTAATGAAACATTACTTTTAAAGCAAAAGAGGAAAATAGCTGATAACCAGAAATGCTGTTCCCATGGAAAATATTCTTTAAATATGAAGGCAACATAGGATATTTGAAGATAATAAAAAGGGAAAAAAACACATACTGGAGGTTGTTTGTTTATTTTGTTTTGTTTTGCCAGAAGAATTACACTAATAGCAATACTAAAGGTGGCCAAAACTCAAGGATGGGGATAGATTACCTAGACTTTGAAGAATCATTGGATATAAGGTCTTCAACTGAAATTGGTACCTGGAGCCCCAATGCATTTGTATGACGCTTCTCGTCCCATCATTAGAGTGGGCTCTTATGATGGTCACGTAGCAAATGGAATACTAGCTACATCTAGCTTATAGTGGGTTCACAGTGTTTGCGGACCCACATATTGGTTATTGCTCAGCCTACAAATGTATAACTGAGGTTGGTATACTTGGAATTTGGAACAATCCCTACATGGCCTTTAGCTTATAAATTAAAAACTATCATAGCAGGGAAGGCCAAGTGGAAACCTCAGAAACTGGCTCCCTGCCTAGCTGAAAGAGTAAATAAAAAAAAACACTGCATCCTGGGAGAAAGATGATGTGGTGGCAGTGATTCGTGCTACCATTAAAGTCTTAAATGTTATAGGGACAGTGGTCCCTATAATATATTCATTTAACTAGCAAGACTGGACAGTATGCAGAAACTGAGTGATTCTGGAGGATGACTTTAGAATAATGCAAGCAACAAACAAGTAGCTGGATAGCTGCTATGCTGGGAATGAGAGTGAAAATGAAAGACTCGGGTACATTAAATGCACCCAATGATTTTGTATTCTTTGCTATTAAGATTAGAAAATGGATCAGAAACATTTTGCATTGGAATGAACATTACTATTTATTTGTAGTTTTGCCCACCTTTGTCATAATGATGTCTAAAGAGATATTAACCACAATAATATTGTCTAAACTCTGTGGGGTTTTTTTTTTTGTTGTTGTTGTTGTTATTATACTGCCTAAGGAGATCTGAACCACATTATTTTTCCCATATAATATCACCTTGAAGCTGTGACCTGCACGGCTGGGTTCAGGATCTGAAGGAGGGGCTGACACACAAATGAAAACACTAGACAAGAAATATGAATTATTAAGGGGTGGGGGCTAGGTGGTGTCTCTTTCATGAAGATCACACTGACCTCTGGCTGGTCTGCTTTTTATTTACTTGAATACACATTTTCCCTTTAGCAATGCATACAGGCATATCAAAGGTAAAGTTTGGTAAACAGTAAAAGTATTATCAGGTTAGGGAATTTGCCTTGAGCCACCACTATCTCAACAGACTAGGTGCTTAGTGTCAGCCCTGCTAACACCCAAGGTCCATTGGCCTTCAACATTCTTTGGTGCACTCTCGTGACAGTATAAGCAAGCAGTGGCTTCCTGCACTTTGACCCATTACATAAATGACATTAAGCTAATTGGACAGGATAAGCAAGGGAAGGCTTGTACACTAGAGGCCTTTATAAGACACATGGTTGGAAGATAAACTATGAAGTTGTAGAGAACTATGGCCTCAATGCCTTTTTGACTTTATTGGGTTCTGCAGCTAACACATTCTACATCTAGGAGTACTGCTTCAGACCATAACCTGGGTAACTTGGAGGCTACCAATGTTCAGTGGGATCCAAAGCAATAAAGGACTCTGAAGTAAGTCAAGGTCATAGTGAAATCAGCTCTGTCCCTTGAGGTCTTACCCTTCACCACATTCATTGCTGCTACAACTGAGATAGAACATTGGCTGGGCTACAACAGAGAATAATTAAATCATATATAGGAGCAGGTGACCTTGACCCCCATGTCATCCACTACATTGTGCTAGTGTCCCTTCCCAGATCTCACCTGTAGCCATCGGGAGGTACAGACTCGTCTACTAGTATAGCATGGTAAAAGTTTTAACAAACTGGTCCACCACTTGGTGCCCAAACTATATATACCTCACCAGTAATAAGGTTTTCATTGCCAGTCGGGCAGTAGGAAACCTGGGTTCAAAACCCCATCTTATATTTTAGTTTCTTGGGTCACTGCTTATATTAATTGTTGCAGATTGTTTACTCTAGAGTAAAGAACTGATATTTATTAATAATTTTAAAAAATTAATAAGGCATTGGGTATCTATAAAGAATCAACACCTATGGAAAAAAGAGAGAGAGAGAGAGAGAGAGAGAGAGAGAGAGAGAGAGAGAGAGAGAGAGGAAGACTGGGCAGATGGAAAAGTCAACTTAGGTGCAGGCCAGAAATGAAAAAGTCAACTTGACCATGGCTCTGGATCATGTACAGCTTGTTAATGTTGCCCCAGATTAAACTAAAATAGCCAGGCCTTTATACCCTCACTTATTACATACGTTATTGGCTATGTGTGCCCTGGACAATGAAGTGTTCTACAATTGAGGAAATCCTAAAGGATTTCAAAACTGGAGGAACTTCCCTGAAACCTAGGACAACAAGTGCTGTCTTAAGGAGGATCTGGAGAGAACATTTTCTTGTTGAGCAGAGCATATAATAGAAGGTAAGATTAAATGGGTGATCTGGAGTTCCAGCATCAAAGACAAAGATGGCAGATCAGGTAGTTTATATTCAGATAGAAATGAATTTTTTTCTGAATGCCTTATGCAATTTGCCTTAAACCATCTTTTTCCTCTACCTCAGGTATGATTGTGTAATCACAGACTGTGACATGTAGGATGAGAGAGCAACAGGACTTTTCCTGGCTGGACTTGTTCAATAGTTTAGCTTTTACTTTTGTCCCTTAGATATGTTGGTGCTGTCACCCCACTTAAAATAACAGTTTAAATACAAAAACAGACTTCTACAATGGGATGGAGACTTTTTCACTTCATTATTCACCAAATACTTATTGAATTAGGTGTCCAGAAATAAAAATAACTAGAGAAGACCAATAGCCTCTAGACTTTATTGTCTTTTGTGTGCAGTGTTTAGAATTTCATGGAACTAGTCACCACATTTCTCACCAGTTTTTTTCCATGTGTATATATGTTTTTCCCAATGGGAGCATACTTTTAATTACATAATAGAAGCCAATAGAAAAATAGGATTTACACGACACATATTTCCATTCAGTCACTTTTGCTATACATCAAGGGATTTATTGCTGATAAAATTTCTTATGCAATCAACAAATTGAGTATGTGACCTGGTTTATATACTGTGTGGCATGTGAAATAAAAGATGAATAAGCTCTAAACTTCATTCTGTTAGGAGAGATGAGAGATGGACATAAACAAAATATAAAACAATAAGTAATACATGCCAGATGAGAAGAAAAGTAATGTCAGAATTCAGAAGAAAGTAACTCTACCTCTGCTAAGCATGTGGTCTTTGGAATGGGCAAAGGTAAACATCCTAAGTAGAAATAACTACATTATAAAATTTGAATACAGTGCTAACCTACAGTTTGCTTTCCAAGAAATCAGCTTTTAGTAAGTGAACAAATGAGTGCATGATAAGTAGGAAAGATTTTACAGATAATGGTGTGAAGTCAATGGAATCTTTTGGATCATTTGATGTGCGGAATGGAAGAAAAATTTCAAAGAGTTTTGACCTGAATCGTTGAGAGAATGGTGATAACAATTATTGGGGTGGGGGGAGTCAGCTGAAGAGGAATAGCAGGTGTGAATGACAAGAGGAACAGCAAATGTGCATTTAGTACAAGATGAGTGACATCCTCACTTGAGCCCAGAGAAAGAACTGCTTTTGATCACAATCTCATGAAATGGCACAGAGTAGGGGTGGGCACTTTCCTCTTCCTCACAGAACACAGCATGGCTCCAGAGCAAGGAATATTGGAAAGAAGGGAGGTAGCATCATTTTGACTTTTTAGGTGTTTTCTGTTTTAAGATGTTTGGTGGTGAGGGAGGTGCAGCACTCAGTGTTAGTCAATGTTTTCTCAGAGGAATATCAGAAGCATGAGCAAGCCACAGAGGATATTTCAGGATTTGGCAAAAGGGATAAATGCCCAGTCACCAAGGGGACTCCCAGTAGAGCCTGGTTGGTAGCAATAGCCCCAGAAGCTATAGGCAGGAAACTGTTGCATATAGCTGAGACTCATTCTGGAAATTTCAGAATGCTCTTGAGGTGTATGGGGAGTACTTTGCAGAGGCCTGAGGATTGGAAATAATGCAGGTGGGTACTTGATCTCAAAGAATTAATGGGCATCCTACGTAATAAAATAGTAATATGCAAATTGATCGCACCTTCGCTACGCCCAAGCCACGCCCGCCAGCCAAAGCCACACCCACCATCCAATCAGGGTACGTATGCAAATTACCCAACAAAGATGGCAGTTAATTTGCATATGCTGAGGGAGGGAGGAGTGAAGACTGAAGACAACTTAGAAGGAAGAGGGAGGAAAAGCAGAAAGCAAGGTGGCTGCCAGAGAGGGAAAGCCCAGGTGGGGCGGGGCGGGGTGGAGCGGGGCGGGTGGCAGTGGCCCGTGGGTGCAGGCATGGTGGCTGCAACAGCGGCAGCAGCGGCAGCGCACGTGGCTGCAGTGGCCGCTTGCAGGATTCTTCCTGCAAATGGGCTACTAGTTATTATTAACATAGGAATGCAGTAGTCACACATTGTGGGCACTACAAATAAGCCCCACTCCTCTCCCATAGTAACTGCTCCCTCCAATCTATTTGCTTCCAAGAACCAACTCTATACATATCCATCATGTTTAATTGATGGGCAGACAGTCCAGAACCAAGTTTTAAAGCATTTATGATTGGTTTTGAAAACATGTGCACGTGTCCTCAGAAAAGCTAGGCACAGGTTTTCATCCAGAATGAATAATTATGCGTAGAACTGATTACTTAAACACACAGTTCATGATTATGAATGAAATTACCTGTATTACACTGAAAATACCTTGCTCTGCATGGATTAAAGAAAGCACAACTTGATTGCAGATGCTGGAAATTTTAGGTCTTGAGATTTTTCAGTTGCTCTCAAAACATATCACTTACCTCTTGTAACATTCCTCTTATAGAAGTAATTTACAAGCTGAAATTGAAAATGACATATTGGTTATGCTGGATTTCACAGTGGAATAAACTTTCAGGAGCTGGACCACAGGAAAGTAGGTGGACTGTTTTTCAGTTTTTAACTCATCCAATTCAGACACTTTTACCAATATACTAGAGGCCTGGTGCATGAAATTCGTGCATGGAGGGGGGGTTCCTCAGACCAGCCTGCACCCTCTCCAATCTGGGACCCCTTGGGGGATGTTGGCCTGATCTCCCCTACCTTGCCCCCCTGCCTGCCTGATCGCCCCTAACCACTCTACCTGCCTGCCTAATCACCCATAACTGCCTCTGCCTGCCTGATCACCACTAACTGCCCTCCCCTGACAGCCTGATCTCACTCCCAACTGCCCTCCCCTGCAGGCCTGATCTTGCCCCCAACTCCCCTCCCCTGCCAGCCTCATCGCCCCTAACTGCTTCTGCTTTGGCCTCCACCACCATGGCTTTGTCCGGAAGGAAGTTGGATGTCTGGAAGATGGCCGGTCTACCCGGTCTAATTAGTTTATTACCCTTTTATTAGTATAGATCAGTGGTCGGCAAACTCGTTAGTCAACAGAGCCAATTATCAACAGTACAACGATTGAAATTTATTTTGAGAGCCAAATTTTTTAAACTTAAACTTCTTCTAACGCCACTTCTTCAAACTAGACTCACCCAGGCCATGGTATTTTGTGGAAGAGCCATACTCAAGGGGCCAAAGAGCCGCATGTGGCTTGCGAGCCACAGTTTGCCGACCACAGGTATAGATAGATGCACAGGCCAAGTAGAACTCTATCTATTTGTTTAACCTGGTGATTCCAGCAAACTCCAAAGCCCGTTAAAGTTCCCTCTACAAATCTATGTAGATGTTTAAAATACTGCCTTTATCATTTCACTGGTTTAGTCTTTTTTACTTATTAAAATACACATTCCTGAGGAGGATAATCTACTAAAGTGTAATCCATCAAACAACATGGTGTGAACCAGCTTGTCAGCTGTCTTCCGAAGTGACAGCTGGAGAAGAACAGGTTTATTTTCCTACATTGTTTTGGCAATGTCACTTTTCACATATTTTCTCACTAACCAGATTGGACACTTTGTACAGGCAAGGGCCTTGGTTTTGGCTTTTATCATTTCACTTCATGTGGACTCACTTTCGTTTTTTTGAAAACTGATTTACCTTTCTTACATTTCATAGATTTTTGTAAAAAAAACAGCTTAATAAGTATGTAGTGCTTAAATGTAAGGACTCAATGCTGAAATGGTAATTCCAGATTAAACATAAAGATACCAGACTCAAAAGCACTTTAACATGTAAGCAAAATACAGCTCACTTTCCCAGGTTTATTACTTTATTTTGTGTTCATAAACCATAGCATTGTTTTAAATTAAATTTTATATTTATTAAAGTAATATATTTCATACATATACAAAGTAACACAAAGTTTAAAATACTGAAGTCAGTCTAAAAGTTTTCTATGAGGGAACTTGCCCTCCAGTCCTCTATCTTCTTTTCCAATGTTAAAGGTAAAGCATATATATAAAGCCAAGTGACCGGAATGACGGAACGACCGGAACAACTGGTTGCTAGGACATGCACTGCAATGGCAAATCGACCTGATCGGGGTCCAAATGTGCACCCCCAACCTCCCACGGCCCCTCCTCCCAGCTGGCCAACATCCCACGGCCCCTCCCCCCCACCGCCCTGGCCCGATTGGCCCCCATTGGGGCAGGCTGGCCAGAACCCACCTGTGCACAAATTCCTGCACTGGGCCTCTAGTTAGATATAATGATAGTTGCAGGTTTTTCACAGATGTCCTTTATCAATTTGAGTAAATGTCCATCTTTTCCTAGTTTGTTGAAGCTTGTTATCATAAATGTTGAATTTTCTAAAATCATGTTCTGCTTCAATTGAGATAATTGTATCTTCTGTTTTAGCTTGTTGATATTATGAATCAAAAGTAAACTAGTTAAATTATTAAATTAATAATATTAAATATTAATAAATTGCTTTTACAAATTTATGAATGTTCAACCCACCTCTCATTTCTAAGATAAAACCCATTTGTTCACAATACAGTATCCTACTTTATGTTACTAGATTTCATTTGCTATCATTATAGTTCTCTAGATTTCTTTGAACCTGTTTCTATATCCTCCTCTATCTTCTGAAACGTTGGTACAATTTTCCACATGATGAAAGTATCTAATAATCTGTCAGTTCAAGTCTCTTCAGAAGCCTCATCCAAACAATTTGGATAATTGTTCTCCAGGCTTGTGGTTCTATAAAACATCATTCTGAGGATGCCTGTCTTCTCTCATTTATTTTTATACTCTGTTCTCTCTATCCATGCTCCCTCTTTATCAGCTATTTTTATTTTATGTATCTATTTCTGTGGAGACAATCTTTCTGTATTTTCCTATGAAAAGATCATTTTTGGAGATACTTTTCATGTCTTGGAATAACTATATTTTACCTTCACCTATGATGGCTACTTTGGTTGGCATAAAATTTATATTTAAAACAGTACCCACTTAAAATGTTATATTTTGTTTTTGTTGTGATAAAGACCAAAACAATTGTGATTCTTGACACTTTGTAAATAATATTGTTATTTCTCCTTTCAAAAAACTTTGTGGATCTTCTCTGTATCTTTGGCATTCTAAAATTTCATAAAGATGCCTCCTACATGAATTTTTAAAAGATAATCATATGATTAGTTGGTTGGTCTCTTTAGTCTTGAGTTCTGGGAAGTTGTCTATCCTTAAGTTCTGGAAATTTCTCTCCTGAAATTGTTTTTGTGTCAACTACCGAATTTTAGATTTGTTGGGGGTTAAGTTTTCAAAGTAATAGAAATAATAGAAATTTATGCATAATTTTAAAAGTAGAAGTCTACTACTTTCTTCAGTTTATAATTTTAGTGTAACAAACATTAATCAAACATCCATTAAATACCAGGTACTATGCTAGAGAGAAGGGGCCTAAAGAAAAATTATTTTCAGATTCTCTCATTTAATTGTTTTTTATCTATTGAGGTATAAACATGAAATCTGCTATAAGCAATCTAATGTGGTAAGAAGTGCTTGTAGGTGGGATGAAGAGGAAGTTGAGGTACATGGAAGAGTAATGCTCCTCAGGGGAGTTCAGAGAAGATTCCCTGGAAGAAATTACCCATAAGCTAAAATTTGAAGAGGCATAAATATAATCAAACAAAGAAGGAGGGGAAGGGCATTCCTGTCAGAGAGCGTGATATTCATTTTTTCATTCATTCATTCATTCCTTTACTAACTTATTTAATAAGCATTTACAGAATATTATCTGATTTCAAACAGAATTCTAGACATGGGTATCAATAGTACACAGTATGATCAAAGGCATGAAATAACAAAATACATACATTTTGTTCTGTGTGTACTTGTGTGTCACTAGAAGCATTTAGAACAATTATTGGAGTGCAATATATGACTAAAGATGTGGCAAGAAAGAAGTCTGGGAACATTATCGAAATGATGAATACCTTGAATTTTTCTTGCATGTTTCTGGTGACATGATAGGATATTTTCCTGGTTTTATTTTGTTTTTATAATACAACTAGTGTCCCAGTGCACAGATTCATGCACATTGAAAGGAAATTAATGAGAAGAAATATTTTAATATCACTATGTGCACTTTGCTAATGAAAAGAAAATAGGATTCTACTGAGTCTCCTATCTACCTACTCTAGGACCTCTCTGAGGATCAAATGAGATGAGGCATAAGAAAATGTTTCACAAACATTTGGTTAAAGTGTAAAATGTTTGCACCTGGCTATAAAGCAAGTTTGGTTCCTGGGCTGAAGAAACTCCAAGGATGCTAGTCGCTAGGAAGAGGAAGCCTGGCATTGCTATGTGACATCATTACCTGGTGCCCACAGTGACCATTTCTAGGCTGGGCTGGGCTATGGGCTGTATTTTGCACCATGTGGTCTTGGCAGCATTGGCTGTGATTTGGTGGGATATTGCTCTGGGGTGGTGGCAGGCCTGTGTCTCACTTGGTGGAAGCCGAGTATTGGTTTGGTCCATGGTGCCATTTATTTTCAAATTTCCAGTCATGGCAGGTCCTGCATTGAGTGTCTGCTCCCTGGTGGTCAGTGCACATCATAGCTACCAGTCAGATGGACGGACACTTAGCCTTTTTATGTATACATAGACTAGAGGCCCAGTGTAAGAAATTTGTGCATGTGTAGGGTCCCTAGGCCTGACCAGTGATCAGGACTGATCAGGGCCTTCCAGCTGCTGGCTGGGGCCTTCATTCCAGCTGATGGCCAGAGCCTCCCTTCCCTGGCTGCCGGCTGCCGGCTGGGGCCTTTCTTCATTCTGCACTGGCCCCTGGTGGTCAGCACACATCATAGTGAGATATAGAACTCCCAGTCACCTGGTCGAACTCTTGTGGGGGCACTTTGCATATATATATATATATATATATATATATATATATAGAGAGAGAGAGAGAGAGAGAGAGAGAGAGAGAGAGAGAGAGACTAGAGGCACAGTGCACGAAATTCGTGCATGGGGTGGGGGGTGTTCCTCAGCCAGGCCTGCCCCCCTTCCAATCTGGGACCCCTCGGGGGATGTCCAACTGCTGGTTTAGGCCCGATCCCTGTGATATCAGGCCTAAACCGGCAGTCGGACATCCCTCTAATGATCCGGGACTGCTGGCTCCTAACTACTTGCCTGCCTGCCTGTCTGATTGCCCCTAACCGCTTCTGCCTGCCAGCCTGATCGCCCCCTAACCACTCCCCTGCTGGCCTGATTGATGCCTAACTGCTCCTCTGCTGGCCCAACCACCCCCAACTGCCCTCCCCTGTTGGCCTGTTCATCCACAACTGCCCTCCCCTGCCACAACCTGCCCTCTCCTCCAGGACCCGCCTCTTCTACGCAAGGCAGCAGAGACACTGAGACTTGCCTCCTCTATGCTGCACAGATCCGTGGGACCCCCTAGGCCTCACTGCGCAGGGTAGCCGCCGGGTCCTGCTTCTGCTATGCATGTGGCCATCTTGTGGTGACCATCTTGTGACGGCAATCTTGTGACAACATCACACACGAGGGCCACCTAGGCTTTTATTAGTATAGATAATTTTATATGAATTACTTATATTTTATTTTTTAACTTACCCACTACACATCAAATATAGGTCAGAAATTATGTCTTTAACTATTTTCTTCCCCCAAATAGGATGATACTATCAAAGTTGTCTCTGCTATAGAACAGACAATTACCTGTTTCTCTACATCCTTATCTCTTTAAATGCTCTCATCACCCTTTGTTTTCACCTTCACTGGAAACCAACTCTCACCTTTCCCTTCACTAGCATAAGTTGGCACATTTAAACAGACTGGTGTGTATTGTCCTATAATTTTATTTATGCTGAAATAATCATGTGTAAATATTCATCCATCTTTTTTCTATTTCTGCATTCATCTTTAAATCTATCAATTATCTGTTTCAAGCTTGGTCATTTTAAAAAATTAGTTCCTATTATACAATTTCTCAGCTCAGCCTCACAGAAATCCTTTCAAGTTAACTGATATAGTTTTAATTAATTATTCTCAATGACTGCAAGGTATTCTATCATGTGGATGTACCATAATTTATTCAACCATTCTCCTATTGATGCTTATTATCTTTGTTTCCAGTATTATGTCACAATGAACAGTGCTGAAATAAACATCCTTAAACATATATCCTGGCATACTGCTATTTTAATCTTATAAATCCCAGATTATAGGTTAAAAGATACATGTATTTTCAAATTTAATAGATTTTGTTGCTAAATTACTCTCCCAAAAGACTATATCCCATATCGACCAACAAATTAAGAGGAGGTTGTTTTCACCATATCCCCACCAACAATAGATATTATTGCTCTGTTTAATTTGTGCCATCCTAGTCAGTTTGGCTCGGTGGCTAGAGCATTGGCCTGCTGACCAAAGGGTCAGGGGTTCAATTCCAGTCAAGGGCATTTACCTTGGTTGTAGGCTCCTCCCGTATGCAGGAGGCAACCAATCAATGTGTTTCTTTCACATTGATGTTTCTCTCTGTCTGCCACTCTCTCTAAAAATCAATGGAAAAATATACTTGAGAGATGATTTTTAAAAGTTTGTGCCAATTGGGCTATATAAAATATTTCATTATTACTATACTTTTCATTTCTCTGACTACTGGAAGGTTTGGGGATATATTTAATGGCCATTTGGGCTTGCTCTTCTGTGATTTTGTGTGTTGTTTATTAGCATTTTTATGTAAATTTATAAGTGGTCTCTTTTTTAAATTTTAATTTTTTGTCTGCCATCTATAACTCAAATGCTTAAAATTAATCTAATGTCTTTATGTAGTAAATATTTTTTCATATAAAAGTTTATACTTCTTGTAGAAAAATATTGTTATTTTTATTATATAATTTTTGGTTTTCCACTCTTGATGATGGTCTTTTCCACTTCTATTTTTATATATGTTTTTTATAGTTTCCGCTAAGTAGTCTTTTCCCTGAAAGTTCTTCATCCATCTGAATTTATTTTTAATTTTACTTAGGGTGTGAGATAGGAACACAACTTTTTTTCTTTCAGATGTATAGTGAATGTGTCAGCACTGTGCAATAAAATACCATCCCTGTCATATATTAAATTTTCAAATGACATCTGGTCTGTGCTTGGATTTTTCATTAGATACCACTGATTTTTATTTCTATATAAATATGCCATTTTTACATTACAGAATATTTATAGTGTTTTAAATATTTATTAAGGTAAATGTCTTTTAATTATTCTTGCTTTTTTATTTGTTATTTACAAAAATACTTCTGATCAATTTAAGATACTTCTGTCCATTTCAAAACAATAATAATAATTTTAAATATCTGTGAACATTTTAATAGGCTTTGAAATATATTTATTAATATTGATGAAATAGACATTTATAGCCTAACAATTCTTTCCACCCAATAACATGATGCTATTTCCATTTTTTTCTGATTTTAAAGAATTTTCTTCAATCAGATTTACTCTTTCCTGTACCTTTCTTGTTAAATTTATTCCAAAGTGTTATATATTTTTTGTTATGGTTGTTAAAGGACTATTTTCACTTCTTGATGATTATTGCTAACATAGAAAAAACCACAATAGTGTTTTAAACAGTGCTGAGACACAATAAACATGAATGTTAAGTAGAAACCTGGTGGTAATGTGGAGAATGAATTTTTGTGGAACAAGACTAAAGAGAGAGAAGCCAGTTAGGAGGCAATTGTTGCAGTTCAAGTGTGAGGGAAGAAATGAATCATGGTGTGGCTGTCAGGTGGAGAAGACAGGATGAATGAAAGGGTTGAGATGACATTAGTGGAAGGTGAGTATTGACTTTATATGGGACACACTGTACAGGGAGGTGTTCAGATTTACTTTCAGATTTCTGGTTATTTAGTGAAATAAAAGATAAAAGAGAATGAGCAGGAGATAATCTCTCCTCCCATATTCACTACAGCACTATTAACAATAGCCAAGATATGGAAACAAAATGAGTGTCCATCAACAGATAAATGAATAAAGAAAATATGATATATAAGTATAATAGACTACTATTCAGCCATAAAAGAAGGAAATCTGCTGTTTGTAAAGACATGAATGAACCTAGAGGGCATCCTGCTAAGTGAAATCAGCCAGTCACAGCAGGACAAATACTGTAAGACTCCACTTATGTGAGGTAGTGTACTTAAAATAGTGGAACTCATACAGCCAGAGAACACAATAATGGTTGCCAGAGGCTGGGGGTTGAGAGAGTTGTAGGGTTATTATACCAAGGGTATGAAGTTTCAGTTATCCTATCTAATAAAAGAGTAATATGCAAATTAACCACCACTCTGCTACACCCACCAGCCACGCCCACCAGCCATGCCCACCAGCCAACTAGGAGAAAGTATGCAAATTAACCCCAAACAAGATAGCTGTGGCCATGGACCGAGCAGGAGGGAGGCTTGGGTTTCCTTGCAATGGAGGAAGCCAAGCTTTCCACAGACCCTGGCAGGCCCAGGCCTCCACTCAAGGCTACAAAGTTTCAATTATAGAAAATAAATAAATCCCAACATAAATGGTGGCAGCCATGGAGCTAGAGAGAGCAGGAGGCTAGGATTGCCCCCAGCAATGGAGTAAGCCAAGCTTTCTGCCTGCCCTGGCCTGCCTTGGCCTCTGCTTAAGGCTAGAAAGTTTCAATTGTAGAAGATAAATAAATCCCAACAGAAATGACTGCTGCCACGGAGCGAGCAGGAGACTTGGCTTTGCTCCAGGCTACAAAGTTTCAATTGTAGAAGATAAATAAATCCCAGATACCAGGGCCTCTGCTTGGGTCACTGGGGGCATGGCCGGCCTGAAAACCACCACAGGCCCCTCACCCAGGCCACCCCATGCCCCAAGGGAACCCCCACCCTGATCTGGAACACCCTCCAGGGCAAACCAGCTGGCCCCCACCCATGCACCAGGCCTCTATCCTATCTAATAAAAGAGTAATATGCAGATTGACCATCATTCCAACACACAAGATGGCTGCCCCCATGTGGTCAAAGATCCTGCCCCCATGTGGACACAAGATGGCCGCCACAAGATGGCCAGCAGGGGAGGGCAGTTGGGAGGGACCAGGCCTGCAAGTGAGGGCAGTTGTGGGCAATCAAGCCTGCAGGGGAGGGCAATTAGGAGGGACCAGGCCTGCAGGGAAGGGCAGTTGGGAGGGACCCAGGCCTGCAGGGGAGAGCAGTTGGGGGAGACCAGGCCTGCAGGGGAGGGCAGTTAGGGGGCAAACAGGCTGGGAAGGGAGCAGTTAGGCATCAATCACGCTGTCAGGGTAGTGGTTAGGGGGTGATCAGGCTGACAGGCAGAAGTGGTAGGAGCAATCAGGAAGGCAGGCAGGCGAGCAGTTGGGAGCCAGCAGTCCTGGATTGTGAGAGGGATGTCCGGTGGGATTGGGCCTAAATGGGCAGTCGGACATCCCTCGAGGGGTCCCAGATTGGAGAGGGTGCAGGCTGGCCTGAGGGACACCCCCCTCCCCCGTGCATGAATTTCGTGCACCGGGCCTCTAGTACTAGATAAATATGTCCTAGTGATCTGCTGTACAGCATGGTGCCTATTGTTAATGATATGGTATTGTGCACTTCAAAATTTGTTAAGAGACTCGATCTAATTTTAAGTTTTCTTAACAAACACTCACACACACACACACACACACACACACACACACACACAAATACTCTTAAAGGTGGTGGGTATGTTTAGTGTTGTGATTGTGGCGATGGTATTAAAAGTTTTTACATATGTCCAAATGTATTAAATTATAGATATTAAATATATACATTTCTTTGTCTATCAATTATACTTCAAATAAGGCCGCTAAAAATCAATACATAAGAAGACCAACAATGAAAAAATAAAGAATGGGCAAGTTAAAAAGTGAATCCACAGTAAGTGGTAGTCCTTGATTATGTCTCTGTCTATATATTATAGAGCAGTGTTCCTCAGAATTTTGGCAATCCTATAACCAATTATTGGATGACCAGTGCAATTATAGGTTGCCGCATTTTAATTAAGTGTATTTAAACAAATAGTAATACTTTTAAAAGTAATTATTAGAAAAAAAAAACCTGATTACATATCTATGGTAGATAAGCTATTGTGTTTAAAGCTTTATCAGGATGTATGTAGTTAATATGACCAAGTGGCCAAGTTGTACATTCAGTAGGTTCTATTAAGATAAAACATTCAAACGTTCAATTAGAGATGTTGAGGAAATAGGAGCAACCACTCACTACTTTGTCAGTTATGAACATTCATCTCAAACACAAATTCAAAAATTACAAAACGTCTTTCTCAGAAAGGCTACTTTCAGAGCTACATCAGATATAAACTAAATGACTATATCACACTGGAAAGCTGGACTGTTCAACATTTCTACTTGCAAGACGGCAGCAATCAGTTCACTAGCCTACTCTGGTAGCTTTGGCTGCCACAATTATTTCCTCTTTTAGATGAGAAATAATAAACTCAATAACCTGTTATCAATTTCTAACTCTAATAAATGAAAGCGAATATTAAGGGAAATGTTAAACCCTTTGTAAGGAAGCTATTCATAGCTCTGTTTGACCTTCAAATAAAATATTGATACTTTATCCTTAATTTAAAAATCATAATATTTTCCTTTGAATTTTTAGAGTAAGATTATTCAATATGTTGAGTGCATCTTTGAAATGTGTTATTTAAGTAGGCACCTTAAAAATGATATACTCTCTTCACTAGTATTATTAGTGTATTTAATGGATAATTTTTATTAATTAAAAAATTCAAACATCTTCCCTGCTTAGAGCAAGGGAAATGTGTGGAAAAACAGTCTTTGGCCGAAACCGGTTTGGCTCAGTGGATAGAGCGTCGGCCTGCGGACTGGAAGGTCCCAGGTTCAATTCCGGTCAAGGGCATATACCTTGGTTGCGGGCACATCCCCAGTAGGGGGTGAGCAGGAGGCAGCTGGTCGATGTTTCTCTCTCATCGACGTTTCTAGCTCTCTATCCCTCTCCCTTCCTCCCTGTAAAAATCAATAAAATATATAAAATAAAGTAAAGAAAAGAAAAACAGTCTTTGACTTGCAGCTCACTCCCTCATATAATGAAAAGATGGACTCATCAAAGCTTTGATCCCATCATATTCAATATGTTTACTATTTCAGAGAAATGTGCTGTCCAATAGTGTAGCCAATACACATATGTAAACATTTAAATTTAAATAAATTAAAGGTAAATAAAATTAGAATTTGATTTCTCAGTTGCACTAACCACATTTCAAGTGCTCAATAGCCATATATGTCTGGGGATACCATATTAGACAGAGTACATAGAAAAATGTTTTACCATTGCAGAAAGTTCTTCTGGTCAATGCTCTTGTAGAACAATGAATTAAGGAGTATCATGTATCACCATCTATTCTCTTTGAATGAATAATGTTTAGACTGATTTTCATAGGCAGCTTCTTTGCCTATGTCACATTTTTCTTGCTGGACAAACATCAATGCCCTTGCACCAGGTTCTAAAGGTATCTCTTCCAGTCTATCTCACACATCAGAGATACTCATTCACTACTCCAAAAGCAAATAATCTTTTCTGCATCCCCATTAATTCAATGAAAAAATGGAACAAAACACACTTTCTTCCTACATGCTCTACACTTGTGCCAAAAGCTGATATCTCACACATTAATAATTTAATGCAATTGTAATAAGAAATATTTTTTGATATACACACACAGAGACAGACAGACACAGGCACACACACACCACGCATACATCTAACAGACGCACAGTTTAATTACTATCTTTTTTTTTATATGCTTATGATGCCCTTGGCATTCAATAGCATCATTTATACATTTTACCAGCATATATTTTCTTATTTTTGTGGCATAATAATTGTCAATAATTTTCAGTTCGTTTTACAACATTCTCAACAATACTGTAAGGGTCATTTATATTTGTTTTACTCTGAAGAATGTAATTTTGGATAATGTCTCTTTCATTTGTGCTCTTGTCTTTAGTGGGTAAAAGTAATCCACATTTTACTAAAGAGGCTTTTTATTATATTTATAAAAAATCTTGTAATTATTTGAAAATTAAGAACAAAGTTCAATGACTTTGTGTTGGCATTTAAAAATTTTTATTAACACTTAACTCATTGTGGACTAAAAAAAATTTCCCATTGGCCCAATGAAATCCAATCCTATATAATAAAGAGGTAATATGCAAATTGACCCTCACACCCTCGCACAAGATGGCCACACCCATATGCTCAAAGATGGTTGCCACAAGATGGCTGGCAGGGGAGGGAAGTTGGGGGCGACTGGGCCTGTAGGGGAGGGAGGACACTTGTGGGGGGGCAGGCATGCAGGGGAGGGCAGTTAGGGGTGACCAGGCTGGCAGGGGAGGGCAGTTGAGGGTGACCGGGCCTGCAGGGGAGGGCAGTTGAGGGTGACCGGGCCTGCAGGGGAGGGCAGTTGGGGGTGACTGGGCCGGCAGGGGAGGGCAGTTGTGGGCAATCGGGCCAGCAGGGGAGCAGTTAAGTGTTGATCAGGCTGGCAGGGGAGTGGTTAGGGGGTGATCAGGTTGGCAGGCAGGTGAGCGGTTGGGAGCCAGCAGTCCCGGATTTTGAGAGGGATGTCCGACTGCTGGTTTAGGCCCGATCTCACAGGGATCGGGCCTAAACCAGCAGTCGGACATCCCCCAAGGGTCCCAGATTGGTGAGGGTGCAGGCTGGGGGACACCCCCTAGTGCATAAATTTCATGTACTGGACCCCCAAGGATCCCAGATTGGAGAGGGTGCACTGGGCTGAGGGACCCCCCCCCCAGTGCATGAATTTCATGTACCGGGCCTCTAGTTTTTAAATAATTGTATATTTTATTATTTTATTTAACTGATTTTGTGAAATCTTTACAGTTACCGAGTCAATTTCCTAAAACATACACATTTATATTATCACTGGAGTCTCATTTGTTATTCTTACCAACAAGGAAGTTGTATGTAGGGCATCAAGGAAAGTTGTATGAGGAGGGACTCTGAATTTATTACTCAGAAGGGCCAGTGCTTTGTGCTCCTGTTTATCAAGATTTTATGCTTCAATAAACAATTTTTGGAGCTACTGATCCATTTTTGTCAGTAGAAGATAGACAAATAAATGTAGTAAAAAATGCAAATGTTATATATGAAAAAATGTAAATAGTGTATATACTATGTTTAAAAACTGAATATCCTATATAATAAAAGGCTAATATGCAAATAGACTGAATGGTGGAACAACCAAACAACCAGTCGCTATTACGTGCATTGACTACCAGCGGGCACATGTGGAACATGGCGCGTGTTGGCTACAGTGGGATGGTGGAGCAGGTGAGCAGAGGTGCCAGACCAAGGTGGGGTGCCAGTTGCTGTCATCGGGGCAAGCCTGTGGTGGTTACTGAATATTCTTTGCTCCTGCGGTGTAGTCCTGCCTGGCACTCGCACCTGCTGCTGGCACCGGAGCCACTGCTTGCACCAGCTGCCGGCTCCCAGCGCTAGCCCTGATCGCTCAGCACCATCAGCGGGTGTGAGCGGCAGCTGCCGGCTCTGATCGCCCCTCAGGGCTTCTCCACCTCCCCCTGCTCCTGAAAGGCGATTAGGGCAGCAGCCACCAAGCGCACCTGCACCCGCTGCTGGCACCAGTCCCAGTCATTCTGTGCCATCAGCAGGTGCTAGCAGGGCTGGCACCATCAGGGTGTGCGAGTGGCAGCGGCAGTGGGGCTGCTTGCATTCAGGGGACTGGGACCAGGGCAGGAGGGGCCGGCGGGGGAGAGGAGGATGGGCCAAGACCTGCCTCTGTGCCCACTACAGCCTCAGGGCCCACAGTCCCTTTCAAGGTGCAAGAATTCGTGCACTAGGCCCCTAGTATATGTATATGAATATATGACATGCAATTACTTTAGCTTTCTTAAATTACAGATTCTTAAAATGTGTACAGCATTTAAGGTAGTGAAAAAACATGAAGCAAAACAGGATTTTTGTAAAGATCACAATTAACCCCACATTTCTAACTTTGAAATATGTATTTAAACCTTTTTTTCACAACCCACCAAACTCATGTGGATCACTTGTTACACCACAGGTCTTTGAGAATATGATTTTCAATGATCATGTATACCTATCAGGAGGGACTTACTAATTTTTAGTTTTACTCCTCAGGAAGTGGTATCTAGGGCATCAAGGTAAGGAAGCCAATGTGGTGGGGCGAGGGTGTAGAATAAAACCTACAGTGTCCATTTCTAAGATTGAGGTGGGAGGGGATGTAAAGTTTTTAAAGGTTTATCAAAGTTGGACTTTGATAAACGGAGGCAGAGTTACAGGAACAGAAGTGGATCCACGTTGTGTGTAAGGGCACATACAGACAGCACGCAAGCATGATGCACCTGGGGAACAGAGGGCTAATCTCTGGAGAGTATTCACTCTCCTCCAAAAGGAAAGAAGTTTTCAGGGTCACACAAAGCTCCAGGTACAGACTCCATTATATGCTGACCCCCATCCGCACCTATACTTACGCACCAGCAAAAGAGGTAAATAAACATAGATCAGTGATTTGTTATTTGCTCATTTTGATTAGAGGGAACATTATTACAATGTATTCATGCAACTAACATATACAGTAATTCTATGTTTTCTTGGCATTGTCACAGAGGAAAGTGTTTTATATAAAAAGACTTTCCATGTAAATTTCAAGTACAAAACCCCTTTAAAATTGTAAACACGCCATTTAAAAAACTCTCTGGAGTTTATTCTACACTCCCTGACTTTCTAAAACAGTGATGTAGTGAATATAGTTTTTTTCCCTCACTAATGATACTACTACATGAAAAACATCAATAATTTTGCTGTGCTCTATAAATCAATGCCTTTAGAGAGACTTGAAGTACATGAGACCTCTTACCCATCCACTAAGTGGCCTCAAGCTGTGTGGTTTCTGCTTTTAAGTTTTTCTGGCTCCCACCTCCCCATCCCCATGGACAGGCTGTCTGCTGTTATGACTTCTCACCAAAGTACCTTCTTGAGGTACTATCTTCCCACCTTCTTTCTTCCCCTTTCCTTCCCTTCCACCATGCCTTCTACATTAGTATTTCTAATTTGTTTGAGGCTGGCACCCAGGCATTCATATATCTATAAGAGAAGTGAGTCTGCTGTAAGGCTCCATGGTCTCTGACTGGTGGTCAGGGGCTTTTCTGGGGAGGAAAGTGGTGGGTGGGTGTGGGGAACTGGTTCTGTAACAGCTGTGTCCTCACATTTTTCTCTCTTTCCTTTCCGTGTTCTAAGCTGTGTCCTACAGGATTGAGCACACCCTACATTCGATGGAAATTTCTGCATCCATTTATAAAATTTTAAATATAAAATGGGAAATCAGGACATAGAGAAAAAGCACACACACACACACATGCTCTATACCACAAGATTTCTGCAATTATCAGCGTTCCGGGCATTTGTTTCGGTGCATGTTTCCTGGTAGTGGTGTGAGATGCACTTTACTTAGGAATGCTAAGTGAGGAAAATCCTATAATATAAGACTCTCTTTCCTCCTTGTAGTTTTGTGCACAATGTACATTTTTAAATTTTATTTGAGGAATCACTGCAGCAAGCTGTAAATGATGGAGCGACAAGTCTCACTCATATAAAGAGAAAGAGCTCTGAGGAATGACTGCTGTGATGCACTGTTTCTTGTAAGATTTAGTTTATACTAAGCTCCGGAAACGCAGCGGGCTCTGAACTGTCAACACAGTGAGACAAAACCCAAACCAAAGTGCATTTAATGTGTTCATTTCTTTTTTCTTTCCTTTCAATACATTTCCAGTTGAGCAATCAGTTGCAGGCCCCAGGGGGCATTGCATGCCTGTTGCCCTAGGTATGCAAAGTGCTGGGATCAGGATTGGCTCAGGAGGTGGAAATAGAAATTGCAGCCTTCTGGTCTCTCTCCCCAAATCCTTACCATGGGCAAGTGAAATTCACCTACAAGGAAACTATAAAGTGTGTTGGGGATAGAGGGATGGTATGCACGCCGTGTGTGTTTTTTGAGTGGAATGAAAAGTAGTTGGCCTCAATCACTAAGCTGGCCTCATGCCAGGTGCCCCAGTCTCTTGCTGGGCAGAGAGGAAATGCTTATATCCTGGATCAATGAGCTGTTCACCAAGACAGCATTGTTCTGGGACATGCTTGGAAGGGAACAGCGATGACATCAGATACAGAGAAAGGTTTGAGAACAGACATATCTAGAAGGAGGCTCTCCAAAAGTGAGCAAGTATTTGTTAGCTTTTTTTTTTTTTAAAAAGGTATATTGATTTCAAACACCAAGAGCAGTGTTTTAACTTAGAAATATGTACTTACACTTCATTACCATTACTTTGTAGGAAACACCTGGTGTGGGTGTGAAATTTCCTAAGATATAGTGGGTGAAGAATATCTTTTGCCTTTACCGGGTACTGTGAAGCCCGGTGACCCCTTCTTGTAAAGAGGATCAACCACAGAAACACCATCAACTCACATGTGATGTGGCACCATCTCAGGTCAGTATCTCACAGCTCTAGTAGTTGGACTTGGAGCGCAGTGTTGTTTTCTTGAAGCTTTTACTTACTAGTGGTTCGCAAGTATTTCTGGAGAGGGCAGAGATATCTGAAGGAAGGCAAACGTTTGGATTTCATGGCTGCCGTAAATGGCGTTAGGGTGAGTGTGTGTGGGTGTGAATCTCTGATATAGACTACAACCCAGGAGACCTAGCCTCTAAACACTCGTGAATCCAGCCATCTTCAGCCTTTCAGCCCTTATTTCAGGATCTGAGAATTAAAGACGTATTTCTGTGTTCAATAAGTTTAGTTAAATTTATTCCTATGAATACTTCATTTGCATAATAGTTTTGGTTTTGTAAACAAACATCTGAAAGGCTGTAAGTTTTCCAGGCCCTGTCCCTGCCACCCATATAAACTGCTAGCAGACATGGTGCTACCTGGGTTATGGCATCTCTGTTGGAGTTAAATGTAAAAATTAGATTAATGATTCCCTCCACAGAATGATAACTCTCACTAAAAACTAAAATCTATATTTAAACATCTAAACATAGTAATTAAATAATCATAATATTTATACATATAATGGAGAATTTAAAATATTTTTAAAAAGTAAAAATGCAAAAGGCTTTTAAAAATTGAATTTATATCGTAATCATGCATTCACGTCATATTAATTTTCCTTTTTTCTTCATTATATTAAGTTAGCTAATGTTTCAAGTTTCAAAGATGCCAAAACTCAAGCTAAAGTCACATTTCTATCTCTCTCTTTAATAGAAAGTCTTTAGGCCTTTTCTCATAATTCCAAGGAAAATTTCAGCTTTACAGTACAAAAAGCCATCTGAATGACCAATCGATTTCTGGTAGCTTCCATTCTACAATCTTACATCACTGCCTCTTATTATTTAACTTTTTGTTCAACTTTGGTGATTTTTTTCTTTGCTTTTAAACTAAACTTTGGTAATCTTTTATTGATCTTTGTTTTAAATGGTCACCTATTAGACATCTCTAAGTGAAGACTAAATACTTAGGCCATCTACTAAATTGTTCTTCCTCTTTTAAAAAAATAAGTTTAGTTGATACAACAGAAATATTGATCTAAAATTTGAAAAAATATGTTTATATACCCACAGCCCTAATTAAAACTTCTGTCACCTGGATCCTGAATTATCATAAGATCTCCCTGTCCTGAACTGTGATGATGTGTGATGATGGTTACAAATATGTTTGAAGGGCTTACTATATACCAGATACTATTCTAAGTCATATATGTGTGTGTGTGTATGTGTGTGTGTGTGTGTGTGTGTGTGTATCCTCAGAAAAACCCTTTGAAAGTAGACACGTTACTATCCCCATTTTGTTTATTTATTTTTTAAATATATTTTATTGATTTTTTACAGAGAGGAAGGGAGAGGGATAGAGAGCTAGAAACATCGATGACAAAGAAACATCGACCAGCTGCCTCCTGCACGCCCCCTACCAGGGATGTGCCCGCAACCAAGGTACATGCCCTTGACCGGAATCGAACCTGGGACCTTTCAATCCGCAGGCCGACGCTCTATCCACTGAGCCAAACCGGTTTTGGCTATCCCCATTTTAAAGATGAGGAAACTGAAACTTAAAGAAGCTTAGAAAATTGGCCAAGTCCATGGCAGTATTAAAGTCTGAAATAGCTTCAGACCTCTGGTATTAGCCCCTGCTCATTAATCTAGCTGTGGAGTTCTTCAATTCTCCACACAAATCATTAGGAAACAATATAAAGATTTCTGAAAATAGAGAAGCAGAGAAGAACTTACACTTTAAACCAATAACAAATAACCTAAAAATACAACTGCATATTATGTTCTCTAAAATCCCTTTTGGCAATCTGATTCATTAACACTGCATGTCTCTATGTTGGCTCCACCCCCATCCAGCTCTCCTCACTGGCAAGTGTCTGAAGTTTCTGATTCCCTTGCAAACTTTGAGCTCTCTTTCCCAAATTGTACAGGACATTCAGGTCTTTTCAGATCTTGCTCCCCCAGTAGCCTACAAAACTATCCAGGTATTGTTTAGCCACAACCTGCTTTACCCAGAATAAAGTCTACATCCTCAGAACGTATAATAATGGTATAGAGTGAGAAACAACATGTTTCTATTAGAATTTATTTATATATAGTTACAAAGCCTTTGTAATCATCTCCTGCTCAATATATAGATTTAATGCAATCCCCAGCAAAATCCTAATGATATTTTTTCTAAGAAATAGAACAAAATATCCACAAATTTGTATGGAACTACAAAAGACCCTGGATAACCAAAATAATCCTGAGAAAAGAGAACAAAGCCAGGGAAATCACACACCCATACTTCAAATTATACTACTAAGCCACAATAACAATAAAAAAAAATGATATTGTCAGAAAAACAGACACACAGACCAATAGAACAGAATTGAAAGTCCAGAAACAAACCCACATGGATATGGGTATTTAATTTTCAACAAAGGAGCCAAAATCATACAATGGAAAGAGGAAAGTCTCTCCAACAAATGGTGTTAGGAGAACTAGAAAGCCATAAGCAAAAGAATAAAACTAGACTTCTATTTGATGCCTTACATAAAAATGAACTTAAAATGAATAAAAGACTTAAATATAAGGTCTGAAACAATACAATACATAGATGAAAACATCGGTACTAAACTTAAGAACCTTGGTCTCAGCGAGGCCAAATGGGGAAAGATATTTGCAAACAATGCCTCTGAAAAGGAACTAAGATCCAAAATATGTAAATAACTCATATAAGTCAATAACAAAAAATACATAATCAAATTTTAAAATGTGCAGAGGACCTGAACATTTTTCCCAAGAAGACTTACAAATGGCCAGCAGATATATGAAGAGATGCTCAATGTCACTAGCTATAAGGGAAATGTAAATCAAAATCACAATTGGATACCACCTCGCACCCATTAGAAAGAGTATTATCAAGAAGATAAGAAATAATAAGTGATGGAGAAAATGTGGAGAAAAATAAATCCTCATACACTGCTGGTATATATAAACTGGTAAACAGTATGGAGTTTTCTAAAAAATAAAGACTAGATCTACTACATAATCTAGCAACCCCTTACCTGGGTATCTATTTTAAAAAATTGAAAACATTTATTCATAAAGATATATGCACCCCTATGTTCAGTGCAGCATTATTCATGGTAGCCAATATATGGAAACGATTGAAGTTCTTCAATGGATAATTGCATAAAGAAGATGGGGTACATATATACAAAGGAATACTACTCAGACATCAGAAAGGATAAAATATTTCCATTTGCAACAACATGGGTAAATCTTGAGAGTATCATGCTAAGTGAAATAAGTCAGACAAAAGGACAAGAACCATATAATTTCAGTCATATGTGGGATATAAAACAGAAAGGTACAAACAAATAAAATAAACAAACACATAGACACAGATAACAGCTTTGCAGGTTAACAGAGGGGAAGGAAGGTGGAGGAAGGATGAAGAGGGTAAAGGAGATTAAATATATGGTGACGAAGGGAGACTAGAATTTGGTTGGTGAGCACACAATGCAATACATAGATGACGTATCATAAAATTGTACACTTGAAACATATAATAATATTAACCAATGCTACCTCAATGTATGTACGCAATTAAAAATTATCACCTACTGATGTTCCATAATTAATAAATTATTCTTTTATTGTTGAATATTTTGGTGTTTTTTAGTGGGTTTTTTTTGTCATTTTATTTGTTTCTATTTTGTTTCAGATAACACCACACAATCATTTTTATTCATTTGGACTTTGCTTTTGTTGAAATATTTCTGCAGGATAAATTCCCAGGAGAGAGATTACTAGGTCAAAGGATATGAATATCTTTACCTTGCTTATTTTCCAAACTAGAGGCCTGGTGCACAAAATTCTTGCACCAGGGTGGGTGTGTCCCTCAGCCCAGCCTGCACCCTCTTCAATCTGGGACCCCTTGAGGGATGACTGACTGCCCGTTTAGGCCCGATCCCCATAGGATCGGGCCTAAACGAGCAGTCGGACATCACTCTCACAATCTAGGACTGCTGGCTCCCAACTGCTCGCCTGCCTGCCTTCCTGATTGCCCCTAACAGCTTCTGCCTGCCAGCCTGATCACCCCCTAACCACTCCCCTGCCAGCCTGATTGATGCCTAACTGCTTCCCTGCAAGCCTGATTGTCCCTAACTACCCTCCCCTGCAGGCCTGGTCACCCCTAACTGCCCCCCCCCCGCAGGCCTGGGTCCCCCGCAACTGCCCTCCCCTGAAGGCCCAGTCACCCCCAACTTCCCCCCTCCAGCAGCCTGGTCACCCCTAACTGCCCTCCCCTGCAGGCTTGATCGCCCCCAATTGCCCTCCCTTGCAGGCCTGGTCCCTCCCAACTGCCCTCTCCTGCTGGCCATCTTGTGTCTACATGGGGGCAGCCATCTTTGACCACATGGGGGCAGCCAGCAGCCATCTTGTGTGCTGGAGTGATGGTCAATTTGCATATTACTATTTTATTAGATAGGATAGAGGCCTGGTGCATGGGTGGGGGCCACCTGGTTTGCCCTGAAGGGTGTCCTGGATCAGGGTGGGGGTTTCCTTGAGACATGGGGCGGCCTGGGCAAGGGGCCTCTGGTGGTTTGCAGGCCAGCCACGCCCCCCGGCAACCCAAGTGGAGGCACTGGGATCTGGGATTTATTTATATTCTATAATTTATTTATATTCTATAACTTTGTAGCCATGAGTGGAGGCCAGGGCCAGCCAGGAAGTTTGGCTTCCTCCATCTCTGGGGAAACCCAAGCCTCCTGCTCGCTCAGTGGCTACAGCCATTTTTGTTGGGATTTATTTATCTTCTATAATTGAAACTTTGTAGCCTTGAGCAGAGGCCAGGGCCTGCCAGGGTGTGCAGGAAGCTTGGCTTCCTCCATTGCTGGGGAAACCCAAGCCTCCTGCTCGCTCCGTGGCCGCAGACATCTTGGTTGGGTTAATTTGCATACTCACTCCTGATGGGCTGGTGGGCATGGCTTGTGGGTGTAGCGGAGGTATGGTCAATTTGCATATTACTCTTTTATTAGATAGGATAGTTTTTTTAAAAAAACATATTTTATTGATTTTTTACAGAGAGGAAGGGAGAGGGATAGAGAGTGAGAAACATCGATGAGAGAGAAACATCGATCAGTTGCTTTCTGCACACCTCCTACTGGGAATGTGCCCACAACCCAGGTACATGCCCTTGACCTGAATCGAACCTGGGACCTTTCAGTCCTCAGGCCGACACTCTATCCACTGAGCCAAATTGGTCAGGGAGGATAGGTTTTATCAGTTAACAGAACTCTCAATTGTTTGTAAGTTAAAATCCATACTAAAATGTTGTCAACATTATTTCTGTTTTACTACAATGCAAAAGGATAAAAATATTTTTCTGATATATTTGTTTTCTATTTGTATTTTCTCTAGTGTGAATGTTCTGTCCACACACTTGGATCATTGCCTCTATGGAAAGCATTTTTATTTGTTTTGTTTTTGGATCTGAATACCACTTGCACACAAAAACCATTAACATTTTGTCGGCTATACTTGATGCAAATATTTTAATTTTTTATACTAGTTTTTGTTTTAGTAAAGTTTTGCATTCCAAGTATATATTAAATATACTTTGCATCAGTCAGTCTTTCCCTATGTGATTGGTTTATTTTGTTTTTTCGTTTTTTGCTTCGAAGCTGAGAAATCCATTTCTTTCAGAGATCAGATAACAATTTTATTTTCTCCTTTAAAACAATAGTCTCATGTTTATCTCTTTCATAGGCTTGGAATATATTTTGAAGTCTGAAATTGATATTCAGTGTTGAGATAGGTTTTCATTTTTCCTAATTCTCAAAAAGACTTTTTGTCAAGGACAAATTTTATTTTCATGACAGGAGTTACCTGAAAGGCTTTGTGCTAGGAAGAGGGTGAAAACTATGGTTTCTGGGAGGGTTGGAGCCATGAAGAGAAGAGCAGTGAAAGGAGGAACTCAGGAGGCCTGCTGGAAGGATGGAAGGCACAGTATCTCCTTCACTTGGGCAGTCCCCCCGGCTGGAATTTTCAACCAGGCCTGCGCCCTTGAGTTACTATCATCGTGTGGGGTCTGGACTGATAGGCTAAACTTTTTCAAGGCAGGTTAGAAGGGTAGCCCAAGGACCTCTTTAGTCCAGATTGAAGATATGTTTTAGACCAAAACTGGTAACAAAAGGAAATTTTATTTAAATTAGGTAATTGAGCATAATTGTAGGTTTAAACAAGAAAAGATAATTTGATAAAACCAAGCAGGACAGCCTTATAAACTGAGGACATGAAAAATCCCCAACATACAACAAATCTTTGTTAAAAATAAAAGACCCTCATCCCAGTCAGTGTGGCTCCGTGGTTGAGTATTGACCTATGAACCAGGAGGTTACCATTTGATTCCAGGTCAGAACACATGACCTGGTTGCAGGTTTGATCCCCCATATGGGGCTTGTAGGAGGCATCCCATCAATGATTCTCTCTTATCAATGATGTTTCAATCTCTTTCTACCTCTCCCTTTCTCTCTGAAATCAATTAAAAATAATAAATAAATAAATAAATAAATAAATAAATAAATAAATAAGGCTGGTCAAGTCTCATTCCTCAACACCTTGGAGCTCACCAAGGCAATGAGGGCGTAAGTTCCAACAGAGCAGAGGTTTCTTTCTAGACCTAAGAATAAGTCAGCCCCTTATTGCATGTGCAGAACTGGGAGTAAAAAAGCCACATAGAGCAGAATATGACAATGGTCGTAGGGCAACTAGCTTTGGGTTTTTCTCCTCTCTGGGCCCCCATTTTTTCTGATGTTGGCTTCATAAGAATATCCTGCTTGGTTTTACCTAAAGCCAGAATTTCCCTGCAAAGTGGAAAATACTGGAAAGCAACTGAAGAAAGCTAAGCTTTGTCTGAGAATTCAGATATTTTACACAGCTATAATCCTTTAATTTCCTTTATATCCACAAATTCACAGAATATAAATGCTGAGCTCAAACACAAATATATTCCCTTAATAGTTTGATTCCTTCGTAAACAGGGACCCTTCTGTTAGGAAAGAATTCTCCTTCAAAAGAATTAGTTGGGTCTGGAGTCAGAAAGCCAAATTAACAAGCGCAGCGTCTAGTACATGGAGTACGTGTGTCTCTCTGGATGGGGCATAGGAAGAAACAACAAAGGGAGAAGGATAGATTAGGAGTCTACTTCTCCAGTGTTCTCTGTGCCTTCACTGAGGACTCCAATGTCAGAGGAAAGACTGTCCTTCCCTCCACGAAGCTAATCCCTTCTCCTCTCTTACTCGAATCAACTTCTGACTTTTCTCTATTGACCAACCTGTTTTGCTTATATCATCTCATACTTCTTTTTGCCTTAAAAACACGATTAAAGTGGGGGCATGGAGGCTAATAAATAGAGAGAATTAAGGTTTAGTGAGTACAAGTTTTGGACCAAGCAATTTATGTATGTTTTCTCATCTTAATGTCCCTCAGAATTAGGAACCTTCACATTAGTGCTGTGAAATACCATTTCTAATTCACTTTACAGATTAAAAACCTGAAACTCCAGGACTTCAAGTAACTTTGATGCGGTTACACTGCTAATTTGTTGCACTGTTGGAATTTGAAGTCAGATCTGTTTCATGCCAGAGCCTGTGCTCTGTATCACTTAGCCTTGCCCAGCTGCAAATCTCAAATCTCTTCTTCGTAAAATAGCAAACCAACAACTTTCACCCTGCCATTCTTTCCCGCTTCTACCTGTGTAGTCCAAATGTCTTCTGACAACTCCTGATTGCCCCACCAGCCAGCATAGGTCCTGCTTCCTGTTATCCCTCTAGCTCTCTGTCCATACTTCTGTCAGCCTGTCTCCTTTTCTGGGTCCCAATAAAGCATTTAAATGATGGATTCGGGTGTCAGACTGCTTCAATTCATATTCAGTCTTAAACCAACTAGCTGAGAGAACTAGAGGGTGTTGCTCTTTTGCATTTCATCCAATGGAAAAAACATTAGAAGCTAAAATCTTTATTTACCTAATACGGTTATTATAGTCTGAAGTAATTTTAACTGACATATAATAAGAGCCCAATAAACATTGGCTATTTTTTTTTTTTTTGGCTGAGAAACTACAGGGCAGCATTTATGTTGCATCTATTGCTTCTAGCGTGATGTTTGATTCATAACAATAATTTAATAAGATTTCATTGAATAAATGAATACAATTAAGAGGTGTCTATACTCATTACTTTTAGCTAATTTTTCTTTAAACCTTTGTAATCTGGCTTCTCCTAACACCAATCCATTAAAATTGTTATTATCAAAGTCATTGGTAATTTCTTAATTGTTAAGTCCAATAGTTCTCTCTCCTCAATTTTTAAAATATTGAACAGCTGATGCCCTACTTCCTAAAACTCTACTTGCCCCTTACCAGTGGCATGGCACCCAAGTGGATCTCTATGCTCTTCATGGACAAATCTGTCAATTTAACCTGTATATCTCTTCATGCCAAATCTGCTGATTTTATCTGTATAAAATCTCTGGAGGCTACTTCTCTCTATTCATATGCATTGCTGTGGATCTAATCTTAATTTTTATAACCTCATTTGTAGACTACAGAAATGGTTCCCACTCTTTCTCCAATATTATGCTTTTATTACACTTTAGCTAGAATTTTTTTTCAAAATACAGATATGATTATACCACCCATGCATTGTCCCTTAATCTCACTTCTGAATTTTTACTTGTTTCAATGTAATTACTATCTTACTTTGCCAGTTTCAAAGTTTTAGTATCTTTTGACTCTTCTTCATGACTTTCCCCATCTTGCCAACACTTCCTATTAATACCTTCACAATATCTCTTCTCTTTATTCTTTTCCTTTTTACTACCTCCTGCAGGATGCTACATGTAGGCAGTAAGTAGAAAATCAGTGATTCAAAAGATAAATAGAATCGGATCAGTAATTTGCTAATAAAAGAGACAAAACAAGGATTCTGATACTATCTAAAAGCAATGAGAAGATACTTTTAACCAAGGCATCCCTATAATTCATCTAGGAGTTTCTACACGCTTTTTGATATGGCAGGTATGAGCCCCCATGTGTGGCCTTAAGAGGGAAGGCAGATGGATATCAGACCATGCACAGCAATATTGGTACATAGAGAAGCAGGAAATAGCAGAGCTTCTAAAGGACAGTTCCTTAGAGGTTAGTTCCAGCCTCTCCACACAGGATTATGTATGTGATGGTAATCACAAAAACAGGCTGCTACCTGCTCTGCAGCTGTTTCAGTAAACTCATTCTTTATAATTTCCAGGATGTGAAATTACCCATCTAAATTTTCTTCACATAAATGCTGCTTGATGAATAAAAGTACAGTGCAGATTATGTCCTTTAATGGTACCACTAATCTTCTGTAATAATGGTGGGTGATGATTATTGTTTATGTTATTCAAGGTAAAAATGGATTTGTACGAGTGCATGTGTGATTTTGATTTGGAAGGGGAGAAAGGGAAATGGGACAGCTGAGTCAGAATGCTAGATTGAAGAAATGGATCAGCACTGATTATTTCTGATTATTTTAATCCTCTGCATGAGGTAAATGCATTAGAAAACCATGTGATTTTCATATTTTAATATTTGATTTCTGAATCACTGCAGTGATCAGTGAAAAAGTAAAGCAGAATTTATGTTCTGTTTATGAAGTGGAGACAATTCCAAAGAGAACAGGGATTACTGGCACAAAAGCAGAATGTTAAGTTCCAGTTTCTCCTTCAGGTCTCTACCTCCCAGGTAGCAGAGACAGAAGTATCATCTTCAGACATTTCCACCCATTATCTCTGTTTCCAAAGCTTAACTGTGCCCACCCAATTCCCTGCCCACTTCTGTTTCTGTGAACTTGGCTGCCAATTATAAAAGCATGTGGGCAGTTGAGGTATGAACAATGGATTAATGGTTTGTAGACCAAGAACAGTTGCTGTTTATTTCTGTTTATAGCCCAGCACACCTGGGAAGCAAGTGTGGGAAGGATTTCTTACTTGATGACTCCACTTTGGAGTTCATACAGACTAAACATTCTTCTCTAACTTAGCTACCCAAGTGTGGCTCATGCTAGCAGCCACTTAAAGTAACATTTGCTTTTGCATTTGTAATAAGTAAGGGAGAAAGTCCATGCAGAATAGGTGCAATACTTTTGTATTCTTATTTTTATATACAGGGTGTCCCCAAAAATGTATACACATGTTACCTGATGATAGCTTAATTTTGAAAATAAAATGTATTTTAATAAACACTGCCTTTATAATTATTCAAAGTACGTATACATTTTTGAAACATCCTATATTTATTTATTTAGTGTCTCAGTCAGTTTAGCAAAGCTAACATCTTTATTCATCTGTCTTTTACAAGCTCTGACTACTGACCTGTTGTTAAATTAAAAAAAAAAAAAATACACAAACAAACACACATCCAAAACACGTAATAATCTTGGTCACTGTGAAACATTTCCAAACTAGTTTTTCTTTCTCTTCCTATAACGATTGGTTTTACATTATCATTCTTTCCTTTTAAGCTATTTAAAAGTAGCATTTCAGCCCTAACCGGTTTGGCTCAGTGGATAGAGCGTCGGCGTACGGAGTGAAGGGTCCCAGCTTCAATTCCAGTCAAGGGCATGTACCTTGGTTGCGGACACATGCCCAGTAGGGGGTGTGCAGGAGGCAGCTGATCGATGTTTCTCTCTCACTGATGTTTCTAACTCTCTATCCCTCTCCTTTCCTCTCTGTAAAAAAATCAATAAAAAATATTTTTAAAAATTAGCATTTCATCGAAGGCAGATTTCAGTCCCCTAATGTGGCTCCGAGAGAACATAATTACAAGTCCTCATACCTGACAAAAGTGGCCTATAGAGGGACAGGAAGAAGAGCAGCTTCTAAAAGTTACTTCCTCTCCAGAGTTGTCTCAAAGACCCCGATATAGAACTGCATGTGTTGGTGACACAGGCTCGGGTAGACTCTGTTCCCTGCCACATTCTAATTGAGCAGTTGTCCTATTCTAGGCCCACAGCTCACCTGTCTATAGCTTTATATGACCACACCTCTCTAACTATCTGTTTCTTGAGGTTTCTTTTATATTTTTACATATACCAGGCTCTTCAGTTTCTAGTATGTAAGGCACTCACTGCCTTCTCATTACATGTTGCAGAATTAAACCAAATGAAATCATGTTCTTTCTTCCTTAAAGGCTGACCACATGTTTCTTACCTGTATTGGAGACTACCCCAATGAGGTGGTCTTAAATAATTAAAATCAGAAGAAAAGGACTTTAAAATCCTATCATACTCACAATTCCTTCTTATCTCTATCCTCTGTCTCACTCATCACTGAATTCAGAGTAAAGGAAATACTGAAAACCAGACACATTACTTGGATCATATCTTTGTGGGTCCCATTTGTAGATGTTTCTGATTTGGGACTTCTTAGAAGTGCTGGGATGCATGAGACCACCGTCGCCTTGAGTGAAACTCTAGAGTACAGCTCTTCAGTTCAGTCGTCTGCAATAATGATGGTGTCTATTGGGGTTAACCAAGAAATTATACATTATAGAAATCCAGCTAATTACCACATGTCAGAGTAGCTTTGCAGTGCTATTGCTGTAAGGACATTAAAACCCAAACCACAGCTGGCATGAGGGCTTTGTAGCTCATCTAGGCCAATAGATGGTATGCGTATGCATGTGTTTGAGCATGTATGCATGTATGTGAGAGACAGAGAGATGGTGAGAGAGAGACAGTGCCCAATCATTAATGAGAACAAAAGAATTTGAAAGGCAAAAATAAGCATATTTATAAAATTGGAGACGAATAGGATTGGGTCATTGTTTCCATTTCTTTACCACTGGTGCATGTCTGTATAAATGCATTTTCTTAGGGTTCTCAATTTTCCTTGATTCACATGACTTACACAGATCTTAAAATGGATAATGATGAATCATAATGAGAGACAGAAGGGGAGTCAGACAGGGAAGCAGCTGGAGATGAGAAGTGATGGAAGGGCACCAATCCTTAAAGGACTGAGGCATTTTAATCACCTCAGACATAGCCTCAAGTGCTAGCACCTTCAGAGACTAATAACTGTGCCCCTTAGCAAAAGAAAATTGGGCTGGTGAAATCTTGAGTAGGGAAAAATGACACTTCTTGTTTTGGGGTACAAATGAGACACTTAGGCAGCCCAGAGCAAGATAGCCCTGTAGGAATTTCCTCAGGGAGTAGGTAATAGATGAATTTACTTTATCACTGACCAGGTCCTAAATCTAGTCTCCTTTTCCCACATGAAGAGGTTATGAGGAGAGCCTATGCCTGAATATAACATTTGGGAAAAATTGAAGTTTTCTGGCTAAAAATCATTTAATAATATTTCCACATAACCCTTTTAAATTTCAAATGCTAAAAGGAAGAAAACAAAAAGATATAATTGGCGACTCTGTGACATTATGCTATCTAAAACTTTCACTTTTTAACCTAGGACCAAAGCCATTGATTCCACCAGTTTTTGTTCTTGTCATGGGAAATGGAAAATCCAGTCAGAGTACAACACCAGTTCTATCTAGTTTCCTTCTCTGTCCTTAGGCTTCAGGCTGAGTAACTGCCTGGCTAGAGGACCTCTCACATTGCCAGTTGAGGTAAGTATACATGTGAATGTTGTAAATGTACATGCTTCTTCCAGGAAACAAAATGGAAATACAAAAAGCATACTTAATCTCAATTTAATAACTTTAAACTTTTTTTCCTTCCTCTGTAATTCATTCAGAACCTAGCATTGTAACTGAATTCACTGAAACAATTTTGTTGAAATAAATGTGCATGTAATATTGTTCACTTGCCCCAGGTGTGTGTGTGTGTGTGTGTGTGTGTGTGTGTGTGTGAGAGAGAGAGAGAGAGAGAGAGAGAGAGAGAGAGAGAGAGAGAGAGAATGATTAGAAATGAATGACTAAAAATCCATAGTAACTCTGGAGAGCTGGCCAAAAGAAATAATTGAAATATTTGTGATTGAAAGCACAAGGAAGTTTGTGCCTAGGAGTTAAATGAAGAGATACATGAAATAATGGGCAGAAATGAATGGCTTGGTACTATTTCCCTGTCTCTGAAATCAAACAGCAGTCAACCTCAACACAGGAAAGCTTTCTGGCAGTGACTCTCAGAAGGGGAACACTGGTGAGCAGACACTCTGGGTGTAACCTCCCCCCCCCCACCCCCCCACACACACACTCCATCTATTTTACTGTTATTGTGGGTTTTGCTGCTAACAGTTAACACCTGCAACTTCGTCTGGAAGATTGGCCTTGTGTGATTGGATCTGTTTCACCCAGAGACCACCTGGAACTCCTGACTGAAGATGTGAGTAGGTTGGAGGTGGGGCTAACAAAAGCTCCACCACCTACCTTGCTGCCACAGGCAGGCAAACTCTACAGTGCTGACATTTATCTTTCAGAAGTCCCTGAGGAATCAGGCTCCAGCTAGATGGTCTCACCTGAAATCATATCTTTCCCAGCTTCTCCCCTGCCCTATCCTAATTTCCTCACCTCTTTAGAGGCTCTTTGTAAGCACCCTCTACCTAAGTCTTTTCCATAAGAATCATGTCTCAGCCTCTGCTTTAAGGGAGCGAGACGAAAGACAAAGTAATAAATGATGCTGAAAAATATTCCTGAATGCCATTTCATGTTCTAAATGTAGACTTTTTCTTTGTTCATCAATCATTGAAGAGCATTTCAGGAATCATATGGTGATGCTGACTGCCAGCCAGCAGCTAAACCTGGATATAACAGATTTTTTGGTAAAGCAGATTTTTTGCAATTATTTGAATATTTTATTGCTTTTCACCCATATGATTTGATGAGAAGTAATTGGAAATTGAAAAATTAAAGTGCTCATAATAAAGATAAGGGTTGTAGTCCTAAAACAAAAAAACAAAAAAATTGAAGCAAAGATAAAAATCACCAGAGCTGTAGTCAAATGGTCAGTCTTTAGCCTCCATCACAATAAATTCACATAAGGTAGCAGAATGTGACCAGTTGTAAAGGAAATTGACAAAATTAAAAAACATGTATAGAAGGCTGGAAATATAGGTTTGGTTATTTTGTCTAAAGGAAGAAGGATTTTATATGACCACTAGAGGCCCGATGCACGAAAATCATGCAAGGGGCTCAGCCCTCGCAGTTCCCGCTGCCTCAGCTGGCCTTCACAGCCTTGGCTGGCCCTTGCAGCCCTGGCTTTGTCTGGAAGGTTATCCAGAAGGATGTCCAAAAGGTCGTTTGGCTGTTTGGTCTAATTAGCATATTAGCTCTTTATTATATAGGTGATATAGGATTAACTAATCTAAATTATTTGAGGTCATAACCCTTCACTATAGTAAGTCTCCCTTAAACATTTTATTTTAAAAATTTTGTTTTATGAGTACATTACATTTAGACTGCATAGGAATAGGCAATTAAAAAAAATGGAGAGGTAAGAAATCCAGTGGAAAGGAAAGGGAATGAAGAGCTTGACAGGCCTGGTTGCACCACCTGGATCTCCCTTCAAGTACCTGCCAGAGGGCAAAGTGGCAGCCGCCCCTCTCTCTGCCACAGCTTGGGTTCAACGATAGAATTTGCACTGAGGACACCCTTGGCTGCTCCCTGTCAGACAATGAGCACAGCAGAGGCACCAGGGTTGGGTTATTTCTGCCTCATGCTGGACTCCTTTAACAGACAGCCCTGGATCTAGGGTTTCCCATTGACCTGGCTGAGGCTTTCCCAGAAAAGCATTGCCATCTGAAGCTCTTCCTACTCAATCCTTTCACTTTCTTTTCCCCTTTTACAGATGTCAGACCTGATCATACTCTGAAGGCTCTCCTACCTTTTTCATGCTCCTTCCTTCTTTATTCTTGGCAGGTGTTTCCTCCAATAACTCTCATGTGCACCTAATATTTCTTGAAAAATTATCTGAAAACCCAAGGAGGTATAATTTATAAGTAAAAATATGCATTATTCATTCATTGAGTCCTCTCAAAGAAATGCTTCCAATATGGATGGTTAGATTTGTAGTTTTCTGCCATCAACCTGTAAGGCTAATGATTTAAGCAAATAGGACCACCTGAAGAATTGGTGTCTTAATTGGATAACTGCTGTACATTTTCACAACCAGTTTCAGTTTTAGAACAAAAAAGACAATCTTCAAGAATGGCCAAAATCAAGAACACTGACAACACTAAATGCTGACAAGGAACTAAATGCACAACACTAAATGCTGAGCCACAGGAACTCTCAGTCATTGCTGTTGGGGATGCAAATTGATACAGCTTCTTTGGAAGACGGTTTGGTGGTTTCTTACAAAACCAAACATACTTTTACCATACAATCCAGCAATCATATTCCTTTGGTATTTACACAAAGGAGTTGAAAATTCATGTTGACACAAAAGCCTGCACATGGATGTTACTGCAGTTTTATTCATAATTTCCAAAAGGTGGTGCCCTACAATAGATAATTGTACAAATAAACTGTGGTACATCCAGACAATGGGATATTATTCAGCACTATGATAAATGAGCTATCAAGCCATGAAAAGACAAGGATAAACTTAAACACATATTACTAAGTGAAAAAAATCTATAAAATATCTACATACAGTATGACTTCAACCATCTGACATTCTGGAAAAGGCAATACTATAAAGATAGTAGAAAGATAAGTGGTTGTCAGGGGTTAGGAAGGAGAGTGGACTAAATAGGTGGAGCACGAAATCTTAGGGGCAGTAAAACTACTCTAATTGATACAATAAGGGTAGATATGTCTTATTATTATAATCTAGGGCCCAGTGCACAAATTGGTGCACCTTGAAATAAACTGTGGGCCGCGGAGCTGTGGTGGGCATAGGGCAGGTCTTGGCCCATCCTCCACACCCCTGCCTGGCCCCTCCTGCCACGGCCAGTGGTCCCCTCACTGCCGGCAGCCCTGCTCCTGCTGCCAAGTTCCCACACACAGACAGCACAGAGAAATTGGGGCCAGTGCCATCATTGATGTGAGCAGCGGCTGCTGCCATGATTGCCCCTCAGGAGCAGGGGGAGGTGGAGAAGCCCTCAGGCAATCAGGGCCGGCAGCCACTGCTCACACCTGATGACAGCACTGAGTGATCAGGACCAGTGTTGGGTTCTGGCAGTGAGTGCGAGCGGTGGCTCCAGCACCAGCAGCAGGTGTTAGTGCTGGGTGGGACCGTGGCACGCAGGAGCAAAGAATTTTCAGTAACCACCAGAGGCTCACCATGTTCCATGATGACAGCGACCAGCGCCCCGCATTGGTCTCACACCCCCGCTCACTTGCTCCACTATCCCACCACAGCCAATGTCTGCCATATTCCACACTCTGCCACCTGCTGCCAATGCCCGCCATGTTCCATGAGCTCCCCCTGGTGGTCAGCGCACATCATAGTGACCGGTTGTTCAGTTGTTCTGCCGTTTGGTCTATTTGCATATCAGGGTTTTTTATATATATAGATTTGTCCAAACTCATAGCATGCACAACACCAAGAATAAATTGCAATGTAAACTCTAGACTTTAATGATTATGGTGTGTCAATCTAGATTCATCAATTATAACAAATGTACTGCTCTGATGAGGATGTTGATAGTATGGGAGGTTATGCATGTATATAGGCAGGAATTCTCCTACCTTTCACTCTAAAACTGCTTTTAAAAATTAAGTATGTTGCCCAGCTGGGTTGGCTCAGTTGGTTGAGTATCTCTCCATGCACCAAGAGCTTGCTGGTACAATTCCTAGTCAGGGCACATGCCTGGGTTTTAGGATTGATCCCCAGTAAGGGACATGCAGGAGGCAGCCAATTCATACTTTTCTCTGATTGATGTTTCTATTTTCCTTTCCCTCTCCCTTTCTCTCTCTCTAAAATAAATAAATAAGTTATGTTTTTAAAAGTGGGAAGGAAAAAAGTCAGTCTTCACAGCACAAAAGAGCCATAAGGTTGTAAGAACTCACATTTGAACTCCATGTGCTTTGGCGGTCCAGTGTATCCCACTGGGCTTTAGTTTCCTTACCTTGAAAATCAGATATAATGTTCTTTATATTGCAAAGATGTTATAAGTATGAAATCATATGACTTAATGTGTTTGGAAATACCTAATTAAAAATCAACAGATGATAGCTTCCTACCAGTTAAACACATGATTGTCTGATCTTATCTACAGAAAATCTGTAGGTCATTATATAAAGAATTAAAGGAGGCAGGAGGAAAAATCACATAATAAAATAAAGTATTTGATCATATAAAAAAGGAAAGGTAGTTTCCTGTGTTATCAAAACCAATATTTTCCTCCCTTATTGCTCAATCCCAAAGGATCTAGCTTCAAATGTGAATATATAGTGTGTTTTCTTTTCAATTTTCAGACTTGGAGAGAGGAGGGACTACTAAAGAGAAAAATATTCTTTGTTAAGCCAAACTATAAACAAAAAAAGAAAAGCTATAAGTTCTCCTAATCCTCTAATCCTCCTACAGATTTATCACATTTTCTTAAGTTAATGGAACCCCTAAATCTGTGAGAAAATAAGTGTCAATGACCCATTATAACATTCTGGGCTTAAATATTTTAAAAGGCAATGTCCCATGGAGTAGAACCACAGTGAAATGTGGAGACTTCATAGAGAAGACTGGAAGTCCTTTAGGCTGGGATATAGGGAAGGACATCAGAAAAAAGGTGAAAGCTTTTAGAGCAGAAAATATTTGAAGGTAGGAAGCTGAAGACTTTTGGGGGCAATGGTAATAAGCTGTGTAGGGCATCAACTTTTGCTTCCAGCTGAAGATTTCATATCACAGTTGCTGGGAGTGGTGGTGGACTATAACTCTCAGCTAAGACACATTGCTTGCACCTAGCAGAAGAGAGACACCTCATCCAAGATCAAGCTTCCTCACTAAGGGTCAATACAGGGTATCAAATGCCCGGCTGAGTTGACTTTCGCTGGGAGAAATCTGAAGGGCTAACCCAGTTTCAGAGCTCATAAGAATTGCTGAGGCCTTGGTCACATCTACTAGTACATTGCAGTTCAACTTCTCCTACTGCCCCTTCCTGCTGCTAGTACTCCCATAGAGGTATCTCCCATAGAGATCTTAAGAGTGTTCTCCAGTAAACTTGCTGCATTCCAGTCTTTCTTAGTCTCTGCTTCCAGGGAACCTAACCTGAGACATCAGCCCTGTCAAAAAGCATCAAGAAATGGAATGAAAGGATTCAGTTAAGTGTCACAGTCATGGCATGCCCCAGAGAACAGTTTGATCAGATTAACTGTGGCAGAAGGCAGCAGCCTTAATGCATTAGCATTTGAGCACCTATAAGTATACATACTTCAATTTGAAGCTGAAATTGGGTCCTAGACAAAAAAATAATTTTCTTCAAATCAATGTTCCTGAATAAAGAACTTATTGTAGTCTTGTAAATGAATATAAACAGTATAATTTAATTAAGAAATAACCAGATAAATATATGGAAAACTATCCAAAAACATATTTAAGTAGGGGGTGGGTCCTAGAACCTGACATGAAAGGCAGACTCAGCGCTAATTGGCCAGTAATAATTAGGCAAAATTACTGAATAAACAATGGCTTCCAATTATCCAGAATAATTTTTCTAAGTGTGCACATTACTTAGAAACAACTCCATTTTCTGGGCCTCAGATGCAACATTTACATTCTCCCTTCTTTATGTTATGTTATCTTAAAACTATAGTTAATCTTTCAACTGTTCTTTCTCCCTTCTCCTTTATTAAAAACAATTATAACAACACTTAACCTTAATTGCTCTTAGGCACTTTCTGCTGATAATATATGTTTATTTTTTTTCCTTTGGTTACATAGAGTATGCTTAAAATACAAATGTAGAATGCCTCTTCAGATTTTGTTATTTATTTTTATGTCACTTCTATTCTTTGTTTTTCTTTACTTTTTTTAAAAAAATATATATATATATCCTATATAATAAAAGCCTAATATGCAAATTGTCCCCTCATCTAGGAGTTCTGTTGGGAGTTCGACTGCTTGCTATTACATGCGCTAGCCACCAGGGGGTGGTGTGGAACATGGCAGGTGTTGGCGACATGGCACCGGCAGCGGGCGGCAGTGCAGGCACTGTAGGCCCCAATGGGCCCCAACAAGAGCTGAGCCGTGGCAGGATGGTGGAGCAGGTGAGTGGGCGGCACCAGGCCAAGGTGGGTTTGAGCCACTGGTGGCCTGGTGGGGGCTGATTGCCCCGCCAATCTGATCGCCATGCCTCTGCTGGGCTCCCAGGCCCTGAGGGAGCTGGGTGGGGGCCCAATGCCTTGCCAATCCAATCATAGGGTGACCAGCTGCAGCAGTGAGGCAGGGCTGCCAACCTGCTCCCTCAGCACCTGATTGGGCCATCCAGGTGATGACCAGCGGCAGCGGTGGAGGGCAGGCGGCTGGGGGAAGGGAGGGAGCAACCACCACAGCTGGCAACCACTAGGGACCCTACTGGTGCACAAATTTCATTCATTGGGCCTCTAGTGTGTGTGTGTGTGTGTGTGTGTGTGTGTGTGTATACTATATATATATATATATATATATATATATAGTATATTTTTATTGATTTCAGAAAGGAAGGGAGAGGGAGAGAGAGACAGAAACATCAATCATGAGAGAGAATCATTGTTTGGCTGCCTCCAGCATGCCCCCTACTGGGGATTGAGTCTGCAACCCCAGCATGTGCCCTTGACTGGAATCGAACCTGGGACCCTTCAGTCCACAGGCTAATGGTCTATCCACTGAGCCAAACCAACTAGGGCTATTTGTTTTTTCTTTAATCCTAACCAAAGGATTTGTTTTATTGATTTTAGAGAGGATGGGGGGGGGGGAGAGAGAGAGAGAGAGAGAGAGAGAGAGAGAGAGAGAGAGAGAGAGAGAGAGAGAGAGAGAAACATTGATGTGTAAGAGAAACATCGATTGGTTGCCTCCTATATGCACCCCAACTGGTGATCAAATCCGCAACCTACGTATGTGTGTGCCCCGATCAGGAATCATACCCACAACCCTTTTGGTGTATAGGTCAACACTCCAATCAACTGAGCCCTGGCTGGGGCTCACTTCTATTCTTTATTAAAGTTTGTTAGTATTTTAACCCTAATAGATTGCACATACTAGGACATGATATCAGGGGCCTAAACCAAGGAAAGTGTAATGTTAAAGACATGCTGCCTTCTTTACAAGAAAATCATAAAGATTATATCATGAATAAAACTATGGGCACACACATCAGATGTGATGGTCTATATTCTATGCCTATTTCTTTGAAATTTCAACTTTCCCAATCTCAGAAGAAGTTTCAACTGACAATTATTTCTTTATTTTTCTAAGGCTAATATCACTCCTAATTTCAGAATGGCCCTTTGGATGATTGATGTCAATTCATAACATTCTGAACCAAAAGGGATATCTTGGAGTAAACATTCTTTTTCCTCAAACATCACACTAATAAAAAATAATACAGGTAAGAAAAAAATGATGTTTAAGGGAGTGGAAGGAGGGATTGGAAAAAGTGATGACACCAATACTATATAGTGTTGTTACATATTATCAGTTTTTAAATGCAATAGTTACCATATATTGTATGCCTATATTATGTATTTGGGACCAAAATATGGAATATGTGGGTAGCCAATGTATAACTTTTTTTTCCCCAAAAGGAATGGTACTGGAAGTAAGTTAAAGAAATTCTGGAAAGCTGCATAATTTGTAAGGATTCGTGGCTTCTCCCTGCAGCAATGGCTGTAAAAGCAAATGCCTATTCCTTGCTATTCAGAACTAATCCAGCAGCTTCTTGAAAGTGATGCTTGCATAGTAAGACACAGAGGGACTTCTTTAAGGACAAAAAAACCCAAAAACATATCTTGAAGTGAGTTTGAACTACAAGAGAGACAGGGCCTTGATTACTTGGACAAAGGCAATGCATGGTTATACTTTGTGAGGACTTTTATGTGTGTTAACTCATTTTGTCCTCCTAATCATTCTTGGAATAATGTATCATTATTTCCTTATTATATAAATGAAGAATCAGATCCTTAGATATGTAACATAACATGCTCATAGTCACACAGTTGTTAATTGTCAGAGCCGACATTGGTACTCAGGTAGTCCAATTCTAGAACCTGTATCTGTAATAATAAAAGCATAATATGCAAGTCGACCGAAGCAGCAGAAGGAACGTCTGGATGACCACGCTATAACACGCAATGGAGCCAGGCCAGCCAAGGCAGGTGCGATGTGATTGGTTGGGGGGGCCCTGCCATCGCCCCATGATCACCCCATAGAGGGAGGCCCAGGCCACCTTCTGCGGGGGAATCGATGGGGGCGCTCCGCGATTGATGCTCCAAAGAGGGAGGCCCAGGCCACCCGTCTGGTGGCGCTGCAGCGGGTGGGCGTGGCCTCCCTCTGCAGGCAATCCATTTAAGAGCCCTGCAATGAATCATCCCACAAAGGGAGGCCCAGGCCACCAGCCAGTGACACTGTGATTGGTGTGCAGTGCTGGCCAGCAATTGCCCCACAGAGGGAGGCCCAGGCCAGCCAAGCCATCACACCCTACACCTGTCACCCGCAGAGGGAGGCAACTGGTGGCAGGGGAGGGAAGGCAGCGCCGCACAGATGGCAAGCAGTGACAGCGGCAGGGGCAGGGCCAGCTTCTAGCAGAAGGGAAAAGGAAAAACCCAATAGGCCCTGATCACCAGCCAGGCCTAAGGGACCCTACCTGAGGGGTTCCGGATTGTGAGAGGGCACAGGCCAGGCTGAGGGACATCCCTCCCCCACCAGCCCCATGCACGAATTTTGTGTACTGGGCCTCTAGTTTAAAAATAATATACTGCAAAGGCAAAGATGAGGCAGGGGGGCACCAAAACATATACCCCATTAAACAAAAGGACAAGGATCAATCAGCTCATTCACTAACCTGAGTTCCCATTTGTAATAGGGAAAAAAGAAAAAGTCAATAGATACTGCTTCATTATCTAGTCTCTCATTTCCCCCAAAGATTATCAGCTCCATTAAATAAGGACTTATATTTAGTTTACATATACCTCTAGTACCAAAAAAAAAAAAGAAATACTCAATACACATATAGCTGATAAATAAATAAAATGGATTAAGGAGAGACACTTTTATAAAACCCTGATTTTTTCCCTTGCCTTCTATTGTAGTACTTTCGTGCATAACATTCCCCTATTTTGTCATAAGTATGGGTTGTCTCAAGAACAATTATGATTACAAGCATGAGTGCCAAAAGAAGTATATGTTCATCTTATGACTTTCAAATGAGGCCCTTAAAACCCCAAACTGAAATGAGAGTCTTGAGAGAAAAGTATTTTTTGAGGCTTAAAAAAAAATGAAGCTCTAGAATAATTGATTTTCCTGTAACATTGAGAGCTATAAATGTCCTATTAAGGTTGAATCCTGGGGAAAAACTTCAGAAGTAGGATATAAGTAAAAGAAGAAAATAAGAAAGTAAAAAGAAGTTAAGATATACAGAGGATAGACTGAGGAGTTTCAGTACATGTACAATCAGAATCCTAATCTGAAATAATAAAAGGAAGGAAGGAGGGAAGGAAAGAGAGAGAGAAAGAAGAAAGCAAGAGAAAGAAAGAAAAGAAAGAAGAAGGAAGACAGGCAATATTCAGTCTGGATGGCTGAGATGTTTCCTGTATGGAGCAAAAACACCAATACTTATATTCAAGAACCCCACAAAATCCCATGTGTAAAAAACGAAATAAGAGAATACCTCCACTTAGACACATAATAGAGTAACTGAAGAACATCAAACACAGATGGGAAAATCCTATAAGCATTAATTGTGAAAATATCAGTTACCTCTAGGAGAAAACTATTGATAACTGATATCTCCACAGCAACATTAGAATCCAGAAAATAAATGGAGTAATATATTCAATATCTATACTAATAAAAGAGAAATATGCAAATTGACTGTACCTCCACGACGCCCACCAGCCAATCAGGGGTACATATGCCAATTAACCCAACAAAGATGGCAGGTTGATTTGCATATGTAGGCGTGGAGCGAAGACTGAAGGCTCTGGCCCGAGTGAAGACTGAAGACTGAAGATGACTAAAGGCTGAAGACTGAAGACTGAAGAGGCTTGGCTTCTCCACTGCGGCCGGAGTGAAGGCCTGGGTCCCAGGTGCCAGAGGAAAACCGGTGCCAGCAGCCAGGGGAAGGAAGGCCTATTTCACGAATCTTCATGCAATGGGCCTCTAGTGTTAAAGTAACTCTCAAGTTAGAATTCTAAATTTAACAAACTAATTTTCAACAAGAGGGTCAAAATTGCATTTTCTCTGCCAAGAGACATATATAACATCTTTAAGGTATAGTAAAATTTGTATCATAAGTAGCTATCAGGAGTTAAGAAAATGGTATGTAGATCAATCTACCAGAATAGTACAAAATAATCATGATTTTGGGTCCTAATGTCAATTTGAAGCTCCAAAATGATTTTGTTTTTTATAAGAGGTGTATTATTTTCTTATTGCTGCTGTTAGAAACTACTACTGACTTAAAGAATTAAAATAATACCAATGGCCTGAGCTGGCTTGGCTCAGTCAATAGAGCATTGGCCTGCGGACTGAGGTGTCCTGGGTTTGATTCGGGTCAAGGGCACATGCCTGGATTACAGGCTCGATCCCCAGAAAGGGGGTTTTCAGGAGGAAGCTGATCAATTATTCTCTTTTATCATTGATGTTTCTATCTCTCTCTCCCTCTCCCTTCCTCTCTGAAATAAATAAAAATATATTTAAAAAATAATACAAATGTATTATAGTACATTTTTATTTGTCTCAAGACAATATTAGAGTGTGGGTAGGACTGTGTAGCTACTTGAAACTCTAGGGCAGCTCTAGGGAATAATTACTTTCCTTACTTTTTTAGTTAGAAGTCACCCTCCAGAGGTCTAGAAGTCACCTATCATCCTTGGCTTAGAGCCACAATCCCCCATCTTCAAAATCAGCAAGATTGGGGGCCAGCCCTTTCATTCTCCCTCTTTTGTCTGCTTCTTCCAGTTATAAGAACTCTTATGATTACATTGGACCCATCTGGATAATCTGGAATAACCTTCCCATTAAAAGTCAGTTGATTAGCAACCTTACTTCTATCTGTAACCTGAATTCCTTTTTGCCGTGTGATGTATCATATTCCTAGATTCCTGGGATTAGGATGTTAACATCCGTATAGGGGACATTATTCTGCTATTACAGTAGATTCTAATTCTTTTTACCAGTTTTTAATATATAGTAAAACATGTCCATTCATGTACAATTTTTGTAAGGTAAATCGCTTATAAACTTAAATTTTAAAATCACAAAGACATTACTGACAACCAAGAAATAGAAAAGCAGACAGATTGTTTTGAAGTTTCTTATAAAGGTAAAAATGCATTTATTCTATGGCCCAGCAATTCAATTCCTAGGGTCTTCCCCAAGAGAAATGAAAATATGTGTTCACAGAAAGATTTGTACATGAATGTTCATAGCAGCCTTATTTATAATAGCCAAAAGCCAGAAATAACCCAAACTTTTATAATCAGAAATATAGACAAACAAATTGTGATATATTCAGGAAAAGGAATAAATTACTTATGTACTCAACAACATGGGTGAATCACAAAATCATGTGGAGTGAAAGAAGCTACATAAATAGGAACAAAGGAATTCATACTATATGATTCATTTACATGAAGTCCTAGAAAATGCATAATAGTACATGATAGAAGTTAGAATGTGTTGGCCCTAGGGGAATGTGGAAAAGTGACTTGAAATGGCAAGAGGGAACTTTTTGGAGTATTTAGGTGGTGGTCATCCATGTATATACAATTGCCCAAATTCATTGAACTGTGTATTTCAAATAATCGATTAGCTCCTTGGCAACTGTAGTACCTATTCAAACTCCATCTGTCTTGTACTGGTGGTTTTAGTTTCTTTGCTCTTAAATTTACTCTCAGACATTATCACTGTGGTTGAAATTACTTTTAGTGCATCAATTAAAAAAACACACAAACAACTCCATTTATTTATTTATTTATTTTTCCATTGATTTATTTTTGTAATTAAATTGATTGGGGTGACATTGGTCAACATGATCATATAGGTTTCAGGTGTGGGTTTCTACGTTACAAGATCAGAAAATTGCACTGTGTACCCACCACCCAAAATCAAATCTTCTCCTGTCACCATATATTAGGACTCCTTTGCTCCCCATCCCATTTCCTCTGGAAACCATCACACTGCTGTTTGTGTTCATGAATTTCAGTTTTATACCCTACATATGAATTAAATCATATGGTTCTTAGCTTTTTCTGACTAACTTATTTCACTTAGCATCATATTCTCAAGATCCATCCACGTTGTTGCAAATGGCAGTATTTCATCCTTCCTTATGGCTGAGTAGTATCCCATGTGTATGTGTACCACATCTTCTTTATCCAGTCCTCTATTGCACAACACTGGTTGTTTCCATGCCTTGGCCATTGTGTATAATGCTGCAATAACCATAGGGGTGCATATATCTTTGTGAATACGTGATTTTGAGATTTTTGGGTATATACCCAGGAGAGGAATTGCTGGATCATATGGTAGCTCTATTTTTTTTTTTCTATTCCTCTTTTATTTACTTTTATTTTTTTATTTTTAATTTCTTTATTGATTAAAGTATCACATATTTGTCCTCATCCCCCCATTCCCATCCCACATCCCTCCTCACACATGCCCCCACCCCCCTGTTGTCCTTAACCACTGGTTAGGCTCATATGCTTGCACACCAGTCCTTTGGTTGATCTCTACCCTTTACCCCCACACTCCCCTATCCTCCCTCTGAGGCCCGACAGTCTGATCCATGCCTCCTTGTTTCTGGGTCTGTTCTTGTTCATCAGTCTATGTTGTTCATTATTTCCCCTAGATGAGTGAGCTCATGTGTTATTAGAAATACACTTATAAGAACCGAAAATGAGACAAGCAATAATGGTTATGGTGACAGGCAAATGAATCAGTCTGTAGTGAGTTTCTTTCTGGGCCAACAGTTCTTTTGAGACCCAATTTCAATGTCACACAGTTCCTTATGTGTACATGTCAGCACTGACATTATAGTTCTGGATGGTGGACAAATGCTGGTAATGCAGGTCCGACTCTCTCTGGTTTGGTTCTGGGCAACCTGCAGTGACGCACAGCTGCTAACTGCTAGTATGGGAAGGCCACGTCAGCGTCTTCCATCTCTGGACTGTTTCTCTTCTGTCTTCATGGCTGGAGTAGTCCTGTTGATTCCTCTCTGTTGCTGGAATCCACATGTTCTCCGAGTTGTTTTCTGAAAATATACAAACATATTCTCGACCAAAAGTTAATAACGGAATATTTTCTATAATTTTGACTTGGGATCCTATTTCATTTTTTGCCCAAATGATTTTCCTCTGGCTTGTTAATTTTCAAAAGCCTCCTAACATTTAAATAAAAAAAAGGAGGGGATAGTAGAAGAATATCATGTAAGGAAAAATATCCTGTAAGTAAATTACATCTAGAAAATTAATACTTTAGAAAATTGTAAGATAGCTCTATTCTTAATTTTTTGAGGAATCATGAGACTGCTTTCCATAGTGGTTGTAACCAGTCTACATTCCCACCAGCAGTGAATAAGCATTCCTTTTTTTCTATAACCTCTCCAACACTTGTTATTGCTTGTCTTATTGATAATGGCCACTCTAATAGGTGTGAAGTGGTATCTCATTGTAGTTTTAATTTGCATTTTCCTGATTGTTAGTAAGGTTGAACATTTTTTCATGTATCTATTGGCTGTTCATAGGTCTTCTTTGGGAGAGGTGTATTTTCAGGTCCTCTACCCACTTTTTGATTGGGTTGTTTGTTTGGTGTTGTTTTATGAGTTCTTTATATATTTTGGAAATTAAACCTTTGTTGGAGCTATGGTTTGCAACTATCATCTCCTATCTGGTTGGATGCCTCTTTGTTTTGTTGACATTTCTTTTGCTGTGCAGAAGCTTCTTAGATTGATATAGTCCCATTCATTTATTTCTGCCTTTACTTCCCTTGCCTTTGGGGTTAAATTCATAAGATGTTCTCTATGACCCAGGTCCATAAATTTGATACCTATATCTCCTTCTATGTAACTTATGGTTTATGGTCGTATATTTATTTATTTGATCCATTTTGAATTAATTTTTGTACCTGGAGACAAACTGTAATCCAGTTTCATCCATTTGCATGTGGCTTTCCAGTTTTCTCAGGACCATTTATTGAAGAGACTATTTTTACTCCATCCATTTACTTTGAATCTAAACAAAATAGCCAACACATATATTGTCCAAATTTAATATTTTCCCACAAGCATAACTATTTTCCATGTATAAATGCCCTTGCCTCTTACTGGGCTGATGCTTTATGTATCTTTTTCTTAATTTATAAACCACTGTGATTGGATTCATTGGCACAGAGAGGAGTGCATTATTGCAGGCTCATTGCCTTTAGAAAAATGTGTAGCCTTTTTTCATTAATTATAATAAAATAGATCAAATAGTAATAGCCCAATTCATGATAATTTCTGTTCTTGTAATTAACATCATCAAACAAATATATTCTAGAACAATGAAAATTTCCAATTAGAATTTCTTAAACCTTACATTCAATTTTCCCTTATAAAAATTTAAATTCAATTAATTTTTATTTACTGAAAGTATATCTGTAAGAAGCTCACACTTATTAGATCTGAAGTACAAAATTCAATTATATAAGGTAGGCCAGGTTAAACTCATTTGTCAGACTACAAATTATAAGTAATTTTCAGATAGTATATTGTCATACACTGAAACTTAATGTGCCAATATCCTTTGTATCAGTAACTTTTAATGAACTAAATGCTTTAAACTTCACATTTTCTTATCCTTATCAATAGATGGATCACTATCTCACTTATTTAGAGCAAAATTAAGGGTGACATGCCAGTTTTAACAATTTCTCCACCAATTGTAAAAATAGTATCTTTCCAAATAAAGAAATTTCAAAATGAATATTAATTGTTCAAACTTTAATTTACTTTCCCACTTATTTCATTTTTCTGAACATTTGATATCTTTGTAGCCATAAAATTAACTTTTAACTTTGAAATTAATTTAGAAAAATCTATGGGTCTCAATTTAATAATGAATTATTAAAGTAATATACACTCCTTTTTTTCAGGTAAAATTCATCTTCATAAACATGCACACAATTATACCAGTTAAACAGTAACCATATGCATGTATTGATAAAATGATGTTTTCTTGCTTCAGGTCCATGACAAAACTAAAAAAAAAAAAAAAAAAAAAAAAAAAAAAAAAAAAAAAAAAAGAGTTGTCTTAAAATAACATATTCTTGTTTGTGTCTGTACTATCCTTCCACACAAAACATGCTTTGTATACAATAAAAGTTCAAAATGTTTTTTGAATGGAGCTGAAATCACATTATTGCCCACACAAATATATATATTTGGTGATATTGAATTTAAAAACATTAAAAAGTCCTTTTTAGATACAGGGATTACTTATTTGCCAGAGGAAGGATAATAAGTCCCTCAGAGAAATATAAACTTAGAAGTCTGTTTTCTCTACTGCCAAGTCTGATATTTTCTGCAGTCTTTTCTAGATCTGTGCTAATCTTGGTCAGTAGAATTAGACTCAAATATTATTAAGAAGGATTCATCCTTTGTCTGGGGAAAACCAGTTAAATTTGTAAACAATAGAGAAGCTTTTCTAGTATATTCAACTGTTAGCACAATTTCCCCTACGAATCAAAAATGTTTTAAAAATTACCTCATGGATACTGTATATTCTACTTTGTTAATTAAATTTACTATAAGTCAGCCCTAACCGGTTTGGCTCAGTGGATAGAGCATCGGCCTTCGGACTCAAGGGTCCCAAGTTCGATTCTGGTCAAGGGCATGTACCTTGGTTGCGGGTACATCCCCAGTAGGGGGTGTGCAAGAGGCAGCTGATCGATGTTTCTCTCTCATTGATGTTTCTAACTCTCTATCCCTCTCCCTTCCCCTCTGTAAAAAATCAATAAAATATATTTTTAAAAATTAATTTACTATAAGTCATACTTGATTGTGAATGATATTTACTTAATTTTTTGTATTCCTAAATAAATCCAATCTGACTTAATTCTTGTTTGTGTTCCTTAGGATCCCTTTAGTTAGCCTGTCATGACTGGGACTCAAAATAGTTGTAATTATACCCATTGTTATGGGCCAAACACCTTGGCTTAATGTTTGCATACATAAAAAAGGCTCTCGTGTACTGATGGGCACTTGGGCTGTTTCCAGATCTTAGCTATTGTAATTAGCACTGCTATGAACATAGGGGTGCATATCTTCTCTCTGATTGGTGTTTTGGGTTTCTTAGGATATATTCCTAGAAGTGAGATCACTGGGTCAAATGGCAGATCCAGATTTAATTTTTTGAGGAAACTCCATACTGTTTTTTTTTCCTTTATTGATTAAGGTATTACATATGTATCCTTATCCCCCATTGTCTCCTCACCCACCCACTCATGCCCTCTCCCCCCTGGTGTCTATGTCCATTGGTTAGGCTTATATGCATGCATACAAGTCCTTTGGTTGATATCTCCCCCTTACCCCCACCCTCCCCTACCTTCCCTCTGAGGTTTGATGGTCTGATCGATGCTTCTCTATCTCTGGATTTGTTGTTCATCAGTTTATGTTGTTCATTATATTCCACAAATGAGTGAGATCATTTGATATTTATCTTTCTCTGACTGGCATAATCCATATTGTTTTTCATAGAGTCTGCCTTAGTCTGTATTCCCACCAACAATGTACTGGGTCCCCTTTTCTCCACATCCTCAACAGCACTTGTCATTTGTTAATTTGTAGATTATAGTCATTCTGACAGGTGTGAAATGGTACCTCATTGTTGTTTTAATTTGCAACTCACTAATGATTAGTGACTTTGAGCATTTTTTCATATGTCTCTTGGCCATTTGTATGTTCTCTTTGGTGAAGTGTCTATTTAGGTCCTTTGCCTATTTTTTGGTTGGATTATTTGCCTTCCTTTTGTGAGGTTGTATGAGTTCTTTATATATTTTGGAAATTAACCCCTTATCAGATTTATCATTGACGATTATGTTCTCCCATACAGTGGGATCCCTTTTCATTTTGCTGATGGGTTCTTTTGCTGTGCAGATGAGTAGATAATGAAGTTGTAGTATATTTACACCATGGAATACTATGCAGCTATAAAATAAGAAGGATCTCTTACCCTTTGAAATAGCATAGAGAGATTTGGAGAGTATTATGAGAAGCAAAATAAGCCATTTAGAGAAAGACAAGTATCATGTGATTTCACTTATATGTGGAATCTAATGAACAAAATAAACAGGACTAAAATAGATCCAGAGACATTTAAGCATGCAACAAACTGACACATTTCAGAGAAAGGGGGTGAAGTGGGAAGAGATTAACCAAAGAACTTACATGCATAAATGCATAACCCATGGACAGACAGTAGTGTGGTGAAGGCCTGTGGAGGGCTGGGAGCTGGGTGGAGAGGGTCAATGGGGGAAAAAAGGAGGACATCTGTAATACTTTCAACAATAAAGATAAATTGTTTTAAAAAAATATCTTTATTTATTTCAGAGAGAAAGGGAGAGAAAGTTAGAAATATCAATGATGAGAGAGAATAATTGATCAACTGCCTCCTGCACACCCCGCACTGGGGACCGAGCCTGCAACCCGGACATGTGCCCTGAATAGGAATCAAACCGTGATCTCCTGGTTCATAGGTTGACACTCAACCACTGAGTCACACTGGCCTGGCTAAAGATACTTTTAAAAAAAGAAGACTCTTCTACTTGAATTCAGACCTTTATCAAGTACAGTTCACTCGGGTCCCTTGACTTAATTAAGAGAAAAGCACCAAGATTACCATGAGATCCTCTAATCAAGCCTCTTTGATTCCCAATTAATCTACTAGTGCTGTAGATTTTTCCATTGTTAATGAGAAGTTTCTTGGGACACTTGTAGTGAAGCAATGTATAGGCCCAGAAGTTCCCTCACCATTAAAATATCACACTGCACTGATCACATTCTTCCTGGTGCTCAGTGTCCTAAAGTTGCACACACTGCACTTCTCTAACCCATGCACATTAAACTGAATCTATGAGCAGTCATTTCAAAAATGGCCAGAGGATGATGAATGAAAGCAAACATAATTGCCAAGAAGTAAAGAGAATAATCTCATCAGCCCAAGAAAAGTGTGTGTGTGTTTGTGTGTGTCTCCCTCTGTGTGTGTGTATGTGTGTGTGTGTGTGTGTGTGTGTGTGTGAGAGAGAGTGATTTCAGGCCAATTCAAATTGTTTATCAGAGATAATAATAAGTAAGACTGTTTAAACCATAGTAACCTCAAATGTTTATTAATGTAGTTTTTTTGGTTTTAAATATGTTTTTTTTTTAATTGATTTCAAAGAGAGGAAGGGAGAGGAAGAGAGAGATAGAAACATCAGTGATGGGAGAGAATCATTGATCAGCTGCCTCTTGTATACCCCTACTGGGGATCGAGCCCACAATCTAGGCATGTGCCCTGACTGGGAATCAAATCATGAGCTCCTGGTTCATGGGTCGATGCTCAACCACTGTATGACACCAGCCAGGCATTAATCATGTTTTGTTTTTTTAGCCAACGCTTATTATCCACTTTGAGTATCACTTCACTAGGCACTGTGAGGGGTTCAAAATATATTAACAGAGTTGTAAAATGAGTTCAACACTAGCCAATTTGGTCTCCAAAAGAGTGTCATAATTGCCTCTTGGTTGATTGTAACTTTTGAGATGAATATGGAAGCTCACGGTCATGTTGCCGGTCCTTGAGTCACTCACCTTCTAGTTGGGAGAGTCATTAATCAGTAAGTAACCACACATTATTTCTTGGGTTAAGGACAAGATTGGGAGGTCTCACCCGCCTGTGGCTTTGATAGTGGTTGTAGTTCTCTGAATATGCTACTATTATATTTTCCTTGTCTGACTCTTCAAGTAGAATATCCAAGTATAGAGTTATACAGCATACAATCAATATTCCTTTTAAGTTTGGCATGAATTTTTTTGTTATGACTGATGGTTTCTTGCCTTAGCTTTAAATGCTGAGTTTGTTCATCTGTATTCCTAAGATGTTAGTCTTCTTTGCTGCAGAGTCCTTCCAGCAAACTTTGACTGCTTCATGGGTATTCACATTATTTAATTTCAGGGTGACTTCTATATTCTTACTTTAACCATGACATTTGGCCCCAATTTTTTTTTTTCATGTAGACCAAATTCTTGATATTTTAATTTCCCCTACGTAGCCTATTTGGGGCTCTGTATAATTGGACTAGTCTCAACTGAGGTCATATAGCCTGGATGATATCAGAGAAAAAGAGAAGATCCAGGGAGGTTAACTTAGCTAAATCCCTAGAGGGACCATTCTCTAGCCAAAAGCTCTCATGTCAATTATAAACCCAAACTATAAAGACCACAGGGTCAAAACAAATATCTGGAAGGCATCATGAGATTAAAAGAAAAAGAAATAAAAGTGGAAAAAAAGAGAGGATTCTTTGGCTTCAATTTTTTTGTCATGGAGATTTGGGTGACTGTTGCCAGCTTTGTGAATCTAAATAGTATTCTTCCTCCTTTTATGCTCTAGAAATGCCTATACCCAATCTTTAATACTTCAAACAATATCCAAATTTGAGAGAGATCATTGAATGAATCCCCCATTTCTTAACACACATGTGATATAAAAATTAAGTGCCTTGTTAGCATCACGATCCAACTGTAGCACTGGAGAGAATGCTAGATGATGTCCTATGTTGAAACCCCTAGTGATTTAATCACACTGTTGTCTTCTTATCACTCATGACAATAAGTTATTGTGGAGCCCTGCTGCCCTCTGTAAGCCCAATGTTTGAAGCAACAATATAAATTTTACCACATTCAATTACTCCAGGGTTTAGTATCTCTTTCCGCTTTTATAGGTCTCTCTTTTCACACAGTTATTACAACAAGTCATTTAGGACCATGAGTTCATTTTTACATTGACTCCTCACCTACAGTATATTCTCTAATTACCCAGTTTCTCTTCTAGGTAGACAACTTGTCCCTAATAACTTGAAAGTAATTTTTGTTGAAGACTATTTTTAGGATGTAAACCTAAGTTCAACAATGAGAAAATAATGTGGTGTAGAAAGGCAGATCTTCCCACTTATAGTTCTATTCTGGATACTACTTCTGTGATTGGAAAAATATAATTGAGGGAATTATCTTTACTTTGGGTATCCATCAGCCAAAGTATGAGTTTTACCATCTAAAAATCATTAAAAGCTCAGAAATTGTTTATTGGGTGCTATTGTTTGCTCCACATTGTCTTAGGTATGTAATTAAAGTGTGTAAAAAAGTATAAGACATGATTCTATCCCTCAAGCAACTTGTAAGAATGTTTTATAAAAAAAATAAGAAATAGAGAGAGGTAAGGAGACTGTATGAAATAGCTTGTGTAGTGTAAACAAGTGCTACATGCTTTAGGAGAAAGGAGACTAAAATTTACTGGCAAAATCATGGCAGATGACCTGGAGGAGATCTGAATCATAATCCTGTCTAGTAAAGGAGTAATATGCAAATTGACCGTACCTCCACTACACCCATAAGCCACACCCACAATCCACCACACCCATAAGCCATGCCCACCAGCCAATCAGAAGCGAGTATGCAAATTAACCCAACCAAGATGGCTGCGGCCATGGAGAGAGCATGAGGCTTGGATTTCCCTGGCAATGGAGGAAGCCAAGCTTTCCACCTGCCCTAGCGGGCCCAGGCCTCCACTCAAGGCTACAAAGTTTTAATTATAGAAGAAAAATAAATGCCAACAAAAATGGTGGCAGTCACGGAGCTGGACAGAGCAGGAGGCTTGAGTTGCCCCCAGCGATGGAGGGAGCCAAGCTTTCCTGTGGGCCCAGGCCTCCATTCAAGGCTACAAATTTCAATTATAGAAGATAAATAAATCCCAGATACCAGGGCCATTCTGCTTGGGTCACTGGGGGGCATGGCTGGCCTGTAAACCACCAAAGGCCCCTCATCCAGGCCGCCCCATGCCCCAAGGGAATGCCCACTCTGATCCAGGACACCCTTCAGGGCAAACCAGCCGGCCCCCACCCATTTACCAGGCCTCTATCCTATCTAATCCTATCTAATAAAAGAATAATATGCAAATTGACCATCACTCCAACACACAAGATGGCTGCCCCCATGTGTTCAAAAATGACTGCCCCCATGTGGACACAAGATGGCCACCACAAGATGGCCAGCAGGGGAGGGCAGTTGGGAGGGACCAGGCCTGCAAGGGAGGGCAGTTGGGGGCGATCAAGCCTGCAGGGGAGGGCAGTTAGGGGTGACCATGCCTGCAGGGGAGGGCAGTTAGGGGTAACCAGGCCTGCAGGGGAGAGCAGTTGGGGGGGACCAGGCCTGCAGGGGAGGGCAGTTGGGGGTGACCATGCCTGCAGGGGAGGGCAGTTGGGTGTGACCATGCCTGCAGGGGAGGGCAGTTAGGGGTGACCAGGCCTGCAGGGGAGGGCATTTAGGGGCAAACAGGCTGGCAGGGGAGCAGTTAGGCATCAATCAGGCTGGCAGGGGAGTGGTTAGGGGGTGATCAGGCTGGCAGGCAGAAGCAGTTAGGGACAATAAGGAAGGCAGGCAGGCGAGCAGTTGGGAGACAGCAGTCCTGGATTGTGAGAGGGATGTCCGACTGCCCTTTTAGACCCGATCCTACCAATATTGGGCCTAAACGGGCAGTCGGACATCCCTCAAGGGGTCCCAGATTGGAGAGGGTGCAGGCTGGGCTGGGCTGAGGGACACCCCCCCCACCCCCCGTGCACGAATTTCATGTACTGGGTCTCTAGTTGATCCAATAAAAGCCTGTGTAGCAACGGAAATCAGCATTCTAGATACAGAATTATCAAAAGGGTTGACAGGGTATTTTCTTTCTTTTAAATCTCTATACTAGTATTAATTCAAATTTTATAAACAATCTGAAATCAATGATGTCCTTCTGTCATTTGAGGATGAATGAGATTTGTACTGACCCCCTTTTCCTTTCTCACATAGAACTACATATATGCAGAAGTCCAGATAACCCAGACATAACTGGAACTAAAAGAGACAAATGGGATGCTATAGATCATGAAAAAATTAAGTTGAAATGATTGAACAGGATCCAGAATAGTCTGTAAAAGTGATTTTAAACCTTTTTCATCTAATGGCACACATAAACTAATTGTTAAAATTCCGTGGCACAGCAAAAAATATAATTTTTTGCCAGTCTGAACAAAAAAAGGTATAATTTTGATTCATTCACACCAGATGTGAATGAATCACTACTATTGTGTTGGCTGTTATATTTTTTTGACAATATAACAGAGTTCAGTACCCCTGACTAAATAGTCAGGTATTGCATGCTTTTGTTGTTGTTGTTGTTTTTAATTCTTGCAGCACACCACTGTGCCTCTTGTGGCACACCAGTTAAAAATTACTCATCTATTGAATCACCCCTCCGCCAATTCAGTCTTTGATGGTGCAATAACAAAAAACCTCTGGATAAGTCACAGGCATCTCAGAGGGTATCAGAGGTCCATCTTCTTAGTTTCTTACTTCATGTTTTGCATCTATGCAATGTGTTTTAAAAACAACAAATGAAGCCTTTAAACAATTATGGAAAAATTAGGGATGGTCTGAAATGTGCAGATTAACTTAACTCAATTATGAGGAAGTTATCATTCTGACAGAAACTTTGTACTCTTTGACCATCATCTCCCTATTTCTCCCTGCCTTAGCCCCTGGTAACCATCATTCTACTCTCTGCTTCTATGAGTTTCACTATTTTGGAGTCTAATAAATAAAATAAACTAACAAAGTGAAGACAAACATATGGATATAGAGAACAGTCAGACAGCTGTCAGAGAGGAGGGGGTTGGAGGCTTGGTGAGAAGGGTGAAGGAATTAAGCAAAGAAAAAAATATACTCATAGACACAGACAGCAATATGGTGATTGCCAGAGGGAAGGAGGTGTGGATAGTAAAAGAGGGTAAAGAGGGATAAGTGGTGATGAAGTAGACTTGACCTGGGGGTGGTAAACACACAATACAATATACAAATGATGTCTTGTGGAACTGTATACCTGAAATCTGTATAATTTTATTAAACAATGTCACCCAATAAATTCAATTTTTAAAAGTTTCACTATTTTAAATTCCACATAGAAGTGAGATTATGCAGTACTTATCTTTCTGTGCTAGGCTTATTTCACTTAGCATAATGACTTCCATGTATATCCATGTCATAATGGCAGAATCTATTTTCCTTTTGTGTGTCTGAATAATACAGTTTTATATAAACACACACACACACACACACACACACACACACACACACACACTACTATTCTAAGTATATATAAATTTTCTTTATTCCTTCATCTGTTACTGGACCTTTAGTGGACCTTTAGATTGTTTCCATATATTGGCTATTATGAATAATGCTGCAATTCATGTGGAAGGTGCAGATATTTCTTTGAGATACTGATTTTGTTTCTTCTGAATATATACCCACAAGTGAAATTGTTGTATCATATGGTAGTTTTATTTTTAACTTTGAGAAATCTCCATACTGTTTTCCATAATGTTGGAACCAATGTATACTAGTATTCCCACCAACAGTGCACAAGGGTTCTGTTTTCTCCACATCCTTGTCAACACTGGTTATATTTTCCCTTCTTGATAATAGATATTCTGACAGATGTGAAGTGATATCTCATTGTTGTTTTGATCTGCACTTTCCTGATGATTGAGCACATTTTCATGCACCTGATGGCAATTTGTATGTCTCCTTTGAAAAAAAGTATCTGTTAATGTCCTTTGCCCTTTTTAAAATTTTATTATTATTATTATTATTATTATTATTATTACTATTATTATTTATTGAGCTGTATGCATTCTTTACATATGTTGGACATTAACCCCTTATGGATATATGGTTTGCAAATGTTTTCTCATTTCCATACGTTGCCTTTTGACTGTTGATTGTTTCCATGGCTATGCATAGCTTTTTAGTTTGAGGCATTCTTACTTGACTATTTTTGCTTTGTTACTTGTGCTTTTGATGTCATATTCAACAGTCATTGCCAATACCAATATTAAGAAGCTTATCCCTGAGCTTTCTTTTAGTGATTTTATAGTTGCCGGTGTTACACTTAAGTGTTTAAAATATTTTGATTTAACTTTTGTATATGATATGAGGTAAGGGTCCAATTTCATTTTTTTGCATATAGATATTCAGTTTTCTTAACATTATTTACTGAAGAGATACCCATTTTGTGTTCTTGGCATCCTTGTCCAAGATCAATTTACCTTAAATGAATGAATTTATTTTCTTAAAAAGTTCTTCAGAAACTCTTTTTAAATTACTATTAAAGTATTTGAAATTGGTGAACCCAGTCAACAATTTCTGAAAGTATTTCAGGACTAATGCTGAAAATAAAGGTTAAAAAACTCGCAGAGAATTACAACTAAACAAGGCCTATTAATTGTAGGAATGCCACAATTTAACTAAATTAATTTTCTAAAAAATATGCGGAACCCTATTTTAAAAATTTTGTAAACTATCTTGGTTGTGAAACTTGTAAAGCTTAAGTGCTGCTTTTGAAGTGCTCTTTTGGAAGGATCCTAGTAATTTTTACACAGGTTCTAACTGATGGCAGAAGCACTGAATACCTCAAAAGAGTCCCCTTGTTATGATATACTAGAGACCCGGAGCATGAAATTCGTGCATGGGGTGGGGTGTCCCTCAGCCTGGCCTGCACCCTCTCCACATCCCTCTCACAATCTAGGACTGCTGTCTCCTAACCGCTCGCTTGCCTGCCTGCCTGATTGCCCCTAACTGCTTCTGCCTGCCAGCCTGATCACCCCCTAACTGCTCCCTTGATGGCCTGATTGATACCTAACTGCTCCCCTGACGGCCTGATCGCCCCCAACTGTCCTCCCCTTCTGGACTGATCTTGCCTCCAACTGCCCTCCCCTGCCAGTCTGGTGGCCCCCCAACTGCCCTCCCCTGCTGGCCTGGTCTCCCCTAATTGCCCTCCCCTGCTGGTCTGGCCACACACAGCTGCCCTCCCCTGCAGGCCTGGTCACATCTAACTGCCCTCCCCTGCCGACCTGATCTCCCAGAACTGCCCTCCCCTGCTGGCCATCTTGTGGCGGCCATCTTGTGATGATATCGGACGAGGGCATGATGCCACCTAGGCTTATATTATATAGGATTCCTCCCCATTTTTAATTCCTGAAGGATTTATGTGTTTCATGTAGTCATTGGTACTTCTGTGTGTCAAAAATAACCCTATAGGTGACTAGAATTGAAAATACGAAGTTTGTTTTTACTTTGTGATTTTAACTATGTGCCTTTCAAATCAATATATTTAAATTTCTTTGTTTATTCTTTTCCTCTATTATCAATTATCAAGCATAATTTCAAGGTATATCAGAAAAACACTAAGGAATATTTTTCATACTTTATACTCCTCAGGTGATTTAAAAGAAATACATAATTCCTGAGTAAATCTTTTGAAAATTAATGAATTATATCTTTTAAAAAATATATTTTATTGATTTTTTTACAGAGAGGAAGGGAGAGGAATATAGAGTTTGAAACATTGATGAGAGAGAAACATCGATCAGCTGCCTCCTGCACACCTCCTACTGGGGATGTGCCCACAACCCAGGTACATGACCTTGACCGGAATCGAACCTGGGACCTTTCAGTCTGAAGGCTGACACTCTATACACTGAGCCAAACTGGTTAGGGCACGAGTTATATTTAATATATAAATTTAACAACCAAATTAAATCAATGAATCTGTACTTAGAGTATGTTATTTTATTTGAAATTTTATTTTGAAAATCACATGCTTGCTCATTTGGATAATTTTTATTTGCAGGAGCAGAAATCCTTTGCAGGAAAAGGTGACTCATATATTTAATGGCAAATCATCATAAATTTATAAAAAAATACCCAAGTTTTCATGAGAAAAAAAACCTTAGGAATCCAATCTAAATTTTTAATTTTAGAGGAAAACTTTGAATGAAAATAATAACAGCTTTATTTTAAGCAGTCTAATTTATGAGCTACTTTGAGTACCTGGGGATTCTTTAGAATTATAATATTCTCATTCATTTACCCCTCATTAAGTTAAATTATTATTGAATGCTTACTGTGAACAAAATGCCATATATATGTACATATTTTATAACCCTTCGAGTAACACAGCAGTAAGGTAGTAAATGTATTTGTTTTTAAATTGGTACTCTATTTATTTTTCACCCTGTGAAACATGAAAAATATTTACCCTGCAGAGTATTACAAGTAAATATCTCCTTAATTTTAGAAGTCTAAATTCAGGTAGACTATGCCCAAAATGAAGAAAGGTATAGCTTCACTTCATTATACACTATATAAAAATATGCATATGCATACCTTGATAGAGAGATGAGTATTGGAGGGATGGTATTCAACACAGTTTCTTGTGTGTTTTAAATTGCAACATAAGGGAAATAAATATTGCACACAATTCTTTCAGGATAAAGACAAGGGGACTTGATTCCATAAAACAGCACTTTTCTTGAAGCTAAATTTAAAATACCTAAGGTAGTCAAAAAGAGAGAGATGTATAGGGAATACAAATGAGGCAAGACCTGGTTTTCTAAAGTTATTTAAAAGAGAAGGTGCAGCACTGTGGCCACAGATTCAAGCTAAGAAGCATCTATGCACATTTCTGATTTTCTTATTTTTCAAGAAAGAGGGTTACATGCCACAGAGCTGACAATAGAAGTGTTTGGAAATTGAGTGCTTTTATCTCAAAAATAACATCTGAGAGAAATAAAAAGGCTGCATGTTTTTTCTGCACAGAAGCAAATTCAAAAGAATATTACTTTTTATCCTCTTGGTGATATTGCTATAGTTTTTAATTAAATACTCCCCCCACCTCCCATCCCCCACCTTTAAATTTGTGACTAAAGGGTGCTTTAGGAAAGAATGAAAGTCTTAGAGTTCACTGGAGAGATCATGATTTTAAAGCTCCTCTGACTCATTCATAAGGTGTTAAAAAATAAAACTTTGGAAATGGTGTTGGGTCTGATCCACATAAAGTCCATAATGTTCATTGTAAGAAAAACAGGGTACCTCAACTCAGCTGTGATCAGCATCAGTATCACTATACTCCGGGGAATAAGATGACATTAAGTATCGTCTCTCCTGTCTGATACAGCCTGAGAGCTGTAGGATAGTTCTACTATGGATCTTAGAAATAAACATCACTTGGCTAAAACCCAGTAGTTCAACAAAACGCAATATATCGTCTCCCTCAAGGAGAGAGAGAGCCCACCAGGCATCTGCAGTGTCTTAGCCCTTTGTCCACATCTCAGGTCTGAAAATATTGAGACTTGAAAGGGTCAATTTGCTTTCAAGTGTGTTTTCTCTCCATGTAGACATTGGTTTTTAAATTGGAGTGTTTAAAGATTTGGGTGAAGATAGGACTGTCTTACCATTTTCCTTGCCTTCAACTTTGGTTATGATTCTGCTATGGAAATGCTTTTTATCCAGACTCCTCTGTGATTACAACTTTTAGGGATGAACATAGCAAAACAGGTTAGGTTGAAGTTTAGTTAAAAGTTGTGTGTGTGTGTGTGTGTGTGTGTGTGTGTGTGTGTGTATTGCTGATGGAGATGCTCTTTTTAGCACACTTATTTAATAAATCAGACTAATATATGCCATGTTTATTAGAATCAATGTTTCAGTGCATGACATTTGCATCCCACCTTTCTCTAGGAATTTCTTGTTATTCTAGTGTGATTTCTATAATTATCACACTTGTGATAATAATAGCTAACAATTATCTATGATGTACTGAGGGCTAGCTAGGTGGTGTTTTAAGTATTTTATGCATTATCTCATTTCAGACTCATAAGAGCTCATTATCAGAATACTATGATTTGTATCCCAATTTCATAGAAGAGTTCAATGATGTGTTCCAGGTTGCAAAGCTACTAGGTAAGGGAGGTCAATATTTGAACCCCGCCATGGTTTTAACTACTATAAAATTCTGCCTCTTGATTCCCTCATATTTATATCCTCAGTATTATTCTATGATTAGCAGTTGTCTCTTTTTCCTTCCTTCTTTCTTTTTTTACTTCCTTTCATAAATATGTGTATATTTATGTATAGATGTCTGTTAAAATATTTATAACCAGCAAAGAATTCTCCTTAGGAGGAGGGAAATTATGTGTATATGGAGTTAGCTTGTAGGCCTGTACAATACTTGGAAATAAGAATAACTGTTTTTCATAAGTCAAGAAAAGGAGACTTTAATTATCCTGAATTGTTTTGTAATCAAGGAAGAAGAAAATATGGGAGAAAAAAAGAGAGTTGAGGAAGGTGAACCAATGCAATTGTAGACTACTCAAGAGCTGTAATGTGAATGCCACCTCAAGCCCCTTCCAAGAAGTTCAATAGTTCTACAAAAGTCTCAACACCAGCTGATTTCTAGTGGCAACTGATGAAAGATCTGACCTATGTATCCAGGTTCAGATCTACAAGGCAGCAATCAAGAGGACTTGGAGCAATGAGCCTCATAAAGGTATAGACAGTAAGTCTTTAAAGGCATGAAAGTTCAAAGGGCTTTTGTTTTGCAAACATCACTAGAGCAGGGTTTGGGGGAATTTAATTACATCTTCAAGGATAAGGGATCTGTTTTTGTTCATCAGTTTATGTTGAACAAAAAAGATCCAGAGACAGAGAAGCATCCATCAGACCATCAAACCTCAGAAGGAAGGTAGGGGAGGGGAGGGGTAAGGGGGAGAGATCAACGAAAGGACTTGTATGCATGCATATAAGCATAACCAATGGACACAGACACAAGGGGGGAGAGGGCATGAGTAGGGGGGGGGGTTGAGGGGGTAATGGGGGGATAAGGACACATATGTAATACCTTAATAAAGAAAAAAAATTAAAAAGATAAGGGAACTAAACTAACATTGTCACATCTTGATTTCCCTCTTTCTCTCTGCCTACATGTTTTTTTCTGTCATTTTCCTACAGTCTCTCCCTGCTTTTCCTTCCTTCATTTCTTCCTGCTTCCTCCTCCTCTTCCTTCTCTTCCTTCTACTCTCTTATCTCCATCTCTCCTTTATCTAGTTTGACAAATAATATCAATTACTTTCAAAATTACATAATATATAACTAAAATTTTGACATTTAAAAGCAAAGTTTAGAAAAGTTCAGATTACACAAAAATAAGGCAAAATGTACTATATATTCAAAGATAATGCAGATTATAGAAAATATATTTTTTTTAAATTTTATTGAATATTTGGGGTGATGTTAGTTAATAAATTCATATAGGTTTATGTGCACAATTCTATAATACATAGAAATATTTTTATACAGTTGTGATATAAATTCTAATGTGAAATTCCTCTTGGCAAAACCAATAATGGGAAATAAGTGATTAAAAGATGCATATTGAACATAAAGAAATAGTGCATCATTTCTTGTAATATATACATTCATCCTATTTTTATGGCTTGTTTGATTATGGTATGTTGCTAAATTTCCTGTTTGCTCATGTGATATGGTATAGACCTTATGTTTTCCCAGTATTAAGATGTTTTGCTATGTTGATCAAGGTGACTAGCCTCTTCCATGTTTTGAGGAAAATCTTTATTCCCATATGTGCCCTTCCCTGGTTATAGGACCAGGAAGAGGAGATATTCTGATTGGTGGCAAACTCTTTAGGACTTTGCGACAGTTACATTAATTGGCTTCTCTCCAAAGAGTGGGTCACCACTATTTCATTTACTGAGCTTTTAGGATGCAATGAACTGAAAATGCATTAATTCCACTTGAAAATCTTTTTTGATCTATTTAATCCATTTCCAGTGTTGGGATTCTTTACTAGAAAAGTCTTCTCTCCATGGCAAACATGACCTTGGAAGGGCAAATATCAGCTTTCTTTACAGTGATTATATTTTTGAGCTACAGCTAAAAATAAAGATCATATTGCTTTTAATATCTAGAGGTAAAAGTAGTCACTGCACAGTGTGAAAATGCAGTAAAAAATGAATCTCATCAATATTTTTTACAAAAGAAACAAAATTTAGAATCTCACATGAGCTTTCTGTAAAACGATTTCACTTGAGTGCTAGGTAATATTGCCTGCACAGCACATTTTGATGGTTTATGGGAATTCTCTACAATCTTAGATTCTTTCAACTTAAATAGCAGTTCAAAGTTTCATTCATACCAAGTAAAAATGATATAGTTAAGTTTTCAACAGGTAATGAATTATTCATTAAAGCAGATAATGGTGTTAGGGACCAACCAAGGAGCTATAACATTAGCATAAAGAATTCCCTTTGCCACATTAATTGTTAAAATTTAAAATATATAAAACACAAAATATATTATGTCAGAGATTTTTTTTGTTAAATTAAATAAACTAAAGTCTTCTATGGTTACCTTTATAGCAGATTTTAAGCATGCTACCTGGGGGTTTATAAATCATTTGATCTTACTTATTAATGCTATTAGTGCAAGAAATACACTTCTATGTAGGCTTAATGATAGTTGAAGGTAGTAGTTTGGGTTTTATTTTTATTTAGGTCCTATGCAAATTCCACATATGGATTATTTAGAGAAAACAATAACCTGTCTATTTGTGCATCATTTCATTTATTTTGTCCCTGAAAGATATTGATTTGTAAATAGTGGCTTACAAATACCCTGATTAAATTATCTGAGAAACAACCTCTAATTGTATTTTATTTAATGAAGTTTTCCTAATTCAAGCATACAAAATATCTGATTGATTCCAACATCATGATATGATATCCAATATGTGCTAAATAAAACATTACCGTATTTTCTGGCGTATAAGACGACTGGGTGTATAGAAGATTTTCCTGGGTTAAACAGTCGTCTTATATGCCGGAAAATACAGTACATAGTGTAAAGGACAGAGATAATTATAATATGATTTATGCCCTTAAGAGAATAACTATTTATTGAGGAGAAGAACTATGAAGAGGAAAGAAAAATTTCAGGGGAAGAATCCAAGCTTACTTTCTTGGCTATTGACAAGCTTCAGTGAAAAAGAGTGGGAGAAAGAGCAAAAGTAAGAGCAGAGAGTGTTCCCAAGATGAAGGCCACAGTCATTTTTATAAGTTAATATTAAAAGCAACATTCCATTGATAATACAGCATTATATCTATGAAAGGTAAGTCAATTATTCCAGCCCTTACTCATGGGGAGGAGATTACACAAATGTAATAGAGACTCTTGGAGGTCATATTAGAGGCTGCCAACCCCAGTTCTGTGTATTGCATTAGCCCTTGCAAGTGAAAGTGTAACTATGTCAGACTTCCCCAAACACCAATGAAAAATAAAAGGAGATGAATGCAGGTAATATGATAAGCATAAGAACAAACAAATGTAGCTTGTTAAGTCTTTGTGGAAGTCCAATTCTGACTAGCTTATTTTTTCTTCTTTCTTTTACTAGCTATTTCAATTCAACCCAAGAGAAGGTATTTTTAACCATTGAAGAATTGCAGTTTATTTTGTGAACCAAGAGGATGCCAGATTTATTTTAATTTATCAGAGCAAAAATAAAAAAGAAAGGTAGTGGTCATAGTTGTAAATTGTTGGGTTTTCAGCCCATGTTCTTCTGAAGATTTTCATTCTACTTTGAGGTTCTGGAGTTGTTTTTATTATGAAAAAACTGCTTTTCCTTATAAAAGAGTTTGATGAAATAGAAAGAACAGCACATTTGGATTTAGAAAACCTGACTTGTAAATTTAGCTCTGATTCTTACCAGGTGTGTAAACTTGGACTACTTGCTTGCCTTTACACCCAGTTACTCACATTTAAAATTAATTAAATAATACAAAATGATTACATACTATGGCAGTAGTACATGCCAAAAACTATGTGATCTCAGAGGGAAGAGGTGAGGACATTGATCACTAGCAAGAGCTGTAAGATGAGTGTGAGGCTTGAAAATAGTTAAAAAAAAAAAAAAAAAAAGGATGAGTCCAGGTGCTTTGGAAATGAAACACAGAGCCAACTAGGTATGGGAGAGCATGGATTATACCCCTGCTAGGGCTGGCTAATATGGGTTTATCATGGAGCCAAAGAGGATCATTCTCTCATGGCTTTTGGCAACTTTTTCGATTGACTGGAAGCAAAAATATTGATTGTAAATGGTGAGGTTTGCCTAGAGTTGGGATAGCCAAGAAAGGTGCAACTAGAGATCCAGGAGACATGATAATATAGGGAAGGGATTTCCAACTTGTGAACCATTAGAATTTTTAAAACATTCAATACCTAATAATTTAGACTAGGGCTCTGATCTCTTTTCCCTTAGATATTAAAAAGACAAACAAACAAATAAACAAAAATGACAACAGCCAACACAACAAAGCCATCTAATGTGAATGAATCAAAATTATAATGGGAATAAAAAGATGGTGGCAGAATAGGTGGTTATTACACTCAGCTCCACCCAGGACCAAATAGGAAATATAACTAAATTAAAGAATAATCACCCTAAATAACCAACTAAAGACTAGCTGAAGAGGAGTCTTATATCCAAGGATTTACAGGAGAAGCCACATCAAGGCTGCTTCAAACAAGTTTATGAGATCCAGGCACAGACAGCGTTTGACATTGGCCTGCACCCAAGTCCCTTCCAAGAGTCTCAGAGTGAACATACCAAGTGGCCTGCTTCAGACAACTTTGGAACAGGATCCAACCAATTTTACAAACAGCATATCCAACAGTAAGTTGCAGAAGCACCTGTACAGCAGCTCTCACACCATAGTTGGGGTTGGCCCTCAAGTCAGCAAGACTGAGGGTTGATCCCATCCAGGAATGAGCCAACAGCAATCAAGATTCAATTTTAACAGGAGGGCCCACATAACTCACACAGGGACATTCCTAAAGCACCCAGCTCAGGGGATCAACTAAATAAGGCCACAGGTCACCTCCTAATAAGGTCACCCACAAGGAGTTGAAGTCATAGTAGATATATCTAATATATAAAAATAAATAAAAGAGTCAAACAAAACGGGGAGACAAAAAACAGGCCCCAAATGAAAGATTTTCAAAAAATAGAAACACTTGCTGTAGAAACACTGAATTTTAAATGGTGGGACTCCAGTCTTAGGCTAGTAGCCTATTTTTAGTAGGAGAAAGTTTAAGTTCTATTGTACACTGGGCCATGATCAAGATCAGCTCAACAAAAGTTCTAAAATTGAAGCCCTTACCTATTTTCCATGTCTCCTTTTTCGTCACAATCATTTCACAAACAAGCATTTAATTTAAACTAGGTCAGTAGTGTTTAATCTAAAGTACTGGTACCCTTAGAAAATAAGATTCTATACTAATAAAAGCCTAGGTGACCCTCGTGCACGATGTCATCACAAGATGGCCACCACAAGATGGCCACGCACACAGCGCAGATGGGTCCCGGTGGCCACTCAATACGGTGAGGCCTGGGGGTCCCGCAGCTCCATGCAGTGCAGAGGAGGCCGGTTCTGGCGGAGGAGGTGGGTCGCAGCAGGGGAGGGCAGTTAGGGGCGACCAGGCTGGCAGGGGCAGGCAGTTGTGGGAGATCAGGCCAGCAGGGGAGGGCTGTTGGTGGCTATCAGACTGGCAGGGGAGGGCAGTTGGGGGTGATCGGGCTGGCAGGGGAGCAGTTAGGGGGCGAACAGGCCAGCAGAGGAGTGGTGAGGGGGAGATCAGACTGGCAGTCAGAAGCAGTTAGGGGCAATCAGGCAGGCAGGAGAGTAGTTAGCAGCCAGTGATCCCAGATTGTGAGAGGGATGTCCGACTGCCGGACATCCCCTGAGGGATCCCAGATTGGAGAGGCCAGGCTTAGGGAAACCCCCGCCCCATGCACAAATTTTGTATACCAGGCCTCTAGTATTTTATAAGGACATAGATATAAATGATTTTAAATGAAATTATTTTCAGATATTCAACTTTCATGTGTACTCATTACTGATATTAGTCCACCTAAGAAAAAGGCAGTTCCTCTGGTTTCATTTTCACACCACTTCATGTCCAATCCATCATCTTTATTCCCACTGAAATGAAAAACATGGATCGCTAGAAAACACACACACACACAGTACTCTAAATATTACTATAGATGCTAAAAAACTGAGTGAATATATTGCTACAATAATGTATACTTAGGAAACACCAGTGCTAAGTATACAATAATGTATACTTAGGAAACACAGTTGAGGTAGGAAGAATTTATCCTATCTAATAAAAGAGTAATATGCAGATTGATCATCACTGCAACACACAATATAGCTGCCCCATGTGGTCAAAGATCCTGCCCCCATGTGGACACAAGATGGCCAGCAGGAGAGGGCAGTTGGGAGGCACCCGGCCTGCAAGGGAGGGCAGTTGAGAAGGACCAGGCCTGCAAGGGATGGCAGTTGAGAGGGACCAGGCCTGCAAGGGAGGGCAGTTGGAGGTGATCAACCCTGCAGGAGAGGGCATTTAGGGGTGACCAGGCCGGCAGAGGAGGGAAGTTGGGGGCAAACAGGCTGGCAGCGGAGTGGTTAGGGGGTGATCAGGCTGGCAGGCAGAAGCGGTTAGGGGCAATCAGGAAGGCAGGCAGGCAAGCAATTGGGAGCCAGCAGTCCTGGATTGTGAGAGGGATGTCCGACTGCCCGTTTAGGCCCGATCCTACCGGGATCGGGCCTAAACGGGCAGTCGGACATCCCTCCAGGGGTCCCAGATTGGAGAGGGTACAGGCTGGGCTGAGGGACAACCCCCCTCTGTGCACGAATTTCGTGCACCGGGCTTCTAGTATTTCATAAAATAATTTCTGATGTTAGAGCAATATTAGACTTTGGGGGTCCAGTACATATAACTCAGAAATCAAAGTGACATCACTACAATAAAAGTATATTTTTATCTAATTATTAAGGCAAATAAATTTTCTCAGTGCTTATACTTAAAACTACTAGAATCAGGAACAGACTGTATATAGAAACTTGTCCCCCTAGTAATGAATAATAAATTGAAAAGAAAAAGCTCTACCAATATCAGTAACAGATTAACTTCCAACAAATTTTTGTATTTAAAATTATATATCAAAATATTTAATATATTAAATTTTATCAATTCTGTGACATTATAGGATATTATAAAAATAAATTTCTCCCTTTTTCTGTATGTATATGTAAATACATATATTTATAATATGCACATGTTTATATACAGTCATATGCCACACATAATTTCATATATTTTTGTTTTTGTTATAGGGAATATGATAGTGTAATCAATGAAAAATATATTTTGATTGTGTCTTTTTTTCTTTACTGATTAAGGTATTACATATATGTCCTTATCACCCATTGTTCCTCCAACCCCCAATTATGCCCTCACCACCCTGTTGTCTGTATCCATTGGTTAGGCTTACTAGTATATGCATGCATACAAGTCCTTTGGTGGATCTCTCCCCCTTATGCCCATGCTCCCTTACCTTCCCTCCAAAGTTTGATGGTCTGATTGATGCTTCTCTGTCTCTGGATCTGTTTTTGTTCACCAGTTTATGTTGTTCATTATATTGCATAAATGAGTGAGATCATGTGATATCTTTCTCTGACTGGCTTATTTCACTTAGCATAATGCTCTCCAGTTCCATCCATGCTATTGCAAATGGCACAGCTTTTAATCCACTCATCTGCTGATGGGCTCTTAGTCTGTTTCCAAATCTTAGCTATGGTGAATTGTGCTGCTATGAACATAGGGGTGCATATATCCTTTCTGATTGGTGTTTCTAGTTTCTTGGGATATATTCCTAGAAGTGGGATCACTGGGTCAATTGGGAACTCCATTTTTAGTTTTTTTGAGGAAACTTCATACTGTTCTCCACAGTGGCTGCACCAGTCTGCATTCCCACCAGCAGTGCACTAGGGTTCCTTTTTCCCTGCATCCTCTCTAGCATTTGTCATTTGTTGATTTGTTGATGGTAGCCATTCTGAGGTGTGAGATGGTACCTCATTGTCATTTTGATTTGTATCTCTCTGATGATTAGTGACTTTGAGCATGTTTTCATATGTCTCTTGGCCTTCCTTATGTCCTCTTTGGAAAAGTGTCCATTTAAGTCAGTTGCCCATTTTTTGATTGGGTTGTTTATTTTCCTTTTGTTAAGTTGTATGAGTTCCCTGTAAATGTTGGAGATTAAACCCTTATTGGTGATAACATTGGCAAATATGTTCTCCCATGAAGTGGGCTTTCTTGTTGTTTTGTTGATGGTTTCTTTTTTTGTGCAAAAGCTTTTTATTTTGATGTAGTCCCATTTGTTTATTTTCTCTTTAGTTTCCATTGCCCTAGGAGCAGTATCAGTGAAGAAATTGTTTTGGCATATTTCTTAGATTTTGCTGCCTGTGGATTCCTCTAGTATTTTTATGGTTTCCCATCTTATGTTTAAGTCTTTTATCTATTTTGAGTTTATTTTTATTTATTCATTTTTTAAACACATTTTATTGATTTTCCCAGAGAGGAAGGGAGAGGGATAGAGAGTTATAAACATTGATGAGAGAGAAACATCGATCAGCTGCCTCCTGCACACCCCCCACTGGGGATGTGCCCACAACCAAGGCACATGCCCTTGACCAGAATCGAACCTGGGACCCTTCAGTCCGCAGGCTGACACTCCATCCACTGAGCCAAACCAGCCAGGGCTTGAGTTTATTTTTGTGTATGGTGTAAGTTGGTGGTCTAGTTTCATTTTTTTGCATGTATCTGTCAAATTTTCCCAACACCATTTACTAAAGAGACTGTCTTTACTCCATTGTATGTTCTTGCCTCCTTTGTAAAATATTAATTGAGCATAGGGGTTTGGGTCAATTTCTGGGTTCTCTATTCTATTCCATTGATCTACAGTATATGTCTGTTCTTGTGCCAGTATCAGGCTGTTTTGAGAACAGTGGCTTTGTAATACAAATACCAGCTTGATATCTGGTATTGAGAACCCACCTACTTTGTTCTTTCTCAGGATTGCTGCAGCTATTTGGGGTATTTTTTTATTCCAGATGAATTTTTGGAACGTTCGTTCTAGGTCTGTGAAATATGCCATTGGTATTTTAATGGGGAGTGCATTGAATCTGTAGATTGCTTTGAGTAGTATGGACATTTTAATTATGTTGATTCTCCCAATCCATGAACATGGTATGTTCTTCCATTTGTTTATGTCTTCCTCTATCTCTTTTTTCAGTGTCCTGTAGTTTTCTGAGTACAGGTCTTTTACCTCCATAGTTAAGTTTATCCTTAGGTTATCTTAATTTTTTTGGTGTGATGGTAAATGGGATTTTTTTTTATTTTTTAGTCTCTCTTTCTGTAAGTTTACTATTGGTGTATAGAAATGCCATAGATTTCTTGGCATTAATGTTGTATCCTTCTACATTGCTGAATTCATTTATTAAGTCTAATATTTTGATGGAGTCTTTGGGTTTACTGTGTACAGTATCATATCATCTGCAAATAAGGACAGTTTTACTTCTTCTTTTCCAATTTGGATGCCTTTTATTTCTTCTTGTCTGATAACAATGGCTATTACTTCCAGTACTATGTCTCTGAGGAGTGGTGAGAGTGGGCATCCCTGACTTGTTCCTGTTCTTAGGGGAAATGGTTTTAGTTTTTGCCCATTGAGTATGATGTTGGTTGTGGGTTTGTCATATATGACTTTTATTATTTTGAGGTATGATCCTTCTATTCCCACCTTGCTGAGAGATTTTATCAAGAAAGGGTGTTGGATTTTGTCAAATGCTTTTTCTGCCTCAATTGATATGACTATGTGATTTTTATCTCTCAATTTGTTTATGTGATGTATCACGTTTATTGATTTGCAGATAATGTACCATCCTTGCATCCCCGGGATAAATCCTACTTGGTCATGGTGTATGATCTTTCTGATATACTGCTGGATCCGATTTTCTAGAATTTAGTTGAGGATTGTGGCATCTATGTTCATAAGGGAAATTGGCCTGTAATTCTCTTTCATTGTTTTGTCTTTATCTGGTTTTGGTATTAGGGTAATGCTACCTTCATAGAATGAGCTTGGAAGTATTTCTTCCTCTTGAATTTTTTGGAATAGCCTGAGGAAGATAGGTTTTAGTTCTTCCTTGAATGTTTGGTAAAACTCCCCTGTGAAGCCATCTGGCCCCGGGCTTTTGTTTGCTGGAAGCTTTTTTGATGATTACTTCAATTTCTTCCCTAGTTATTGGCCTATTGAGATTTTTAGATTCTTTCTGATTGAGTTTTGGAAGGTTGTATTTTTCTAGGAATATGTCAGTTTCCTCCAGGTTGTCTAGTTTGTTGGAATAGAGTTGTTCATAATATTTTTTAACAATCCTTTGTATTTCTGTGGGGTCTGTTGTTATTTCGCCTCTTTCATTTCTGATTTTGTTTATTTGGGTCCTCTCTTTGCTTCTTGGTGAGCCTGGCTAGAGGGTCATCAATCTTGTTCATCCTTTCAAAGTACCAGCTTTGGTTTCATTGATCTCTTGTATTTTTTTTTTTTTTTTTTTTTTTGTGTGTGTGTGTGTGTGTGTGTCTATGTCATTTATTTCTGCTCTGATCTTTCTTATGTCCTTCCTCCTGTTCACTCTGGGCTTTTCTTGTTGCTCTCTTTCTAATTCTTTAAGTTGTAGAGTTAGATGATTTACTACCTTTTTTTTTTTTTTTTAGTTAGGCCTATAGAGCTATAAACTTTCCTCTCAGAATTGTTTTCATTGTGTCCCTTAGATTTTTGATTGTTGTGTTTTTGTTGTCATTTGTTTCTAGGATGTTTTTAATTTCTTCTTTGATCTCTTTGGTAACCCATTCATTGTTTAATAGCATGCTATTCAGCTTCCAAGTGTTTGACTTTTTTTGATTGCTTTTATTGTAGTTTATCTCTAATATTATGCTATTGTGGTCTGAGAAGATGCTTGATATGATTTCAATCTTCTTGAATTTGGAGAGACTTTGCTTGTGACCCAATATGTGGTCTATCTTTGAAAATGTCCCATGTGCACTTGTGAAGAACGTATATTCCGTGGCTTTGGGGTGAAATGTTCTGAAGATGTCAAATAAGTCCATCTGATCTAGTGAGTCATTTAAGATTGCTGTTTCTTTGCTGATTTTTTGTCTAGAGGATTTATCCAGTGATGTCAGTGGTGTATTAAAGTCCCCTACTCTGATTGTATTGTTGTCTATCTCTCCCTTGATATCTTCCAGGAGTTTTTGTATGTATAGGGTGCTCCTGAATTGGGTACATATATGTTTATCAGGGTTATATCCTCTTATTGTATCGATCCCTTTAATATTATGAAGTAGCCTTCCTTATCTCTTGTTATGGCCTTCACTTTGAGGTCAGGTATAAGTATTGCTACCCCAGCTTTTTTTTCTTTTCCATTTGCCTGAAAAATATTTTTCCATTCCTTCACTTTCAGTTTGTGTGAGTCCCTTGTTCTTAGGTTGGTCTCTTGTAGACAGCATATATATGGGTCATGTTTTTTTTATCCAATCAGCCACTCAATTTCTTTTGATTGGAGCTTTTAGTCTGTTATTATTTATAGGTACTTGTTTGTAGCCATTTTTATTTTTTAATGCCTGTGCTCCTTCTTCCCTTTTTATTTCTTCTTTTTATACTAGTCCCTTTAGCATTTCTTGCATTTCTAGCTTGGTAGTGATAAACTCCCTTAGCCTTTTTTTTTTTTTTTTTTTTTTTGTCTGTGAAGCTCCTTATTTCCCCTTCAATTTTGAATGATAGCCTTGCTGGATAGAGTATTCTTGGATTCAGTTCCTTGCTTTGCATCACTTTGTAAATTTCCTTCCGTTCTTTTCTGGCCTGATGTGTCAATGAAAAATATTTTCATAAAAATGTATTAGTGTAAAATTATGTGAAGGAAGTAAATGGAAATATAAGCTTATGAAGAAAGAACACTGATTTTGAAATTTCTGAATGCAAAAACAGAGCTTCCTCAAGTATTTCTTCTTTTTTTTTAATCCTCACCTGAGGATATGTTTTATTGATTTTAGAGAGAGAATGGGGGAGAGGAAGAAAGATATAGAAACATCTATCAGTTGCCTTCTTTATGTGCTCACACCAGGGATCGAACCCATAACCTAGATATGTACCCTGATCAAGAATTGAACCAGCAACCTTTTGGTGCAGGAGACAATGCTCCAACCAACTGATCCACACAAGCTGGGGCTCAAATGGTGAATGGTGGTGACTTTCAAAGTGCTTTATTTAGAGTCCTTTGGAAACATTTAGTAGAATGATGTGAAATTTTTATTTTTAAAAGCCAATATTCACAAACATGTCAGAAAGAATTCTTTGCAACCATTTAGAATTAGGATGTAAATTTAGAGATTAAATATAATATAATCTTAAAAGTATGCAAGCCATCAAAGTAGATCATTTTTCAAAGTTATTTTAGATTAAATTCCAGAAAACAATGTTTACAATTCACACTGCACTGGATGCTGTGCTCATAACAAGTTTCTATGCTTTTCCATCCTACCCGAGCTCTTAGAAATCACTTCTGAGGAGTACTCATTCACTCAGAAATTGCCCAGATAAAGGAGGGATGAAAGGCAAAACACAAATAGATTTGCAAGCTTATTATCAGATGTGTAATACAGTAGGTGAGAAAGGAAGTCAAAATTAATAACTACAAAAACATTTCTTAATAGAATTTATGAATATAATTTATTTTTAATCCTGGCATTTTTGTGGGTGATATTTTGTGTTCAGGTTATAAATATTAAAGGGTATATTTAGAACTGCTACTTTATTAGTTTAAAATGTATTATTAATGAATGGAGATAGTGTCCTTCTATTTTACATTAGGACAATATTTAATTTATTGAATCAACTAATAACAATGATAAGTGCATTATGTCCAACCATATCTCTAGGCATTGGGAGAGGGAGGTGGCAATGGCTTCAGGGAGAAGGGATTATGAAGAATAATAAAATATCCTCTGGCCTGGAAAATTTATGTTCTAGTTTGTTCTTTAGTTTTCTACCAATAAAGTTGAAGTGCTAAATCTCTAATTATAATCCCTGAGTTCCTCTTACTTCCTCAGAAGAATGGAAGAAAACAGAAGCCATGATGTATACACAACATTATTCTGTTTCTCTGCCTTTGTATAAGTTATATCATTCACATGAATGTTGTTACTCCTCTTATTTACTCAATAACTTTTCATTAGAGCCTCCCTAATATTCCAAGGTAAAATCAGTTAGTGTTTTTATATCCATGTTTGTTTAGAGTGGATTACCTGGTAACAGATTCTAAAACAAAGAGTTTCTTGCTCTGGTGAGCTGCATCTGTTAACATAAGGCAGGAGAAGCTAATTCACAATACAGTTGCAAGTGAGGTCTAATCTTATCAGACCAGTTCTAAAGCTGACATGTCTCTTCAGATTTGTCCCGAGATGAGGCTATTTGTTTCCCTGCATCATACAGTCATTGGACTCAGGCTGCACCTTTAAAGACTGTGTAATCTTGGGCGGTGCAGAACCTTGCATCTGAAGGGAACATTCCGTGAGAGATATAACTGTAAACATCTATCAGCAGCCAATGGCCCTGACAGCTAGGTGTGGGTGCACTGGCTGGGAAGATATCTCCATGTACCACGTATCCATTAAGCCTTATAGGTAAATTGTAATTCATTCATGTAGGTGAGATCTACTTTGTGTAAGATACCTTTTTAGGATTTTGGAAACACTGTTAATCAAAACAGCCAAATATACTTACCCTATGGAGTTTATGCTGTATTCTATTAGGGGAGAGACAATACCAATGGTAAACATAATGAGACAGAGAAAACTTTTGGAATGTTAGAAAGTGATATGCGCTATAAGCAAGAAGAAAAGGTAGAGCAGGACTAGGGGTTTTAAATAGTTTGGCTACATTTTATTATTATTTAGTGTAATGTTTATATATCCATTTAGAAATTCAGTTTCTTAAAGATAGTCTTTCTATCCCCCATGCTTAGAATGGAGTCCGGGTTCAACTAGTTCCTGGAGTGAATGGGTGAGACAGAATCTGAGGATAGTCCACTTAACATAGACATAAAAGCAAAAAAAAAAAAAAAGAGAGAGAGAAGGACCAATTGCAGTGGACTGTGTTCTTTTGGCCATACCATACACTGATCTATTTATAACTGATTAGAACATTCTGTTCAGACTAACAAGTAGGTCAATGAAATTTCCTCATTTCATTCTTTTTTTTTTTTTTTTTCATTTCATTCTTTTTCTCTCTCTTCTCTTTGGTGATCTTAATTGCCACCCACACATTCTGAGCAAAACTGCCTTTGTGTTTAGAGTAAGTGGTTGCCTTTCGGGTATGATGAATACATAATATACATTTCCCCAGATAAGTAGACTAAAAGCATCCAGGTAGCCAAGTTTTAAAAATTCCACTATTAAAGTTTACAACATTGTAAATTAGTAAGCATTGTCATCTCTCTACCTTAAAAGTGTGCTACCTCATAAGGCAGTGATTGTATTTCCTGATGGAGGACTCTGCTGTGTCTGAGAGAGCTGGAACTCAAACTCTTGAGGTCTGGCTTGGAGCAAAATCTCTCACTGTCATAAAACAAGAAGAGGAAAAGAGAGTCTGTTTTTAAAAATAGATGAAACTAAAAATCACTTGCTTATTCTCCTAGGAAGTGACAGAGTGACTCAGCTTGAGCTCTCCCTGGAATATCTTGTATGGTGTGTCCTCCAATGTGACTTCAGACAAGAAATCAGTCAACCTCAGAATTTAAGGACCAAACAATAGCTATATTCTTGGAATAATAAAATGATTGCAATGTAGGATATACAAGCCATGTCTAGAACTTCTCTCATTTTTCTGTGGCACAACAGATAAGATAAGGAAGGGGTAGAAAACTGCTGGTTCAGGAGTCACTGGTTAATAGGAATCAAAAAGAAAAATGACATATACCCCTGTAAAAGTTCACTCTATTTCCTATATTTTGTTTACAAAATAATAATAAATAAATAAATCCCTTAAAACAATGTCCAAAAGTTACAATTCAATTCAATAATTATTACATATGACGAAACTAAAATATCTTTTAGTTTCATACTCTGACTAGTAAAAGAAGTGAGAAAAGGGGAAATAGTAAAAAGATAAATAGAGGTAAGGGAGATGGGGCTAAATAGTGCTTTAAATAATAAAGGGGTTTAAAGGAAGATAGAGGAAGATAGGATAAGAAGAGAAGTAGAAAACCAGTGACATAAAGAGGAAAGTGACAAAGAGAAGAAAATGAGAAAGAAACCCTAGCTATTGGAGATAGGATTATTGGGGCTGAGGGGGGGGGGGGGTAGAAGACAAAGAAACTACTATCACCAAATAATGAAAGCTAAAGATGGATAAATGCTTCTGTACCATAACCGGTGCCCATTGGCTTAAGGGCATTAAATCACCATTGTTGTATCCATCCTTCCAGCACAGCCTGTCGAATAGTTAATGCAATACTGGGAAACAGGCCTGCTATCATTTAAAAATAAGATTTTGGAATAAATGTCTTGTTTTATTATGTAGTTCAGTAGGTTTTACTTGTGAAGAAAATGCATTTTATTTTAATGGGCCCAAAACTATTATCATTGGCTCACATACCGTATTTTCCGGCGTATAAGATGACTTTTTAACCCAGGAAAATCTCAAAATTCGGGGTCTTATATGCCAGAAAATGCGGTATTTGGGTTTTAAGCAATCTGATATACATTGTCAGAGATTTTTCTAACCTACCGTATTTTTTGGCGTATAAGACCCCCAACTTTTGAGAAGATTTTCCTGGGTTAAAAAGTCATCTTATATGCCGAAAAGTACGGTATCAGTAAGATTAAAAGTGGAATTGTCTCATTCCAAAATGCTGACAAAAATACATAATGATGCTATGACACTATAGAATTATGGGGAAATGATGTCCTTATTAAAATGTTCCTGGGAAAATAAAATATTTGGGAAAAAATAAAACAAAAATTCATTCCAGCTGAATTTTAGAAGTAAAGATGAAAGAAAGCCAATAAAATTTATAAAAGTAAATAGAGGCCTGGTTCACAAAATTCATGCACTGGGGGGGGGATGTCCCTCAGCCCAGCCTGCACTCTCTCCAATCTGGAACCCCTTGGGGAATGTCCAAATGCTGGTTTAACCGGATTTCCCTTTCACAATCCAGGATTGCTGGCTCCCAACTGCTCGCCTGCCTGCCAGCCTGATCACTCCCTAACCACTCCCCTGCCAGCCTGATTGATACCTAACTGCTCCCCTACTGGCCTAATTGCCCCCAACTTCCCTCTCCTGCCAGCCCGGTCACCCCTAACTGCCTTCCCCTGCAGGTCTGGTCCCCCTAACTTCCCTCTCCTGCTGGCATGATTGCCTACAACTACCCTCCCCTGCCAGCCATCTTGTGGCAGCCATCTTTGACCATGTGGAGGCGACCATCTTCTGCAAGGGTGTGAGGGTCAATTTGAATATTACCTCTTTATTATATAGGATACAGAAAGTTAATAATCTCATGATCTAGAATCACTTCTTACATATTGACATAAAAACAAATTATAAATAATATTTAAAAATTGAATAATAAAACTCAAATATGAATTAAAATATAAAGAGAAATAAACTTTTTTATAAATAAAATAGAACAAAGGAAATAGATGAAGTGGGAGAAGGCACCTGCAGCACATACCACTAAGAAAATGATCCAATCCAAAATATCTGAAGACATCTTACAAATCAAGAAGAAAACTGTAGAGAACTCAACAGAAAAATAGGCAAAATACTTGAAATGCATTTCACAAAAAGGAATATCCAAGTGACTATAATTTGTTCAATATCATTTATTTTATTAATAAAATGAATAAAAAGTTAAATAACAGTGAGATATTGTTAATGTCCAAGACATTAGCTAAAATAAAACCATATGTTGGCAGAGACGTGGACAACTGGGAATTTTCAGACACTGCTTATGGGAGCCTAAATTAATATAACTATTAAGCATTACCAATTCAATCTGGAGATCTTATCCTATTTTGACTCAGAAATTCCACTCTTAAGCATACCCAAAAGAAATGAATTCCCTTGTGTACCAAAGATATATGAATTAGAATGTGCATGACTATGAAATTCATAATAGCTCAAAAATGGTAGTAACTCAATCACTGCCAATATTAGGAAGGGTAAATAATCATACAGTGAAATAATATGTAGCAATGAAAAACAAGTGAAAAAAAAAGGTACCATGTAAAAGCATGAATGAACCTTACAAATATAATGTTGATGAAAAGAGCTTCACCATAAAAGAATACAAATGGTAAAATTTCACTTATATAATAGAACGCAAGAAAAATATAGTTTTAAAAATGCAATCTTATTTGTTAAAACTGTAAAGAAATGCAAGGAAATGTTAACCAAAAACCAGTAACTAAAAATATCAGGGTGGTGACCTTTAACACAGAGAGAAATGAATGACTCTGGAGAGGCATGAAGATGAAATTGAGTCTTCATGTTACTACTAAAATATTTTTTCAACTTTTCAAACAATTTCAGTTAAAAAGGTATGTTAGCCAAAAAACAAGGCTGCCACATTCTGTGCAGTCACTGCTGACTCTAAAGTTACTCTTCATGTAAGCTACAGATAACATACAGAGCACCTACTGATGCTATGCAATAAAACGACCCTTCCAGAAAGTCCAGATAAAGTCTCTTCTCTCTTGGATAATGATTTAATCTCAGTATCCACCCCCCCTTCTTTTTTTTCATAGTCATACCATGACTTACTAGTAAATGTGATGGCTCAATTTACTTGATAAGCAATAGGTCTCTTAATAAGATTCCATTCCTTATATATATTTGTTCCTACTCTTTATGTTGGTAAACTATTATGATGTTTTAATACAAGTATTTATAGAAGGATTCACAATTTATGTGGCTATTTTGACAGTTATATGGTATTTCTTCCATGTCCCATGTGGACTTGGCTATATGGTATAGTGAGATCTTGAGTGGAAGTTTCTTCCTCATAACCACTCAAAGTAGGCTTATGATTTGCATTTATTTACTATTTTTTTCAATATTTTATTAGGAAAATTTAACACACACAGGTAAGCTGAAGAATTTTACACTGAACATTCATTTACCACTGACCTCTTATACTCTACCATTAATGTTTTAGTTAACTTGTTGTATCACATAGCTATCCCTTTATCTACCATCAACCCATGTAATCATGTAGTTACTATATTTTTTACAGCTCAATCATTTATCACATGGTAACCCCAATGTAAGCAGCACCCAAGTCAAGAAATAAATTTTTTTCTAACAATATAGCTCCCCAATCCTCCATATTTTCAGTCTTTGAAGGAGTAACTGATCCTAAATAGGGAATTTATTTTCACAAATATGGAATTTTAGGTAATTAGCTTACTTTACCTTCTCTGCTCTTTTCTTGTTTTTTTTTTTTTTTTTTGTACATTTGTAAGTTACAAATGAGGAAAGATAGGATTTCACAACAGTTTGTGCATACAACTTTCTCATAGGTTTCTTAATACTTTCTCTAACATATATTAGAATTTCTTGACACTTTAAAATCTAAAGATTACATATTTTTTTAAAACAACAAATATACCAGACTGAGTCAGTAAACAAGTTAAATCTCTGTCCCATGGGGCATTTGCTAATGTTAGTTTTCCAAATTTGGGCAATTTAGAGCTAGTATTTGCCATTATCACATAAAACAGTTTGCATCAAACCTAATGCAACCTAGTGTTTTTAGTGTATTATATTTTTTCTGAGTTACCCTCAGACATGATTGCAGCAAACACCAGAGTGAAAAAAGCATTTTTTTTTTTTTTTTTTGCTATGCAGTGATTTGACTTCTCACATTTCCGTAGGAATGAAAATTAGATTCAAGAACAGCTCTGTATCTGATAACTCTGACAAGGTGTGAAATGCTAAGCTTTATATGGCTATAATAAACATACACAAAGTTGTGGTTTTTTTTTCTTTTGTCTGAGGGCTTCAGGCTGTCTATCCTGGGGTAAAGAAATTATAGTCATGTCCATGCTCTCCAAATGCCAACAATATGGGGAAATGCCAGCTCTTTGAGTGCTTCTTACACTTGGGCACTTGATTATCCAAAGATTGACAATGAACAGGGCTCTCCTGGCTGATTTTCTGAGCTTCTTTTTGTTCACTAGCTGGCGTCTTTTGGAATAATATTTGAAGGAATTTAGCAAATTATAGAACGTGTATAAATGAACAGAGGGGAAATTAGTGTAAAGTAGAAGAAGCAAGAAGAAAACAATGGTAGATATTTTTGTTTACTTAAATGGAAATAGTATTTTTGTCCTTATGATTTTACTAGAGGCCCTGGGAACGGATCCATGCACCGGTGGAGTCCCTCGGCCTGGCCTGCGGGGATTGGGCTGAAATCGGCTTGGTGCACGGATTTGTCCAGGATGTGTCCGGCCCTTCTTACCCAGTCCTGACTGGCTGGACCCCAGCAGCAAACTAACCTATTGTTTGAAGCATCTGCCCCCTGTGGGTCAGTGCCCATCATAGTGACTGGTCTAATGGTTGGTCACTTAGCATATTAGGCTTTTATTATATAGGATATCCAGAGTTTAGTAAATTCTAATCTTAAATTAAATATGATTTTAGGTTTTTGGTGAAGTCACAAGAGCCAAGTCCTATAGCTTTGTGCTTGTGGTGAAAATAAATATGAATATGTGACCAACTAAGGCCAATTGAGGCTGCTGTGAGTCCTGAAAGGAAAAATGAAGCCCTGGGGATGTTGTTCTACTTAGAGACATGAATACACAACCTCCGGTTCTTGGACCAGTTCTTGATTTTTTCAGCAAAAATCAAGAGAATAAATTATATTGTGTGATATGATATTAACATATGAAAATCAGTGTATTTCTATACATTAGAAACATGACAATAAAATTGAGAAAAATAATTCCATTTAAAATAGCATCAGGAAAAATATAATACATTTAACCAAAGAAGTATAATGTAAGATTTATACACTGAAAACTATCTAACATTACTGGGGGAAAATTTTTAAAAAGGCTTAAATAAATGAAAAAACTTCTTGTGTTCCTGGGTTGGAAGACAATATTGTTAACATGGCAATACTCCCCGTTTTAGTTTTCTTCTTGCTGCTATAACAAATTACCGCAACTTTAGTACTTTAACACAATATAAATTAGTCTCTTACAGTTCTGGAGGTTAGAAGCTCTCCAGAGAACTCCAAGAACATAGATCTTACAGGCTAATATCCACATGTTGGCAGAGATAGCTCTTTCTGGAGGCTCCTGGGGAGAATCCTTTCTTTGCCTCTTCAAGCTCGTATTCCTCAGTTTGTGGCCACATCACTTCAATCTGTTTCCATCATTATAGTGCCTTTGCCTATAGGCAAGTCTCCTGCCTCCCTCTTAGAAGGACATTCGTGATTATATGGGCTCACCACGCTAACCCAGGAACATTTTATGATACTTAGTCACAACTGTAAAGTCTCTTTTGCCATGAAAGAGAAGATATTCACAGTTTCTGTGGATTCAGATATGGATATATTTAGAAGGAGGGCAGTATTTAATATCACATTCCAAAATTAATCTACAGAATCTAGGCAACTTCTATCCAAATTCCAACTGCCTTTGTTACAAAAATAAAAAAGATGATTCTAAAATTTATTTGGAAATGCAAGGAACAATCTCTAAAAAGAACAAAATTAGAAGACTTAAATCTCTTAATTTCAAAATTACAAAGCTTCAATATTCAGGACAGTATAGGAGAATAGAATTAAGATTCCAGAAGTAAACTCACACATCTATGGTTAATTGAATTTCAACTAAGTTGCTACACCATTGGGAAAAGAGTATTTTCAACAAATGGGTATAAATTACTGGATATCCGCAAGTAAATAATGAAGTCAGACTGTATCACACATGATATAAAGAAAATTAGCTCAAAATGGCTAAAAGGCCTAAATATGGAAGAACACAAGGTAAATCTTTGAATCTTTGGACTGAGCAATATTTTCTTAGATTTGACACCAAAAGCACAAGCAATCAAATAAAAAATAGATACACCTGGCTTTATCAAAATTAAAAACTTTTGAGTGTCTAAGGACACTATCAAGAAAATGAAAAGACAAACCACAGAATGAGAGAAAATATCTTAAAACCATGTTTATACAACACTGACAAGGGTTTGATATCTATATAAATTACTCTTACAACTCAACAAAAATAGCCTAACTTAAAAATAAGTAGAGGACTTGATTAGACATTTCTCCTAGTTTAGAAAAGGCCAATAAAAACACGTGAAAATATACTCAATGCCATAAGTCATTATGGCCATGTAAATCAAAATTACAATGAGCCATCACTTCATGTCCACTAAGGTGGCTATAGTAATAATTTAAAAGAGGAAAATAAGTGTAGAGAAATTGGTACACTCATACATTGCTAATGGTAGTGTAAAGTGGTATAACTGCTGTGGAAAACTTAGTTCATCAAATAAAACATAGAGTTATCATATGATCCAGAAATTCCACTTCAAGACTCTCAAGATAATTAAAAAAAATTCTCACACAATGTTTATAGCAGCATTATTCATAAGAGCCAAAATATGGAACCAATCCAATTGTCCATCAACTGATGAAGTATAAACAAAATGTGATATGTACATACAATGGAATGTTACTCATATATAAAAAGGAATGAAGTACAAATAGATGTTACAAGATGGATGAACCTTGAAAACATTATGGTAAACAAAGAAGCCAAATACAAAAAGCCATATATTGTATGATTCCATTTCTATGAGATATCCAAAATTGGTAAATCCATGGAGAAATAAAGTAGATTAATGATTGACAGGAACCCGAGAGAAGGAGGATGGGGAGTGACTGATAATTGGCATAGGATTTATTTTTAGGGTGATGAAAATATTCTGGAATTAGATAGTGGTCATATTGCACAACTTTGTGAATATACTGAAAACTTATAATCAGTCTGTTATAACTTGTTATAGCAATCTGAACTGACTAATACATTATGGAATGAAATAGAAAAAGAAAAATGGGAAAAAATAAGTCCAGGGAACAGGCAATATATTTGTTTAATAGAATAGAGTCTAGACCAGAGAGAGAGAGTTAAAAAGGGAACTGGAAATATGATTTTAGTTGTTTGATTTTTTTAATTAAAAATACTTCCATGGACAACAAATATACTGCAGATGGACCATAATATTGCTCTGTTTATCAAGATCTCTTTAATTCTTCTTAAAAGATAAAACTACAGTAGGATAGAAATGCTTATTAGTTTTATTCATCTAGGAGTCATAGAAAGAATGTTTTCATTTTATGTATTGGGATATAACTATGTGCACACAATTTATGATGTCCTTTAGGAAAATACAATGAAGCAGTAAAAAAAAGGATCTGTTGAATTCTTTCAGTTTGAAACCATTGTTTTATTTATTTTATTTGTTTGTTAAAAAACTGAGTAATTCAGAATGAGAATTTAGGGTGAGTAAGAGGCAATGATCTAATGATTAATGAGACAGAAAATAAAATACAGGGCAAAAGAAGAGCCTTACCAGTGGTAAGGGGGATGGCCAATTGCAATAAGAGAGAATGCTCTTTGGACACTTGAGAATAAATCCTCCTTCTATAATGAGCCATCCAAATTAGCACTCTACCAGCCACTGAGATCCAATGTCATTTTGCTATTCCTTTAGGTACATACCATTTTACAGGCTAGCAAAGAATAACAAACCCAGATGAGTCAATAAATATATTAGAATAATAAACTCTTAGGGTTTTACAAATAGCAGAGTTTCAAACAGAGATAAATTCAGGCTTATATACAGTCTGACTTATTTCTCCAAGTATATACTACTTTACCCTCATGCCAACTACATTCTTTTCTGGTCTTTAAGGGGCATGTGCCTTTTCATTTCTGTTCAAAGTGATTCTGCCATAAAGCATTGTTCAGGACTTTGTTTTAGATTTATTTCTCTTCTAAACTCAGCACCAATAGCTATGTGAACTTGAAGTAAGTGATTTACCCTCATAAACCTTACTTCCTCCTCTGTAAAATGTAAATAATAATATTTGCCTCAGAAGCAAAGACTTCTGAGATTTAAAAGACAGGTGATTAAATTAGATAATGTCTGTAAAGTGCTTCACAGAGTACCTGAAAGAGTAAGCACTCAACTCATGACATTATACAGCTAATATTTTCTCAATTCCATAATCAGAAGTCACATCTCTCTTCTCTTCTCCATATGCATTAACTCTAGCTGACTCCCACACATTGTTCTCACCAGGCACTTACATAAATAACCTAAGCCTTTTTCTTTTCCGGTAATTGCTGTGATCTCTTGAGCTCTTTCCACTCACCTGTATTTCACAATCACTGTCCTTGACTTGGCACCATCTCAATTCCTTCCCTCCTTCTAATTCCTTCATATCAAAATCTGATCTATGACTCTTCCGGCTTTATGATTAAATAATTTGGGCAGATTCCTTTCAAAGTGCCAGATAACTAGGCATGCGCCCTGCAGTCCTTGTGCTTCATTGTTGGGCCGTGGAAACTAAAAGGCTAACCATGAGGCTCCAGAAGTCCTAAAAAGGGTTTCCTACGGGAACTGCAGAGACCTGTGCTTCCTCACTGAAATCAGAGTCCCCTGCTCTCACAATCGCCCATGCCAAAACTTACTCCTCACACACTGGTCATAAATCAAAGAAATCTGGAAACCACAAATGAGCATCTAACAATGCATTCAAATATAGATTCTATGTCCAACAAATACTGGTACTATTTATGTAGTACTGTTTTCCTGGGGAATTTCTCAAAAAACATCAATGCTCAGTCATCACCTGAAGTTGCTAAAGATGCAGATTCCTAGTTCATTTGATCTGAAAAATCTCAAGTGAATTTAATGTAAGTAATTCATGCAACATACTTTGAGAAATGCTGCCCAGAATATGGAGAGTCAGAGTTCACACTTTAAGGAAAGAAAGCAAAAACCCCAAAGATGAACGTATACATGACAATCACAACATATTATATAACCAGTTTATGTATTATGTATTTATAAAACAAATGCCCTTTTCTCGCACTTTAAACAATTTTACTCTGTATCTTGAGCATTCATTCAATTTCCACTTAAATGAGGTAAAACAAAGCCATCCTTTGCTTAACTCGGAATGCATTCTTGCAGCACTCAGAAAGGAAAGTGCCAGTTCCTGTGAGAAATGATATAAAATCTGGGGATTCACACCTTTTTTATGAATTACAATCCACTGGTGGCTTTGCTCTTATTACCCTTATGAAATAGTTTGCTTTCACCAAGATTTTTAGAAAAGGAAAATCTCTGAGAGATTGATTCTCAAGACATCAGAAGAAAATACCATTAACCACTCAGACACTTCAGGCAATAGGCAAAGTCCACTAAATGGGACAAGTTATCCTGTGGAAGAACCTCATTAAAGTGTTTCATGTAGGTGCTTCTAGGAAGAAACTGCTAGGTGACAAAATGATTTCGATATTATGAAAGTTCATTAAAAAAGGATTCTGTCTGTAATGAGATGGGGGTGCATGACCCATGGAAGTACTAGAGCCAAAGAATTGGCCATGGCAAAAGCAGAGAAAATAAAAGCAAAACTGTGATAATAATCTTAGAAACCAGTTATGTCTCTGGCAATTGAAAGAATGAGGCAGACCATCAGGAAGAATGAGAAAAATATAGGACAAAGCACATAAATGGTGGTTTTCTTTAAACCGTCCTTCCTCTTTCTCTCTCTTTCTCTTTCTCTTTCTCTCTCTCTCTCTCTCTCTCTCTCTCTCTCTCTCTCTCTCTCTCACACACACACACACACACCCCTCACGGTAGACAAAATTTTATATTTTCATATAGTATTTTTTGTTTAGTTGCATAACTTCCTTTTAGGGGTTACTTCCATGCTTCACTAATCATTTCATTTATATATTTTTATTTATTTGCTTTAAAATGCAACAGAGATCAATAAAAATTCAAAGTATTCAAATATCTTTCATTTTCATATACACATAAAATCTTGATCTTTTCAAATCTGGCTTTTATTTTCAACTACCTCTAAAACCATCACCATATCCTTGTCTGTGTCCATGAATATTTTCCCCTTTTTATATCTTTTTGCTCAATCCCTTTATCCCCCATCCCAAGTGGTCAGCCTGCTCTTTATCTCTGAGTCTGTCTCTATTTTGCTTGTTAGATCATTTTGTTCATTAGATTCCACATGTAAGTGAAACCATATGGTACTTTTTCTAACTAGATTATTTCACTTAGCATAATGCTCTTCGGGTCCATCCATGCTGTCTCAAAAGGTAAAATTTCCTTTTTACATTGTGTATATGTACCACAGCTTTTTTATCCACTCATCTACTGATGGGCATTCAGGCTGCTTCCAAATCTTGGCTATCCTCCTATATAATAAAGAGCTAATATGCTAAGTAGACCGAACAGCAGAACAACCGTCCAGCCGGCGTTCCAGACAACCTTCCGGATGAAGTCGGGGCTGCGAGGGCCGAGCCCCTTGCACGCATTTCGTGCATCAGGCCTCTAGTTGTAAATAACACTGCAAGGAACATAGGGATGCATATATTCTTTCAAACAGTGTTTCAGTTTTCTTCTGATAAATTTCCAGAAGTGGAATCTCTGGGACATAAGGCATTTCCATGTTTAACTTTTTTAAAAAAATATATTTTATTGATTTTTTACAGAGAGGAAGAGAGGGGGAGAGTTAGAAACATCGATGAGAGAGAAACATCGATCAGCTGCCTCCTACACACCCCCTACTGGGGATGTGCCTGCAACCAAGGTAAATGCCCTTGACTGGAATCGAACCTGGGACCTTTCAGTCCGCAGGCCAACGCTCTATCCACTGAGCCAAACCGGTTTCGGCTCCATGTTTAATTTTTGAGATAAATTCATACTGCTTTCTGCAGTGGCTCCACCAATCTGCATTTCCAACAACAATGCATAAGGATTCCATTTTCTCCATATCCTTGCCCATACTTGTTGTTTGTTGATTTACTGATGATAGTCATTCTGACAGGTGTGATGTGATATCTCATTATCATTTTAATTTGCCTTTCTCTCATGATTAGGAACAATGAGCATCTTTTCATATATTAATTGGCCATCTGTATGTCCTCTTTGGAGAAGTGTCTATTCAGGTCCTTTGGCCATTTTTTTAATTTGGTTGTTTGTTTTTTGGGTGTTGAGTTTTATAAGTTCTTTATTAAGTTAGATATTAACCCCTTATCAGATGTATCATTTGCTAATATGTTCCCCCATTCAGTGGGTTGTCCTTTTATTTTGTTGATGGTTCCCTTTTGTTTATTTTTCCTTTCCTTTCCTTCTCTTCCTCTTCCTCTTTTCCTCCATTTTCCTTTATTCCTTCCTTCATTATATTTTCTTTCTTGCCCTCCCTCCTTCCCTTCCTTCCTTCATTTTTTTTCTCTTATCCTTCTCCTTATATTTTTCTTTTTTCTGTAAGGTTCCTGAGGAGATTTATATTCATCCTGTTCTGTACCCATGAAGAGTTCAGTTCATTCACAAGACTCCCAAATATTCCTTTCTTACTATGACACCATATTCTCTATAGGCCTATCATCTTCAGTTTATTTTTTTAATATATCTCAATTTTCATAGCCAACATCTAAAATGGGTGAAATACAACTTTATAATGTGTTCATAAAATAATTATAACATGGCATTTTCACCCATTATGATATTGGCATCACCATTCCCCAGATTTTTAACACCTAAAGTCTTAGTCCTCTTTAAATTTGTTCTGTTTCTTCCATGGTCTATGTATTAACTAGTCTGTTGATTTTTTTTTAGCATTATTGATATCTACCATAATTATCTGTTGCTGTACTTAAGACTAAATATATCACTCTCATAAACTTACATCAAGCCATTATATGGCATTTTTCCTGATTTATTTGCCTACAACAGTAAAGAGTCCAGAAATTAAGTCTTATGAGAACACATGAGAGCATGGAGACTGTCAAAAATAAAGATAATTAAGGAAATAATATTACTTATCTCCCTTCCAACTCTGGCATTCCATGAGTATCTACTTTTATTTTTCATGTTCATGCTTTCAATATATTTACATTTTTCTATACTCTTATTTAATTTTCCCAACTCACCAAGAAACAAAAGAGAAAGACCACAGTATTGTGGGATACTGTCAAATGATAGCTTATCTAAACATCACCAAAATAAGCTGTTGATAAAACCAAGCTGTGTTTACTGCTTACCTAGGCAGGGAGAGCAGTACCTTGACAAAGTCTTAGTAGTGTCTTGGAGGGAAAGAGCAAACTTGTGATAATGAATAAGATTTTGAAGTGATTTAAGATGGATCTTCCAATGCTGGAACTGGGCTTATCCTACCTAATAAAAGGGTAATATGCAAATAACCATCACTCTGCTATACCCACGATTGGACCAGCGGGAGGCTGGGGGGCGGGACTCAGGGTGGCCTCTCAACGGCGAGATTGGCAGCCGCTGAGGGGGGACCGATGGGGCCAGCGGGAGGTGCGGTGGGAGTGGCGGTGGTGCCTGGTCCCGCCCCTCAGCGTTCGCAGGTCAGAGCAGCGGCGGCGCCCGGGTCCCTCCTATCACTGAGGGACCTGGGCGGTGGCGGTGGCGGCGCCCCAATCGCAGTTGGGCGGCATGGGGCCGGCAGCTCCCACCCCACGCTGCTGCCGCCGCTGCTGGGGTCCAAGCCCCCACCCTGAAAGAAGGCGGAAGGAAAACTGGTGCCAGTAGCCAGGTGAAGGAAGGTCTATTGCACGATTCTTTGTGCAAAGGGCCTCTAGTATTGTATAAAGTTTAGGTTTGGTAGGTGTAGCAAGATCACAGTTTTGAGTCAAGGTGTCCCCAGAGTTAGGGTATAAACTCTCTTTTGATGCTTTTTATTAAATAATTGATGCGTCTTTCAAGAAGGTCCTTGAGAGAACAATAAGTCATTTGCAGTTTTTATCTTCCTAGGCAAGGATTTTCTGAAATAGTACAGTTATGTTTTATGTTGAACTATTTTCATAAAGACTCTTCATTTCTTCATGTAGAAGATTTTAAAACACATATAAGGTTTTAAAACATATTACAACTGCAAAAGTAAAATTTATGAGGCATGAAATATTTCACTTCCTAGAAATAGGTTCTTCTGTTTTCCTACTAACCCCAAGAAATGTGTTTTCAGCAGTTTCTTTATATAAGAGAAGCACATATTTAAATTTTAAAAGAACAACACACAAGCTCAAGTGCCTAGATGGGCCAGGGCCAAAACATTAACTTGTCAAGATGTGGGTTCCACATAAGGGTTGGTAAGGACTGTGGGAACCAAAGAGATGGAGCACTTTCTCCAGTTAAAAGCATTAACATCTAAATTAAAATGTTTTAAACTTTGTTCTGGTCAAATAGAATCTACTTCTGGCCAGTTTCTACCTGTAAGGCCAATATTTTGCAACCTTTTTTCAGTTGGAAGGATGGTGAAGATCCTACAGATGTTTGATGTTGATTATAACGCCGAATGACTTATGAAGGAAATGCTTGAAAGAGTTTCACCTTCACATAGCAACAAATATGTGCAGCCCCAAAGTGTAGACAGAGCCCAGTGACTAACACCATCCACAGTTAATATAAAGAGTTAAGTTTCACAAAGCTCTGTATAGTGACATGGAGAACCATAATGCCAATCTGAGAGGTCAGAACAAAATGAGGATCAATAGCCACAATAACACTTGGAAAAATCACTTTTTTTTTTCTCCTTTTGATTAAGGAGGCCATTTATTCTTGAGCAAAACAAACAAAATTTCAAAATTATTTTTATTTTCACATATTTTTGTTTGTCTTTCAACACTGATAAGTTTTCAAAACATTTGAAAGATGGTGCCTTTTCACAAAATCATTATACTTCATTATAGATTTGAAAGGAGAAAAGTAATTGGGGAAGAAAAAATGTTTGCAAGCCTCATCAATAAACTGATGAAGTCAGCCACTGCTCTCCAGCATGACTCCTGGCATAACTGCTTAAATGATCATTTGGTTGTTGGTGTCAATGAACTCTCAGATCTTGCTCTTCTGGTGTATGCAGCTTTAGGAATTATATATGACATCATGATTGTATTCTGTAGCAGGAAAGGCTGCAGGGATCTGCTCTGTCTGAGCTCGGTCTCATTGTCATCAGCAAGAAAACGTCTAAAAGACTGCAAAGGACAGGCTTCCAGCCAAAACCTCAAGCGGAATTAAAATGTAGTATAAAAATATAGTAAACCCAATTAAACAGAGGTTGTTAGTGGAGGTAATTTGTTAATCATGTGAATGCCCCTTCTCCATGTTAACCATTAATTTTGGATGCAGGCTGATCTAGAAAATCATACAGGCCATACATAGATTCTGTTATGGGTGTTAATCATTGGGCCCCATATGGTTAAAAGTGTCTAATATCCCATTTAAGATGACCCATTTCAGGACAACTGGGAAAATCCATCCCGAAGGTTCATCTGCCAACTGCACAATTTGCACCTTTTGGATGCCCTGGCCTTAGCATTTTCTACTAGCCTCCTTGAAATGTGGAGAAGGCAAATATGCACATCTTCAGCAAGAATAATTTTAGCCATGTAACTGATTCATCATGATCCATTTCCAATAGGAAAGCTAACTCTATTTTTGAAGTTTAGTCATGTAACACAGGCTCTCAATAGGCCAGCCTCAGAGTATAGGGAGCAGTGGAAAGGTGGGCAAGAAGGTTGGTAGCTGTCATTCTAAGCCAAGGAAAGTCTATTAGAGATGCATACATTCTCTAATCTGTCTGCACTCAGAAAGCTACAGGATGTCTCCTGAATAATGTACAAAGGAAGTAGAAAGCACTGCTGCTTCATGGTGCCCCACCCCCTTAAACTGACCTGTCATCTTGGGTCACTGCACCTTCCTCAGGATTCTCCTTACAGTGCTGGCCCTGGTACCCATTAAATGAAGTCAAATCAGTCTTCCCTACGTATTAGAGTGCACTGTGTTGAAAGCATTCCTCATTGACCTGCTTTTTGGTGACATAAGGTATCCATATTTCTCAAATACTTTAGAGCCAAGTGGAAGCAGTCCATCACTGAAAATAAATTTTAATGAATGTGAAGTGAACCAGAGAGAACAGAACCAAAGTGGTGTTCTTCACCTTATGAATAGGCCAGAACAAAAACACATACATAATTGACAGGAAACCAAAGGAGATAAATAATACAACTTTCTATTATTTCTATTTATACATTTAGATTCTGCTAGGCATTTCATTTGGACAACAAGTCTAGAATTCATCTATTTTATATCTGAACTAGAATGACATAATATAAGTTTTGGGAAAAAATTGAGAGCATCTAATTAACTCATCAATTCATAGATTACACAATACCTTAATGTTATAATCAGGTACTATAATTCTAGGGAAGGACCAACTAACTCTCTCACAGAATTTACTTGGTCATTTTACTCTACCATTCTGTCCAAAACACCACTGTACTGAAGGCCAAGAATCTTTGTCTTCTCAATGGTAAGCCTATTGTTGAGCCTACTGTAGTCGCTTTTCTGAAAATGCCCTGAAGGAAGAAGCCAGGGAGAAAAAGTTCCAAATCCTAACTGTAACAAGTACCTTGAGGTTATAAATATGAAAGCAAATTATCAGTTAAATACACAGTATGACCAAAAACATCACATTCCTATTAAAACAGAAAATGCATAGAAAAATAACCACGGAATTCAGATTTCTTAAAGTATAATTTGGGAGTTACCTGTATCGGATTCACCAAAGTGTCCCAATTTAGGCTTATTGAAGCAGAACATCTATTACTGAGGGGTCAGAAATGTACATGTTCAATGCTCTCATAGATGATTCATATTGACTCATATTCACACTAAAGTTTGAAAAATACTTTATTCAGCAGTTAAGGCTCTAGCAATTGTCCTCAAATAATTTCCAGCCAGAAACTTCTTTTACCTTAAATAAACAACTAGATGTGTAAACAGAAATGGTAACAATAAATGCCTGTGTAGAGGGGACATTTCAACCATCCAGAGTCGGAATTCATATGCGGGAAGGGACAGAGAAACAGTGACCACGACTTCTGGCTCCAGGGTTGTCTCTTACCTGGGCAGGACACTCCAGGGAGCCACAGGAAGTTGGGCATAGCGGCAGCTCTCATCCATAACTGTTGCCATTGTCCCTGATATTTTACACAAAGATGTTTCCTTGATGCTATGAATTACAACTGACTTCCCATCCCTGGAGGGAGCCATTTTTCCCTTTTCTCAATAAAAAACAACCAACTCATTTTTTCTTGTTGGCTGGACTTTGCATTGCAGATTTCAAATTATCCCATAGTCTCTAACTATGTTAAAGGATTAAAGTTAAAACATCTATCACTATAAAGGGAACCCTGTTTAAGTGTAGATATATATATACAGCGTTTTTTTTTAAAAAAAAACAAACATTTACAGTGTTTATTTATTTAGTTTTATTTACCTTCCTAACATTTTATTTGGGGACTTCATTGAGGTATAATTGACAAGTGATAAACTATCTATATATATAAAAGCCTAAGTGACCAAACAACCAAACAACTGAACTACTGGTCGACCAGTCTCTATGGCGCACACTGACCATCAGGGAACAGATGCTCAATGCACAGGATCAGGCTCCCTCCTGTCTGGATGGGGCCTGCGGGGATCGGGCTGAAACCAGCAATCTGACATCCCCTGAGGTGTCCCGGATTGTGAGACGGTGCAGGCCAGGCCGAGGGACCCCACTGGTGCACAAATCCGTGCACCGGGCTTCTAGTACACATATAAGTGTACAATTTGATAAATTCTAACATCAGTATACAACCATTAAGCCATCACCACAATTAAGATAGTAAACATATCCAGCAACTTGCAAAATTTTTGTGTGTCCTTTTATAATATTTTCCTTCTCTTCACTCATTCAAGCCCCCCTCCACACACACATATTCAATTACCCATAAGTTCTCTGTCATTGTGGATTAGCTTTTTTTATCTAAAGTTTTGCATAAATGAAATCATACAGTATGCACCCTTTACCATCTGGCTTCTTTCATTCAACATAGTTGTTTTGATGTTTATCCATTATATATTAATGGTTCATTTCTTATTGTCATAGTGTGGATGTACCACAGTTTTCTTAAACATTCATTTCTTGATACATTTGGGTTGTTTTCAGTTTGGGATTATTACAAATAAGCTTCTATGAACATCTGTGTACAAGTCTTTAAATGGGTATATTATTTCTTTTCTCTTGGCTAAATTCCTAGCCTGCATCAAATGACAGAGATGTATTTAAAATAAAAAGCTGCCAAATTGTCTTTCCAAAGTGATTGTACCATTTTACATTCTAACTGGTGTATATGAGTTTTAGTTCTTCCATATCCTCACCATTAAAAATGGGCTGCTTTTTAATTTTAGCAATTTTTATAATTGTCTAATGGTATTACATAATGGTTTTCATTGCATTTCCTTGATTATTGATGATGTTGAGCATCTTTTTGCTTCTTTCCCACTTATATACTAGTAGCTTTTTTGGTGAGGTGTTTGTTCAAATATTTTGTCCATTTATTTTGGGGTATCTTCTTTACCTATTGAGTTAGGGAGTTTGTTATGCATTCTGGAAAAAAAAATCCTTTATCAGATATGTGCCTTGCAAATATTTTCTCCCACACTGTGCAGCTGTCTCTTCATTGTCCTAAGAGTATTTTTTGAAGAGCAAAGTTTTCATTTTAATGATGTTTTATCAATGTTTCCTTTTTGGGGTCATGCTTTTGGTGTCACATCTAAGAAATTGTTGCCTAACCAAATGTCACACATATTTCCTCCTCTGTTTTCCTCTATATGTTTTATATTTTTAGGTTTTGCATTTATGTCTACAATCCTTTCTGAGGGTGTTTGCTTGTCTGTTTGGTGTGTTATATGAAGTATAAATCAAAGGACAAATGACTGCTCTGGAGCAATGCCTAACTTTCTTTAGGCAGGATTCGTGGCATTGTTATGCATCAGGGATATTAATAAAGATACAAAGTCTATATGTAGTGACAGAGGCTGAATCTAAACTACAACCATGAAGTTTATGAAGACAGGAACACAGGCTCTTTCAAGTTATAGTCATGCATCTTTTTTTATTTCTACCAAAAGACAGATTTTTACATTCCTCTTGCCCTGATCCTGATGGAGGTATTTGTGGCAAGCTGTGAACCAGAACTGCACCTTGATACTCATTATTAATATAAACTCTCCATCTCCTACACTGTTAAAACAGAAGTATCTTTCCCCTCTTGTCTTTCATCTTCCCAGTCTGCTAACCTACACACTGAAATATCATGGGAAAATGGGGTGCTCAGGACCGGGGGCGTCAGTGTATGCTCCCATACTCTGATGTGAAACAAAGGGAGGATGGAAAACACTCCTGCCACAATTATGAAAACACAAACCTAGCAATTTATACATTATTTCTGAATTATTTTAAAATATTTAACTGTGTACAGGTATTCAGCTGTGGCCAAAATAGCATTTTCATTAAAGAGATTAAGTGTTAATGGGAAAATGTTCAGACCCACAATGTTAAATGAAAAATGCAGGTACAAAGCAATATGTTGAGTTATGAGGTCACTTTGTAAAAAAAAAATAAAAAAATCTATGCATATTAAAGGACTCACACTGTATACAAAAAAAAAAAAGATTAAAAATATATCTCCTAGTGGTAACAATGTGATTTTTAAAATTTAATTCAGTGTGTTTTCTTTTTATTTAAAAATATTTTATAACAAATATTTTGCTTCATAAAATTATTTTATATGAAGTAACTAAATAGCCTTAAAAGTCATAATGGGTCTAGGTGGTTTGGCTCAGTGGATAGAGCATCGTCTTGTGGACTGAAGGGTCCCAGGTTTGATTCCGGTCAAGGGCACATGCCCGAGTTGCGGGCTTGATCCCCATTTGGGGACATGCAGGAGGCAGCCAATCAATAATTCTCTCTCATCATTGATGTTTCTATCTCTCTCTCCCTCTCCCTTCCTCTCTGAAATCAATAAAAATATATTTTTAAAAAGTCATAATGGAAAAACATTGGCAATTATATAACCAGAAGTTCGTGAAAACCTGCTAAGCAGAAAATTTTCTTTAATAAAATGTACACTACCTATGTCAGCAAGTGATCTCTACTGTGGGCTACTAATGGTGATGTGAAAAACAGAATGCTTAAAAGATATCCTTTAAAACATGGAATTCTACAAGTTTCCACCTTTATCGCTTGTCATTTGGATTGCTCAGCTCACTTAAGTCCTTCTTAGAATTCCAAAGGGGCTGTTGCTGGAGGAGAAGCTCCCCGCATCATTATTTAACACCCCTCTGTGTCTTCCCACGTTTGAGCCTGTAAAACAATTCTGTTCTCAGACACTGAAAATGAACTCCCGCGGTTGAACAAAGGGATTCACTTGTCTCACCAGAAATTCAGAGTCGTTATGAAACAGAAATACCACTTCCCTCGGTAATAGATTAGCCAGGAGTCACAGCATCACACTGGCTCCATCATAATCTAACACTTCATGCCTCAGACAACAACTTGATTTGTCAAGGGAATACCCCTGTGAGGGCTGCCAATAGTATCGACGCCCACTGAAGAGGATATAGTTAAGCCCTCGGTGAGCTAATTTCATTTTCTTTTTTAACAACGTAGGGTGCAATAGAGAGAAGATGCAAAGAAACCCTGCCCTGCCCAAATCCGGAGCAAGAGTTTCACTTCTCTTTGATCTGACGAAGGATATTTAGAGATATCTAATCAGCCTTCCCTCACATACCTCACTCTTAGAGCACAGCTTTCTGTTGCTACCAACTAAGCACCATCAGGTAGAGCAGTTTCTTTCAAATTAATGGCAGAGAAGCTCAGTGCTTCGTGTTTGTTCTCTGCTTCTATTATGGCTTGAGGACAGAGAAATTGATTCTCATCCACTCTCCCACTCACTGTGAGCAGTTTGGAGTAAAGGTATTTGTCCACTAGGGTAATTTCTTATCAGCTTGTTATTTGCTTGGGAATATATCCATTATCCAACAATGGGAAGAATAGGAAGCTGAATCAGCCATATTTTTAGTTAAAATAAAAAAAAAGTATATTGAGACAGATAAATAGAAGATTAATAGTAATCTTCATCATTCCCATATTTGGGCTAACTTCTGAAGTTACATAGGCAAATGTTCCAATATGACAAAGAAATAATCTCTATTTCAAAAATTATCTCCACCTTTGACATTTACCCACCTCCCAAAACTAAGTATAATTGCTTTCAAAACAAAGGGAAAGAATTCATTATGTATGTGTTACATGTCTTGATCAAAAACATTAGTTGGAGGATGCAGGGGTCAACAAAGATTATCTTGACTTCTGCCCGAACTGATATCCAGTAAGATAAGCACATTGATTTAGTGACTTTTACCTCTCTAACCCTTGGCCCCATCCCTGGAGAGATGCATGGGTGACACCTCATGTCAGAGCCTGTGTCCAGTGCAGAGTGGAAACAGTCCCTGCACAGAAGCCCTGGCAGTGTGGTGGGCAACGCCAAATTGGTTAGTAGGGCGGAGGAGGAAGAGGGTTATTGAAATGTGTTTTAATTTTGTCATCTCTGGTCAGAGCCTATCCAGTTGGTAATTTTTAACCTGGAGTACATCTTCAGGTTTCAGAGGTCCCAACAATATCATAAGTACAGTCAGGGCTGGTAAACGAAGCCAACCAAGGCTGAACTTGTTCATGAGAAAAGGCACAGAGAGAATGGAATGTACAGATCCTCACTTTCCCTTCCGGACTATTTTATTCCCCCTTTTCCGGTCTTCCCAATTTTCCCAGATTTCCAGAACCTTTAAGCTATGAGGAAATATTGTCTCATAATCCATCTACTTTTATGTACATGTGTTTAATGTTTTATCATAGGATCATTGGAATTTTCAAAGGGAACAAATGAAGAAAATACAAAAAAAGGAAAGAAGAGGAATTCAGGTGTGGGTCGGGGTGAACTTGGGGAGATAGAGGATTTCTCTATTTCCCTGATGTATGAAGTCTGCTACCATGTCCTAGTTCACTCCTGTGGTGTTTTACTCTAAAAGCTAATATATACAATAATTGGGAGGCCATGCATTGAATGCAGAGAGAAAAGTTAAGAGATTTCTCTATCATCAGTCAAAAGTGTCCGAATAAATTGGGAATTCTCTAAAGATTCCTTGCAAGTAACAGAATACCGGATTAAAAGTGGTTTAAGCAAATACTGACTTGTTTCTCTCACATAACAGGGAGTCCAGAGACAGTCAATAGCATTATTTAAGCAGCTCAAAAGACCTTTTGCTGTCATCTTTTTGTTTCTAACTTTACCTTTTTTGTCACAGTCCAATCCCTAAGGCTCATAATTAGCTCTAATAATTTCTCAGATGTTTATGTTTGTCGATCTCTCCCAGTATCAGCAGGAAACTAATCAATATGCTAATTTCCTCCCAGAGAGAGGAACAAAGTGGACAGAAAGGAGAGGCAGTGACTAACCATGATTAACTGACTAAAAGGAACATGGACTAATTCTTGTGGCAGCCGTGGCTCCTTGGCCAGTGTTTCTTGTCAGGAATGAGTTGATGACATCCACAGCCACTCTCTTAGGTAAATCATACTAAGCAGAGCTCTTTTGTTACCTGTTGGGTCCCTTTGGCCTCTCTTCTATAGCAGATTAGAGATTAGCATATGTTTTGGCTTACCCTCTGGATTTTCCTTGATCTTTCCTTGCAAGAACCCAAGTTTTATAAAACACTGAACTGAACAAACTATTTTCAAGTGTGAAATCCTGACCCTTCAAAATGAAATAGAATCTCCTGCTGAAGAAATATATTTGACGAACTCCTTGAAAGGTCCTCCTCTTTATCGGGGCAATTTCTCCTATTGGCTCTGGCCTTCCACTGACTCCATTTCTTCTTTCTCAAGCTTGTCCCACTTGGCATTAGGTGAGCCTGGCCATGTAACCACCATGTTATAAGAAATATAACATAACCAGAATTCTACGTGTCTTCATTTTGCTTCACCCTACTCACCAATTGTACTTTACCCATGACAACGATTACTATATATTATTTTTGCTTGTTTTTGCATTTTATATAAATGGAATTAAAAAGTACAGAAAAAACTAAAATGTAATTATCTTCACCACAATCCCCCTTCTTCACTGTTTCCTATGTTGGCTTCCCAAATTAGAATGCTCCAGGTCATCTTCTTCCTCCCTCCCCTCATTCATTTATTTAATCAACTATCTAGCTCTGATATAAGTTACCTAAACATTGTTCATATTTCTCCTGACTCTTTACTACTATTGACACTGATTTAGGAGGTTATTATAAACATTTTTGGAACTCAATAGTGATACCCAAACTAACTGTCTCCCTGACCTCATTATTATACTCAGCTTTAATATTTGCTTCCTACTCGTTCCAACATGATTTTTCTAAAATACAAACCTAACCAGTCTCTTGTCTGATTGATAGCAAACCATATCTTTCCTTTGTCTTCAGAAAAGAAAAAAAAAACACACAAAAAACAGACCGATCATTTTTACTTGTTCACAAATCCTGTGATCTGTCTCCAGCATATTTTCCCATATTCGACCTGCCTGCATTGTACTCCAGCTATATGGGAATATATGCAGTCTCCAAAACATATTCTTTCACACATCTTTAAGTATTTGCACATGCTCTGATGTCTTCCCAGGATGTTTTTCTACCTCTTTATTTGCCTAATGAAGAGCATATTCAACCATCAAAACTCAATTAAAATGTACTCACTGTCCCTCATCTCACTCTCAAAGACAGTTAATAGCTGCAAGACACTCATTCCAGCATAATCTATAGATGCATCTATCTAGCATCTATGTACTTTTAACATAATGTACAGTAATTTCTAGTCATGTCTCTGTGCTCTATAGATTGAGTTATTTGCTTAGTTTCTCCCTATATTTTCCATGTCTGGAAAAGTATACAAAAATTTTTCTATTTGAATGAATTAATGTAATAAAGAATAAATATGACAAATATAAGTGCAATAATATCCTCTAGAAGTATTAACACGTTAAGCGTCCAGCCTGCTTTGTCTTCCGGATGGAAAATGTAGTGTCAGTCACCGGTGACTGACTGGGCGCTTAACGTGTTAAGGAAGGAAGGAGTATGTCCTTGCACAAAATAGGGCATTTAAGCTCTGTCTTAAAGAATGTGTACACCCTAGATAGGCTGAGAATGAGGTAGGAATACTCACTTTTTTGGGAAATATGCACCTTGTTGATTCCAAGCATCACGTAGAAAAGGCTCTTTTTCAGTCTTTCAGATAATAAGCCACTTTTTCAGGTCTAACTGAGATCCTCAAACAGCTTCTCAGCCACCCAGCTCAGGTGCAGGCCCTGGCTCCTGGATGTATTTTGACAAGCTGGAACTCGTAAAACAAGCACCGGCCTGGAATTTGAACAGTCCTAGGTTCAAATCTCTACTGCTTACAGGGTTTGTTGTTTGGTAGATGTCTCCTTTTTATTATCTCTATGATGGGAATAGCATGTCCTTTTTGAGGTGGGTTAATGTGAGCATCAAATGAACTCACATTTATAAAGTGTCTGACACAATACTTGGCAAGAGTCAGTGCCCTGGAACAGTCAGGGCACAGTTTCCCCAGTGCATGCCTGTGCTGTTTCCCTTTTTATACCTTGACTGTAAACCACACACTGTACATTGTACTAGGATGAGGAGATGGCAGGGTGGAGGTAAAATACTGTGTGCATGAACTATGCAGCATAATATGTGGAGGAGACTGTTACACCAGCCAGGACTGAGCATGCATAGTAAATCTTGCCATGTGCTGTGTTCTGCTGACCCTCAAGGTTCCCTGGAGGCCCTGCGTGGCCTGGATTGCTGATATAGGCATGATAAGAATTGTGCAGCTTAGTACAAAACAGCTAGCTCACTTCACCTGATTTTGCACAGATTCAGAGCACCACACTCATTCCATCTGATTTGTGCTTGGAAAAGGAGCAAATGTCTGAAAACAAAACCCACCTGCTAAATCAGCTCATTTCAAAGCTCCAGTCAGGGTGGTACATAAATGACCCGTGCTTGCCTAGGCAGTTTCTACTGCTATGTCTTTCAACAACACCATCTAAGCATCTAGTAGGGACGCATCTATCTCTGACAGTGAGGACAGAGGGACCCATAAAAGCAATGAAATGACCATGATTCAGCTGCTCACCACATCTGCTGCTTGAAAAAAAATTAGCTTAGCCACTACATTTTCTTCTCTGTATGATACTACATACAATCATGTGTTTGACAAATGCTCTTTTGGCATCTACTACGTGATCACAAAGCTTAGTGTTGATCAACAACCCATTTGAGAAAACCCTTGTTCACAGAACTGGTAACATGTTCAGAGTGAGATCAAAGCACATAGAAAGCATAATTATTTATCAAAATATATATTAAACAGATGCCATAAAAAAAGAGTCAGAATATCTAGAAAATGAGAAGTGATTTGTTGACACAGATTTGCTCTAGATGTGGGATCTATAAGAGTCCTCAACGGATGATATAGGTCACAAGTGATGGCAAATAAGGACATTGGGAGCAGATGCAGGGGTCAAGGCCAGAGTGGCATATTAAAGAAGTAAGGCAGCAACAGCCTATATTGATTTCCTATTGCACATAGCAAATTATTGCAGACTTGAGGAGGGGTTAGCTGGGTCCACTGCTCAGCGATCACAAGGATGTAATCAGGGTGTCAGCTGGCTGATCCCCCCCTGGAGGCTCGGTGTCCTCTCCACATCAGAGTTCTTTCCCTAGAAGCGGTAAAGTCCTGGGCACAGCATCTTACAGTCAGCACGAGAGAGTCTTTCCAACACTTCCCCTTCTTTACAGAGCTCCCCTCATTAGGGGGTCAGGCCCGACCATGATCATTTCCCGTTTGATTAACTCAGTCAACTGATGAGTAATCTAATCCCAGGGGTGATAATACTTCAGATGTGCTGGCCCCAACCCCATTCAAGTGGAGGGGACTTTCCAGGTCATGGACACCTCAGGGCAGGAATCCTAGAGGTCATGTCGGAGTTTAGCTTTAGGTCAGACAATAAAGGAGCCCTTCACAGTTAGCTGTCATAATCCTACATGTATCTGCTTGCCCTGTGCGGAAGAGACTTGCAGTAGTTTGAAGTGAGATTCTAAAACTGGACCACTTAGTTCAAATCCTGACTCCACCCCTTCATAGCTGCATAATGGCAGGCAAGCCACTTAACCTCTCTGATGGCAACAATGAATAGTTTACTCAAGAGTTTTTATTTATCTTCTGCAGATAATACTAAGTAAAAGATAATTTGAAAGTAGTGCAGATGACCATTTAGTACATATAATTGTAGAGAAAATTTTTTAGTTTGTGGTTTCTTTTCCTTGGGAATTAAGTAAAGGAAACCAAGTGTTAGCTTGTCTAGAATAGCAAATATTGTGATTAGACTAAAAAAGTAATGGCCCTATCTTGTTCTGTGTTAAAGACCAGAAAATATTTCAGTGCTTTAAGGCACTAATAGACCCTGACTTGTTAAATTAAATTAAGCACTTGAGCCTATAAGAATTAGACCTCTGCTTCTAACAAGCAGGTCTTCAGAGTAACTAAGTCAATGAAAAGACAGACTTCTCTCCTTACACTGGAAGGATGGGGCAGTGCAAAATATATCCCCTACTTCTGATGTTCGTAGAGAGAGGTGGCAACTATAGTTATATACTGGGCATCTTTCCTGATCCTGGCTCAGTTCTTTGTTTTATGCAATTAATAACACTGGTATAATCCTCCAGGAATTACACTCTTTATATCCATCAAAACCACAGGATTTCAAAGAAGAAACTTGACTACAAATGTGTCCTGACTTGGGGACAAGGGCTGTGTACTGGGCAGACAGACCTACATGCTGGTCAGCTGGTGAAGGTAGATGGTCTTGAAACCATACTATGAAGAATGCTATTCTAATAGATAGCAGTCAAATTAGGTGGCTATCATTATCTAGGCAAAGGATATTGGCACCTATCCTATAGTGATGTTGGGGATGGTGTGGGATGGTGCTGGATGCATCTTTGATGTTTGTTAGCTCACACTCTCCTGAGGCAAAAAAAATAAAATAAAATAATAATGATCATAAAATCTAGCATTCAGAACAGATATTTATCAGAAAAAATTTCTGTCCCCCTCAATCTCTTTCAGCTCTGAGAGCCTGCATTTTATCATTTAGACACAGAACATCAGAGCATTCCATAATACAAGGTAACAATGTAATGCAACTAAATAACACAATAACAACTCCCTTAACATATATCTGTAGGATCACTTATATCTATGTTCAGCAGGAAAAAAAAAAGTCACTCAACCCACAGAAAAACTTCTAAGCTTACAAAATGGCAACAAATATGAGTGAAATACAACTGCTCAATATAGATAAAGCACAAAGGTAAGAACTAGTTTATTTTTAAATTACTGTATTTTTATTTAGTAGCTACAGTGAATTGTATAGCCTCTTGGTCATTCTTATTATTTCTCTTAGCAGTAAAATTTTCACCTTGGGAAGTCTGTGAGAAGGTTGGAAAGTATAGAATGGAGAAAAAAAATAAAAGTGAGAATTAATTGATTCAGACTCTTTCCTTGTGATGACAAGCTTTGTGAGCAGTCCAGTGTACACACTCTGGTTCCTTAAGGATAAGTTTGGAGTTTATCTCCACCGAGGGCTCTTTTCTCCTAGTGTAGCAATTTTCAACTGGTGTGCTGCAGCAGGCACACTGGCGGGCCACAAGAATTTTTAATACATGCAATACCTGACTATTTAGTCTGGGCGCTGACATCTTTTCCTTTAGACTGTCAAATTAAAAACTGATAACAGCCAACACAATATCCATATGTGTGAATGAATAAAAAGTATTCCTAATATTTTGTCAGATCAGCAAAAAATATGTTTTTTTGGTGTGCTGCAGATCTTAGTAATTAGTTTGTGTGCCACGAGATGAAAAAGGTTGAAAATCGCACTGTCCTAGATGGTAGAGCTGCTTCTGTTGCTGAGGCCTGGCTATTACAGCATCTGAGGGCGGCTGGGCCAGGAGGTTTGTAACAGAACATCGGATAGACCCTTTGCTGATCTGTCCCTTCCGAAAGCAGTTCCTTCTAGAGCTGCTGGAGTCTCTGTGGTGGGCAATACCATGTATGAAGGGCAGTGGTCGAGAGAGTCTGGGGAACTTGATTCTTGACTCAGAACTGCCTTGTGCAACTTTAACATAACTGGGTAACCTCCTTGCACCTTACTTTCTGCAACTTGAAATTAAAGCAGTTAGGTTAAATGAAACCTTAAGACCCTTCCATCTCTGCCATTTTATTATCTAACTAGAGGCCCGGTGCACAAAATTCGGGTATGGGGCGGTTGTCTCTCAGCTCAACCTGCACCCTCTCCAATCTGGGACCCCTTGGGGGATGTCCGACTGCCTGTTTAGGCCCGATCCCATGGGCCTAAACAGGCAGTCGGACATCCCTTTCACAATCTAGGAATGCTGGCTCCCAACTACTTGCCTGCCTGCCTTCCTGATTGCCCCTAACCACTCTGCCTGCCACCCTGATCACCCCCTAACCACTCCCCTGTCAGCCCGATCAACACCTAACTGCCCTCCCCTGATACCCTGGTCACCCCCAAATGCCCTCCCTTGCATATTTTCTCTTTATTAGATATGGTTTTTTCTTTAGCATATTGGACAGTCCTAACTGGTTTGGCTCAGTGGATGGAGCATTGGCCTGCAGAATCAAGGGTCTCAGGTTCGATTCTGGTCAAGGGCATGTACCTTGGTTGGGGGCACATACCCAGTGGGGAGTGTGCAGGAGGCAGCTGATCGATGTTTCTTTCTCATAGATGTTTCTAGCTCTCTATCCCTTTCCCTTCCTCTCTGTAAAAAATCAATAAAATATATATTATAAAAAAAGAAACATTTAAGATTCCTCCATATTTGCCTGGCTGGTGTGACTCAATGTTTGAGACCCCAGGCTGCCACCGCTGGAAGGGGATCGGGCCCTGGCCAGGCTGAGACCCCAGCCCAGGCTGCCGCCTCAGCCCAGCCAGGCTGAGACCCCTGCCCAGGCTGCCATCTCAGCCTGGCTGGGGATAGCCCGGTGGGGGTGCATGGCTCCAGCCCAGGCTGCCTTCCCTGGCCTGAAGATAGCGCAGTGGGGGTGCACTGATGGCTTGAGACCCCAGCCTAGGCTGCTGTCGCTGGCTGGGTGATCATGCAGTGGGGGTACCCGGCCCTGCAGGCATGAGATCCCAGCCCAGGCAGCCGCCACTGGTGCCTCCCAGCCGGACACCCTGGACTGCCGCTGCTGGGCAGACTCCGCCGGGGTTAAGAGGACTGGGCGCCACCATCTTGTGGCCATGGGTGCCGCCATTTTTGTCGTGGAGTGACGGTTAATTTTCATATTACTCTTTTATTAGATAGGACTAGAGGCCCGGTGCACGAAATTCGTGCACAGGGGGGGGGTGTCCCTCAGCCCAGCCTGCACCCTCTCCAATCTGGGACCCCTTGAGGGATATCCGACTGCCCATGTAGGGCAGTCGGACATCCCTCTCATAATCCAGGACTGCTTTTTCCCAACTGCTCACCTGCCTGCCTTCCTGATTGCCCCTAACCACTTCTGCCTGCCAGCCTGATCACCCCTACCAATGCCCTGCCAGCCTGATTGATGTCTAACTGCTCCCCTGTCAGCCTGTTTGCCCCAACTTCCCTCCTCTGCCAGCCTGGTCACCCCTAAGTACCCTCCCCTGCAGGCTTGATCTCCCACAACTGCCCTCCCTTGCAGGCCTGGTTCCTCCCAACTGCCCTCTCCTGCTGGCCATCTTGTGGTGGCCATCTTGTGTCCACATTGGGGCAGGATCTTTGACCACATGGGGGCAGCTATCTTGATCTTGTGTGTTGGAGTGATGGTCAATCTGCATATTTCTCTTTTATTAGATAGGATAGAGGCCTGGTGCATGGATGGGGGCCAGCTGGTTTGCCCTGAAGGGTGTCCCAGATCAGGGTGGGGGTTCCCTTGGTGCGTGGGGCAGCCTGGGCAAGGGGCCTGTGGTGGTTTGCAGGCCGGCCATGCCCCCCGGCAACCCAAGCGGAGGCCCTGGTATCTGGGATTTATTTATCTTCTACAATTGAAACTTTGTAGCCTGGAGTGGAGCCAAGCCTTCTGCTTGCTCTGTGGCAGCAGCCATTTCTATTGGGGTTTATTCACCTTCTACAATTGAAACTTTGTAGCCTGGAGTGGAGGCCTAGGCCAGCCAGGGCAGGTGGAAAGCTTGGCTTCCTCCGTTGCCGGGGGTAACCCTAGCCTGCTCTCTCCAGCTTCATGACTGCCACCATTTTTCTTGGGATTTATCTTTTATAATTGAAACTTTGTTGCCTTAAGTGGAGGCCTGGGCCGGCCAGGGTGTGCGGAAAGCTTGGCTTCCTCCATTGCCGGGGAAACCCAAGCCTCCTTCCTGCTCTCTCCATGGCCGCAGCCATCTTGGTTGGGTTAATTTGCATAATCGCTCCTGATTGGCTGGTGGGTGTAGCGGAGTGATTGTTAATTTGCATATTACTCTTTTATTAGAGAGGATTAGAGAGGACTAGAGGCCCGGTTCACAAAATTTGTACATGGAGTTGGGGGGGTGGGTCCCTCAGCCCAGCCTGGACCCCTGCACCCTCTCACAAGCTGGAACTACTGGCTCCTACCACTTGCTTGTCTGTCTGCCTGATCACCCCTAACTCCTCTGCCTGCCTGCCTGCCTCATCACCCCTAACTGCTCGCCTGCCTGCCTCATCACCCCTAACCACCTCTGCCTGCCTGCCTTGTCGCCTCTAACCACTCGTCTGCCTGCTTGATCACACTAAACCGCCTCTGCCTGCCTGGCCGATTGCCCCTAGCCACCTCTGCCTTGGCCCCACTGCTGCGACTTTGTCCGGGAGGACGTCTGGAATGACATCTGGAAGGTCATTTGGCTGTTCAGTCTAATTAGCATATTGTGCTTTTATTATTATAGAAGTTTAAATGTGGGAAATCAGAGTAATCAAAAATTATAATATCCAAGTATTAGAATGAAAGCCCCACATCCCTCTGTAATCTTGTCTCTGCCTACTGAGTCAGCTCATTTCTGGGTATTATCCTCTTGCTCAATATAATGGTATTCTCCATAGCTCCAGTTTTTCCCCAACACAAGGTCTTTGCATATTCTATTTTCCCCTCCTCTACAAGACCCTTGCACAGGCCTCACCTGGCTATCCTCTGTGGCAAATGTCACTTTCTCAGGGAGGCTCTTCCTAACTCAGTCTAAATTAGACTTTCAGTAAATATTCCTTTCTGTAATAATTTATTCTTTTCCTTTACATCATCATTGAAGTTTGACAGTAAATCTAACTGTGTTTTATTTGTTATATGTGTTTTTCCTCAGAAGACTATAAGTTCCTCAAGGATAGAGATGGTGCCCACTATGCTCAATACTGGATCTGTGGCCTAGTGCTTGAAACATAGTTATCCATCTTAAATAGATGTCAAGTGAATGAATGAATCAATCAATCAATCAAACATTGCACATTTCCCCCAATCCATCATCTGAAACAAAATGCTGCCAATCCATTTATTTTGTTATTAACATATTTTATGATTACTTTTTAAAAAATCTTTATTGTTGAAAATATTGTATATGTCCCCTTTGTCCCCCATTGACCCCGTTTAGCCTGCCCCCGACCCTCACCCAAGGCTTTCACCACACTATTGTCTTTGTCCATGGGTTATGAATATATTCATACAAGTTCTTAGGCTGATCTCTTCCCATCCACCATCCCTCTTAGAAGAAAGGAAGATATGGTTGAATCCCTCAATCTATTTAATGAATGAGATGTTCACCTTCTGTCTTGGGCCATGGGATTCTTTTTCTGAGAAGGTGACATTATTCTTCATACCGTACCTGCACTTTCTACCAATCTACCTGTTAGCACAGAATATTCATACCTGTCTAAACCCTCCACAGCCTCACTTCTACTTTTTCCATTCTCTCCATTATAAAAATTTTGCACAAATATTACTCCACCACTACAGAGGCTATACAATAGTCACTTGTAATTTACATGTTTGACTTTCATAGTTACACCTATTTGCTAAAAAGGTGGAAAATCCATTGCTCTTTGCAGAATAATTTTGCTGAGGCATGCATTTTAATCAAAAGCCTTGGAAATAAAAGTCTTAATGAGAGAGTAAAATTTGTCCATTCTACATTTAATGTCTACATTTAATTTAGCTCTTTCAAATACTCATTGTGATATTATGTAGCAAAAAATATATAATCTGTAATGTAGTCATGGTTGCATTATTTCAGAAAATCTATTATTCATAAATATAAAATATGTAGTGAACACAAACATAATTATCTATTCCTAAAAATACCAACATATATCCATTAGGCTTTATTATATATAATGCACATTTGACCTTATTGTTTATTATCACAGCAAACCTAGTAGAAAAGCTTTACAGGCAGAAATCAGAGATTCAGAGGGCATCTATAGTTTACTCTCTTATAAAGAGTGAATCCAAGATTTGAAACAGTTTGGATCAACAACAAAGTTCTTTCCACTACTCCCAATATCCAGGTGTATTTATGTGGTTTCCTTTTGTTATTTTGTCATGTAAACTCACTGCAGCTTCCAGGTGGCAGAAGCTCTGGGCACAACAGATTGGATTCTAATTAAGGCCTATTGTGTAGTTGACATTCTTCCTCTGCAGACCCAGATAAAGTTCTCAGACAACTTCAAAACCTGCCCACACATAAGGCCACTGGGTATTTTTACAGCAAAAGGAATTTCATATCTTTGCAAAAATTATTTTCTCAGGACACCAAGATGGGGAAGAGCAAAATATAGGAAACTAGAGGCCCAGTGCACGAATTAGTGCATGGGTGGGGTCCCCCGGCCTGGCCAGCAATTGGGGCCCATTGGGGCCAGCTGGCCGGGGGGAAGTTGGATGTGGGAGCACACTGACCACCAGGGGGGCAGCTCCTGCATTGAGCGTCTGCATCAGAGTGACTGGTTGACCAGTCGTAACGGTCACTCAGGCTTTTATATATATAAATAGTTCCAATTTTAGTTGAGCATCAGTTTAGAGTTAGGAAGAAAAGCATTATGAAAAAGAAAGACATCATTACAGCATAAAGTAGAGGGTAATTACATGAGTAGGCAGGTAACTCAATCAGGGTCAAAGAATTGTGGAATCTCATTAGCAATGACATCTCTTAGGCCCTAAAAATGACTGGTGAAGATGAAGCGATACGGGAGCTTGATGGAGTACCAACACTGTCTCCACCAGTGTCTGACATCTCAGCCTTCCTGTGAAAACCAAAGAACAAATTAACTTCACATATGAAAATTTCCTAAAGTGTCCCATCTTCCAGCTAGTCCTTAATCAATTATTAAAATATAATTTTCAGAAGGTTAAAGAACATAACCAACATATACACAGAAAATGAGAACCTGTCAAAGATTTTAAAAACCAGTTCCACATACATTGGAGGAGAATAGAGATTTATAGGCAGTTTAATAAAGAACTAAAAGGATAAGACCACAGTTTTGGACAAAGAGTTAGTTAATATCCAACAGTGCACTAAACTGTTACTTTTGAGGGTTTTATTTTTTCCCCACCAGTGAGAAATTATTTTCACCTCTATTGGACATAAATGTTTAAGTTAACCCTTCACCCAGAGCAGGGTTACCCCAATGTGGTGGCACTATTGACGTTTTGTTGTGGGGACTGTCCGGTGCATTGTAGGGCATTTAAAGCATTCTTATAGTTAGTAGCACACCTCTTCCCCAATCATGACATTAAAAAATGTCTCCAGATATTGTCATATGGCTCCTGGGGGGCAAGTAGCACTGTTTTACAGAGATGAAGACTGTCAAAATGTATCCAAAACTTGCAAATAGGCAAAATAGATCACTGGGTCTTCTTTCAGTTAGTGTATCATTGGGCTTCTACCTTTGAGTTTCCTTTGACTGAGCTATTTTACTTAAGTCTCCAGGCAGTCATTCTCAGCCAGGGACAGTGTTTTGTGGTGTACTTCATTTATCGCAAACCCACACTACTGAATTTCTGTTCAGTTCTGCTTCTCCTTATGTTTCATCATTACCTGGATAGGAAAAATACTAATTTAACTATATGTTTGCAAAAATAATACTCATTTCTTAAAGGATGTAGTAAATTGTGAGTACCTATTTTTAGTTCTCTCTTTTTAGATTTTGTTTTATCTTTAATCCTTTTCTACACATTTGAGTCAGAATGTGACAATATGAGGCAAGCATTATTAGTAGCACCATTTCCCAATAGGACTATGCCTTCTCTAATTTCTTATACTGAGTACAAAGAAAAGATTATGAACTTTGTGACATTTGGTGACAGTAATTATAATGAAGACATAGGTCATCAATCCTTTATCTTTTTAAAAAAACATATTTTTATTGATTTCAGAGAGGAAGGGAGAGAGAGAGACATAGTAATATCAATGATGAGACAGAATCATTGATCAGCTGCCTCCTGCGTGCCCCCTATTAGATATCAAGCCCACAACCCAGGCATGTGCTCTGTTGGAATCAAAGCATGACCTTCTGGTTCAGAGGTCAATGCTCAACTACTGAGCCACACCGGCCAGGCACCAGTTCTTTATCTTAAACTCTCAAAGATAAATGGCTTTCCAAATTCAGAATTTAAAAATTTGTAGACAGCTGATATGGTATATATTACTGAACACTCCCAGTAACATCCCATAATTAAACACTTTAATATTTCTACAGCTAAGCAAATGGACATACATATCAAATCTATAAATAGCCTCACACCATTTCAGTTCAGGCTTTGCTACCAAATGAGTTTGTGGCAAATGTATGAAAAAAGGGCTCTGATTTTCAGAGCTTTTCAGATATCAGAACTTTAAATTAGGGATTCTGGATCTACAATAATTAATAATAATAATAGCACAATAACAGCAACAGCAATATCTAATATTTAAGAGCATTTATTATGGTGCAGGCTCTGTGGTGTATTACATGTGATTAGATCATTTCAAATTCCCACCACCTACCAGGTACTTTTATTATCATCCCTGTTGCACTGGTGAGGTTTGAATAGTTAGGCACTAGCTCAAGGTCATACAAGATTTAAACCTAGGAAATTTGTTCCACAGCCCAGGCTCTGAAGTAGGATCATAATCTGAAACCCAGCAACTCTAGCCTCCATTTACTACTCAGCCTTTCCCTTTTGTTCTGACTGTCCATAAGTATACAAATGATGGGTCAAGAACATTATGTCATAAGTGAAGGGCAGTATATTACGTTCCTTCTGCATTTCCTTGATATTTTTAGGCAAATATGACTTGAGTACAATGGAATTATTCTACTCAGATTCACAGGCTTCCTCTTCCAGGTCACTTAACTTATCTTAAAGTTTCCTATCAAGAATTTCATAAGCATAAATAGGACACGCAAGATGGCTAAGAGAAAAGCTGGTAGTCAATATTCCGATTGTTTTCAAATATATCTCTCCTCCTGACATAGACTTAGGGAGAGTTATAATCCACATGACACTTTCATGAAATGCTTCCCAAATGGTTTTATTAAAAATTTTCTGTGAGAAAGGTCAGTTGAAGGATTAACCCAAAGACAACCCAATTGGGAGTAATAAAGCAGCTAGAATATAAGTCTTCCCCTTATGAAACATTTATAAGCAGGCTTCTTATATGTTCCATTTGGGGGATTAAAAATATTTATTTTAACATGTGTTTCATTGATTTTAGAGAGTGAGGAAAGGAGAGGGAGAGAGAGAAAAACAACAACATTAATTGGTTGCCTTCTGCACACCCTCTGCTGGGGATGAAGCCTGCAACCCCGGCATGTGCCCTGACAAGGAATTTGAACCTGCACCCTCCTGGTGCATGGGTCTATGCTCAACCACTGAGCCAACACCGGCTGGGCTACAAATATATATTTTGCCTGACACTGAATTTTGATTAGATTGTTTAATTCATTCACATTTCAAAAATAGCCTATCCAGATGTAATTCACCTACATATTGTTCACTTTTTTAAGTGTATAATTCAGTGGTTTTTAGTATATTTATATAGCAACCAGCACTATATAATTCGAGAGCATTTCATAACCCTAACAGGAAATCTCACTCTTACCTCAGCCCATGGTAACCATTAATCTATCATCTCTACATGGATTTTCTTGTTCTGCACATATAGAAATTGAAACACATAAGACGTGGCATTTTGTGTCTGTCTTCTTTCATTTAGCATATTTTTCCAAGGTTTATCCATCTCTAGCATGTGTAAGTATTTCATTCCTTTTATGACCAAATAATATTGTATGGATGAACCACATTTTACTTATCCATTTACCAATTTATGAACATTTAGGTTGTTTCTACCTATTGGCTACAATACGTAAGGATGCTATAAACATTTATGTACAAGTTTTTATATGTGAAAATAGGTATTCAATTATATTGGGTATATACTTAAGTTGTGGAATTGCTAGGTCATATGATAACTCAATGTTTTAATATTTGGAGGAACTGCCAAACTGTTTTAAAAGTGGATACAACCATTTCACATTTCCATCACTAACACATTATTACCCATAATTTTTGTTTTAACCATCATAGGCGGTATGAAGTGGCATCGCATTATGATTTTGTTTGCATTTCCATAAAGACCAATGATGTTGAACAACTTTCATGTGCTTATTGGTTATTTGTTTATCTTCTTTGGAGAAAGGTTTATTAAAACCCATTGCTTAATTACTAATTAGGTTATATGTCTTTTTATTGTTGATTAGAGACCCGGTGCATGCAATTCGTGCATGGGGGGTGTGTCCCTCAGCCCCCTCTCCAATCTGGGACCCCTCAAGGGATGTCCGACTGCCCGTTTAGGCCTGATCCTACTGGGCAGTCAGATATCCTTCTCACAACCCAGGACTGCTGGCTCCCAACTGCTCGCCTGCCTGCCTTCCTGATAGCCCCTAACCGCTTCTGCCTGCCAGCCTGATCACCCCCTAACCACTCCCCTGCCAGCCTGATTGATGCCTAACTGCTCCCCTGCCAGCCTGGTCACCCCTAACTGCCCTCCCCTGCAGGCCTGGTCCCCCCCAATTGCTCTCCTCTGCAGGCCTGGGTCCCCCCCAACTGCCCTTCCCTGCAGGCCCGGTTGTCCCCAACTTCCCTCCTCTGCTGGCCTGGTCACCCCTAACTGCCCTCCCCTGCAAGCTTGATCGCCCCCAACTGCCCTCCATTGTAGGCATGGTTCCTCCTAACTGCCCTCCCCTGCTGGCCTGATAGCCCCCAACTGCCATCCCTTGCAGGCCCGGTCCCTTCAAACTGCCCTCCCCTGCTTGCCATCTTGTGGTGGCCATCTTGTGTCCACATGGGGGCAGGATCTTTGACCACATAGAGGCAGCCATCTTGTGTGTTGGAGTGATGGTCAATTTGCATGTTACTCTTTTATTAGATAGGATAGAGGCCTGGTGCACAGGTAGGGGCCGGCTTGTTTGCCCTGAAGGGTATCCCGGATCAGGGTGGGGGTTCCCTTAGGGCATGGGGTGGCCTGGGTGAGGGGCCTGTGGTGCTTTGCAGGCTGGCCATGCCCCCCAGCGACCCAAGCGGAGGCCCTAGTATCTGGGATTTATTTATCTTCTATAATTGAAACTTTGTAGCCTCGAGTGGAGGCCAAGGCAGGCCAGGGCTGCAGAAGCTTGGCTTCCTCCATTGCCGGGGAAACCCAAGCCTCGTGCTCTCTCTGTGGCCACGGCCATCTTGGTTGGGTTAATTTGCATATTTGCTCCTGATTGGCTTGTGGGTGTAGCGGAGTGATGGCTAATTTGCATATTACTCTTTTGTTATATAGGATTGGTAGGAATTCTTTAAATCTGGATGTGAATCCTTTATCGTATGTAGGATATGCAAATATTCTCCCATTCTGTGGATTGTCTTTTCACTTTTTTGATGTGTCTTTTATAATATTTTAAAATTTTGATTAATTCCCATTTATTTTTTTATGTGTTGAGTGAACTTTATTGTCATATCTAAGAGATCAATCCATAATAGAAGGCCACAAAATTTTATGCTTATGTTTACTTAGAATAATTTTATAGTTCATGCTCTCAAATTTATTTCTATAATGTTTTTGAGTTAATTATTGTACATTGTTTGCATTAAGAATCCAACTTCATTATTTTATGAATATATATTTTTCTTGGCACCATTTGTTGAAAATATTATTCTTTCCCCCCACTGAATTATCCGGGTACCTCTGTCAGAATCAATTGATCATAATGTAAGAGGTTATTTCTGGATGTTCAGTTCCAATACCAATTATATATACACTAGGAGCCCAGCGCACGATTTGAAATCCTGCGGTGCTGCCTACCCTCAAGTTGCCTCGGGATATTTTCCCATTGATTTTTAGAGAGCATGGAAGAGAGAGGGAAAGAGAAAGAGAAACATCGATGTGAGAGGGACACATTGATTGGTTGCCTCCTGCATGAGTTCTGACTTGGGCCCACAGCACAGCAGACCCTGAGGCCGCTGCTGGTCTGGCCCTGCCTCACTCCCCAGGCCCTGAAGCCTGCTGGTCCGGCCCTGCCTCACTCCCCGGGCCCCACAGCATGCTGGTCTGGCCCTGCCTTGCTCCCCGGGCCCCACAGCACCACAGCAGCCACAGCTGCTGCTGGTCCGTCCCTGCCTCCCTCTCCTGCCCTTGAAGCAGCTGCAGATGCTGCTGATCAGGCCCTCCCCCAGCACAGGCCGGGGAGGCCTCTGCCACCCCGCCCCTGATGCTGCACATACAACCTCCTCCTGTCCATTTGACTCGTTATGGCGTCCTGGCCTAATTTGCATATTACCTCTTTGTATATACATATATACTTATATCTGTAAGCTAATCCCACACTATCTTGATTATTTTAGCTTTGTAGTAAGTTTTGAAATTGGAAAATGTTGATTCTTCAATTTCAGTCTTCTTTTCCAAGATTGTTTTGACATACTGGGTTTCTGAATTCCTATATGAATTTAGGATCCATTTGTCCATTTCTGCAAAATGAGGCAGTTGGCATTTTCATTTGAAGAGTATTGCCACTCTAAAATATTTAATCGTCTAACCATAAACATGGTTTATCTTTCCAATTACTTAGTTCTTATTTAACTTCTTTCAACAATGTTTTATAATTTTCAATGTAAACTGTTGCGGTAATTAATTAAATTCATCCCTAAGTATTTATATTTTTGGCAATATTATAAATAAAATTGATTTCTTAATATTATGTTTGATCATTCAAACATTCATTTTTGTATCATGTATCTGGGGCTTTGTTGCCAGGTGCATACATGTACAACTGATATATTTTTCTAATTGTTTGACCATATTACTACTATAAATTCTTCTTTTTCTCCAGTGAACAATTTTGTCTTACAATCTACTTTGTCTGATATTAGTATAGTTACTCCAACTCTCTTTCGGTACTGATTGCATGATATGCTATTTTCTTCCTTTTTCTTTCAACTTGTGTGTTTGAATCTAAGGGTTTCCCTTATGTATAGCAAATAGTTTAATTATAGGGTTTTATTTAATCCATTCTGCAAACCTTTTGATCATAAAAGTGTAGCCCATTTACATTAATGTAATTACTAATAATGTAAGATTTGCATGCACAATTTTGCTGTTTTCCATGTGCCTGATGTCTTTCTTGATTTCTATTCTTCCATTACTGCCCTCTTTTGTGTCAAAGAGATTTGTCCAAATATACCATTTTATTTCTTTTATTCATTTTACTATATATTTTAAGCTATTTTCTTATTGGCTGCCCTGCATATTACTGCTAATATCTTTCCTTAAAATATTATCAACTTAATTTCAATGATGTGTGAAAACTTTGCTCCATATAACTCTGTTCCTTCACTCCTCCTCTGTACTATTATATCATATTACAAATACATATTTACACATTATAAGCCCATCTTACTAATTTTTGGCTATTTTTTTGGCTATTACAGTAGTTGTCTTCTAAGTAAGAGAGGAGAGGAAACAAGTTACAAAAATTTCATGTATTCTGTTTTATATTTACTTATGTGTTTACCTTTACCAGTGTTCTTTAATTCTTCCTGTGGGTTAAAGTTTTTGTTGGTTGCCCTTCCTTTCAGTCAGAATAACTCATTATTTCTTGTAAGAAACATTTGCTAGTGATAGTTATCTTCAGTTTTGGCTTTTGTTTATAAAAAATGTCTTAATTTCAATTTTTTTTTGCTAGATATACAATTCTTTGTTGACAGTCTTTCATCACTTTAAATATATCATTCTACTGACTTCCATTGTCCATGATTTCTAATGAGAAGGCAGCTACTAATTTTATTGAGAAAAATGGGTACTGGATTAGTTGATTTTCTCTTGCTGCTTTTAAGATTCTATTTTTTTTTTTTTTTTTGGCTTTGGCTTTTCATGATTTGACTATGGTGCATGTAGGTATCTATTTCTTTGAATTTATCCTACTTTGGAATTTGCTGAGCTTATCAAATAAGCATATTAATGTTTTCCATCAAATTTGTGAGGTTTTCAGCCATTATTTCTTCAAATATATGTTTTCTGTCCCTTTCTCTTCCTCATTTGTAATTTCCTTTATAGGGGGTGGGTAAAAGTAGGTTTACCCATATGAGTACATGAAACACAGAGTTTATTATTGTATTATTTGTTATATTATTTTATATAGGTACAACTATAACATTACTTTTGCCAACCCCCGTATAGGTAGTTGTACTTAATGGTTTCCCAAAAGTCTTTGAAGATCTGTTCATTTTTCTGGTCCTTTTTATATTTGTTCTTTCCATTGAGTAATCTCAATATACCTGTCTTCAAACTCACTGATTTTTTCCCCTGCTATTTCAAATTTTCTGTTGACATACTCTAATAAATTTTTTCATTTTCATTATTATATTTTTCCACTCCATAATCTCTATTTAGTTCATTTTTTAATATTTTTTGTATATTGATATTGATTATTTGGTGAGATATTGCTGTATTTTCCTTTAAAATTTTATGTATACTTTTCTTTAGTTCTTTGAAATAATAGCTGCTTTGTAGTCTTTTTCTGCTAAGTCTGAAATGTGGACCTTCTCAAAAGAACATTCTGTTTCCTAAATTTTTTCCTCTAATATGGGTCACGTGTTCCTAGTGTTTCCTTCCCATGACTCAAAATTATTTTTGAAAACTAGACTTTTTTCTTTTGAACCTTTTATGTTAATGTAATCTACCCCTTCCTTAAGCTTATTATTGTTGTGTACTTGTTTATTTATTTAGTGACTTGGACTGACTATTTCATGAAGTCTATTTCTCCACATTGTGCTTTGAGAAGTCACATATATTTTACTCATTTCCCTTCAACATTTTTTTAATATATTTTATTGATTTTTTACAGAGAGGAAGAGAGAGAGGGATAGAGAGTTAGAAACATCGATGAGAGAGAAACATCAATCAGCTGCCTCTTGCACACCTCCTACTGGGGATGTGCCCGCAACCAAGGTACATGCCCTTGACCGGAATCGAACCTGGGACCCTTGAGTCCGCAGGCCGACGCTCTATCCACTGAGCCAAACCGGTTTCGGACATTTCCCTTCAATATTGACATCTTACAAAACTATATTACAATATTATAAGAATATCGACACTAATACTACAGTGAAGAAATTCTTATCAACCAAGAGCTCATGTTTCCCTACTATGTCATACCCATTTCTTTCTCACCTCCCACCCCTCCTTAGTGTTTCACAATTACTAATCTGTTCACTATTCCTAAAATTGTATCTTCTCAAAAATGTTATAAAACCAAAATCATATAGTGTATAAGCTTTCGAAATTAGATTTTTTCATTCCCTGGATAATCATTCAAGTATTGCATGTATCAGTAGTTTGTTCTTTATTATTGCTGAGTGGTAATCCATAGTATGGATCTAACACAGTATATAATCCATCACTTGATGAAGAATGTATGGTCTCATTCCAGTTTTGGGTTCTTATAAGTAAAGCTTCTACAATCATTAATTATCAGTTTTGTATAAACTTAAGTTTGCATTACTCTAGGATAAATGCCAAAAAGTGCAATTGTTGGTTCATGTGGTAAATGCAAGTTTAACTGTATAATGAACAGCCTACCTGTTTTCTCAGAGTAGATATGCCACATTATTCACACCTGCAATGCATGAATGATACATTTTTCTACACATACCTGACAGCACCTGGTGTTGTCATTATTTTTTATTTTATCCATTCTGATTGGTAAGTAGTATTGTTTTATTGTGGTCATAATCTTCATTTGCCTTATTGCTAATGATGTTGAACATCTTTTTGTGTGCTTATTTGCCATCTGTATATTCTCATCAGTGAAATGTCTATTCATGCCTTTTGGCTATGTTCCAATTGGATTATTAGTTTTATCCCTGTTGAATTATTATAGTTCCTAATATACTCTAGCTTTGTAATTTGTAAATATGTTCTTCCATCTTGTAGCTGATCTTATTTTTCTCTTCACATAGTTTCAAAAATCAAATGTTTTTCATTTTGATGTGGTTCAAGCCATCAATTTTTACAATTATGCACTGCAGTTTCAGTATCAAGTGTAGGAATTCTGTCCCTAGACTAGATGTGAAGATATTTTCCCGTGTCTTATTTTTCTAAAAATTTATAGTTTTACACATAAGTCTATATTCCATTTTGAATTTATATAGGTGAAAGGTGTTAGGTTTGATTGAGGTTCTTTTTTTCCCCCTGTGGAGGAAAGAGGCTATTCATATTCAATGTTCCAGTATTATTTGTTGAAAAGTCTACCCTTGATCCATCAAATTGCTTTTCACCTGTATAAAAAATCTGTTGGGTTTATTTCTTTAGATCTGTATCTGGGTTCTTTGTTCATGTCTATTATATTTGTGGATAGATCTCTGCCAATAACTCACTCTTATTGCTACATAATGAGTCTTTCCTAGAGAGAAATGTGATTCTTCCCACATTTTTTCCTTGCAAAAATTGTTTTAACAATTCTAAAGTCTGTGCTTTCATACAAATTTTATAATAAGGTTGTTTATATCTATGAAAAAAACAGTCTGGTTTTCAGAAATTGCATTAAATTTATGTATATTTAATATATCCTTTTTTCTCTTATTTAGATTGGATACTTTCTATTTATTTAACTTCAATTCACTTATTATTTTTGTTCCATGTCACTAATCATCAGAGAAATGCAAATTAAGACCACCTTACACTTGTGTGAATGGCTATCATCAACAAACCAACAAACAAAAAGTGTTGGTGAGGGTGTGGAGAAAGGGAATCCTGGTGCACTGTTGGTGGGAATGCAGATTGGTGCAGCCTCTGTGGAAAGCAAAGCGGAATTACCTCAAAAAAATTAAAAATGGAACTGCCTTATGATTAAGCAATTCCAAAGAAATCCTAAACACTGATTCGAAAGAATATATGCTCCCCTATATTCCTTGCATCATTATTTACAATAGCCAAGATTTGGAAACAGTGCAGGTCCGTCAGTACCTGAGTGGACAAATACCCTATGATTTCACTTACATGTGGAATCCAAGGTCTCACGTCCTTTTAAAAGTGGACATTTTGTATAATATATTGTCACAACTATGGATTATGATTTTCCCTCTAAATAAGTTTTATTACTGCTCTTTCTTGTTTGTGTCTTTTAATTACTTGCTTGGAATAAATCTGTAAAATGTATCTATACTGTAATCTATGATCCCTGATGTCTCCGCTGTGTTTTTTCCCCCTATTTTCATTTTTAATCTTATTTTTGTTGTTGTTCCTTTTTATTGAACTCACTGGTTAACAAAATTATACAGTTCACATCTACAATTCTACAACACATCATCTGTACACTGTATTTGTGCTCACCACCCCCAGTCATGACTTCCTAGGATTTTCCCCATGCCTGTGTCATTTAATGATTAGTTAATAATTAGACAGAAGTTGTCCTCAAATGCCTGGGGCAAGAAAGGCTTGTGTCCTCTGATGATAGAGCTGTCTTTGGGTAGGGGTAAATTTTAACTCCAGGCTATTTTGACATGTTCCCTGGGTTTTATTTGAAATGAAGCCTTTTTGAGTCAGCTAGGCACTGTGTTCAGTCTTGGCATTATCTAGGTGTGTGTGTGAATAGCTTGGGCCTTCTCAGTTCTGAGCTGTGCACATATGTTCCAACTACACCCATAACCTCCAGGTAACAGATCTGACTGATCCACAGGGCATGGGGCATTGCTGACTGCTACAAATCAAGGGAGATCTCTTCTGCCACTACTCATTACCTGCCCTGCCCTACCCTTCCCTGGTCAAATTCCCACACAAATCAAGCTAAGGCAAAGAGTACAGTCCCAGGCCAGAATGCCACAGACACATACACTTCTTTACTGAAACTCAGCAGTTTTTAAAACAAATATTTCTCAGATTATTGATTATCTTAACTGATTTTCAGAGCACTGAAATGGTTGTTTTCATCCATTTGCCTAGCTTCAGAGTTGCTTTGTGGAGAAAGATTTGCAGATCTCATCACTCGGCCTTAGCCCAAGATTTGGTGTTGAGTTTTGTTAGAGTGAATCAGGACAATTTAGTCCAACTATTAATGCAATACCTTTCTTTTTTACTAAGATATACTTTACATACTATAAAATTTACTCTGTTAGAGTATAAAATTCAGTGGGTTTTTTTGTAAATTCACAAGTTTATGCAACCTTCATCACTATATAATCCCACAAAATTTTTATCACCCCCAGAAGAAACTCCACATCCCATTTTATGTATTAGTAATTCTACACCTCTCTCTCCTTCCAACCCCTAGTAACCATTTATTTTCTTAATCATTTACTTATTTTGGCCATTCTGGACATTTCATAAAATTAAATCATATAATATGTGGCCTTTTGTATCTGTCTTCTTTCACGTAGCATATTTTCAGGGGTCACCATGTTGTAGCATATATTAAAAATGCATTCCTTTTATAAGGTTGAATAATATTCCATCATATGTATATACCACATTTATTTATTCATTTATCAGCTGATGATCATTTGGGTTATTTCTACTTTGGGTTATTATAAATAATGCTGGTATAAAGATTTGTGTACATGTTTTTGAGTGAACTTATGCTATCAAATTTATTGGGTATATACATAGAAGTGGAAATACTAAGTCATGAAATATTTTTCTGAGAATTCTATCTGGATGTCACAAATTTAATAAATTCTTTTCATTTCATCTGATGGGAACATGAACTATTCTTTACATGTATGAGTTTCAAATATTGTTTGAACCCTTAGCTTTCAGTGGTTCATTTCAAGGTCTTTGGGTAATTTCTTCCCATGCATGCACAAACCTATACTCAGACAACAGATGGCTAGTGCTTTGTGTTCCCTTCCCTCTAGTAAATTTCCCCATAAACTTGAACAACTTTGCCTGACTTCTGATTTCCTTCTCCTATACTCAGTGAAAATGCTAAGATTTGTTTGGGTTCCTCTCCTCTGTACTTCCTCCAGGGATCTGAATCCAAACTCTAAGCTAGGGAAAATACAGGGTTTACCTTGTTTATTTATGCTTCTCTTAGAAATCGTAGTCTTTTGATTTCTGCTGCCTAAGTCTGAAAACTATTGTTTTGTATGTTCTTTTAGTGGCTTTCTAACTTTTAAGGTGGAAGGGTGATTTTATTTCCTGTTATGGTATTGTGGTAAGAAGCAAAAATCTCTAAGTTTTATCAATTTAATTTTAAAGAGTAGATTAAAGCTCAGGAAATGTATTCATCACTTCTTTACTAATTATCTGCAAAGTTGGAAAAAATGTTTCATGCCTCAAAAATTTAATAGTGTACAGGACTCAGTTCATATCCTCAAGGAGTTAGTTCAAAGTTAAGGAACTATGAAGACCTTAAAATACTATTTTTATGGTAAATAACCCAACTAGATATTAAAGAGGTGTCTTTAATACCAAATTTTTTTTCTCAAAGCCATTGCTCTTAAACCTCTACTCTTCTATTCTCCCAAATATACCTAAGAATATCATATATTTTTACAAATAATGCTGTTCAATAATTGTAGTGATTTTCAGACAGGAGAGGGAAATATATTTACTTCTCCCAAGAAAGTAAGTTTTTATCAGAATCCATAGCAGAGAATTTACTTTATAAAAACAAAAACTCTTCATGAAATTATGTAATGTCCCTTCCCCGGGGAGGTAAAATATACTCTACCCTTAACTCTCCCCCCAGATACACAATCAAGATCATAGCTAATCATTGCTTTATGATATAATTAGCATATTGGTTCTGTATTTAATAACCAACCACAAGCCCCATGTACTACATAACATGGGGGAGTATTCGTGGGGACAGAGTATAACTATAAAGGGAGAGTATAAGGAAATTTTTTGGAGGGATGAATGTATTCTATAGCCTGATTGTGTGTATGATAACATGGATATGCAAATACATTTACGTGTGTGTGTGTGTGTGTGTGTGAGAGAGAGAGATAAATTTATAGAACGGTAAACCAAACAAAAGAGAAAGGTCAATTTAATTTATGATAATATCAAAAGTAAAGATGAAAAATTATTTAAAGGATAATGATGAGCTCTGCTAGGAAGTTCTCTTCATAAGCAGCCTTCTGAATTATTACATAACAACCAACCCTAGGCTTTTAATAATTTAGAGTAACACAGAGTAATCAAAGAGAAATGAAACTCCTGCATTGGATTCAAAATATTTTTTTCAACAAGGCAAATTTTTCAGAAAGAATTTGGACTCAATTTTGTTTATATCTGTGTTCAGACTGAGCAGGCCATTTCTAGCAATATATTAATTTGAACAATATATCATGACTCCCGGCAAAGTAATTTAGATGACCTATGTAGTTCATCATAAAAGTATTCAAACTTATTTAAATAGATTATTCTCTTCATATTACTCTCAGTTACCACTGAAAAATTAAAGAAGACGCCTATGTTATGATTTTATAGAACAACAAATTATCTGATTGAGACACAGCATGGGTGATTCAGTATTTGTTCTGAACTGAAATATCCTTCCTATATTCCTTGAAAGGCCACATTTTCTTTGCCCAATGTACTTTAAAAGCCTGATTCTGATGTATGTATTTGATATACTGAACTTCACTTTAAAGGAATTGTATGTAGCAGAGCTGTAACTAAAAACTAAAAAATGGTTCATTACTTTATGATATTCTAGGAGCCCAGTGCACTAATTTGTGCACCTCAAAAGGAACGGTGGGCCGTGAGGCTGTGGTAGGCACAGGAGCGGGTCTTGGCCCATCCTCTGCGCCCCTGCCTGACCCCTCCCACCCCAGCCCCGGGTCCCCTATCTGCCGGCAGCCCTGCTCCCTCTGCCGCCGCTCACATCCACTGGCAGCACGGAGCAATTGGGGCCAGCACAAGCAGTGGCTCTGGCACCGATTGTGGGTGTGAGCGGGGCCATCGCTGGCAGCGGGTGCGAGATGTGGCTAACAGCCCCGATTGACCCTCAGGAGAAGGGGAGGTGGAGAAGCCCTGAGGGGTGATCAGGGCTGGTAGCCATCACTTGCACCCACTGATGGCACCAAGTGATCGGCTGGTGCCAGGTGCTGGCAGCAGGTATGAGTGGAGCTGGCACCTGCAGCAGGTGAAAACGCCGGGCTGGACCATGGTGCATAGGAGCAAAGAATTTTCAGTAACCACCAGAGGCTCACCCCAATGACAGAGACTGGCATCCCACATTGATCGGGCACCGCCACTTAACTGCTCCACCATCCCACCACAGCCAATGCCCACCATGTTCTGCATGCACCCCCTGGTGGTCAGTGCATGTCATAGCAACCTGTTCTTCAGTTGTTCTGCCATTCGGTCTATTTGCATATTAAGGATTTATATACTAGTATGCTAGTATAGATATTTACTATAGATATCATCACTATATATATATATGAGAGAGAAAGAGAGCACTTATCCAATAGATGGTTTCTCCTCCACTTCTGTTTGAAACCTACCATCTACTCCTGACTGGTCCTCTTCTTCTAAGGTGATAAAGGTGATATATCAAAAGTGGGACCTTAATTCTCATTAAACTAATTACTTTTAAGACACAATCAAGAGAATTTCAATGGCTTTATATTTCTTAAAGAAATAATGTTTTAACTACTTCCACAAGGTCAGATAATGAACACACCATTGAAAATGCCCCATAAATATGAAAACAATGATTGAGAAATATTGTGGTAAAATGGAAAGAATATTTATTTGGCTGGAAATTAAATGAGGCAAAATTTGATTTCTACTTTTTGAGTTACAGTATATTAGTTCTTTCTGAACTTCAGTTTGCTCATATGTAAAACGGAAAATAAATATTACATAGGATTATGATAAAGACTGAATAAAATTTTTAAAAGTGAGGTGTTTAGGGAGATTATTATTAGTTTATGTCTTTTAGCACATTATCCTATATAAATAACATGGATTTAAGAGCTAGACAGTTTCTCATTCAAATCTTAATTCTACCACTTCCAAGCTGTATGATTTGAGTAAGTGATTTATTACTGAGCCTATCTGCTTCTGTGAAAAACAGGAATCATAATAAGTGGTAAAGGGAGTGAATAATGATGCTATGTATTTTGATCATTACCAAAACAGGCAAGGAAGAGGTCCTCAATAAATAGTGCCTATCATGACAAACACTTGGGAGAGCTGTAACACCCTCTTCAACAGAACATGTGTAGTGGTTTTTGGTTCACTGAATCTGCCCACAGCTTGGATAAGTCTTACCTCAGTACTTATCCAGTAGAGGTCCAGAATGGCATGTCATTAGCACACATAGGACACCACCTCACAGGACATTCCATTCTACCTACTTCTTTCACATCACTGTATTATGCAGTGACATGGTATGATTCATGTAAGAACAACACAGTTTTGGTTAAAGTGGAACTTGATAAGAGACAACTTGATAATTCCTTTCTAACCTTCAGAACCCCATCTACATGATTAAGGGATTGAAAAAAAAATGAAAAAAATATGTAAGGACCCAGAAAACTTACCCCTGAAAAGACAGCTCAACAAAATATTGGTAGTACCCCACTGATAATGCCTTATTTCCAAGACCTGAAAAAGTTGGAAGCATAATTCACCCCTTGAAACCACTTTGACAGGTGGAGATTTGTATTATTTGAGAGTACCTATTTATCTGGGAAGTTCCTGATTTTGAAGCCATTAGCCTAATAAAACAGCTGTCATCTTCTTGAGATGATGGGATTTTCCTGACATATGGGCACAGTCAGAAACATATCCAGATGCAGCTATAGGTAGAATGAACCAGTTCCGAACGTTCGCCACACAAGCAGATGTCAACCCACAGCTCGCTCTGTCATCATGGTATCTTCAATGTAGAGAAATAAAACCCCACAACTCAAACAACACCAAAGAAGATGTCCAAAGTACCCATCAAAATCCTTAAGCTGTTACATCCTAAGCTGCTCATATAAATTTGCATCAAACAAATAAATACCTTAGTACTTGAGAACAACTCCTTATAATAAGAAGTGGACAAGTATTCATCTCAGCCATACCTCCAGGGTCCCAGCTGAACAAATCTGATAAAACATTTAAAATTAGTGCCTATTTTAGAATATCAAAGATCTTTCTCCTTAAATTTCTATATTGACTTTTCCACTAGGCTCAGACATTAATCTACCTATTGTACATTTATTAAAAATTGCACAAAATCTGTTTTTGGCCCATAAGGAGGAAGTCTATGGCAATACTATCACCTATTACAAGCCCAATCAGTGAGGATGACCTGGGCCAAGGAAGGTACAAATCACTCTGTTCTCTGGAGGGCGGCAAGATTCTGCCTGGACCCCTCCCAGGAAATAAAATCCCAAAGGCACACATGGTTCCCCTGGGAAGAAAGTGCTGTTTATAAGTACTCTGACCCCAGTGGTTCCTACCTCAGTAGAGGAATGCACAGTGCCTCCAGTGTGGCCTCCCGGCTGGCTGGTAGGCCTTAGATTTCCCAAATAGGTTCCAATAATTGAGTCCAGTCCTTATTTTTGGAAGGACCACCTGAGGATAGTCAGTGTAATGTGTCCTGTTGGTTTGCCCCAACAAAGATATGACATTTGTTTGCTTCATAGAATGATGCATCTGAAGGTGGGAATGTCATTCGGAGATGTGTGGGCAGTAAAGAAACTGGGCCATCCTGCTATTTCCAATAGACTTCGCATGGGTAAGAGAAATGGTGAGCAAATCATGGTCAGAGCCATCTGGTGAAGGGCAGCACACCAAGCAATCAGTTATACATATTTAAGGCACGTGTTACAGTTTGAGGGAGCCTCACCACAGCATTGGCCTTGGAGAGGAAGGCTTTAGGGCAATTCTGAAAGACAAATACTATTAATTCATTTCCTGTCTCCTTATCTCCATATTTTCTGTGGTCATTAGACCACCCTTACCCCTACCACACTCATGGTGTTGGGTTGTCACTTTTCCTCCAACACAAAAAACACCATGCAGGTAGCTATATCTTCACTTTTTTTTTACAATCAACCTTTTGTTCAGAAGGTTCACTAAGAATGAAAAGAAGGACATAATACAAAATTCTTAGAAAATCCTAAGTTTAAATCTGTGTTCATTAAGAAGAAAATACATTTGTAATGACATTGGAAAGTATTGAAAATATTGAAAATATAAGGTTAGTTAACACAAAATATTCAGATAGTTTAATTTAATCCTAATTATGAAAAAAAAAAGCCTTAACCAATGGCAATGTTTGGAAAATATATCAAAATGTAATAATAGTAATTCATGAGTTAATTTCACTTTGTAGCTTTAACGTTCTGCATTTTTATTCTTTTAATATGTGTTACATGTGCCATGTGTGTGTTTCCCTCAAGAGGGAAAAACAATAAATGCTATTCTTAACATTCCAATAAAATCAGTGGAAAGTCCTAAAACTTCCCACAAACAATATGGAAAGAAAATCTATTTAAATATTTTTCCAATCATTTCCATCTTTCATTTTAATACAGCTTTATCTTCTTTTATTTTTAAAACATTCCTCTAAAATGTTTGTGCCATCACATCTCCTAATAGGTATATGCCTAGATAAGGTTATACATGTAATAGGTTGAAGGAAACTCCTATGAAGGATGCAGAGAAAAGGGAAGAGGTAGGTAGGAGATTCAGGTTTGATACCTTTGAATGAAGAGGACTGGAGGAGTACCAGGTGAGGAGAGTTTCAGGCTGCAGCACAGTTCTAAAGACGTATCAGCGGATGGGGTGTGTCAAATCAATGCTGCCCATTAGAGGAGGCCCCTCTCTTATAGGAATGGTCCCTGCGGGTTCCCGGTGCTCATTGAATGGGCATAGTGAGGGGAAATCCTGATCTCTGTGACAACTCAGAGAAGAATTCAGGAAGGTGCATTGGTCACCTTACTCCCTTCAGCAGGATTCTGGGTGGCACGTTTCCAAGGCCTCCACAGTTTTACTATGAGATCAGTCTTCATGTCACTTTCAGAAATGTTCCTCACACTGAAGTTTCTCTCAAACTGTCTATTACCTGTATCCTGTGAACCACTCTACCTGTACACTTTCTCTTAAAATTAGCAGAGAAGAACAAACTTCAATACATTTGTTTCATCTGTGAATTTGGCAAAAAAAAAAAGGGGGGGGGGCGGGGAGTAGGGTGGCTTTGTAAGGAGACACAGACCTAAGGCTGTTGCCAGTTTTGCCACTTAAGTGCTGTACGATGTTAAACAACTCATGGAAATTCTCATCCTCTCAAGTAAGTCCTTTCCAGAGCAAGGATGGTGGAAACTTTCAAACACAGTTTCTCAAGAAGGGGAGACTTTTTAGAAACTCCCCACAAGTGAGCTGTGCTTATACTAGGTGAGCATAGCTGGCCATATCTGAAAGCACGTGGGTGAATACCTGATTTACACTGTGCCAATTAAGACCTTTTTTCCAAAAGTTTGGGATTAGGTCACACATCAGTGTTCAATAACACTCGGACTTGGGAGAAAAATTGTAACACTGGCACTGTAGTATGGTCAACTTTCATCATGAACACTCTAAATCTCATGAGGGAAAAGACCAGAATTTCAATACAAAAGGCAAACCCAAGAAATAATTAGGAAGAAATACAGAGAGACATAAAAATTGAGACTATCTGCCCTTGTGCCTGATATCCCCATGTCCTGGTATCAGTCCTGCTGTGACTCTTCCACAGGGCTCAGGACATACTTCCTTGTTCTTATAATGAATTCCTTTTTATACATAAGTTAGTTTAAATGGATTTCTGTTGCTTTTTACCAAAAGAGCTTTAAATCAAGCAGACAGAGTCCTGATTAATAGATGCTTTTCAGAATAAATGCATTTCCCTTAACTTTCGATTTCCTGGAGTCAGCTATTTTCTGAAACTCATTTCTCACCCCCGCCTTTTTTTTAAGTTTCATTTAGCTGGCTTTGGCCAGATTATAATAACTGATTATAGCAATGTTTGGAGAAATGAGCAAGACTCTTATGCACAGATCCCTTACTGGAGCTAAGTGTGAAGCAGAATCCTATATAAGAAAAAAGATGAGCACCTGAGAATGCATCATTAGCCAATGAATTCCAAGAACTTGGCAAAAGAATCATCAACCTCAAGTCACTGCTCAGTGTCAGTATAATGACTAACTGAGGAATCTGACTTTTGAAATGATCTAATCAGTACAAAGTCATCCTCTATTCAGCAAGGGTGATTGAATTAGATACTGTTCCTTAAATATAATATTGATTACTGAATGTTGTCTCCTTTAACTTTTAGAAAACTTAAGTCATGGTGACATTGTGAGCAATGTAATTATAAATGACTATAATTAGGTCAATGCAATATTGCCAATATAGCATGACAAATGGAGCCATCAACCGGTGAGTAAACTTGCATCCTTCATATCCCCAAGTTATCAGAAGGCAATCTTTGTGCTCTTCCATTGTGACTAGAACCATTTTTTTTTGTAAAGGGATTGCTAAGATTAGGATGCAGGTTGCTAACCAAAGTGAAATTAACTGGTCTATACACAGACTATTATCTAATATAAGTCCCAGACTCACTGTGTCATAACCACCTTCATGTTTTTTAAAATCAAGAAATGAGGAATCTTTCCCTTTTAATGAGACATCTAGACCACTAAAGAAGGCTGCTGCATCCACTCAGAAATAATCTCTTCCATTCCTATTTAGCAAAACAACTCATTGTTCTTTTATTATAGCTTTCATCACTCATCACTTGTTTTTTATCTCATGTTTTTATTTAACTGCATATTTATCCTTGATTATGTGCTTTTGAAATGGTGCTACTCTGACTTATTCATCTTTGTAGCTTTTATAAAATCTACCAGTGTTTATATAATATAGGTAATTAATTCTAAGAAATTAACAAATGTGTGACTAATAATATTGATATTGCTTTAAGAGAAATAATTAAATCACTTGAAACTTTAGGGGTCATGAGTCAGAAGATACTAGCTCCTTACAGAAATGGGGCCCAGTATAACTTGCTGAATATATCTAGCTTAATTTAAAAAATAGTAAACACTTTAAAATCACAAAGCTTCTGAAAATATTAGGAATGAATATAACATGAGTAAAGACTTGATGCACAGTAATAAGCAGGTTAAAAGGTGCATAGTTGTCCATGAAGCAAGTCAAACTCTCTTTGTATTAAATATGACTTTAAGTATACTAATATATGGAAGCAATATATGTAAGAATCTGATTAGTTCTCTAGACAAGGTGGATTATACCTAAAAGATAATGGGAGACCTGTTTAAATGTCACAGGAAAAAAGATTATACCATGGCTTTTAATAGTTTTCAATGCTCAGTTTGATCACAATAATTATAGCTTGATAATTCAGAGAAAATGAGATATTTGATTCTCAGAGTTAAATGAGACATTTGAAAAATACAAATTTCACTTAAGAAACATTTAATAATTATAATATCTTGACATTTAGTAAGAAAGGAGATTTAGTACAAAAAGCTTTCCTTTCTTTCAGCTTGAAATTCTTTAAATTATGCTTATTTTATTATTATATTATCAAAAATTATAATTATAAACATATTGATTACAGAAAGCTTAGAAAAATTGCACAATAAGAAACAAATACTTTCATGATTGACATAATCTAGAAATAATTATCATTCATATTTACTGTATTTCCTTTAATATGTTTTCTCTTTATATATAAACTAGAGGCCTGGTGTACAAAATTCGTGCATGGGGGGTGTCCCTCAGCCCAGCCCAGCCTGCACCCTCTCCAATCTGGGACCCCTCGAGGGATGTCTGACTGCCCGTTTAGTCCTGATCTCAGTAGGATTGGGCCTAAAAGGGCAGTCGGACATCCTTCTCACAGTCCAGGATTGTTGGCTCCCAACTGCTCGCCTGCCTGCCTTCCTGATTACCCCTAACCACTTCTGCCTGCCAGCCTGATCATCCCCAAACCACTCCCCTGCCAGCCTGATTGATGCCTAACTGCTCCCCTGCCAGCCCGATTGCCCCTAACTGCCCTCCCCTATAGGCCTGGTCACCCCTAACTGCCCTCCCCTACAGGCCTGGTCACCGCCAACTTCCCTCCCCTGCAGGCCTGGGTCCCCCCCAACTGCCCTCTCCTACAGGCTTGATCACCCCCAACTGCCCTCCCTTTCAGGCCTGGTCCCTCCGAACTGCCCTCCCCTGCTGGCCTGATCACCCACAACTGCCCTCCCCTGCAGGCCTGGGTCCCCCCCAACTGCCCTCTCCTGCAGGCTTGATCGCCCCCAACTGCCCTCCCTTGCAGGCCTGGTCCCTCCGAACTGCCCTCCCCTGCTGGCCTGATAACCGACAACTGCCCTCCCTTGCAGGCCTGGTCCCTCCCAACTGCCATCCTCTGCTGGCCATCTTGTGGTGGTCATTTTGTATCCACCTAGGGGCAGCCATCTTTGACACATGGGGGCAGCCATCTTGTGTGTTGGAGTGATGGTCAATTTGCATATTACTCTTTTATTAGATAGGATGTTACATATTGATAGCATACTGTAAATATTTATATAGAATACATTTTTACTTAAAAATTTAAAATGAAACATTATCCATAAGACTGAAAAAACTTTAAAATTATTTTTGTCATTTACTAATAACATTCTATTACATATAAATATATTTTAAAGAATTTATTTATTATTTGGCATTAGTTTTTTTCTAATTTTTAATTATAAATATTTCTTCATCAGCATTTTCTCCATAAATATTATTTATTTATTTACTGATGTATTTATTTTTTAAATGACATTACTACTTAAGATAATATTGATATTTTAAAGGTTCTTGCCATAATTTACTTATTTGCTTTATAGAAAACTTATCAAAAGTTATACTGTCCCAAATAGTCACACAAATCTCATTTCACTTCACGCTTTGGCTGCTAGGAGGAAATATTTGCATTCCAAATTTACTTATGTTTGCTAATGATGCTTTTTTTCTTTTATTCTGTGTCATAAATGCTGGAAATAAATAAATAAGAACCAAAAAATACTATATTGACTCAGATCTCCTGTTTTCACTCAGCCAATATTCTTCTATTTTTAACAAGTTCAACCTTTACAGTAAAAAAAATCATAATTATACATAGCTCTTTAAAAAAACATTGTGAATATCTGGCATTAATTTTTTTTTAACATCTTTGCCTTTGAGTCTGAAAATTTTTTGGAAAAAAGCTTTTGTATGTATTCCCTAATAAATAACAATGATAATGATCCTATATAATAAGAGAGGAATATGCTAATTATTTGTTACTCCCTGAGGCGTAATGACCAACCACATAACAACTAGATCATAGATCTGCAGGAGGGTGGGGCAGCAAACTACAAGCAGGCAGCAGAGAGCTACTGGAGGGGTAAGGGCAACAAGCTATGAGGGGGGGAGGGGAGAGAGGTGAGGGGGAACTACAGGAGGTCTGCAGCGACCTACTGGCACACAATTCATGCGTAGGACTACTAGTATATGATAAAAATAAGAACAACTATGGTTTTCTTTCTTTGTGCCAGATTCGTAGTAAGCCTTCATGTTCATTACTGGATTTGATCCCAACGTGGGGAAAAAAAGTAATTTTTAATGTAAATTTTAAAACCTACATTCTTTGATTCAGGTCTTCATATTTAAAACTACATATCTCATTTTTATTCTAATCATGACTAGATCTAAACTGCAAAACCTCTTAGGGGAATCTTCAGGAAGTACATGAAAGCTATGTGAAGACACTATTTAGAACTGTTCAGTCATCTAGAAGATTATTAGTAAAAGGTGGAAATATTTAAAAGAGACTGACTTGGAAATAATAAAAAAGTAATCATAAACCATGCTACCTGAAGAACCCTTATGTCAGATTTGCTTTTCTTCTGCACATTGTAATGTTTGTGTCTTACAGCCATTATTGTTTTTGCTAGGTTATTTAATTTGCTAGCATCCCACTTACAAGATCTGAACTTCAATATCTTCATTTTATCTCTCATGAAATATAATATTAATTTTTATATAATTGCTTTTTGTGGATCAGCTGTGTTCAATCCAGCAAATGTAAATTTAAATAATTTGATAAATCATTGTTAAGCATAAAGGTATCAAGGAATTAAGGCATAAATAATTCTGTATAATTCAGCAACTTTTATCTTCTCTTTCTAGAAATTATATAAAAATTTACCCAGTGATAAAGAATCAGAAAACTCAGACATATTTTATCTGTAGACTATAACTAATGGAAGTGTTAAGACTAGACAAAATCCACCATTATGAAATGATAAGATGATGAGCTAGTCCAATGGTGAAGGATCTCAGAAATCTCTAAGGGGGTGGGGGAGGGATTACATTTCTGGAAAGTGAGGGACTCACTCTGGATTGTAAGTTTATCTCTTCATTGTAACAGCAGTGGCAGGACCAAGATTGAGAAGAACTAAGAGCAAAAACTGTTAGTAATTCCATTTCATTAAGGAAAGCTGAAGGGAACAGTTTATGCAAGAAGGTTAAAAAATAATAAAGCCATATTTGAAGGAAGCTATTTGTCCTTGTGGTAGTAAGAGAGGAACAGTCCCTTTGAGGGGTGAAGCTTGAAGTCCTCCAAAAGTATGTCCTTATATATAGGAATGTCCTACATATTATTGCTCCAGAAATACATAATTTATTCACTTATGAATAATAAAACATTAACTGGTATAGCATTAACACAAACATATTGTAAGGATAAGAAAGATAACGAACAATAGAAGTTAAAAACCAGAAACACTACAGAAAACCATTCATGAAGCAGGTACATTTTTGAACAAATATCTCACCGTGATAAGAATCTTTATAAAGTAACTACTTTTATGATGAAGGATTATAAATAATAAAGAACATAAATTTAGGGATAAGATGGCAAGGCAATAGGAGATGAAGAAATATAAGTTGACAGATTCAGGAAAGAAGTGGAAAATTAATCATAGAAAGGAAGACAAAATTGAAGGAAACAAAAAGAATATTATATCCTGTGGGGTACTTGTAGGATAAAGTACTAGTATAAAAAGTGGTCAAAATAAAAGAAAATAAAGATTTTTTAAAAGATAGAAAAAGATAAATGCAAAAATTGAAACACTAAAAAATAAAAAAGATCATAACAGTACAAATGTTTGAAGAAAATATGTTAAAAGCTTTCCTAAAAAAATAAAAAAGACTAAGCCCACCCAGCATGGGTCAGTGGTTGAGCATAGACCTCTGAACCAGGAAGTCATGGTTTGATTCCTGGTCAGAACACATGCCCTGGTTGTGGGCTGAATCCCCAGTGTGGGGTGTGCAGGAGGCAGCCAATCAATGATTCTCTCTCATCATTGGTGTTTCTATCTCTCTTTTCCTCTCCCTTCCTCTCTGAAATCAATAAAAAATATTTTTAAAAAGACTACTCAAATTAAAAGTGAGGACCATGAAAAAGTATCTCAGGGAAAAACAACACAGAACATTTCAAAGTAAGGCGTATTCTAATAAACGTACTGGATTTAAAGAAATAAAATGGAATCTTTTGGTTAACTAAGCAGGGGGTTCAAGTTACTTTTTAGTGAAAAATATATCAGTCTGATTCAAGTTTCCTCACAGCACCATTCAACACCAGAAAAAAATGGGGAGAGCACCACAAAACACTTAAGAAAAAAAGTGTGAACTAGGCTTTTTATTCATCCAAGCCAACTTTCCAGTAGAAAGGCTAAAAATAGTGTTTGACTTTACAAGTCAGGGAATATTTTTCTTATGAGTTCTTCCTTGAGAAAATTACTGAAGAATGAACTTCACAAAACCCATAAGTGACATTAACCCTACCAGGAAAGGATTGGCAATGTGATATATTTAACCTTTTGCACTCGGATGTCAAGTGTGACTCGACACGGTTAGCATTAGAATAAAGAAATCGAGAAAAAAGCAAGCGAGTGCAAAGGGTTAACTTTCAAAGAATATAATAAATGTGAACATTAGAATGAAGAGAGTAAAATAAAAGTTATATGCCCAGACACCATAGAAAAGATATAGCCAACTGATATTTGGAAAGCGGCAAAGAAGGTGTGAAATAGAAGTTGCTGTTTGCCACTTCTGTAGGGTTTCAGAGTCAAGAGTGTATTAATCAAAGGTGACAAATCATATAGGAGAAGTTTAGACATAAATTAGAGTACCAAACTGAACACTAAGAAAAACAACAATATAATTTAAACAGGTCAAAAAAGATATGAGAAAGAAGAGTGTAAATGTTATCACCCACTATAATATGCAAGCTCCAGCTACAGTCTGAAGAAATACGTTAGTAATTGCCACTAAATATTTTATTATATTACCACCCAGAGAGAATCTACATCTGTTTTACTGGTTGTATAGCATTCCTATTCCTGAATATATACTAGAGGCCCATTGCACGAATAGATTCATGCAATAGGCCTTCCTTCCCTTGGATTCCAGCACTGGTTTCCCTCCGGCACCTGAGACCCAGGCCTTTGCTCCAGCCAGAGTCTGCTGTCTTCATCTTTGCTGCAGACTCCCGAGTCTGCAGTCTTCCTCTCTGCTGTGGCTAGAGTGCCGCTCCTGTAAATCCCTTCACCAACCCCCCTGCCGCTCTCCTTCTCATAGCAGGCGTCCTGCCCCGCCCAGCCACTCCGCACCTGGAACGGCTGGACGGCTGCCATCTTTCTCCTTCTAATTTGCATATTCCCTCCTGATTGGCTAGGGGGCGTAGCAGAGTGATGGCTAATTTGCATGTATCTCTTTCATTAGTGTAGATGATTATTTTAAACTAGATGCCCAGTGCACAAAAATTTGTGCACTTGGTGGGGGGGGGTTGTCCCTCAGCCCGGCCTGCACCCTCTCGCAGTCCGGGAGCCCTCAGGGGATGTCCAACTGATGGCTTAGGCCTGCTCCCCCTGGAAGCGGGCCTAAGCCACAGTCTGGCTTCCCTCTGTGGGAGGCAACCAGTGGGCCAATCAGGGGATGGCACTGGCCTGCTAGGGGATGGTTCTGGCCAGTGAGTGGCCAGCCCTTCTCCCCATTGCCCCACCACTGCTGCTGGTTGCTGCCACCCCCTGATCGCTGTCCCATCCCTCTGCCTGTTAGCACCCACCTTGGATGGCCCGGCGCCGCCCACTCACCATCCCCACTCCCCGCTGACCAGTCATTCTGCTTTTAGGTCGATTTGCATATTAGGCTTTTATTATATAGGATAAGCCATATTATTAGAAATGTAGGTGTTCCAAAGATTTCAATATTACAAGTCATAGTGCTATGAACTTTTAACATGTGTTTTTATGTATTTATGTGATTACTTTTTAAGTTAAACTCCTACTAATAGAATTCTTAAGTCAACATATTGGCAGGTTTTTGAGGCTTTTGAAATATATGTCCAAAATATCTTTTAGAACAAGAATGTTAATGATTATTTCACTTGATCCTTGCTCACACTAGATATTATCATTGTTTTATACCTATACAGAATTTCTGAGCAAAGGATATCAGTAGAGTTTCAGTATGATTTTGATATTCAAACATCATCAGTGATTATTTTTATATTCTGCAAACTGTCTTGAACTTGTAGTATTAAAAAGATTTTAAAGATGTTAAAATTTATGTGTTAACAAAGCTACAATAGAAAATTATTAAGTTAGATATTTCATTTTAACCAAAAGGCTATTTAAAGGAGCTTATTAAGTGAATAAAAATGTACAACTTGGCCCTAGCCAGTCTTGATCAGTGGACAGAGTGTCAGCCCATGGGTTTAATTCTGGTCAAAGGCACTTATCTCAGTTGCAGGCTCGATCCCACGCTATGGTCAGGAGGTAACCAATTGATGTGTCTCTCTCATCATTGATGTTCTCTCTCTCTCTCTCTCTCTCTCTCTCTCTCTCTCTCTCTCTCTCTCTGTCTCTCTCTCTCTCTGTCTCTCTCTCTCTCTCTCTCTCTCTCTCTCTCTCTCTCTCTCTCTCTCTCTCCCTTCCTCTCAGAAATCAATATACCTGTATATGAAGTCCAGACTGGATTCCAATCTTGGGCTTGCCGCTTCCTAGTTGTATGACCTTGGACAAATTTCTGAGGTAGTAAAGAGTAAATGACACTTCTCTCATATGCTTATAATGCAAATTAAATGCAATAGTAAATGTAACATGACTAATATGTGCTCAGTCAGTGATATATAAGAGTGTGCTCTTATTATGTTATGACACATACCAATTATTATTATCCTTAGTATGCTAATCTAGAAGCTCAGGATAAACAGCAAACACAACCATTCAGCATGAGTAATGGTGCTTCATTCTAAAGATGACGCTCATGAGGAGACATTACCAAATGTCCCACTTGCCATATCCCCAAATAGCAACCTTGTGAGAAAATATGAAAATATTTTTAATAACTAGTATATGGGAGTGACTGATTTATTTTTCATCAGGAAATGAAGAATTTCACAGGAGTAAAATTTCTAAATAAAGAAACAAGTTATCAAAAAAGTCAATATGTTTGCTCCACCCAGGGCTGACATTTAGAATATTATTTATTGCATCATGCGGTAACACTCTAGTAAACATTTTTGGATACCTATATAGCAAATGTTCCCCACTTCTTTGATGCCAGAATTTATATTTTGTGAATATTAATCACACTAGAGCAACTATATTCCTTGGAAAAGTTTAGTTTAAGAATGATTTTCTGGCCTCTTCTAGTCAATAAATAAAAGTCTGGTGAGGATAGGGGCATTTAGGAACATAATCCTTGCTCTGAGAGAGAATATGACCAAATAAAAGAGTACCTTCAGACTCTGGATTTTCTCAAGCCTAGATGTGATTAATTCTGGAACTGTTACAGTGAATTTGCTATTATAGAGTCAGGTCTACTTACTAACAACTCTGATGTTGTTGGAGTCATAAATGAGATTAACTAAAATATGTACACTGTCCAGCATTCTTTGCAAATGGAAGACCGTGTTATATTTTTGTGGCAAGTGAGATGTAAGTTGAAAGGTTGGTTGGCAAAGCATTCAGGAAAATGCTTTAAAAGAGAAACAGATTCACATGAAATGGACCCTTTTTTTCTGATCTGTTCCTATTCCTGACAGGAAAAGTCATGTGATGTTTAAGACAAAGAAGCCATTTGACAACAAGGCAAACATGAAAGAAAAAGACAAGACCTTAATTATCATTGACACCATGAAGCAAAATCTAACAACTGCCAAGCTATAGAATTTAGACTTTTCATAATGAGAAAAATAAATAAAACGTTTATTTTGTTGAGGGCGTTATTTCTTTTTTTTTAAAAAAAATAAATCTTTATTGTTCAGATTATTACAATTGTTCCTCTTTTTCCCCCCCATAGCTCCCCTCCACCCGGTTCCCAACCCACCCCATGCCCTTACCCTGCCCCCCCCCCACATTGTCCTCCTCCATAGGTGTAAGATTTTTGTCCAATCTCTTCCCACAATCCTCAAACCCCCTTCCCCCCAAGAATTGTCAGTCCACTCCCTTTCTATGACCCAGATTCTATTATATTCACCAGTTTATTCTGTTTGTCAGATTTTTTATTCACTTGAGTTTTAGATTCACTTGTTGATAAATAGGTATTTGTTGTCACTTTGTTGTTCATATTTTTATCTTTACCTTTTCTTCCTCTTCTTAGAGAATACCCTTCAGCATTTCATATAATACTGGTTTGGCAGTGATGAATTCCTTTAGTTTATTCTTGTCTGTGAAGCTCTTTATCTGACCTTCAATTCTGAATGATAACTTTGCTGGGTAGAGTAATCTTGGTTGTAGGTTCTTGCTATTCATCACTTTGAATATTTCTTGCCACTCCCTTCTGGCCTGCATAGTTTCTGTTGAGAAATCAGCTGACAGTCCTATGGGTACTCCCTTGTAGGTAACTAACTGTTTTTCTCTTGCTGCTTTTAATATTCTCTCTTTATCTTTTGCCCTTGGCATTTTAATTATGATGTGTCTTGGTGTGGTCCTCTTTAGATTCCTCTTGTTTGGGGTTCTCTGCACTTCCTGGACTTGTAAGTCTATTTCTTTCACCAGGTAGGGGAAGTTTTCTGTAATTATTTCTTCAAATAGGTTTTCAATATCTTGCTCTCTCTCTTCTTCTGGCACCCCCATAATTCAGATGTTGGTACACTTGAAGTTGTCCCAGAAGTTCCTTACACTATCTTCATACTTCTGGATTATTTTTTCTTTTTTGTTTTTCTTGTTGGGTGTTTTTTGCTTCTTCGTATTTCAAATCTTTGACTTGATTCTTGGGATCCTCTAGTCTGCTCTTGGATCTCTGTATATTATTCTTTATTTCAGTCAGTGTATGCTTAATTTCTAGTTGGTCCTTTTTCATATCCTTGAGGGTCTCACTAAATTTATCAGAGGTTTCTAGAAGATTCTTATAACCTTATAACCGTGGTTTTGAACTCCATATCCAGTATTTTGCTTTCATCCATTTCTTTCATTTGTGAGTTGTTTCTTTGTCTTGGCATTTTTTGCTGCTTCCCTGTGTTTGTTTCCATGTACTGGGTAGCTGCTAAGTCTCCTTGAGTTGATAGAGTGGCCTTGTGTGGTTGGTGTCCTATAGGGCCCAGTGTCTCAGCCTCCCCAGTCACCTGAGGTGGATGCTCTTGTTGCACCCCTTTTTGCGCTGTTTGCACAGTCTAGTTGTAGTTAACCCTTGATTGCTGTTGGTATCACTGGGGGAAATTGACCTCCAGGCCAATTGGCTGAGATGACCAGCTGTGTCTATACTGGAAGATCTGTTGCACAGGAGCCAACCTTATGGGGCAGGACTTGCTTCAGTAGGGCTTTGGTGCTCACTGAGTCTGCCCCTTGAGTGTGTCTCTTATGGATGTGAAGAGTTGTAATCTGATATGGTCTCACTGGGTACACTGGCTCTTGGATCTCCAAGGAGATGCAAGGTCAGCCACTGTCTGGGGCCACCCAGCAGGAACTAGAGAGACATCTGCAGATTCCGCCTCTTTGTATGGGGTTTGGAAGTGCCCAGCTGAGGCCCAGCTGTGAAGCAAGGCCGCTGCTGCTGCCGGCCTTCTTTTGGAATCTCTGGGGCTCTCTGACCCAGCTGCAGTTTGTTTTAGGCGAAAGAACAGGCCATTCATATGCAAAAGCCACTGCTCACAGCTTGTGTGTGGTTGTAAATTGGGTGGAGCAGGGTCTCTGGGAATCACCAGGGTGGAGTAAACAGCAATGGCTGCCCTGAACCGGAGAAGTCCCTGGTTCTCCAAGTCCCATGCCCCCATGCAGGAACAATGATCACTGTGAGCACCTCTAAGAGTAAGCTGCCTTTGCGTTCCTGTCCCGATGCCAGACAGTCCAGTTTCTCTCAGAATGTGTCTGGTTCCCCCAGAGTCTTACCAGGAACTGGAGTTCAGAGCAAACGGGAGCTTGTATCTCCCTCCCAGTTTAAAAAGCAGCACATCCAGGTGCAGCACTTTTCACGCCTCCGCACCTCTTACCTGTCTCAATGCGCTTTCTTCACCTCTCTAGTTGTGGAATTTCCACTCAGCCAGCTTTCCTGCAGTTCTGGATGGTAGTTGCTCTGCCGTTTAGTTGTGGTTTTGATGTGGTTGTGAGAGGCAGCAAGTATAGGTGATTACCTATGCCACCATCTTGGTTTCTCTCGAGGGCATTATTTCTTTTTTGGTGTTTCTATCATCAGTTAAGTCAAATTTATATTTCATTAATATTTCTTACATGAGATACAGGCTTTACGTGAACTTTCAGCTGATTGAAGTCTGAATGTACTTTTACTTACAGATAAAATGTATCCTAAATGGCACACTCTATTAATAGCTATCAAAAAGGATATAGGTTTATTTTTCCTATGCCAAGGTGTTCTAGGCTGCTAATATGCTACATATATATATATATATATATATATATATATATATATATATATATATATATATTTCCTACATAATAAAGAGGTAATATGCAAATTGACCATCACACCCCCACAAGATGTCTGCCTACAACCAGGCCAGCAGGGGGGATTACTGAGGAACAACCAATTGACTGAACAAGCAAGCTGCGTGGGGCAACCAGGCCAACAGAGGTGTTAGTGAGGGACAACCAAACCCCTGAACCATCAGGCTGCATGGGGCAACCAGGCTGGCAGGGGGGTTAGTGAGGGATGACCAAATGACTGAACAGCAGGCTGCATGGGGCAACCAGGCTGGCAGGGGAGTTAGTGAGGGATGACCAAATGACTGAACAGCAGGCTGCATGGGCGACCAGGTCGGCAGGGGGGTTAGTGAGGAATGACCAGGCCGGCATGGGGGGGGGGGAAGTTAGGGGTAACCATGCCAGCAGAGGAGGGCAGTTGGGGGTGACCAGGCCAGCGGGGGGTGCAGTTGGGGGCGACCAGGCAGGCAGGGGGGGCAGTTGGGGGCGCTTAGGCTAGAAGCAGGGGCAATGATGGGTGACTAGGCTGGGTGGGGGTACAGCTGGGGGTGACCAGACCAACAGGAGGGGCAGTTAGGGGCAACCAGGCTGGCAGAGGGGGGCAGTTAGGGGTGACCAGGCCAGCAAGGGAGGGGCAGTTAGGAGCGACCAGGCCAGCAGGGAGGGGGCAGTTGGGGGTGACCTGGCCTGCAGCAGGTGGCAGTTAGTGGCAACAGGCAGGCAGGCAGGTGAGCGATTAGGAGCCAGCAGTCCAGGATTGTGAGAGGGATGTCCGACTGCCGGTTTAGGCCTAGGATCAGGCCTAAACCGGCAGTCGGACATCCCCCGAGGGGTTCCAGATTGGAGAGGGTGTTGGCTGGGCTGAGAGGAACCCCCCATGCACAAATTTCATGCACCAGGCCTTTAGTATATATATATAATGTATATACATATGTATGTACATAATAGATATCAGCCTATATATAAAATTATATATACATATATAATTTTCTACAAATTTATTCACACTTACCCATTTAAATTTTTTAAATCAGGTGTGGATAGGTAAAGCACAAAAACAAGTTGGTTGATATCTAATAGCATTACTAGGTGTACCAGTTAATAATGTGAATTTTTTTCAATAGATGGAGTTACACATATTGATATATATGCAATTTGTTTAATATGTATGCTATTTTGTTGTATTGACAGCAAGCTTCAAAACTTCATATGTCAAATTTGCTGAAGGTGTTAACATCATAGACATTTTTACACTTAAAAATGTCGAATTTCATGCCAAAACCAGCATTTGTGGGAAGTTTTAATTCATTACTTTATTTTGAAGAAAAGTGCTGCTGAAAGTTATCGTGTACTTCGGAAGCTTATGGTGAACTTGATCCATCTCAAGATACTTATAAACGCTGGTGTAAACGCTGGTTTAAACACTTTAAAAGTGATGATTTCGATGTGAAAGACAAATAGAGTTCAGATCAACCAAAAAAGTTTGAAGACCAACAATTACAAGCATTATTGGATAAAGATGCATGTCAAACCAAAATCAATTTGCAGAAAGATTAAATGTTGCTCAGAAAACAATTTCCGATCATTTACAAGCAATAAGAAAGATTTTAAAGGAAGGAAAATGGGTGCCACATCAACTGAACGAAAGACAAATGGAAAACTGAAAAGTCATCAGTGAAATGTTGCTTCAACAGCACAAAAGTCTTTTTTTGCATCAAATTGTTACTGGTGATGAAAAGTGAATTTATTTTGACGACCCAAATGCACAAAATCATGGGTTGATCCAGGTCAACCATCAACATTGACTGCAAGGCTAAATCGCTTTGGAAAGAAGACAATGCTCTGCGTTTGGTGGGATCAGGAAGGTGTGGTGTATTATGAGCTCCTAAAACCAGGTGAAAACGTTAATACTGAGAGCTACCAACAACAAAAAATCAATTTGAACCAGGCTTTGATCATAAAACGACCAGAATGGGCCAGAAGACACAGCAAAGTAATTTTGCTTCATAACTCACCATCACACACTTCAAAACCAATTAAAGACACGTTAAAAGATCTTGCCCGGGAAGTATTAACCCACCCACTGTATTCACCAGACCTTGCTCCTTCAGATTACCACTTGTTTTGGTCGATGGCACATGCACTTTCTGAGCAGCACTTCAAAACATACGAAGAAGCCAAAACCGGTTTGGCTCAGTGGATGGAGCCTCGGCCTGCGGACTCAAGGGTCCCAGGTTCGATTCCGGTCAAGGGCATGTACCTTGGTTGCGGGCACATCTCCAGTGGGGGGTGTGCAAGAGGCAGCTGATCGATGTTTCTCTCTCATCGATGTTTCTAACTCTCTATCCCTCTCTCTTCCTCTCTGTAAAAAATCAATAAAATATATTAAAAAAAAACAAAAAAACAAAAACAAAACATACGAAGAAGTGAAAAATTGGGTCTCTGAATGGTCTGCCTCAAACAAGAAAAGTTCTATTGGGACAGTATCCAAAAATTACCTGAAAGATGGGGAAAATGTGTAGCTAGTGATGGACATTACTTTGAATACAGCACTTTGGATGTTTCTCTTGAAATTATTGTGTTTTCTTTGATTACAAAATCCGCATTATTAGTACACCCAGTATATTGGTTTTTAAATATTTTACTGGTGCAGTATGTCTTCTTTTTTTCTTTTTAAAAATTAATAGACTTTAGTTTTTAGATAGCTTAAAGTTTTCAAATAATTGAGCAGATAATGAAGACATTTCCTGTATATACCTTCTCTCCCCTGCTCACAGTTTCCCCTGTTATTAGTGTGGTATATTTATTACAACTCATGAACCAATACCAATACATTATTATTAACTAAAGTCTATAGTGTACTTTAGGGTTTATTCTTTGTATTGCATAGTTCCATGGGTTTACACAAATGCCTAATATCATGTTCTCATCACTACAGTAACATACAGAATATTTTCACTACCCTAAAATTACCCTTTACTCTACCTATTTATCCCTTCCCTTTTCCCCCCAGATCCCTGACAACCAGTGATCTTTTTACTGTTTTTATAGTTTTGCCATTTCCAGAATGCCATATACTTGGATTCAAACAGTGTGTAGCCATTTTGTTTTCATACTGGTTTCTTTAAGTTATCAAAATGCATTAAAGGCTCCTCTGTGTCTTTTAGTAGCTTGATAGTTCATTTCATATTACTCCTGAACAATATTTAATTTTATGGATTCATCACAGCTTGGTTATCCAGTCACCTTTTAAAGAATGTCTTGGTTATTTATAGCATTGGGCAATTATGAATATTTATACTATAAACAATAGTATGCAGATGTTTTATGGATATAAGTTTTCAATTAAATTGAGTAAATACCTAGGAATACAAATATAAAATTATATGGTAAGCCTATTTAGCTTTGTAGAAAAATACCAATCTATCTTGTCAAGTGGCTACAAGTCCAGTGTCCCCCAACTGTGTTTGAGAATTCCTGTTGCTGCACATCCTTTCCAGTACACGATTTTGTCAGTGTTTAAGATTTTAGCTATTCTAATAGGTGTGCATCAGTGTCACAATGTTGTCTTAATTAACAATTATCTAACTACATATGATGTTAACCATCACTTCATATTCTTATTTGCAATTTATTCAACTTTGGTGAGGTGTCTGTTCAAAACCTGTTCCTATTCTGTTAAGCCACTTTATTGAGATATGATTTACATATAAAAAGCTATACATATTCTGGTCAGATGATCTGAATAATAATTCTACCAAATATTTAAAGAAGAATTAATACCAATCCTTTTTGACTCACCCAAAAATAGAATAGGAGGCAATTCTATTAAGACAGCATTAACCTTGATACCAAACCAAACAAGGATACCACAAGAAAAGAAAATTACAAGCCAATATTCCTGATGAACATAGATAAAAAAAAATCCTCAATAAAGTATTGGCAAATCTAATTCAATAATAAATTAAAGGAATCATATACCATGATCTAGAGGGATTTATTCCAGGCATTCAAGGGTATTTCAATATCCATTAATCAATCAATGTGATAAACAACATTAACAAAACAAAGGACTGAAATTATATTATCATCTTACTAAATGCAAATTCACCATCCATTTATGATTTTAAAAAAACTATTAACAAAGTAGGTATAGAGGGAACATATCTCAACATAGTAAAGGCCATATATGACAAACTCACAACTAGCATCATGTTCAGTGGTAAAAAGCAGTAAGCTTTTCCTCTAAGATCAGAAACAAGACAAGAATGATGATCACTCTCACTAATGTTTTTCAACATAGTATTGGAAGTCCCAGACAAAACAATTCGGCAAATAAATAATCAGAAAGGAAGAGGTAAAGCTATCACTATTTACAAATAATATGATATTGCGAATAGAACACCCTAAAGATTCCATCAACAAACTATCTGAATTAATCAACAAATTCAATAAAGTTTCAGGATAAAAAAAAACAATAAAAAGCTATTCCATTTCTATACACTAAAAATGAACTATAAAAAGAGAAATTAATATGACAATTCCAGCCCTGGTTGGTATGCCTCAGTGCTTAGAGCATTGGCCCATGTACTGAAGGGTATCGGGTTCAATTCCCAGCAAGAGCGCATATCTGGATTGCAGGCTCAATCCCTGGTTGTAGTCAGGGCACATGTGGGAGGCAACTGATAATGTATATCTCTCACATCTCTCTCTCTCTCTTCCCCTCTATCGCTATCTCTCTCTCCTCAAAGTATATTAAAGACTTGAACATAAGACATAAAACCATAAAACTCCTAGAGGAAAACAGGTGGTAAGCTCCTTGACATTGATCTTAGTGATGACTTTTTGGATTTGACACCAAAAGCCAAATCAACAAAAGAAAAAAATCAACAAGTGCGACTACATTGAACCAAACAAGTTTCTGCACAGCAAAGGAAACTATCAACAAAATCAAAAGATACAACACAGAGTACTATTTTAATTAGAAAGAGTAAATGAAACTGATGAACACTCTCATATACCATATACAAAAATATACTAAAAATTGTTAGACTTGAAGAACAGAAACCATTGAACTTCTAGAAGAAAATACAGGTAGTAAGAACTTTGACATCAGTCTTAGAAATGTCATTCTAGATATGGTTCCACAAGCAAAAATAAATAAATGGGATTACATTAAACTAAAAAGCTTCTGCACACACAAAACAAACATACACACACACAAAATTATTAAATGGGAGTAGAGATTTGTGAATGATACATCTGACAAGGGGTTAATATCTAAAACAAATAAATAAACTCACATAACTCAACATAAAAAAAAAAAACACACAACCCAAACAGCCTGATTAAAACATAGGCAGAAAACATGAGCAGACATGTTTTCAAAGAAGACATATACTAGTAGATGGCCAACATATATATTAGAAATGCCCTACATCACTAATCATCAGGGAAATCAAACCAAAATCACAATGAGATATCACCTCACACATGTCAGATGGCTATCATAAAAAAGATAACTAATAACAAGTGTTGGCAAGTATATGAAGAAAATGGAACCCTCATGCACTGTTAGTGAGATTGAAAATTGGTGCAGTACCAAGAAAACCTGTCTGGGTATTCTCTAAAAATTTAAAATAGAACTACCATATGATCCAGCAACTTCACTTGTGGGTATTTATCCAAAGAAAACAAAAAATAATAATTTTAAAAGATATATGCACCTCAATGTTTCTTGAAGCATTATCTACAATAGCTAAGATATGGAAACAACCTAGGTGACCACTGATGGATGAACTGATAAAAATGACCTGGTATATACCTACAATGTCATATTATTCAACCATAAAGAAGGGAATCTTGACATTTCCGTCAACATGAATAGACCTTAAGGCTTGTATGCTAAGTGAAATAAGTCAGACAGAGAAAGACAAATACAGTATGATTTCACTTATGTGTGAAGTCATAAAAATAATTGCTCATAGATACTGACACTAGGAGATTGGTACTTGCCAAAGGCAGGGGTGAGGGTGGGAGCAATGTGTGAAAGGGGTCCAAAGGTACAAACTCCCAGTTATAAAAAAATAAGTTATGGGATCAAGCCTAAACGGGCAGTCAGACATCCCTCTCACAATCCAGGACTTATGTCTCCCAACCTCTCGCCTGCCTGCCAGCCTGATACCCCCTAACCACTCACCTGCCAGCCTGATTGATGCCTAACTGCTCCCCTGCAGGCCCAATTGCCCCTAACTGCTCTCCCCTGCTGGCCTGGTCACCCTAAATGCCTTCCCCTGCAGGCCTGGTTGCCCCTAACTGCCCTCCCCTGCAGGCCTGGTCTCCCCTCAACTGCCCTCCTCTGCAGGCCTTGTCCCTCCAAACAGCCCTCTCCTGCAGGCCTTTTTCCCCTCAACTGCCCTCCCCTGCAGGCCTTGTTCCCCCTAATTGTCCTCCCTGCAGGCCTGGCCCCCCCCCCCCACTGTCCTCTCCTGCAGGCCTGATCTCCCACAACTGCCCTTCCCTGCCGGCCATCTTGTGGTGGCCATCTTGTGTCCATATGGGGGTGGCCATCTTTGACCACATGGGGGTAGCCATCTTGTGTATTGGAGTGATGGTCAATTTGCATATTACCTCTTTATTATATAGGATCTCAAATAATCATATTTGTATATCTGAAATGAATATATTTTATGTGTCAGTTATATCTCAATAAAAATAAAGAACTGTAAAAGTATGAAGTTATGTTATATAAATATTTTTTAAATGTGCTCCCCAATATGAAACTTGTTGATAGGCCTTGTGTGTAAATCTCTCTAAACAATTAAAAGAATGATGAGGAGGAAAAAAGAATAAGAAAAATAGCTGGAAGCAATGTTCAATACAGTGATTCCAAAATTATAATAGAGACATAATGGAGCTTTTCTCATTTGCTTATTATTCAGATACTGAATAATTTAATCTTGCCAAAGGAAAACATGGAGCATTATCTTGAACTAAATGCTATCCTGCTATCAGAAATTTTGCCATTATGCCTTCTTAATTATGCCCAAGTGTACACAAATGTCACACATTTTCTTCCCCTTCTCCCAATATTCTTTATTTCCTTTACCACTCTTTTACCTGATGTCTTTGTAAGCTTTCAAGACATCTAGTGCAATTCTTAAATCATTGTGTGTTCTTATTCTTAATGCCTTCTGACATATGCCGTATTAGATTCCATAAGAATGGAAGAAATATTTCCCTGAGCAGGATGAAAACCTATCCTAAGTGCATCATTGTATTTTTTATTTTACTTTTTTCTGCCCCAGCTGTGGATTCATCCACATGGTATCTTCTCAAGAATGCAGCCACTTCTCCTGTATTATTAATTAACTAGAGGCCTGGTACATAGATTCATGCACCAGTGGGGTCCCTCAGCCCGGCCTGTGGTAATCAGGCCAAAACCAGCTCTCCGACATCCCCCGAGGGGTCCTGAATTGTGAGAGGATGCAGGCCAGGCCAAGGGACCCCACTTGTGCAAGATATGGGGGCCAGGGAGGGACCCTGGAAGGGCTCCAGGGCATGTCCGTCCCATCTCATCCAGTCCCAATCAGCGGGATCCCAGCAGCAAGCTAATCAACTGGTCGGAGTGTCTGTCCCCTGGTGGTCATTGCCCATCATAGTGACTAGTCGAACAATTGAATGAACAGTCAGACACTTAGCATATTAGGCTTTTATTATACTAGAGGCGCGGTGCACGAAATTCGTGCACGGAGGGGGGTTGTCCCTCAGCCCAGCCTGTACCCTCTCCAATATGGGACCCCTCAAGGGATGTCAGACTGCCCATTTAAACGGGCAGTCGGACATCCCTCTCACAATCCAGGACTGCTGGCTCTCAACTGCTTGCCTGCCTGCCTTCCTGATTGCCCCTAACCGCTTCTGCCTGCCAGCCTGATCACCCCCTAACCACTCTGCTGCCAGCCTGTTTGCCCCCAACTTCCCTCCTCTGCCGGCCTGGTCACCCCTAACTGCCCTCTCCTGCAGGGTTGATCACGTCCAACTGCCCTCCCTTGCAGGCCTGGTCCTTCTCAACTGCCCTCCCTTGCAGGCTGGGTGCCTCCCAACTGCCCTCTCCTGCTGGCCATCTTGTGGTGGCCATCTTGTGTCCACATGGGGGCATGATCTTTGACCACATGGGGACAGCTATATTGTGTGTTGCAGTGATGATCAATCTGTATATTATTCTTTTATTAGATAGGATAGAGGCCTGGTACAGGGGTGGGGACCAGCTGGTTTGCCCTGAAGGGTGTCCTGGATCAGGTGGGGGTTCCCTTGGGGTGTGGGGCGGCCTGAGCGAGGGGCCTGTGGTGGTTTGCAGGCCAGCCACACCCCCTGGCAACCCAAGCAGAGGCCCTGGTATCTGGAATTTATTTTCCTTCTACAATTGAAACTTTGTAGCCTGGGGCTCCGGCAGCCATTTGTGTTGGGGTTATAATTGAAACTTTGTTGCCTTAAGCGGGTGGGCCCAGCCAGGGTGTGCGGAAAGCTTTGCTTCCCCTGTTGCCGGCGGCAACCCTGGCCTACTCTCTCAAGCTCCATTCTGCCGCCATTTGTTTGAATTTGTTTACCTTCTATAATTGAAACTTTGTAGCTTGAGTGGAGGCTTAGGCCTGGCAAAGGCAGGCAGAAAGCTTGGCTTCCTCTGTTACCTAGGAAACCTTGCTCTCTGGCTGTAGCCATCTTGGTTTGGGTTAATTTGCATGCTCGCTCTGATTGGATGGTGGGTGTGGCTTGTGGGCGTGGTTTTGTGGGTGTGTCGGAGTTATGGTCAATTTGCATATTTGTCTATTATTAGGTAGGATAGGATTTGCAAGACTTGTGGTTTTTGTGTGATGATGTTCTTACACTTCTGCATTCTGTGTTTGGGTGATTCCATTCTGCAATTTCTGTCACTGATTCCTTTGAAGAATGGATTGTTTCTAGTTATATAATGGTACTGGAAATAAGAAAATATAATTGAGTTTGACCAAAGTAGCTACAGAAAGGACTTTTTTCTGCCTTTTCTGTTTAAATGATACATATGTTTCCGAAATCACTCTGATCCTAAACTGAGTAAATAACTCAAACAATCATTTAAAAATCATTAATTTTTAGAGGGAGCAGGGGAGAGAGAGAAACACCCCTGTGAGAGTGAAGCATAGCACGCACCCCTACCTGTGATCAAACTCGCATCCTGGGCATGTGCCCTGACTGGGAATCAAACCAGTGACCTTTCAGTGCACAAGATGACACTCAACCAACTGAGTCACACTGTCCAGGGCTCAAACTATCCTTTAACCTTTCCTCTATAAAGTGGAAAGAGCATGACACCAGACAGACAAGGGTTTGATTTAAACTCCATGCCTTAAAATTTCTGGTTTAAAAAGTGACTAACCATACATAAATTTTGCAAAGAAAGCCTTTTGAACCATTCACCATTATTAAGATTGTAAACGTGTTGTGATGTGGTAGATTAGATGTAGTGGAGGGAATGTGTATTCGGGATTTGTATGTAGATAATTTTGGATACAATTGCTGTTATGTTATTAATACCTCCCTCTCATCCCATTCCACTGCGCGCACACACACACACACACACACACACACACACACACACAGAAGAGGTGGAGTAGGTACTTGTCTTTCATCTTAAGCCTAGTGAGAGAGTCTTCAAAGGGACCATTCAGAGTTTGATATGTACCCTAAGTAGCGATAAGACACACTGAATTAGCATCTTATTCCTGCCTAAGAAATCTGCAGCATAAGGATGGGCTAGCTAGCACCTTTGAAGGCAATGTGAAGGAGAATTGCTGATGTGGTAAGATAAGCCTGCACTACTTAGAGATGGTGCACCTAATAATGAATTAAATGACAGGATTCCTAGAGTGAGTAAGAGTAAGTTACCTTCAGAAACGAGTTCACTTGCCCAGATTTAGGAAATCATAGGTGAAAACTCATCACCAATAACAAGTGAAAGTGGTAGAGGTGATCTCCAAAGCTCCACGAAGTGCCAGACCAAAAGGAGCTTTAAACATCTCTTAGGCATGAGAATAGAAAGCCACTTTATAATAGTACCAGTCAAAAGTTATTCTCCTACACCTTTAACTCTACTCACTTAGTTTGTTCCTCATCACCTTCAAGGCATTCAAAGCTCTAGCTCTATGGAGGGGCAGTACCTGAATAAGAGAGATGATGCTGCCACAGGCCCTTGCTGAAGGTCACTGGCTCTAGCCAGAGAAGGCAAAAAGAAGTTTTACTTGGAAGCTTTGATGATTATATGGTAGTGGACATTTTTAATTAGTAAATTAAACTGATTGTGAAGCAAATTGACTTAGACTGTCTACTATCTACCAGTGACCAAAAACATATCTCATTTTTCTCTAAGTTTTTCTCTTGGGATGGTTTCAAGGAACAGAAGGAAATGAAAATAAAATTGCTTTTTATGTTTAGGCCTCATGAGTCTTGTTTGATTAATTCAATTAGGTTTATGGCCTTAAGCAAGTTACCTAAACGCTTAATTTCGCATATGTAAAATTAAACATTAATACTTCATAATATTGCCAGAAAAGTCAAATATTTCTTAGCTATAAGAAACTTTATTTATCCCTCTATTCCCACTTTGCTGAGAGTTATCAAAAATGGGTGTTGGATTTGTTGATTGCTTTTCCTTCCTCTATTGATATGATCATGTGATTTTTGTCTTTCAACTTGTTTATGTGATATATCATGTTTATTGATTTGTGACCATTGTACCAGCATTTCATCCTTGGAATAAATCCCACTTGGTCATGGTATATGATCATCTATACATATAAAAGCCTAAGCGACCATCACAACCGAACGGATGACTGTACAGGCTGCGTGGGGTGACTAGGCTAGCAGGGAGGTTAGTGAGGGGTGACCAAACGACTGAGCAGCAGGCTGCGTGGGGCGACCAGGCTGGCAGGGGTTTAGTGAAGGCCGACCAAACGACCGGGCAGTAGGCTGCATGGGGTGACCAGACCCACGGGGGCAGTTGGGGGCGACCAGGCCAGCGGGGGGGGGGGGGGGGTGAGGGCAGTTGGGGGCAACCAGGTTGGGGGGGGAGTAAGGGGTGAATAGGCCAGTGGGGGGGCAGTTGGGGACGACCAGGCTGGCAGGGGGGGCAGTAAGGGGCGATCAGGCAGGCAGGCAGGTGAGCAGTTAGAAGCCAGTGGTCCTGGATTGTGAGAGGGATGCCCGACTGCCAGTTTAGGCCTGATCCTGGGCAGTCAGACATCCCCCGAGGGGTTCCATATTGGAGAGGGTGCAGGCTGGGCTGAGGGGACCCCCCCATGCATGAATTTCGTGCACCGGGCCTCTAGTTTTAATATATTGCTGGTTCTGATTTACTAATATTTTGTTGAGGATTTTAGCATCCATGTTCATCAATGATATTGGCCTGTAATTCTCTTTTGTTTGTAGTGTCTTTATTTGGTTTTGGAATTAGGGTAAGGCTGTTCTCATAAAAAGAGCTTGGAAGTATTTCTTCCTCTTTTATTTTTTGGAATAGTTTAAGGAGGATAGCTGTTAGTTCTTTGAATGTTTGGTAAACTCTGCTGTGAAGATGTTCAGACCAGGGTTTTTGTTCGCTGGGAGTTTTTTTTATTACTTCTTCAATTTCATCAGTTGTTATCAACCTATTCATATTTTCTGGTTCTTCCTGATTCAGTTTTGGAAGATTGTATTTTTCTAGAAATTTGTCTATTTATTCCAGGTTGTCCAGTTTGTTTCCATATACTTGTTCATAGTATTTTCCTACAATCCTTTGTATTTCTGTGGTTTCTGTTGTTACTTTACCTCTTTCATTTCTGATTTTTTATTTGGGACCTCTCTCTTTGTTTCTTGATTAGTCTAGCTAAAGGTTCATCAATATTGTTTATCCTTTCAAAGAACCAGCTCTTGGTTTAATTGATCTTTTGTACTATTGTATTTTTTTTTAGTCTCTATCCATTTATTTCCAGTTTGATATGTAGTATTTCCTTCCTCTTATTTACTCTGGGCTTTTCTTATTTTTCTCTTTCTAATTATTTAAGTTTTAGGGTTAGGTAATTTATATGAATTTTTTTCTTGTTTTTTTTAAGTAGACCTATAGTACTATGAACTTCTCTCAGGACTGTTTTCACTGTGTCCCATAGTTTTGTGTTGTTGGGCGTTCATTTTCATTTGTTTTCAGGAAGATTTTTATTTCTTCTCTGATCTCATTGGTAACCCATTCATTATTTAATAACCTTCTCTTTAGCCTCCATGTTTTTGAACATCATACACAATGGGCAAAAATTTAACCATTTCCCTTAAGAACAGGAACAAGACAAGGATGCCCACTTTTACCACTCTGATACAATATAGTACTGAAAGTCCTAGCCATGGCAATCAGACAAGAAGAAAAAAATAAAATAAAAGGTATCCAAATTGGAAAGGAGGAAGTAAAAGTGTCATTATTCACAGATGGCATGTTACTATACATAAAAAACCCTAAAGACTCCACCAAAAAACTACTAGATCTAATAAATGAATTTAGTGATGTAGCAGGATATAAAATTAACACCCAGAAATTGATGGAATTTTTATTCACTAATAATAAACTCCCAGAAAGGGAAACTAAAAAAAATCTCATTTACCATTGCAACAAAAATTAAGATACTTAGGAATAAACTTAACCAAGGAGGTAGAAAACATGTGCTCAGAAAACTATAGGAAGTTGAAAAAAAAGATAGTGGAAGACATGAACAAGTGGAAGAATATATTGTGTCCTTGGATTAGTAGAATTAACATCATTAAAATGTCGGTAGTACCCAAAGCAATCTACAGATTCAGTGCAATCCCTATTAAAATACCATTAGCATGCATTACAGATTTAGAATAAATAATCCAAAAATTTATATGGATCCAAAAAAGATCCTGAATAGCCACATACATTTTGAGAAAGAACAAAGTTGGAGGGATCACAATACTGGATATAAAGTTATACTACAAAGCCACTGTAATAAAAACAGCCTGGTACTGGCATAAGAAAAGGTATATAGATTAATAGAACAGAACAGAGAACCCAGAATTTTACCCAAAACAATATGCTCAATTAATAGTTTACAAAGTAGGCAAGAGCATACAATGGAGTAAAGATAGTCACTTCAATAAGTGGTGCTGGAAAAATTGGACAGATGTATGCCAAAAAATGAAACTAGACCACCAACTTATACCATACGTAATAATAAACACAAAATGAATAAAATACTTAAATGTAAGTTGTGACACCATATAAACCCCAGAAGAAACCATAGGCAGTGAAATCTCAGACATCTCTTGTAGTAATATGTTTGTCGATATATCTCCTTGGGTAAGGGAAACAAAGGAGAAAATAAACAATTGGGACTATATCAAAATAGAAAGCTTCAGCACAGCAAAATAAACCATCTACAAAATGAAAAAATGGAGCCCACTCTATGGGAGAACATATTTGCCAATTATACATCTGATAAGGGGTTAATTTCTAAAATATATAGGAAATGCATAAAACTTAACAAAAGGAAGGCAAACAATCCAATGAAAAAATGAGCAAAGGACCTAAATAGACATGTCTCCAAAGAGAACATATAGATGATCAAGAGACATATTTTAAAAATGCTCAAAGTCAATAATCTTCAGAGAGATGCAAATTAAAACATCAATGAGGTACCATCTTACACCTGTCAGAATGGCTATTGTCAACAAAACAACAAATGACAAGTGCTGGAGAGGATGTGGAGAAAAGAGAACCCTAATACACTGCTGGTGAGAATGTAGACTGGTGCAGCCGGTATGGAAAACAGTAGGGAGTTTTCTCAAAAAATTGAAAATGGAAGTGCCATTTGACCCAATGATTCCACTTTTAGGAATATATCCTAAGGATTCCGAAACACCAATCAGAAGGAATATATGCACCCCTATGTTCATAGAAGTGCTATTTACAATAGCCACAATCTGGAAACACCATAAGTGCCCATCAGTAGATGAGTGGATAAAAAAGCTATGGTACATTTACACCATGGAATAGTAGGCAGCTCTAAAAAGAAGGATCTCTTACCTTTGAGACAGACAGCATGGAGGGACCTGGAGAGTATTATGCTAAGTGAAATATCCTAGTCAAAGACAAGTATCACATGATTTCACTCATATGTGGAACCTAATGAACAAAACAAACTGATGAACAAAATAGATCTAGAGTCATAGAAGTATTTAACCACCTGATGAATCTCAGAGGGGAGGTGGGAAAGGTGATGGGTTGGGTTGGGAAGAGATTAACCAAAGAACTTACATGCATATATGCATAGACCATGGACACAGACAATAGTGTGGTGAAGGCCTGGGGAGGTGCATATGGGGTGGAGAGAGTCAATGGGGGTAAAAGGGCACATCTGTAATACTTTCAACAACAAAGATAAATTTTTTAAAAAGATACATTATTTAAATTATCTAACACTGTCTGACTGATAATAAAAACTAAATAGTACTTGCTGGATAATTCCTAGCTCAATTAGACATTTCACTTATGATTAAGATACATTTTTATAGTATTCACTGGACTTAAATACAGACAATACACTCACACTGCTTGACAAAGAAAATATCCATTGAGCACCCACCTTTTAGAATACATTATGCTGAGTAATTTTTCATATATCTTTTTATTTAATGTCCAAAAATCCACATAAAGGTATCACCATTAGTACGATTGTGTATGATGTATTTGAGGCTTAGATATGTTAAGAAACTTGTAAAGTCACAATGCTGGTAAGAAGAAAAGTTACACTTTTGATTCTCTGTTCTCTATACTACTTGACCAGGACATTTTTGTAATATCTCAAGCTATTAATAAGCATTTTATCTTAATCATATGTTCTGTCAAGTGCCTGATAGCAAAGGACAACAGGAAAGATGCAACTATTTTCTGAATAATCACAGAATTAAAGAACTTACTTTCACCTTATTAGCACCCCTATGGCTGGAGAAATCTTTTTCAATAAATATCTGTGTTGAGTTCCCAGCCCCATGCACAGTCCTTTGAGTGATCAAAAGGTATGAGGTTTCACCCAGCCTGCTTGGCTCAGTGGTTGAACATTGGCCTATGAACCAGGAGTCATGGTTCAATTCCAGGTCAGGGTATATGCCTGGGTTGTGGGCTCAATCCCCAGTAGAGGGCATGCAGGTTGCAGCTGATCAATGAGTCTCTCTCATCATTGATGTTTCTATCTCTCTCCCCCTGCATTCCTTTCTGAAATCAATAAAAAATATTTTTTAAAAAGGTATGAGGTTTCTGATTTTAAGGGACTTTGTTTCTTTTAAGGAAAAGACATTATTAAAATATAATTAAATGTAAAAATTGTTAGAAACAGTTAATGATGAGGAAAAGAACTGTCAAAAGAGCACTTGTCTGAAGGGAAGCTTTAGTGGACAGAATGTAGAAGGAGGTGGATTTGAGGTGGGCCTGAGAGAATGGACAAGCTTCAGAGAGATAAACCAAAAGCAGGAGGCTGTTACAGATGGGAGGAATAAAAAAGATATCAGAGTTACTTTGGGCTTAAATTTGTGATGATTCCTTATTTTGTCCTTTTAAATCTATTTAACCTGGAATCCAATGATTTAATTTTAAAAACAATCACCCCTTGAGATTACTTTAGACTAAGACACTTGGCTTCCTAGTATATCCAGGCTGCTATAACAAAAAGATCATAGACTGAGTGGCTTATCAACAACAGAAATATCTTTTTCACAGTCTGGAGCTTAAGAAGTCCAAGATCAGGTGCTGGCAGATTGGTTGTCTTGTAAGGGCCAGCTCCCTGGTTTTTAGATGAGTCTTCTTGCTGTACCTTCACATGGAGAAAAGAGTGAGAGAACTGTCTAGGGCACAAATCCCATTCATGAGGGCTTCACCCTCCTGACCAACTCACCTCTCAAAGGATTAACCTCTCATACCATCACCTTGGGAGTTAGGATTTCAACATATAATTGTGGGAGGGGAACACATTTAGTCCACAACACCATTGTAAAAAAAGGACAACCTTTTCTTTAAAAAATAGTTGACTTGTTTTTTAAACAAAAAAGATGCAAAACCTAGTTATGTTTTAGCTATAACACAAAATGACAAGTTGAGAGTATTTACTAAAGATACTACATTCAAGACAAATAAATTTTTATGTTAAAAATATGTCCAGTCAAATAAATAGAATGTTGCAAACAGTTGCTGTCCAGATAATTTTTAACTCATATTTAATTATAATGAGTAAGTTTTCCTAAAGATGATAATGTTGCATAAAGTGTTTCATTGCTTCATGGATTTTTTTTCTCTACATGAAAGCCACAATTTAAAAGTACATAACATCTGTAACCCTGACTCTTTACGGCTCCTTACAGCCTTGTGTAAATATGTATGGGGAATGTTTCTCAAATGTATAAACAAGTAAGTTAGAAATGGAAAGAGAGAGGGAAGGCAAAAGGAGGCAAAAAAAAAGAAAGAAAGAAAAGAAAGAAGATATCATGATTGGTAAGAAAAACATAAAGCTCCCAGAAAGGTCCATTGAAATGTCAGGAATTTTTCAATGATTTCAATTTCTATTTATCTTCCACATCCCATTCAATATTGCAATAAATATTAACACTAGTTTCTGCCCTACATAAAGTGCTTCAGTTCCTGTTTATGCCTCATTGAAGAACAGATACACACAAACAACATGAAACAAATAAAAAGGTGTAACAAATGGCACGACTTAACTGAAAACAGAATGGGATCTCTGCCTTGCTCACCCAGGCTGGATCAGAAATCAGGTTCTGTCACATACTCTGTGTCCCCGGAGAGTGATTATCAAACTCGGGTGCATACCAATCACTTGGGGATCTTGTTATAATGCAGTAGGTTTGTGGGAGTTCCTGAGAGTCTGCATTTCTCACAGCTATCAGGTGATGCTCATGCCACCAGCTGCAAGTTCATAGACTAGCCACGTAAGATCGCCAGGGTTCAGTTTCTAGTCTCTAGAGTAGATGTTATAACACCCCCTATGTTGTTGTAAAGAAGTGAATGTGGTAATTCAATGAAATCACCAGTATCTGATATGCAGTAGATCTGCAATCAATAAATACTTTGGTGAAAGAGGTATATATCGAACATCTTTCCACCATCTCTAATATGATATTCCTTGTGAGAGTTTTACTTAAGTCTCAATTTTCCACTTGAGGAATAGTTTTGACAGCTAAATATTCCAAGTAATTGTGATTAAAGTATTGTAAATTGCCTGCTAGTATTGAAGGGTTAACTAACATTGCAGACCGTCAAGCCTTACTAAGGCCCTCATCATGGAATATTAGTAAAATGACTTTGAGGCAAAGGCTGTTACTTAGACAAAATACCTTATAAGACCTGAAATAATGACACCACATTGTATCCCCCCGAATCTGCATTTCAAAACCAGAAAATGCAGCTGTCTGTCAGCCCCTTAGAAATCACTCAGCTTGAACCTAAATGTGTTTTTATGCTTTTCACCACAATTTTAACAGTGACAAATGGAGGGATGGCTTCTTTAACCTAATGAAACTCTCACAACCTCTGAGGGGCCCACCCCCCTTACATGTTTTCTGAAATAAGATGTACAATGTCTGTGTCACAGAGAATGTCATGGCTCATTTGTCATCTAACCTTGCACCTCTGAGCAGCCTGGTACCCACAGGGGAAGAGGATGGTTCTCTCCGGTAGTGAATCCTAATGCTTTACCCATGTGCCTCATTGTCTTAACTCTACTCAAGGTATTTTCAGCTTTTCCATTTCAAAGTAAATCTCTAACTACTATATTAATAATCATGAAGGTATGTCTCTCTTGAGAAATGAACAAATATGCATTTTGTCATGAGTCTAAATTCATTGGTTCCCTTTTAATATTAATGCCTCTAAATTGATTATTGACTGCCACTTTAGCATACCCTTTTTTTAAATGAAAGACTATTAATGATATAATTCATGTATGAAATATTTAATATTTAACACTATGTCCTAGCTGTTCCCAATCTAATATATTAATATAGATGCATCATTATGAGAAAGGAAATGCCTCGCGATGTTAGAAAATGTTATGGACCCAAAGGAGCAATGTCTAGTTAATTACTAAAGAGTAATCTCCATCTGGTAGATTCTGTCTTCCCTGGCTTATTCTCTGATAAGTCTCCAGATGATCTCTGAAACAGACTCCTTAAGCATGCGAAGGTTTCAGAGGTTATTAGTAACTGTGTTGCACAACTGAGGGAATTTTGTTTAGCATGATGGAAGCAGCCAGGTCATTATCAGTTGATTAGTGTGAACAATCTTTGACAGTATGTAGCACCAACTATGACTCCAAGTGATGGCAGTCCATTATTCTGATTGCTATTTGATTTGCAGCATTATCAACAACAAAGTGAGTGCCATCGACCAGGGATGAAAAGTAATAATTGGAAGATGTTTTTATGACTGAGAGACATGAGATTGCATTATTTAGAAAAATGAATTTACATTAAGCGATTGAGATTTTGGGGGTAGAGACTTGACTTTGAGTGGTGAGCGCATGATGCAGAATGCAGATGATGTGTTATAGAGTTGGTCACTTAAAACCTGTATGGTTTTATTAACCAATGTCACCACAATAAATTCAAATAAAAATAATAAAAGTTAAAAACAAGAATTCTAATAAAATAATGCATTAAAGCTTACCATCATCTATCTTACCTTTAGAATATATATTGCAGGACTAGACTTTTTTAAAAAAATTAAATGTCAAGTAGGTAAGACATGCTGTGTATTATTTGTCAGGGGGCAATTTCAATTGCAAAACAAGAAATGAACACAAGGACAGGAGAATGCTGCAAGGAGAAATACTGCTGGGAGGAGTTTGGAGAGTAAGTACTAAGGGGTCTAGAGGAAAAAAAAATATATTGTCTTGCTGTGCCAATGTTACACCGTTGAAAATACCTAAACAGAAATATCTATGTAAAACTTAAAAGGCCAATGTTTTCAGTGAACTCCAATGACAATGCCATCAATAATAAGTTTGTTTCTGTTTTAAAGCTTTTTGTTTACTCCAAAAGATGTGACATGATACTTATAACATTTTATAAAGGACAGATCTAAAAATATATGTCTGAATCCTGTCAGAGAAAAATTGCGTCATATGGAGTCAAGGAAGACTTTATTCAAGACTTGCAATAGGGGTCAAGACTTTGCAATAGCAGGGGAAGTTTGCTGACACAAAAGGCAGGATAGTTTCTAAGCAGTGGACTGAGCTGTGGGAAAGCACTGGGTATATTAAGGAGGACGTTGGTCAATGAGATTAGGTCATTTGTGTTTGCTATTTGGACATTACGGAAGTTAGGCTCCTGTCCAACCACCCAGACTGAGAAACAGGGTCTTTAACTTCCCTGGTGACTACATTTAAAAAGGATGGGTCTTATGTCCTTGAGAAAGACAGGCCTGGGTTTTAAAACAGTTAAGAAGCTAAGAGGAAAGAATTTATAATAGCAAATTTTCTAAAGTAAGTGCTATAAGAAAAGGGGGTTCTGGGGCCTATCTTCAGAAAGAAACATGTCTAAAGTTCTGTCAAGCTTTGAAGGGAACTTTTTATTTATTTTTATTTTTTTCCATTTTTTAAATTAAGGTATTATATGTGTACATATCTTACCATTGCCCCACCCCCACCCCACTCCCATACATGCCCTCACCCTCCAGTGTTTTGCGTCCATTGGTTATGCTTATATGCATGCATATAAGTCCTTCGGTTTAACTCTTATCTACCCCACCTCTCCCTAACCTTCCTGCTGTAATTTGACAGTCTGTTTGATGCTTTACTGCGTCTGTATCTATCTTTTTGTTCATCAGTTTATAATGTTCTTTATTATCCACAAATGAGTGAGATCATGTGGTATTTTTCTTTCATTGACTGGCTTATTTCACTTAGCATAATGCTCTCCAGTTCCATCCAGGTTGCTGCAAATGGTAAGAATTCCTTCTTTTTTATGGCAGCATAGTATTCCATTGTGTAGATGTACCATGGTTTTCTGATCCAGTCATCTGCTGACGGGCACCTAGGCTGTTTCCAAATCTTAGCTATTGTAAATTGTGCTGCTATGAACATAAGGGTGCATATATCCTTCCTGATTGGTGTTTCTAGTTTCTTAGGATATATTCCTAGGAGTGGGATCACTGGGTCAAATGGGAGTTCCATTTTTAGTTTTTTGAGGAAACTCCATACTGTTCTCCACAGTGGCTGCACCAGTCTGCATTCCCACCAGCAGTGCACAAGGCTTCCTTTTTCTCCGCATCCTTGCCAGCACTTGTCTTTTGTTGATTTGTTGATGATAGCCATTCTGACAGGTGTGAGATGGTACCGCATTGTCGTTTTGATTTGCATCTCTCGGATAATTAGTGACTTTGACCATGTTTTCATATGTCTCTTGGCCTTCTCTCTGTCTTCTTTCAAAAAGATTCTATTTAGGTCCGTTGCCCATTTTTTTTTATTGAATCATTTCTCTTCCTTTTATTAAGTTGTATAAGTTGCCTGTAGATGTTGCAGATTAAACCTTTATCAGTGATAACATTTGCAAATATGTTCTCCCATACAGTGGGCTTTCTTGTTGTTTTGTTGATGGTTTCTTTTGCTGTGCAAAAGCTTTTTATTTTGATGTAGTCCCATTTGTTTATTTTTTCTTTCGCTTCCATTGCCCTAGGAGCAGTATCAATGAAGAAGTTCTTTTGGCATATGTCTGAGATTTTGCTGCCTGTGGATTCCTCTAGTATTTTTATGGTTTCCCGTCTTATGTTTAAGTCCTGTATCCATTTTGAGTTTATTTTTGTGTATGGTATAAGTTGGTGGTCTAGTTTCATTTTTGTGCATGTATCTGTCCAATTTTCCCAACATCATTTGTTGAAGAGACTGTCTTGACTCCATTGTATTTTCATGCCTCCTTTGTCAAATATTAATTGAGCATAGTGGTTTGGGTCAATATCTGGATTCTCTATTCTATTCCATTGGTCTATATGTCTGTTCTTGTGCCAGTGAAGGGAACTTTTTAAATCCATCTCGGCAGAGTCTCACTATTTAGATACATCTACCATTAAGATTTTGAATAACATTCTTATTGACCTACACCATTTTTATACACAAACTAGTAGCCCATTTGAAGGAAGAATCCTGCAAGCAGCCGCTGCCGCCCGCCCTGCTCCGCCCGGCCCCGCTCCGCCCTGCCCCGCCCCACCCGGGCTTTCCCTCTGGCAGCCACCTTGCTTTTCGCTTTTCCTCCCTCTTCCTTCTAAGTTGTCTTCAGTCTTCACTCCTCCCTCCCTCAGCATATGTAAATTAACCGCCATCTTTGTTGGGTAATTTGCATACTCGCCCTGATTGGCTGGTGGGCGTGACTTTGAGTGGTAGGTGTGGCTTGGTGAAGCGAAGGTGCGGTCAATTTGCATATTACTATTTTATTAGATAGGATTCACAGTAGATATGCAGTGTAGACAAATCCACATAATAGTATTTTTAAATAAATTGGATTGTATACTAATTGCTATTTTTAAACTGTATTTTATTTGACAATGTATCACGAAGCTTCTTCTGTTTTAAACATACATACATAATATTCTTTTTAATGACTTAATTTTATTCGATCTTATGGTATAACCTATAAATTCTTAATGCACTTATCTTAATCTCTTGACCTCTGAACATTTAGAGCGCATTTTGGGTAACCTTTAATGGCACTTTCTACATACTACTATGTACTATTATGTATTTGTTTATTTCTTTACTTCTCTATTCTGCTGTAAATTCTTATAGGATAAAAACTTTGTCTGTATTTCTCAATGGTCATCATATTTGCCACCAAATCCACAGTAGTGCTTTGGTAGAAATAGAGAGTATTTTTTGATGAATGGATGATTACCCCAAGCATGAATAAAGAATACTAACCAAACTAGTTATAATGCTGCTCCAGTTTCTGAGTTTGTTAATGCAAAGTAGATTCTGGAGAGATTCAAACTCCAAAAGATAGCCTCCTTTATTCCTCTTCCTCCCTACCTCCTTTCCTAAGCAGACTCAGCTACTGAGTCCTTGAAAAGACAGAGAAAACACCTTTTGGGGTGGTTGGTTTGTAGAATACTATAAACAAAAAGATCAAATCAGAAAAATGGGGTCATCAGTTTACCAACTTATTTACAGTTGCTAAATCTTAGTCTCTCTCATCCTTCCTCAAGGTCTCCTGTTAAAAATTAGACAACTTCACGCATGACTTTGAAGCTATCCTTCTTGAAAACTTGTATCCATTTTCTGGCACTTCAAAACATTTCCCCCATAATTACTAAATATTTACTAAACATTTTTCTAAAAATGACCATACTACATGACAAATACATTGTTCTTAGCTAATTATATTTTTTCTTAGCTCATTCTTGATTTTGACATTTACTTTAAGAGATTCCACTTCTGAATCCTTATGATAGTATAATCAACTAATTAATGATTTATGCATCTATTTACATCTCTATTTTCAAAGCTAAATTCAAAAGCTATATTTAAAGTTCTAAATTATTTTGTTATGACGCTGTTGATCCTAGGACCATAATGACAGACCTGCTGAGGCTGATCCCTGCTGTCAGACATACTGTACAATATCGCCCAAGATGTGGGAAACAACATATTAAACATTAATTCTAATAGTAGGTTTAAAGAAGGATTTTCAAGTTTTGTCAACAAATGATAATTTAAATAAAAAGTTTAAAAAAGCTTTTTTTTTTAATCAAAATAGTCCAAGGTCAACATTGTCTTTCTTTTACAATTCTATTTCCATCCTCTTGTTTGTTTTCTTCTAAACTCTAGATATCAGGCACTTGTTCTTGGCCACTTTGAAGATATTTTCATGAAGAATTGAAGAAGATTGAGGAAGAAACAAAGCACAGGTGGGCCACCCTCTCTTTCATTCTGTTATTAATGTTATGAAAACATTAGTGAATGCCAGATAGAAAACTGGCATCATTTTCACTGTCTACAGAAAATTTATCACATAGAGTAGTTTTGTTAGTTTGAATTTTTAAAAGATTGTGGCACATTCAATTGAGCGCTCAGTTAGAAATAGAGCTTTAGATTTGTCCAGCAGGATCTCAGGGTCACATCAAAGGACCCCAGGCAGGCCTCTTTTCTGACTGGCCACACTGTCAGTATGAATTCTATTCCATAATTATAATATGAAGCCCTCTATTCTGTATAGCAAAGGTTATTGTTGTGCTCCTTGCGGGGTAAAGCTTCCTTGACTTCATTTTTTTTTTCATGCTGTTCCCTGGAATAAGTCACCAACATTTTATCAAAATGTATTGCTAAAATAGAGTACAGAGATTTAAAAATATTTTTAAAATCAACAGCCAAGTACTGGTAAATTAACAACACTATGCTTGGTTTAGGCTTATTGTGCTACTTATGAGTTGCAATCAATGCACGATTATCTGTTAGAGATGCTTGAAGAGAGGTTGGAAAAATGTTCACAGTGTTTTTTCATAGACAGAAATTCAGACAAGTGTGATAGCTAGGGTGGTACCTTTTTCAAATAAATACGGGCAGAGAAAAGCAGAGATTGGATATTACAACAGAACAACACTCAGGTTTGTTGGAAGACCGAGACACTAAAACATAGAAGCTGGGAACCCTCTCTTTACTAGGGTCATTAACTTGAATGATAAGAAATGTGTCTTCCCTAAACATATTTCTACCTCTCAAAAATAAAAATTAATTAGAATCCCCCAAGATATAATATTTCAAGATTTTCATATGTATGATAAAGATGTTATTTCTTGAGTGTCCTCCCAATACAAGATGTGTGGTAAGATCCTTACAATTGTTTACTTTTTTATGTCTTTCTCCATATAACAGGGGCATTAAGCTCAGGTGATAAGTTTCAACATATCTGGATATGGATTCTGTCTCTTCCAGTTCTAAAATGCAATGTACAAGGCCTTGCATATAAAACATGCTCTATAAATTTCAGCAATAATAATTATTATCACTATCACTAGTGGCAGTAATTTTTATCAGAGCACTACTGCATCAAACCATTGTTTATGACCTTCTGTAGTGATTTCAACATATCAGTAGAAAATAAAATACAAAATTGACTACTGCCTGAGGTGACATATAATGAATTCTAGACCTTATTGTGGGCAGAGATTAAGCGAAATGGGGACAGGAGGAAGCTTGAAGGTTGACCTTCTGAAAAACACTTATCTGAATGTTTTGATGGATGTCAGTAACTACAAAAACTTTCTGAGGACAGCTGGTAAATAATTCACTGAAAGTAACTTCCAACAAGATGCATAAAGTGAAAAATGTTATATAATGATTTATCATTGAGGCAAAATATATGTACAAATAAAAATCAGAGTGAGGGATTAATAGGAAATCTAGAAAATGTTTAAATTTGCAACATTTTCACTGTCAATCTCTCCCTTTATGTTCATCAAGCTTTGCTTTATGTAAGTAGGTGCTCCTATGTTGGGTATATAAATGTTTACAAGGATTATATCCTCTTGTTGGATTGCTCCCTTTATCATTATGTTGTGTCCTTCTTTGTCACTATAGCTTTTGTTTTAAAGTCTATTTTGTCAGATATAAGTAATGCTATCCTAGTTTTTATTTAATTTCCATTTGAATGAAATATCATTTTCCATCACTTTATTATTGTTTAAAGTATTATAAATAGTAGCACTTATGTCTCATTCCCACCCCCCCATTTACCTCCCACAGCCTCCCCCATCCCCCAAGCCTGGCACATGCCCTCATCCCCCTAGTGTCTGTGTCCATTGGTTATGTTTATATGCATGTATACAAGTCCTTTGGTTGACCTCTTACCCCAACTTCCCAATCCTCCCCTGCCTTCTCGATGAAGTAATGTAAATGGATTAAATGCTCCAATCAAAAGACGTGAGGCAGCTGAAGAGATAAGAAAACAAGACCCAACATACATATGGGGTAAGAGATCCCATATATGGTAATGAGACATAAGTGCTACTATTTATAATACTTTAAACAATAATAAAAAATAAAGTGATTATTGATAGGTACATATTCATTACCATTTTATTTTTTAACTATGCTCCTCTGTTTTTCTTACTATTATTATTAAAGAAGACCCTTTCATATTTCTTGCAATTAGAAAATAAGAAAAATAAAAGGCATTCAAATTGGAAAGGAAGAAGTAAAACTGTCATTATTTGCAGATGACAAGATACTGTTTATAGTGAAGCCTAAATATTCTACCAAAAATACCACTAGAACTGATAAATTAATTCAGTAGCAGAATAAAAACAAATATCCAGAAATCAGTTGCATTTTTATACAGCAAATATGAACTATCAAAAATAGAAACTAACAAAAAATACCACCTATAATTGCCTCAAAAAATAAAATACCTTGAAATAAATTTAACCAAGGCTATAAAAGAACTTTACTAAGAAAATTATAAGGCACTGAAGAAAGAAATTGAAGACGATAACAACAAATAGAAGCATATATGGTATTCATGTATAAGAAGCATTAATATCATTATAATATCTATACTACCCAAAGCAATCTATAGATTCAATGCAATTCTTATCAAGATACCAAAGGTGGGAAGAGAGTCCTTGTGAGCCAGACAAGGTGAATCTTTGCATTGCTCACTTTCCCTCGGTTCCTCCCCATTCCCAGGCTTCAGTGATCCCCTCAGAACCCTCTCCCTGCCAGGGAGGACCTGCTGGATTTTTGCGAAGCAGACTACACAGTGGGCAGGCAGGTACCCTTCCTTTGGAGGCGGTTGTCCTCATTACAGCTTTCAGGGTTTTCTCTAGCTCTTGAAAGGTTCTCAGAACCAGTCCTTTGGGACTTAAAAATAATCGTTATCTGGAATGTCAAGATGACTACAGACTCGGGAAGCTTCATCTGCTTACTCCCAGCACTGGACTGGACTTCCATCTAAACTATAGAGCATTTGGCTTAAAAAAACAACAACACAGTTGAAAAAGAGCTGTTGCGAAATATTGTGAGCAGGAAGCACAAAGAGGGGGCAGGAGAAGATGTTATGAGGCACCTATATAACAGTTGGCACAATGTGGTCAGGGTTGAAACTCAGTCAGCAAGCCTGAGGGCTGAGCCCACCCATGAATGGGACAATAGCAATCAAGACCCAAATTCAACAGGAGGGTCCACATAACCCACACAAGGGGCATTCCTAGAGCACCCAGCTCAGATGACCAAGGAGACTAGATCTCTGGATCCCACAAAGGCCACCCACCAAGACAGAGAGGCAGAGCTGTCTTATCCAGCACACAGAAACAAACACAAAGAAACAGCAAAAAAGGGAAACAAAGAAAGAGGCCCCAAATGAAAGAACAGGAGGAATTTCCAGAAAAGACCTAAATGAAATGGAGGCAAGCAATTTATCAAAATAGAGTATAAAGTAACAGTTTTTAGAACGCTTCCATTTGTTTGTATATTCTTCAATTTCTTTCTTCGGTGTCTTATAATTGTCCAAGTACAGTTTTTTTTACAACTTTGGTTACATTTATTTCAAGGTGTTTCATTTTTTTTGAGGCAATTATAGGTTCTGCTAATTTGCTAATGGCTACTGCCTACATATCTTCAGCCATATGATACATTACAAATTGCTTCTCTGGGCCCTAGTATCCATATTTGCTTCTTGGTCACATGTGGGTGAATTGTAGGTAATCTAATGAAGGAATATAAGCAGAATTCTGTATTTGTAGTAAATTATACCAAGGATCTTAATTTTTATTATGATTAAATTTTATTATGATTTATTTATTATGAATGTTCATATGACCTAGACATATTAAAATTGATTGTGTACAGGATTAAAATGTTAAAGAATAATGTTAAAGAATACCTATAGTCCATAATATTGGAATAACAATGTACAGTACCAGGTAGGTACTGGACTTATCAGGGGATCACTTCATAAGTTATATAAATGTCTAACCACTACACTGCATACCTGAAACTAATATAATAGCAAATGTCAACTGTAATTGAAAAAAAAATACTCTAGAGAACAAAATAAAAAGAAAAGTATCAATACTAATAAAAGAGTAGTATGCTAATTAACCAGGAGGCCTTCTGGACATCTTTCCAGACAAAGCCGGGGGCTTTGCTGGCCTGCAAACCACCCCCAAACAGCCCTCAGCCTCTCACCCAGGCTGGCCACGGCCCCCGCAGTGACCCTCACCCCAATCCGGGACCCCCTTCAGGGCAGACTAGCTGGCCCCCACCCGTGCACCAGGCCTCTATCTATACTAATAAAAGAGTAATATGCTAATTAGACCAGGAGACCCTCTGGAAGACCTTCTGGACATCCTTCCAGACAAAGCCATGGTGGCGAGGCAGAAGCAGTTAGGGGTGATCAGGCCAGGAGGGAAGGGCAGTTGGGGGCAAGCAGGAAAGCAGAGGGGGGCAGTTGGGGGCAATCAGGACGACAAGGGGGGCCAGTTGGGGGCAAGAAGGCTGGTGGGGGGGCAGTTTGGGGCAAGCAGGCCAGCAGGCAGAGTGGTTAGGGGCAATCAGGCAGGCAGGCAGGTGAGCGGTTAGGAGCCAGCAGTCCCAGATTGCGAGAGGGATGTCCAACTGCCGGTTTAGGCCTGATCCCATAGGAATTGAGCCTAAACCGGCAGTTGGACATCCCCTGAGGGGTCCCAGATTGGAGAGGGTGCAGGCCAGGCTGAGGGACAACCTGCCCCGTGCACGAATTTTGTGCACTGGGCCACTAGTTTTTAAATACTTATGTATTATGTAAGATTCAAAATTTATACTATGAGAGTCTGTCACTCTGGTTGCACTTTCACTTGCCTTTTCACATTTAAAATTATTTCATTCACATTCTCAATATCATTTTAGAATAATTTCTCTAGTTATCTGCTCTCCCAAAATTTTACTCTTTATCCTTCAGATCCTAGGCTGCTAAACAATGCTGGAGAATTGCATACTATTTGAATGAAGAATTGCATATCATTTGAAGAATGTTTTCCAGCCAGTTCACATGGCTTCACAGAAAACCTGTCATTAATTCATAGTTGGTACCAATTAGATGTCCTTCACATTATGAAAAGCAAATCTTAATCTCTTGTCTCAACCCCAACTTGCTCTCATCCTCACTTTTCTTCCACTAGGTGATCTTGCTTCCTAATTTACAAATGTCAATTTGTTTTCCCTCCTCTTGATTTAAGACTTCTCAGTATTTCCCCTTCCGTATTTTTCTGACTTTGGTTTTTGAAGCTGAACAATCTCTTTTCCTTGCCCAAACTAAACCCTGTCAATTTTGGGACTTTGTGTTATCTGCTAGCACTTATGTTTGTAATTAGTACATTCTGGAGACAATATTTAAACACCTGTAAATATTCTCACATCTCCATTATCCTAATAAATAATGTAATTTATGTGATACCATATCATCTCATATTACATAATATATATTTGCCTGCACACTTTCTTAAGGAGAAGTCTCATCTTTCCCCTTTGCTTTACTTTTAGATATGCTGTATTGCCCATTTTCACCATATCCTCATTTACTGCTGCTGTGCTGCACATAAGAATTTGCCTTGGAGGCCTCCAACTACATGGAGCAAAACTAATCAAGGGCCTCAGTTGCTGGGTTCTGAAATCTAATGCCACACTGGCTCAGAGATCAAGTTCCCTATGAGCTGCTTCCAGGAAGCAACCGAGTGCAACAGGGATGTTAAGACAGGTCCTTTCCTGGGAGACACAAGATTCCGCTGGCCAGCTTTGGCTCAAGGACACCCTGATGACCTTCCTGAACCTTCTTTAAATTGCACATGAATCTGAGAGCGTCTACTTACCTTCCCCCTTTTCTCCTTCATTGTATCACTATCTCATGATTCTCCCAGTTTTGTCTTGCTCCATCCTCATCTTTCACAGGCAATTCCTCTAATAAAATCCTTGGATCTTTAATCCTGTTTGTGTCTCCTGCTTGAAGGACTTGGACTAACACACCTAGTAATGCAAACCTTTACTCTTTAGTGTTCTAATGAAGATGTTCTCTCTAAAGTCACCAACAACTGCTCAAGATCCAAAAGAACCCTTCCTCCTTTTTTGACTACTCTAAGCATTTATCCACCCTAAAACACTGTCCTTTTTTGATTTGGCACCTATTTTATCCTCTCTATATTCCTCACCAAAGTTTTCTTGACTCCTATTTTTGTTTCACTTTATCCTTTAAGAAAAGGCATCCCTCAATACCTTGAAATATTTATATTGTCATTTTCTCCTTTCTTGGTGTCACCCGTGTCCATAATTTCAACTATAATTTCTTACCAGAGGACTCCTAATCCTGTATCATATCTGTGAACTTGATATTTGATATATTTTTTCTTGACCTCAACATTTATATTTACCATATCCCAAACTAAATTGAACCTCTGTAAGCATAGTTTCCAAACCACTTTTTATTTCTGATTTCCCTTATATTGAGGCAGGATAGTAAGCAGCTAGGAAAATTCCTCGACAAGTAGAATAAGGGAAACTGAGACAAAACAATTAGACAAGGCCAAACAATTGAAGCAACTTACAACCAGTTAACAAATTACAAGGTTTTTATCTTCTAAAACCAAGGACACTTAGGAGAAAAAGGTTTACACATTCCAGACTGTCTGGAGGCAGATCTGCTTCAGCCCTAGTCCCTTTTCAAGAACATTCTTTAAAAATAAAACTAAACAGAAAATAACTCTGGTCCCTTTATATACACATTTTAATGAATCAACATATTAAAGGAAACACCAAAAAAAAAGCTAATGAATATTCTGTTAAGGACATCCCCTGAGACCTCTGCTAGGATTCCAGCTGGCCAAGAAAAAAAAACAACAAACAAAAAAAAACACAACAAAAAACAAACAAACAAAAAAACCCTCAAAGGATCCCAAGCACACTATTCCTCATGGGAGCAAGCCTGAACCTTTCCCTTCCCTATGAGCTACTTCCAGATAGTAACTGAGTGCAACAGGGATGTCTTCCTCCACAGGCACACATCTCCTCATCTCCAAAGGACCCCAGGAGACTTGCAGCCAGGGGGGTGGTGGGCAGCAGCAGCTCATCCCAGGCTAATCCCCTGAACCTGTTTCCACAGCCCCATTTTTCTCTGACTTCCCAGTGAGCTCACCTCTGTCACTGTAAGTTTACTTTCTCAAAGATCCAAAGTGCCCCCCCCCTCCGTCAGGCTCTCTCCTGTTGCTTCTCCTTCCATAGGCCCTTCTTTCATGTCACTGTCCCCAGCTTTAATAAACATACTTTTAAACGCAACCTGGATTCGTCTTGTAAAATATTTCCTGCACAAAGTCAAGAACTCATACAGTATCAGTGGGCCCTAGGCAGATGCCCCCTGGGCCCAGACCCCATCTGGTAACAATATCACTTCAAATTTAATGTCAAATAATAGGGGTTGTGGTGGATATTTTAATATTTTCAGTCATCATCTTTGATCATCACCCCTCTTACGTTTGGTAAAATTGCCTGCATTATGAGTCCTGCTTTCTGAGAGAGAAGCTAGAAAACTTACCCAGACATCCTCCCCTGTGGTCACGTGACCCCGGCTTTACCATTCAGAGGCACTTCTGTTGGAAGAGATCGTTGAGAGGACATGACCACCAGTTACCCACAAGCTTGAACCAGACAATAGGAGACTCCTCACCTTGGATATACGCTCCACTTACCTTCCCCCTATAGAAGCTGTCCATGGACACACCCTAGAGGTAGCACTATAAGGTGATTGAAACCATTTAGATGGTATACCTGATGAGCCTAGTTAAAGCCAGTATATCAAGTTTAAGATTCTGGTGGGAGCATGTGGAGATCTACTCCCCTTGTGGCCCACTCAAGCCAAGCTTCAAATGTCAGTTCTCTTGCTTATTAAACCTGCCACCTACCAATCTGGAGTGGCCTACCTCTTTCTTTGGTTTCTCCCTGCCATCCGGATACTGGACCAGTTTCAAATTATACCCCACCAGGAACTTCCTAAGGTTACAAATAACAGCTTCTATGAAGCTCAGATTCAAAGTGCAGAAGCAGTTTCATGCATGGGAATATATATAGAGCTTTGAATCTCTCTTTCTCTTCATGGATTCTGTTCCAGCCAAAGACACCTCACTACTCTTTTTGCACACCCCGCCATGTCTCTGCATTGCTTAGACCACTCACCAGTCTTGGGCCCTTAAGAATTATATATTCAAATATGTTATCCTATCTAATAAAAGAGTAATATGCAAATTGACCGTCACTGCAACCCAAAGATGGTTGCCCTCATGTGGACACAAGATGGGCACCACAAGATGGCCAGCAGGGGAGGGCAGTTGGAAGGGATCAGGCTTGCAGGGGAGGGAAGTTGTGGGCGATCAGGCCAGCAGGGGAGGGCAGTTGGGAGGGACCAGGCCTCCAAGGAAGGGCAGTTGGGGGTGATCAAGCCTGCAGGGGAGGGCAGTTAGGGGTGACCAGGCCAGCAGAGGAGGGAAGTTGGGGGTGACCAGGCCTGCATGGAAGGGAAGTTGGGGGGGACCCAGGCCTGCAGGGAAGAGCAGTTGGGGGGGACCAGGCCTGCAGGGGTGGGCAGTTAGGGATGACCAGGCCTGCAGGGGAGGGCAGTTAGGGGTGACCAGGCCTGCAGGGGAGGGCAGTTAGGGGCAATCAGGCTGGCAGGGGAACAGTTAGGCATCAATCAGGCTGGCAGGGGAGTGGTTAGGGGGTGATCAGGCTGGCAGACAGAAGCGGTTAGGGGCAATTAGGAAAGCAGGCAGGCGAGCAGTTGGGAGCCAGCAGTCCTGGATTGTGAGAGGGATGTCTGGCTGCCCGGGCAGTCAGACATCCCTTGAGGGGTCCCAGATTGGAGAGGGTGAAGGCTGGGCTGAGGGACACACCCCCATGCATGAATTTCGTGCACCGGGCATCTAGTGTGTTATGTTCCTAAAGGCTTATATTGATTATCTGCTATTCAAAGTGTTGCCATTATTTCCTGATTTGCTATTTACATCTCTGCACTGAAATTGCTCTTATAATAATTATCAAAATGACAACTTTGATGTTAATTCTGTAGAACTTCTAACTATAATTGGGCATAGTTGCCTTTTCTGCACTGCCTTTTGGCTTTTTTGAATTCCACATAGTTCTAATTTTTCTTCATGGGTCATTGTTCTTAGGCCTTATAAAACATGATGTTCTTCAGAGTTTCATCCTTCTCACTGCACATTTTATATTCACTTCAATTTCCTGATTCTCAAAACTAGATTTCCAGCCTAGTTCTCTTTCTGAGCCCCTGACCCAAATATCTAATTGTCACAGACACCACTTTTGGATTATACCATTGATATTAAAAACTAAACTTTCCCCTTCTTTTTTACTTTTTTTTTCTATCTCATTAAATCTTTCCACCAACTATCCCATTACCTAGCCAAAATAGAAGCATGAACATTTTCTTCTATTTCATCCTATATATTTCATAAGCCACCAAGCTGTATATTACTTTATATCCTTTATCTCTTGACTCATCCATTGCATTCATCATGCCATTATCATAATTGTATTCCACATTATTCTTTGCCTAGATTTCTGTAACAGCCTCCTAACTGATATCACTGTTTCTCTCCACCCCATCATCAATCCCCTATGCAGTGTTCAAAGGGGATTTTTCTAAAGTGTTAACCTGATCATGGTCCTCCTCTGCTAAAAACTTCTTAATGTTTCCAAGGCCTTAAGACACATTCTAATATGAAATGCAAAACTCCAAACTGGCTTGTGTTTCATCTTTATCATACCTGTCCTTCATACTACGTGCTCTCACTATCCTTTATGATTTTTACCTCTTGGGCATGCCCTGTCCTCTCTTGTATCTCAATTACAACATTCTCTGACAACTTCCTCCACTTTGCAAATGTTTATATCTCCTCCCTGGGCTTGTCTTCTGGTTCTCCAGGGGAAAACTATAAATTATTTGATCTTCCTAAAGTCTCCAAGATCCTGGTTCTTTGCTCCTGGTATACTTTAGTATACAGTTTTTCTGTGTACTTGCTAGCAGTCCCCTTTATACTATACAAGATATGGATTTATCTTTGAATATCCCACCTAACTCCTTCATTACCTGGCACATTATAGGCAATTCATATATGTGGAATGACTGAGCACATGAATGAATATTAAATAATTTCTAATCCACATCTGACTATTATATCTTTTTCCTCTGAACTTTCCTACTAATTTCTGTACCATTATTTACTTTATTGTACCTTGAAATTGCTATTTGTGAAATGAACCTACTTTTACTAACATCAGCTCTAAAAAGTAAGTCACATCCTTGAAGAGTGATATACCACTTAGTTGTGTGTACTTATGCAAACAAATATTTCCCCAATCTATATCAGAATTAATGCAATTCCATAGGGAAGGCAAAAGTTCAAGCACTGATCACATATTACTGATCACAGCATTTGCTGATGTTTCTCTAGAATTTAAATCTGTAGATGAATACTATCTTCTTGCTATTAATATTCTTAAAAGAATGTGGAGGGGAAAAAAAACTTTTGCACAATCATATCTGAGAAGCCAACTAAAATAAAACCTAAATAAAATATTTTTATAAAACCACATATGGCAGAATGGAAGCTGGAGATATCTGCAATTGCTCTTTTGTTTGTACAATTAACATCTGTTTAGGTACATACAGCTGAAATTTGAAATGTGTTTATTAATGAAAGAGATGGAGTAGCAGACTTGATGAAGAGTGACCTGATATGCACTTCAAATGACTGGTTAGATACACAGAGAGGAATTTGTTTCACAAATGCAATCTATTTTGAAGATAACCATGGTTCCTCAAAGCAGTGAACTTCAACCAGTATGCCACAAGAATTTTTAAAACATGCAATAATATTTCACTATTTAGTCAAGGCCACCGACCTCTTTTCCCTTAGAATGTCAAATTAAAAAATGACAACAGCCAACACAACAATAATGAATGAATTAAAATCATACCTATTTTTTGGTCAGATCAGATATATATATATATATATATATATATATATATATATATATATATATATATATATTTGGTGTACCACACAATTTTAGTATGCAATTAGTTTACTTAATTAGTGCCATGAGAGGAAAAATGTTGAAAATTGCTGCTCTGAGGTATGATATAGAGACTAGAGGCCCGGTGCACAAAATTCATGCATGGGGGATGGGGGTGTCTCTCAGCCTGGTCTGCACCCTCTCCAATCTGGGAACCCTCGGGGGATGTCTGACTGCCCTCTCACAATCCGGGACTGCTGGCTCCTAACCACTTGCCTTCCTGCTTGCCTGATTGCCCCTAACTGCTTCTGTCTGCCAGCCTTATTGCCCCCTAAACTCTCCCATGCCAGCCTGATTGATGCCTAACTGCTCCCCTGCCAGCCTGATCGCCCCCAACTGCCCTCCCCTGCCAGGCCGATTGCCCCCAACTGCCCTCCCCTGCTGCCCTGATTGTTCCCAACTGCCCTGCCCTGCAGGCCTGGTCACCCCTAACTGCCTGCCCCTGCAGGCCTGGTCACCCCCAACTGCCCTCCCCTGCAGGCCTGGTTGCCCCCAACTATCCTCTCCTGCTGGCCTGGTTGCACCCAACTGCCCTCCCCTGCCAGCCATATTGTGGTGACCATCTTGTGGTGACCATCTTGTGATGGCCATCTTGTGGTGGCCATTTTGTGATGATGTCGCACACCGCCACCTAGGCTTTTATTATATAGGATACTGAGGATTGATTTAAGATAATGAGTGAGTTATTAAGCATCCAAATCTATAACCTGAGTATAATAACAAATTAGTTAAGTTATATTTTAGAGAACCAGGAAGAAATTGGTCATAAAAAAAAGCAATGACTTTTCTTTGCTATGTTGTCCATTTCATTCCAAATGTTTACTAAAGAATACTTGACCAATGCTTCCCTTAATCCACACCTATGGTAGAAATGTTGCAAAAAGATTCCTCAAGTGGAGCCCCTTTAGAAACATAATTTGAACTGATAAGCTTTTTGGCTCTAAAATATTCTTTTGATTTTAGAGAAGCAAGGATTCAGGAGCAGGATGGAAACAAAAAGGAAAATAATTAAATTGGAGGACTATAGCACATTGGACAAACCATAAATAATATTTATTATCATGATAGATAATATGATATACATTGTATTATATATTATATCATATATTATATAATTACTTTCTATTAGGCTGAGAACTTTTTAAAAGCAAACAGTGGAACTCTTTTCTATCTAGTTCAGTTGCTGTCTGTTCAAGGAACAAGTAAGTGACTCAATAAATATGTACTTTTAAGACTATGTTAATGTAACTAAAAAAGGTAATATATTTGCAATCTGATATAAAAAATAGGGATGACTTTGACTTATTCTTAGTGTCATTAACACAAATTTATTCTTTCAAAAGAAGCATCCCATAATGTCAGTTGCATAGATGATATAATACTGACCAGATAGAAGATCAAACAAGTATAGAAATACTTAAGTTTTGAGTAATTGGATGAAAAGTGGATATACTTTACATTTAGTATTAAGTAGACTTCTCACACTTAATTCAATCCCAATTTTAAAACACAGTAATGCAATAAAAGAGAGGTAACTGAATGCAAGATATATGTTGGCATAACTTAGTCCCAGCCTTAGCATACTGTTGCATGGCCTAGCTCTGTAGTTAAGAGATAAGTAAAATTGATAATATAATTTCCTCAAACAATAGCAATAAAAAAAGACTATAGTGTGCATCTCTTATTTCAATTCTTGTTTATTGGTTCATGCCTATCTTTTATGGACCAGATATTCCCATCTCTTTAACTTTATTATTGTAAAACTCTGAAAAATTAATATTATTAGACAAAAAATGATGAATACTAACAGCATTATACACCTAAAAAGTTGCTAGATATGTCAGATATTGATCAACTGAGAACATATTCCCAGCATAATAATCACACTTTGAAGTCTAGTAATTCAAGTGGAGTTTTTGTAACTTCAAGCATCTAAATTCCACCATACAGAATAACAAGGAAAACAAACCATATTCCCTATACAATGCCCTAGGGAAATCATCAGATTGCCCTTTCCTCTTGAATCAGGGAAAACACTATTGAGCACTTCACTGCGAATGGAAATCACTTCTATTGACCTCACTTCTATGGTCTCTTAGTCCTCATTCTTCCCTAGTAACAGCACTCAGGGTACTTTCTGAAAAATGAGTCTTACTGTATTTGGAAGACAGAATAGTAGCTGTGTGACAAAAGCTTTTAACTGATTTTTTTATAAAGTGTAATATATAGCCCTAGCAGGTTTGGCTCAGTGGATAGAGCATCGGCCTGCGGACTGAAGGATCCCGGGTTCAATTCACATTAAGGGCACATGCCCAGGTTTTGGGCTTGATCCCCAGTGGGGGGCATGCAGAAGGCAGCTGATCAATGATTCTCTCTCATCAGTGATGTGTCTATCTCTCTCTCTCTCTCTCCCTTCCCATCTGAAATCAATAAAAATATATTTAAAAATAATAATAAAGTGTAATATATATATATATATATATATATATATATATATATATATATATAAAGATGGTGATGGTAATAGGAGAAAGAATTCATCGTACTCAGCCCATTTTCAAAGTTCACAGCTCATTAAAAATTAAGTTTATGTTTAAGAAACAAAATAATTCCAATACCTTTGGCATTGCTTGTATAGTATAGAGAATAAAATGATGCTGGACAAGAAAATTTACCTATTACTTATTGTTGTGTGCCTAAAATATGCTAGGTTAGGCAATATACCTATGATGTCTCTTATTAATATAATAGCAATATACAATAGATACTGCTATTCTTATTTTAGACCTGTAGTAATGGGGCACAGAGAGGTTATGTAATTTGCCCAATGTCATGCAATTTGTAAATGATGAAATCAAGATTCAAATCCACATTTTCTTACATTAAGGTGTATGCTCTTTATATTATGTAATACAGCCAATCCCTGATATTGGTAATGTCTACAGAAGGCTGATAAAGTCATTCAATACTTACATTTCATTTCATTACTCTCCATCTCATTTCAGTAACTTCCTTTTTAGGTCATTTAAAACCAAAGGAGACAAACTGATGCCCATGTGTATCTGTTTTATATGTGGAGTAGCTTCTATGTTTTATTTCAAGTGAGATTACTTTTTAAGTTTGACTATTGATTTTCTTTAAAGATAAAGAAAACCATCAGACCAATTTTTCTTTCCCAGAGAGTGAGTCTGGGGGACTGCAGAGATGGCACTGTACACAGACCATATCAAAGGGGACACATAAAAGTTGATATTTTCTTTTTATTACTTGAGAAAAGTGCACAGTGGCAATTAAAGTGCCTGAGTCTCTAAGCTCAAATCTATTTATTGTGGCTGATAATGAGCACAATGAGAAAATGGGCTCTGTTCCAAGAGTGATAATAACCTTTTAAGTGAAAAAGAAATACAGATATTCTCCACTTTTTGAAAGTTCACATTACACCCCTTCAATTTTACAAATGATCTACATTAGTATTCATGTCGCTAACCAAAAGAAATCCAAAGAGGATTTCCACTTTTATGAAAAAAGGTGAAAAGCAAAAATAGCATTGTGTTTGTTTTGCAACATGCCAGTATAAGGGCAGCAAAACCCCGTGCAGCCAGAGTGGCACCACCAAGCTATTTCCCAAGGAACTACCCTCAGCATCAAGCTGCCAGAGCTTTGAACTGTGTCTGTGAGCATCTGTGCTTTACCTTGACTTATCTTGTATATCCGTTAGCAAGCTGTGTCCTGTGGTACCAAAACGGCCTAAGAGAGCTAATAATTCTGTTACACTTAGTGTAAAACTGGACATATTTAAGCATAGTTAGTGTTATTTGGTAGGTTATTTTGAGGGTCAGAGAATGCTCTAATTTATTTTATTATATATACAGGATGTCCCAAAATATGTATACACAATTTAACAATTGATTCCATTACATTTTGGAAATGAAATGTATTTTAATAAACACTGCCTTTATACTTATTCAAAATGTGTATACTTTTTTTAGAACACCTTATATATGAATGATAATTGCATCTTCACTTTGTGCCATTTAGGCTTACAAAAGATTTCAAAGGAACACTCTACAAGAGCAGGGGAATTCTGTAATAAGAAAAGGCATTCAGGCAAGTTTCTCTGGAGTTGCAGGGGATGCTCAAATTCCATTATTTGCTTATAGGATTCGGGCTACTCCCCCTCATCACTTTGAAACTGTTTTCAGCTTTACACATATCTCTCATCTGGCCTCCTGGGTGGTTACCAGCAGGACATCCATCTTTTCATAGCTTCTCTTTAAACGGAGTCAAAAAGATCACATAAAAGGCTATTGGATATTTCCAGATATTTCGTTCCATATTAAAGGAACAAAATAACTACTATGCAATTAGGATATATGATTCTACCTTGTTTTATGCATTAGATATGATCTTGAAAAGTTGACTATTAAATATCTATTTCCACAGGAAGGTAAAAGAAAAGCTGAATTCTATGATGTCTGTTAATTGCTGCATCCTCTTTATTTGTGTTACTGAGCATGATCCTTTGGTAAGACAGTAGGGTTCCTGAGGAAGTGGACAGAAATGGCTAACAGAGAAAAGGTAATCTGAAGTACGTACTCTGTTAGCTCCTACTTATCACATGTTTGCAAAGATGGCAGCTACTTCATGTAAACCTCATGCAAACACAACAACCAATAACTTTTAAGCAGAAATGTGTTGTTATTCCTCACTGTCAGCTTTGCATCCACCTAGTACTCAGTGATTCTCGGTCTTGGCTTCACGTTACACTTACTGAGGGATATTTAAACACTGAGCTGTAGGCCACACTCAGAGTAATACAATCAGAATCTCTGGGGGTGGAATCCTGGAATCAGTGCTTTTGGGCTCCTCAGATGATCCCAATGAGCAGCCAAGAATGAGAACCACTGAGCAAAGCCTCAATTGTCAGCAGCTCCAATGTCAACATATTTTCTTGTGTAAATTTCTAACACCTGGCCAATGTAATTCAATCTCAGGAAGATAATGTGTTAAAAACAACAATGACAAAAAAACAAACAAACAAAACAAAAAAACAACAACACAGATGAATAGCCAGAAGTAGTTAAAAATAAATTTCAATGTTCATACATATATCTGAAGGTCATTAAGGAAGATTTAAAAATATCATTTCTAAAAAAATAGTTACACCATACCTTTCCTCTTCTATATATTCCCTCACACTCCAAAACTTTTTCAGCTGCATTTGAAATCACTCAACAAAATCCCCTCTTCTACACTCAGTCTTTATGATTTTTCTGTTTTCTTTCTGTGCCTTTTATCTTCATTACTGACCCATTTTCTTCCGCTTGGTATTTCACCAGGTTCGTTGACAAAACCAGCAAAAAGGAATCCTTCCTTCTTTTTTTGGAGGGGGAGGTAAAAGATGGAAGAAATTGTGCTGGCAATTCTAGGGTTAGTTTGTTGGGTTGGAGTGAGGGTTAATTGTAGTACTCCCATTTGCCTGTGGCAGTGTTTTCTCACACACTTTTGTCAATCTTTAAACCTTTTCCCTCAAGAGTTAAGATGTGTAATTCTGTTTCTTAAGATAATCCCTACATTTAAAATCCTAGCCCTAATCTTGACCTTTTGTGAGATAAGAAAAAGTGTACATGGGGCAATGAGTAATTATAGGTACTTCCTCTGCCTTTGCCGAAGCAAAAAATAGGCCAATTTACAAAAGATTTGCAGATATAGTATGGAGTTTCTACATGCCCTTCATCTACTTTCTCCCACTGATGTACCCAGCTGAGATTGCAACATTACTACCAACTATACTCCTGACTTCTTTTAGGTTTCACCAGTTTTCCATTGAGAAAGTGCCCGCCATGGCAGACATCACCCACATAAAAACTATAATGACAGTGACAATTTTTACCACCACTTATTCTAGGACATGGCTAGCCACAGAAAATCCTTCACCCCTAATATTATATTGATATTCCGTTATCTTTTGAAATGTTCCCAAACTGCTTGCTTGCCCTCTTGTAGCCAAGGCTACAAGAATTGACAAATGTAAATGTAGATCAGATAGAAAGTGTCCTCATTTCAAAAATCCTAGTTCATGAATGTCTTAATTTTCCTTTTATTCTATAAAACTCATTCTTTCTAAAACTTTGGAATCTCTGATGCAATGAAAATGTTGGCAGATGTGTTCTGTTGCCATGAGTTTATAAATAAACTAGAGGCCCAATGCACGCAATCGTGCAAAAGTAGGCCTTTCTTCCCCCAGCTGCCAGTACTGGCTTCCCTCTGGCACCTGGGACCCGGGCTTCCCTCCCAGCCTGGGCTTCGTCTGGAAGGTCATCCAGAAGTATGTCTGGAAGGATGTCCAGTCTAATTAGCATATCATGCTTTAATTATTATAGATAGCATTTGATAATTTTGTCTCAAACTTAGCTTTGTCTTGGGAACCATTGGGCATTTTTGTTTTTATGCTGCTTGGAGTTTGTCATGTTTCTGGCATCTGTGGATTAACATTTTCATCAGTTATGAAAATTTTTGTATTATAAAAATTTTTCACAGTTTTCTCACATTGTTTTCTTGTCTCTTTCCTGGATATTAATTAAACATTAATTATACTATTAAATGTTTTTTGGCAGGTCTTGGATGCTTTTTATATTTTTTAATTTCTTTTTCTCATGTGTTTCAGTTTGTATACCAGTCTGCTTCTTAGTACTTTCAATAAATTCCTTACTTCAGATTTTGAATTTTTTAGCTCTAGAATTTGTTTCATTTTAAAGTTTCAATTTTTCTTCCTAAACTCACCTATTTACATTCTGTACACTATTTTATGCTATATGTTAAACTTACATGTGAGTGATTTAAAGCCCTGCTATGTCTAACATTTGAATCATTTATGGGATTGTTTTTATTATCTTTCATTTTTCTTAATTAAGGGTCACAGTTTTCTTATTTGCACATATTTTAAATTTTAATTTTATATTGGACAGTGTGACAGATTCATTGTAGAGTTTCCCCTTGAGTATCTTATCTTGCACTAAAGCATACTGACTTTTGTTCTGGAAGATTGCTATATTAATAGGGGACCTTCATGATGTTCTTGAAGCTTGGTGTCAGGATTATTTTGATTTTGTACTTTGTTCTTCACCATAACCCTTACTCTACAGAGTGGTCTTTACTCTAATGCATGATCTTTCTGAATGTCAGGGTTGTTCAGAAAAGTATTTCTTCTCTAGCAGGGTTTAAACTCTGATATATCCCTAGCAGTGTGTGAATCCTCTCAGATGTCTTCAAATTTAAGCCCTCTAGAAGTTGCAATTTGCTAGAATGCAAAGAGTCTTGCCCTGCAATTGCATAGCTTAGTGTTTAAACAGGAACCTAAGGGAAACCTCAATGTAGATTTTAGGAGCTCTTTGCTTTCTAATAACTTTGTTCTGCAAATTGTAATTGCTTTTCCAGGCCTTCATTCCAGTTTCTTTTCTTGCTTTCATCATATTTCTTTGGATAAATGCAATCAATGGTCTTTCCTTGGATTCCACCACTCTGCTCCATGGTTTAGAAATCACCTCTAGGCAGAAAGCAAGGTTGAATGCTGAAAAAATAACGTTAGCTTTCTCTTTTCCTCTGTACATCAGTCCTGATTTTTCTGCTATGCCATATCTGAAAAAAAAAGTATCATCATAAATTTGTTCATCATAATGAGGAAAAATCCAATACCAACACGTGGCTGAAATCAGAATTTTTTTTAACATTTTAATACAACATTATTTTGCTTATATATGTTACTAGAGGCCCGGTACACGATATTGTGCATGGGTAGAGTCCATAGGCCTGGCTGGCAATCAGGGCTGATCGGGGCCTTCCTTCTCCTGGCTGCCGGCCGGGGCATTCCTTCTTTCATTCTGCACCTCCCCCTGGTGGTCAGCACACATCATAGCGAGCGGTCAAACTGCCGGTCGGTTGAACTACCACTGGGACAATTTGCATATTAGCCTTTTATTATATAGGAGGGTATTATAATTGTTTTGTGATATTTTTAACCTAATATCCACAGAAAAAGTCTTTGTCTCATGTAGTAGTGTTCTCTCAGATTCTACTTTATCTGAAATTAACATTGCAAATATGTGTTAATATTTCTCTGTATGCATAGGTTTGTTTAAATATCTATTCAGCTTTTTAACAATTTCTTGAAATAAATGCCATTGTTTAATTATTCAATATTTTCTTGCATGAAGAACCACAATTTTCATGTTTGTTCTCTCTTAGTATTTTATCTATTATCTTCTCTCATTATTTCTTCAATGTTGGAATTTTTTAATGATCCAACATTTCATTGATGTGATTTGCATAGATGTCATTTCCTTTTCTAATTCATTCCAAAGTGAATTCTAATTTTGTTTGGTAATTTGTCTATTACTACAGCATTGTATTCTTACCAAATTTCTTTTTTTGTGTGACTTTTCCTTCATTTTAGACTTTCCTTTTATAAACGTTTGCCCTATTTTTCAGAAGCCACATCTTCTTGAGCTCCACTGCAGATGCAAATGATAAAAAAGCTTATTCTCATCATTTCTAATTTAAATATTATTCCTAATGTATGTTTCCTCTGTGAGTTTTTAAAATGTTTCCTTTTACTGAAGTTAAACTAATTTTCACATATCCCATTGCATTTTTTATTCTCACTTTACTACTTCTGTATTAGACTCCTAGTGTGGCAGCAGCAGCAAAATGATGGCAGTGCAATTGGGCAAAGGGCCTACAAATCTGAGAGAGTATATTGTTCTCTATGATCCTAGGAACTGTGGTCCTGAGAGCAAAAAGAGAATCCACATTGCTTTATTTCTCTATATGTACTATTGTTTTTGGCCTTAGAGGTAGACATATAGTAAAAATTGTGTGAACAAGTGAGAAAACTAAAGGACAATAAGACCAAGAAGGGGGACCCTGAGAGCTGGAAAGTGTTAGGGAAATCACAAAGAAAAAAGATCTCAGGAACAGATACTAAGATGCTGTATATAAACATCTGGGACCACCCTAAGCATGTATGGATGTTTCACATGCATGTTTCTGAATTAAACAGCACATCAAAGGCTTTGAGAATGGCACTCACATGCACATGACCACCCAGATCCCAGACTAACTACTGAGTGATGCACATGTGGTACAGATGGAAATATGGCAAACATTTGGATACCTGAATTCCCAGAACATGGGTGAGAGAACTTGTGGGTTAAACCCAACTTACTTGATTTCCAGCTAAAATCAGGCATTATCCTTTGAATTTAAGTGACATCAAGAATGTTATGACATAATATTCAAATGTTCAAAATTCAATTCAAATTTACATGACAAAGAACTGGGAAAATCTTACTCTCAAAAGAAAAGTCAACCAATCAATACAGGTGCACCTTGACATGACCTAGGTGTTGTAATTATCAGACAAAGACTCTACAGCAGCTACTATAATTATGCTCAAGAAGTAAGGATGAATATTCTTGAAATGAATAGAAAGAGGAAAAGTCTCAGTAGGGGAATGAATTGGATTACCAAATATAAATTTTAACTGAAATATAAATTAACAAGTATAATTCACTGGATGGGTTCAATAGTAAAATGAAGATGACAGATGAAAGGGTCAGTGAAATTGAACTTGTATATAGTTTAATACAAATTATCCAGGCTGAACAACAAAGAGGCAAAGATTGTAGACAATGTACATAGAAATTCAGGAGTCCATGAAACAATAATTAAATATCTAACATTTATGTTATTAAAGTCCCATAAGGTAAGGAGAAAGGCTGTGATTCCAAATAAATACAGAAGGAAATAATAGCTAAAATCTTCTTAAATTTTGGTAAAAATATGTCTAAATTATTTTCCAAATTAAAGAAACCCAATAAACTCCAGATAAAAAGAAACTATGTCTAGATACATCATAATCAAAATATTCAAAAATAAGACAAATAAAAAAATCTTGAGAATCCAAAGACAAAGGCCACATTACACATAGTAAAATGACTTAAAAGACATATTTCTTATCAGGAGATAATATAAACTATTGAAAATGTGGTACTTTGGGATGTAGGAAATAAAACAGAAATTATAAATATCTGGATAAGTAAAATTAAGTATTTTCTTTTGTTAAAACATGTATATAGTTAGAAGAAAAAAAATATTATATTGTGTTATGAGGATATATACACACACAGAAACACACAGCTACAATATAATAGGGGGGAAGGGAAAGATTATTACAGTGATAAGGTTTCCACACTGCATTTGAAGTGATAAAATACTAATTCTGAATAGACTATGTTTAATTTTAAGAGCAACCAGTAAAAAGGTAACAAAAAAAGATATAGTCAATATTACTGTGGGTAAAATGGAATACTAAAAAGTATTTATTTTACATAAAGGGAGATAGGAAAGGGGAGCAATGGAACAAAAATGAAAGAAAACAAACAGAAATAAATAGTATAATTGTATCCTAAATAAATTGTATTCTAAATAAAAATGTGTCAAAAATTACATTAAATATTCATGACCTAATCATATCAAAAGACAAAGATTATGTGAATGGGTTTTAAGAAATACAACACAAGATCCAACTATATGCTGTCCACAAGAAATCTATTTTAAAAACAATCATAAAGGTAGATTAAAAGTAAAAGAATGGTAAAAGTTACACCATATAAACATTGACCCATTTATTTTTATGCAATACCTTTCTTTACCCCTAGTAATTTTTCCTTACTCTGAATAAATTACTTCTGTCTTAAGAACACCCTTAAACATATTTTATGGGTTTTATGGCAGTAAATTCTTTAAATAATTTTGTGAAAGTTAATTTATTTTTTAATTTTGAAAGGTATTTTTTGTTAGGTATAGTATCCTCAGTTGATAGTTTTTCTTTGTCCTTTGCCGGAAACAAATCATTTTCACTAAAAGAGAGATGTTGACAGGAAGCCAGGAAGGCTAGTCAACAACTTTAATTGCTCTAACCACTCACCCTTTAGTTGAGATATTGTTAGCTGAAGCAGCTTCCACCTTGGTTTGTCCCATTAAGTTTTTTGTTATTTCCTGCCTAAGGGCTACATGTATATTTCTGTTTATCTTGACTAAGATGTTTTCCCCAAAGCCTCAAATAAAAGGGATGGCAGAGCCAGAGCAGTTGTCAGTTCTCCCACTAGAGGTGGACTACCGCCTGGCCCCCCATTTCGCCAAATTGAATTTCTTCAAGTCTCCATTCATTTGTGTGCGGCCCTTCTCCAGAACTCGAACCCTGAACTGGAACCCTGAACCACGCGGGACGTGGAAAGGGATTCCTACAGTCCTTCAGCATTTTGAACAAGTCAACTGACTTGTGTAGTTTGAGATAAGAAGTGTGCTATATTCTTATCTCTGTTCCTCTGTATGTAACATGTTCTTTTTCTTTCAAGATTTTTGTCTTTGGTTTTCAGTAATTAGATTATCATATGTCTAGGTATTTTGTTTGTGTGTATTCATCCTGTTTAGTCTCTCCTGAACTTTTACATCCACACTTACAAAATACTTTCATAGATACATCTAGATTAGAGTTTGATTAAGTAACTGGTTACTATACTGGTAATCTAGCCTAGTTAACACATAGAAATATCACAGATGAATACTTTGCTTTATCCATCTTTTTAACTGGAATATTTAGTATGTTAAACTTAGTTATTTTAAAATCCCTGCCTTAAAGTTCCAAAATCTACATCTTACCTAAGTTTGATTCTACTGTTTCCTATTTGACAACATGTTATTTTCAACTTTTGTATCCCTAATAATTTATTTTGGTATTTGGATATCTTGTGTAGGGCCCTAGAGAATAAAAAAGAGTTAATAGTTTTGTTTTTCATTATTGCATTGGATATGAGCTTACTTTCCTTCTGATAAGGTATTAGTGTGGGGATTGAGTTAAATTAGTCAGGAGTTAATATGTAATTAGGATTTTGTTGTTACTATCGTTTCCTTCAGTGTAACACAGGGATCAAATTCCACTGGCCTTACCTCATTTTTAGGGTAGGAGTTGGTTTTCCAATGGCTTTATTTCAGTATCTGCTCATCCTCATCTTTAGGTCTCCCCTTTGTACTGTGCTTCATCCAGAAAGTCTCTCTACATGCTCTTGGCCTATGTCTAGCAAAAAATGCTGTCTTATTAAACTGGTGGTAGGGTTCAGAGATGGGGTGTACAGCACATTCTTATTCTGATTAATCTAAGAAACAGGAGGACACTAGTTCCCTGGTTCTTAGGGGTGAGTCATTTTCAGTGGTTCTGTCTACCTATAGCTATAATAGTAGCCCTGTGCACGAATCCGTGCGCCAGTAGCTCACCAGTAGCTCACTGCTGGCCTCCAGTAGCTCTCCACCTGCTGCCCCACCCTCCTGTAGCTACCTCTGCTCCCCTCCTCCTCTCCCATCCCCCTTCCCCCTTCCTCCTTCATAGCTTGCTGGCCTGCCCCCTCCTGTAGCTCTCCGCTGCCAGCTTGTAGCCAATAGCTTGCTGCCACCCTCCTGTAGCTCCCTCCACCCCCCTTTCCACCCTCCATAGCTTGCTGCCCTGCCCCCTCCTGTAGCTCTCCACCGCCCGCTTGTAGCTCACTGCCTCACCCTCCTGCTGATCCGCGATCCGGTCGTTACGCCGTTGGTCATTACGCTTCACGGCGTAATGACCATTTGCATATTACATCTTTATTATATAGGATTAGACCTCTATTGGTTTGGGACCAGCAAGCATTCCTACCCTTCCCACAGGGTAGAGGGTCTTATTTTGTTTCTTTTTATCAGTTGCTTTTTTTTTTTTAATTCGTTCCCTAAGTGTTAACAATTTGTTTTTGCCCATTCTTAAACATTAAAACTCTTTTTCTATAGGAGAGGAAAAGAATTTGAGTGTGGTTTTGTGCTTTCTCTATATTGGTTGTTCTTTCTCTCCAAGGTCTGCAAATCGAAGAAGGTTGTCTTAAGACCACTGACAACATTTTTACATGAGCACCCAGTGAGGAGAATGGCTTGTAAGTAGGTCTGAAAATACTGAATTCCTATCAAGTATGTCTACCCCAGATGTTCTATATTACTCAACTAGTACATTCTTAGCCTTTACCAATATGTTAGGAAAATTTTGCTGGATTCTACTGATGGACCCAGAAGCATCTGTCTCAGGGAAACAAGTCCTCTGTCCTGTCCCTCCTTGACACTCCCTGTAGTTCTTTAGATTTAAGGTTAGTTCATGGCTCTCAGTTCTCTGACAGGATCAAGAAATCTTTTGGGCCCTAACCAGTTTGGCTCAGTGAATAGAGCATTGGCATGCGGTCTAAAGGGTCCCAGGTTCGATTCTGGTCAAGGGCATGTACCTTGGTTGCAGGCACATGCCCAGTAGGGAGTGTGCAGGAGGCAGCTGATTGATGTTTCTCTCTCATTGATGTTTCTCTCTCATTGATGTTTCTAACTCTCTATCCCTCTCCCATCCTCTCTGTAAAGAATCAATAAAATATATTTTAAAAAACAGAAAAAAATCTTTTGGCACTGGAGGGAAGTTCAAACTATTAAGCCTCTTGTCAAACTGCCTAGGACCCCTCACCCTGGCCCTACCCCCTAACCACAAGTAAAACTTCTAGCCAGTCTCCTTTTCTTGCTCTCTCAAGCCATGTTTTCATCTTCTTGGGAGGCCTACCTTGAAAAGCCTCAATTAGAAATATTCATATAAAGAAATGGAAGTAACTTTTTACCAGTTCACTCTTGTTCTTATAAATTTCTGATCTGGTGGCTAGAGATGATTAAGGTGAACCATGCCATCCTTGTTTGTAACTATTTGTGAGGATCTAAGACCAACTATACTAATAAAGGAGTAAGATGCAAATTGACCGTACCTTCGCGATGCCCACCAGCCAATCAGGAGTGAGTATGCAAATTAACCCAATAAATATGGCGGGTTAATTTGCATATGCAGGTGCCGAGCGGCTAGGGGTGGGGCGGGATGCTTCTGTCGTTGCCATGGCAATGACGGAGGCGCTCTGCACTGCCCCAGCCGCTCCGGGCCTCTGGGTAGTGTGGGAAGGCAGAAAGGCAGCTCCGGGTCAGAGTGAAGGCGGTGCCAGCAGCCAGTTGAAGGAAGGCCCATTCTTGCACAAATCTTTGTGCATTGGGCCTCTAGTATAATATACTTGATGTATCAGATCTGGTGTCAGGAGAAAATAGATGGAACACTGAAGAAAATATGAGGATAGTTTAATAGAGGATGTTTTTGCAAATTTATAGTCAATAGGTAAAGAAAAAAAAAGAGTTCCATACTAGGGCTGGCAGACTAGTAACAGGAGAGGTCAATATTATTCTTAGACCTGAAGGGTAAAGAGAAGGAGGGAAACCATAATGTGAGGAGAGAGCAGGCTGGGTGGAGAGGGTATGGAGCTGAGATTTTTGGTGGGGACACACAGCCAGCATAAGGTAACCATGTAGAGAGGGAGCCAAGAGAACAATTATGCTATCATTTTTTCCCTATTATCTCCTACATGTGACCCTCCTCTTATTCTCAACAAAACCCATCTGAAAGCCAGAGGAAAAGGAACTAATGATGCCATCTTATAGGTCAGTTTTGAGCTGGGTAATGATGAATAGAAAAGCGGTCGGAAGGTGTAAAAGAAAGATGTCCAGAACACTGGATTTTCTCCATGTTGTAAAGTAATATTATAAATCTACTTGCAAAATTATTGTTGTTCTTCCTTTTATTTTTATTTTATTTATTTTATAATCTTTGTCCAGGGATATGTTTTTACTGGTTTTAGAAGGAGGGGAAGGGAATGACAGAGAGAGAGAGAGAGAGAGAGAGAGAGAGAGAGAGAGAGAGAGAGAGAGAGAGGAATATCGATGTATGAAAGAAACACTGATTAGTTGCCTCCCAAATGCACCCTGACCAAGGATCAAACCCACACTTTAGGCATGCGTCTTGACTGTAAATGCAATTGGCAACCTTTCGGTGCATGGGATGATGTTTCAACTCAACTGAGCCGCACTGGCCAGGACTGTCATTCTTCCTTTTAGTAGAAAGACATATCCTTTGGTTTTACTATATTTAGAGAAGTAATAATACTTTTCATGTCCCTAACAACTTCTGTAAAATTTCCTTTACTAATTAATTTGAAACATTTTTCATGTGTATTAAGTATCTAGTCTCTTTAGCTGCTGCTGCTGCTGCTGCTTCTGCTGCTGCTGCTGCTGCTGCTGCTGTTGTGTGGGTGTGCTTCAGGATTATCATCCCCTCAATACATGTTGCAAATGACAATAACTCTGAGGTTCTCCCATATCATCTTGAGATATGGTTTCATTTTTCCTTTAATTTTTAACCTTGGGTACTATGTCCATACTACACTAAAAGAGATATAGTGCTTTTCGATTCATCCCATTACTAGACTAAGAGCAATTTCATTGTTTCTGCAATGATTTTATGACATTAAAATATTACTAAGGGCACACACTTGAAGCAATCCTGAACACAGTTTTTATTTTTCCCTTTGCTGGTTAACATTAGTAGATTATTTTATATTAAAATCTAAAACACAGGCTAGGCTAGAAATCTGTATGCATAGACTATAAAGACAACATGATTGATTGTGTTAATTATTTTTCTTTAGAAGAAAGGATTTATATTCACTAAGTACCTTCACAAATATTTTCAGTGATAAGGCATCCTTAGCTTTACTTATGTTTCTAATCTTTAGAAATTCACCCAGATTCTCTTCAATAGTAAAATCAGTGTCCTATATTCTGATATTCTCTGATGTTTAATGGTGTGTCCTGGCAAATGAAGGTTCTGCTCAATTGCTGGTATTAAAAAAACACCTTTTTTCCTATCTCTTCCGTGGTGATGCTACAGTGCAATGCACATGTTAAACAACAGGAAATGAGAAGATTCCTAGTGTAAATATAGTAGTTATAGGAATCCTATATAATAAGAGAGGAATATGCTAATTATCCATTACACTGTGAGGCATAACGACCGACCACGTAACCATGGGATCACGGATCTGCAGGTGTGTGGGGCAGCGAACTACAAGCGGGTGGTGGAGAGCTACAGGACGGGGAAGGGCAGCAAGCTATGAGGGGAGTACAGGGGGAGCTACAGGAGGGCAGCAGCAACCTACTGGTGCATGGATTCGTGTGCAGGGCTACTAGTTAACTATAAGAAGGTATAATAATTAAAGTAATTTTATGTCAGTGTAAAATGCTGGTTAAAAAAAAAAAAAAACAATAGCTTTTTGCAAAGAATACATATGTTTGATAAAACCTGTATTTCCTTTCCAAAAATCTGGTTTTTATTGCAGTTGTTTAGGTAGTCATTCAGCTAATCAATAAAAGACATGTATTAGAAAGAATAAAGACTGAACATTCAGATTTTAGAAAAATAAGTACCTAATTTCATGGACTTAACAATCTAAAAGCAAATAAAGGCATGGATGAGTACTTGAGAAACAAGAGCCTGGGAGTTAACAGAGTAATTTAAAAATACAATAGCGCTAAAAACACATTAGGGTTTTTTTTTTCAGTAATGTCACTACTTTCCTATTGTATACTCATTTATCCATTAAAAGCTAAATTTAGGTAAATTATTTATTAAAGTGATCTTTAGCAACTAAATATAAAAATTCTAATAATAGCAAAAAAAATCTATACTTCATTAGCCTTTCATTAGGATAGCTGAAAAAAAATGGTTCTGAAAACCTTTACACAATTTAAAAATTACTAGAAACTAATGTTGGTCCAATTTGTATAAAGGTGGAATGTAGTCCAAGTCACCTCAGCTCTGGGTTAATATAAATGGGTGTGATAATACTAAAAAAATCATATTACCATAATTGCATGCTCCTTGAGGTTAGACCAAGACAAGGGTGAGGCTGAGAGAGAATGTCTCACAGAATGGGATTCTTAGAGTCAGGGAGTCCAGTGATCACCCCAAGATGCCAAGTCTGTGGGATGCAGGCAGAGTCTCTCTCTAGAGGTTTTGGCAAATGTGACATGATTGCATTCTCACACCCTACAACTCATGCCTCTTACAATATATTTTACATCTAATGGTAACAGTGTAACAATATGTTTGCCAATGCAGCAAGTTATAAGAAAGCCCTTCAATAATAGAGTTTTGTACTCTTATTTTTTGTGAAGTATCTATATAATTAAGGCAAAATATTTTCTGGCCAATTTATTAGATTTTCTACTTGATTTTTCTTTTTCTTTTCATTTTTGTTTGTTTGTTATTATATCATCAATCTTCCCACCCCACTCCTCTTTGGCAACCATCACATTGTTCTCTATGGGTCTATTTCAGTTGCATATTATATATTTATTTTTTTTATATTCCACATATAAATTAAATCATTTACTTAACATAATACCATCTAGGCCCTTCCATGTTAATGCAAATAACAACATTTCATTATTTGTTTTACTGCTGAGTAATATTCTATTATATATATTACATATGTATGATACATATTCATATATAATATATATTCATATATATATCTTCTTTATCCATTCATCTATCAATGGACACCAATAAACCCTATGTTTATTGCAGCATTGATTTCCATGTCTTGGCTACTGTAAATTAATGCAGCAATAAACATAGGGATGCATATATATTTTTAAATTAGTATTTTTGCTAACTTTGCATAAATATCCAGAAGTGGAATTGCTGGGTCATATAGGAGCTGTGTGTTTAACTTTTTGAGGAGTCTCCCTACTGTTTTCCAAAGTGGGGCCATAAGTTTACAATTCCACCAACAGTGTAAGAGGGTGCCCTTTTTTACAGATCCTTACCAGCACTTGTTATTTGTTGATTTTTTGATGATAGTCATCTGACATGTATGAGGTGATATCTCATTATGGTTTTGGTTTGATTTCCCTGATGATTAGTGATGTTGGGCATTTTTAATATATCTATTGGCCATCTGTATGTCCTCTTTGGAGAACTGTCTACACAGATCCTCTGCCCATTTTTAAATGTATTGCTTGTTTTTGGCATTCAGTTGTATGAATTGCATATATATTTGGATATTAACCCCTATTAGATATATCATTGGTGAGTATCTTCTAATAGTCAGTTGGTTGTCTTTGTATTTTGTTGATGTATTTTCCTTTTTACTTTGATGTAGTCCTATTTGCTTATTTTTGCTTTCATTGCCTTTTACTGAGGAGATATATCCAAAAAGAATACTGCTAAGACTGATGTCAAAGAGTTTACTGCCTATCTTTTCTTCTAGGAGTTTTATGATTTCAAGTTTTACATTTATGTTTTTAACCCATTGTTTGATGTTGAACCATTTTTGCATCTCTAGGATAAATCCCACTTGGTCCTGGTATACTGGTATAATCCTTTTCATGTATTGTTGAATCTGGTTTGCTATTATTTTGTTCAGCAATTTTGTGTATACATTCATCAAGGACATTGGCCTATAATTTTCCACTAGAGCTTCCCAAAAAATGCAATTCAGCTTAAGCCTTGATTTTAGCTTAGTAAAACGTATTTCTGATGTCTAGTAATGGAAGATAATAAATTTGTATTATTTCAAGCCAGTAAATATTTGGTAATTTGTTATAGCAACAACAGGGAATTAAGAGATTTTGGTATCTGGAAGTGTAGTGCCACTATAACAAATACCTAACAATGTAGAAGTGGCTTTGTACTGGACAAAGGTCAGAGGCTGAAAGAGTATCAGAGCAGGATAGAAAAACCTTATATTGCCTTAAGCAAACTGTTGGTAGGTATAAGGATATTAACAATTCCACTAGTGTGGACTCAGAAGGAAGACTTATCTAGCAGGTAACTGAATGAATATTCCTGGATACAGAAAAATAGACAGACTTGGGAACATAGAGAAATGGAGAAGGCATACCCCAAACAGACAGAGCAGCTACTTATGAATATTGGTTGGTATTTTCCCAAAAGGAACACAGTACCAGTGTTAAAATTTGTTCAGATGTTGAAAGATAAATTGGAAATACCTTATCACTAATTTAAAAAATTGAAAAGCACTGTCAACCCAACAAAATACATGCAGGGTATGGCAAAAGTAAGTTTACAGTTGTGAGTATGCAAAATACACAGTTTATTATTGTATTATTATTTATTGATTTCTGTGTTATTTTCCATGCAAATAACTGTAAACCTATTTTTGCCACACCTTGTATGTTGTTCTGATTTTTCCAGAAGGTTGACATTGCTTTACATGAAGTTTTAGAAGAAAGATATTATTGTAAAGTACATATATAGGTTTGCCTTTTATTTGAAATATACTCAAGGATCTAGTGCTGTATCATTAGGTGAACATCAATTGTTAAAGTGCTAGATTGAGATAACAGGTAATTTTAATGTATTTGTTGTGTTGATTAAAGATAGAGTTTACTGATGTACAATTGAAAAAAAATAAAAAAGGAAATAATATTTCAAATGACTTACTAAGTGCTGATTACTATGGGCATTTAAACATTATTTTTATTTAATCTTCACAAAACTAAGTATCAGTTATTAGTTCTATTAAAGGTTGAAAAAACTGAAATATAGTATCTGTTTTTCACTGTGATAAAACTAGTGAAAAATATGGATAAGGCATTACACAATTCAATCCTGCACTACTGTGGTGTGTGGGACATTCCTGAGATTTGGAGGCTGAATAATCGGGTTCAAGAAAAATATTTGTGCCTTACCAAAGGTCACACTGTCCTCTCTGAGCCTGTTTCCTCTTCAGTATATTGGGAACATAATCATTTTAGAGGACAACCGTAAGGATGTCTTAATGCTGTTTAAGTATAATGCCTTTTAAATTTTAGTTCCTGCTGCCTGTGTAGATACAATTGTATGATTGTAGAATTGTTTTACAAGTTATTTTTGCTTAATATATGCCTTTATTTCTTATATTACTACATTCTATTAAAAAAAAACCCACAGAAACAATTATAAACCCACAAAGAATACTCCTATTGCTGAATAAAATTTTTAAGAAAGAGCCAGAATGGCTTCTAATACACTGCCCCAAGACAACATGGATTTTAACAAAGTGAGAATTTAGAGATGTGGCTTGAGACCATTTAAAAGGCTCCATTGTACATTTCCATTAGATGAGACTCTCTTTGAACACTCACAGATATAGTAATGTTCATTACAATAAAAACCAGGTACTACCAGCCTCACACAAAATATGTTTTGGGCTCATAACCAGTTTGGCTCAGTGGATAGAGCGTCGGCCTGTGGACTAAAGGGTCCCAGGTTTGATTCTGGTCAAGGGCATGTACCTTGGTTGCGGGTACATACCCAGTGGGGAGTGTGCCGGAGGCAGCTGATCGATGTTTCTCTCTCATCGATGTTTCTAACTCTCTATCCCTCTCCCTTCCTCTCTGCAATAACATCAATAAAATATATATTTTTAAAAAGCTCACTAAATATGTTTTGGGATGGGGTTAGGAAAGAATGACTATTTGTTTATGTATTTATTTATTTATTTATTTATTTATTTATTTATTTATTTAGGTGAGTTACGCTTTATTAACAAAAATTTTGAAGACCTAAAATCCAGAAATACAAAATGACCTAACTATAACATTTTAAATCCATTTCCCCTATTACTCAAAAGACACCAGGATTTGCTCCCAGGGATAACAGTTTAAATTATAAAACTTCACCAATACCATTATAATGAACAAGAAAGAATTTCTGCTTTCACTGGAAGAAATCCTATAATGAAAGGAGCCTGATATTTTAAATTCTGAGAGAGCAAAATATTATTTGTTTCCAACAATAACTAAAGATATTTTAAAAGGCAATATCAGCTGATTCAAACACCTTTTATCTTGTTAAACATTCTGAAACATATGTATCATTACTTTTATATTCATTTATTTATTATTTACAATGATTTTACTACATAGACACATTAAAATATTTTTTAAAGGTTATTCAGAGAAGCAAAAAAAATTATGAGAAGAATTTAAATCACTGTGTAAGAAATGTCTTACCTTTGAAAAAGAATATAATAATTAGGTCACCTGAGGAAAGAGTGTTTAAAAAATGAATGTCTTTTATAAAGACTTACCATTGGCAGTTTTGTTCAGTACTCTATGCATAATAGTTACCAAAAATGGTAGTGAGTACATGAAAAGCTGAGACTACAATTATTTTTTAAACTGTAACTTGCTCTTAGAATATTAAGTGTGGAGCCAGCTGTGAGGATGTGCAAGCTGGGCAGTCACAGAGGACCCCATGCTTCAGGGCTCTGTACCTGGTTCAATGCTCGGCTGTTGCTGGCTTAAAATTCTTCACAACTTTTATACAAAAGGCATCACACTTTCACTTTTCACTGGGCTTCACAAATTATCTAGCCAGACTAAAATTTTAAGAGAGTTTTTTTTTTATTCCCCCCTCAACCAGCAGTACCGTCTGTTTTTCACGAGGCCTGAACCTTTTTCACATTAACAGAATCACTGTCACTCAGAAAATATTCCAAACAACAACAATAACAAAACCACAATCTTATTCTGCTTCGTAAAATAATTAAAGCTTTAAAAGACCTTTTCAATTTCCTACTAATACTGAAGTAGAAATAATTTGATGAATTCCTTATGCCACTGATGGGATCCTATCAAATCTTATGTTAAAGTGAGAGATAGGTAGGATGATCAAATAATAAGAGTTTATTGGAAATTATTATTGAATTCATTGCTATATGAATACATTTTAAATTTTTCTTATATATACATATGTCTTATTATATAACCTGGTTTTATTGTGAATTGTCTATTAGAGCCATCAGGAGTATTTATTAATGATGCAGAATGAGGGGCTTTTCCCCTGAATTTTTAATTTAGTAGCTTTGGGATGGTAAGCGTAGTAGTCTGTATTTTTAGTAAGTGCCACAAGTAAATGTAACCCTGGACAAAATTTATCACTCACTATTTGCTTTGTTTACTTAATGATATAACATTTTTTCATGTATTAACATGGTATTCAAAATTGTTTTAAAGACAACTTAATATTCCATCTTGTGGCAATGGTATAATTTATTGTTTTATTATATATAATATATCTGGAGTATTAAAAATGATCAATTAAAAACCACTATAAACTATAAGATAGTCAAGTGAGTATATGAATAAAGAGTAATTATGAAGACTTAGTGGTCCTTATTTAGACATAGTATAATCTGTTAATGGATAAAATGGAATGAAAAAGTAATAAAAGTATAAAATACATAGGAATAAGCATTAACCATTTGTCAAACTTGTAAGAAATTAGTCAAATTAAAAAATAATCCAAATTTCACTGGTAGATATAAAATAATATTAGCATAACTGAAAAGATTTAGCACATTCTTTGATAATAAGAGTAAATATGTTTAAATTGTCAATTCGGACATTTCACTGAAGAAAGCACACGGTTATGTCATTAGTAAATACACACTGTTATGAGAAGAAGGTACTTACCTCTGTGGTATTAATCCCGCGAACCCATAACCACACAGTCTAATCATGAAGAAACAGCAATTGAAGAACACTGCAAAATACCTGAACATGTCCTGTGTGATTCCACTGGCTGAGGAACGTTGGAAGCTTATGCCTGAATTCCTTTGGAATTCATACCATGCACTTTTTCCCTTTTGTAGATTTTCCTTTATATCCTTCCACTGTAATAACTCTGAGCTGTGAGTACAAAAACAAGGAAAATATTGTCAAGGTCATGCAAAGGAAGGAAAGACTAAGAATTCTGAATTCTTACTCTGAATTCTGTCTCTTTTGTTTCACTGACTCATTTCTCTTTACACAACTGCCATACTCTCTTGATTATTTTAGTTCTAAAAAAATAATCGAGTTCAAATAATATGAGTCCCTAAACTTCATTGTTTTATTTCAAAGTTGTTTTGGTTCTAGATCTTTTTAATTTTCACCAAAAAGATTTTAAATAGATTTTTATTGACTTCAGAGAGTAAGGGAGAGGGAGAGAGAGATAGAAACATCAGTGATGAGAGAGAATCATTGATCAGCTGCCTCCTGCATGAGCCTGCAACCCTGGCATTGCCCTGACCAGAAATTGAACCGTGACCATCTGGTTCAAAGGTGGACACTTCATAAAAATTATTAATTAGCTTGTCAATTTTTACAAAATATCCTGCTGACATTTTTATTGGGATTGCATTAAATCTATGTATCAGTTTGGACATCTTTATATATTGAAACTTCTGGGATTGCATTAAATCTATGTATCAGTTTGAACATCTTTATATATTGAAACTTCTGATTAATTGACATGGCTTAACATTCAATAAAATTTATAATTTTAATATATATGTCTTCTGTATCTATTCCTCAAATGTATTCCAAAGTATTTCATATATTTTTAAAATATATTTTTATTGATTTCAGAGAGGAAGAGAGAAAGAGAAACATCAATGATAAGAGAATCATTGATTGGCTGCCTCCTGCATGCCCCCTACTGGGGATCAAGCCCACTACCAGGGCATGTGTCCTTGAATGGAATCAAACCCAGGACCCTTCAGTCTGCAGGCTGATGCTCCATCCACTGAGCCAAACCAGCCAGGGATATTTCATATTTTTATGCTCTGCTAAATGGTATTGTTTTTATATTTTCAACGTTCTTTTATTTGTTATTAGTATACTAGTGTCCCGTGAACAGATTCATATACATTGAAAGAAATTAATTAGCAGGTGGCCAGCAGGTGGGACTGGGTGAGACAGGCGGACACGCCCTGGAGCCAACCTCCTGCGGTCCCTCCCAGGCCAGCCGCACCTGGGCCAGTGCTTTGGCTCGAAGGGCATCTGCAGAGTGAGCAGGGTCCCTCCAGCAAGTGGGGTCCCTTGGCCTGGCCTGCGAAACTGGCTCTCTGACATCCCCAGAAAGGTCCCAGATTGCAAGAGGGCAGTTCTCGGATGACGCACCCTGGTATCGGACTCCCTCCTCTCTGGTTCCGGGGTGTGTCACCCAAGAACTGCCACTGCCAAGTCATCCACAGCTTGGCAGCTCCTGCATTGAGTGTCTGCCCCCTGGTGGTTAGTGTGCATCATAGCTACAGGTCAGACAATCGCTTAGCCTTTTATATATATAGATAATAATACAATTGATTGTTGTCTATTGGACTTGAATCTTTTTAACTTTGCTAAATGAATTTATTAGCTCTAGTAGCTTCTCCCCACACCCCTACCTAAAATCTGTAGGATATTCTACATAGAAATCAAATCATTCATGAATAAATAGTTTTACTTCTTTCTTTCTAATCTTTACACTTTTTCCCCCTTCCTTACTGTACTAACTACAACCTCAGGGACAATTAAAATATAAATGGTGGTAATGGACACCAATGGCTTGTTCCTAATTTTAGTAGGAAAGAATTAAGTCTTCAATGTTAAGTATGATGTTAGATGTGGGTTATTGGTAGATGTCCTTTATAAGATTGAGGAAATTTTTGTAAAGAACTGTGAAGGGTCTGAGATTTTTACTATACTTTCAAGCTAATGAATTATCCTGCAACAGTTTAATGGATAATGGCAGAAAGTATACAACTGCTGACTCAAAGACAAAATATTGTAAACTCATGTTGATAGTATCAGCCTTTCCTTGTATTAATTCCTTAAGCCCTAATTGATGAAAAGAGGTTCAAGTTACACCTACACATTGAGTGATGTAAGGAGGGCGGAGTTGTACCTGAACATTCCCTGGGTTGTGTTTTTGAAGAAGAACTCTAATCTTAGTAGACTTGAATATTCTATAATAGGTAGCAAGTATGTCTGCCTTGTGCCCAGAGATAGGCATTATCTGTACTAAATGTGTAAGGATGTGAACTTTTTATTCTGAAGGGAGACACTTTTCTCTATTTTCCCAGAGTTTTGCTCTATAAATATCATTTAAAAGAGTCCAGAACAAAAGTACTATCAATACCTTGCTTGTAAGGCAGACAGAAATATAAGAGACCTATGGACAATGTTCTCTCAACCATTCCTTCTATTCATATTTTGTTGAGTTTTGAACATAAATAAATGTTTGATTTTGTCAAATGTTTTTTGTAATATCTATAATAATTACTAGAGGCCCAGTGCACAAAATTCATGCACAGGAGGGGGGGGCGGGTCCCTCTCCAACTGCCTCTCACAATCCGGGACCATTGGCTCCTAACCGCTCGCCTACCTGCCTGCCTGATCACCCCTAACCCCTCTGCCTGCCTGCCTGATTGCCCCTAACCACCTCTGCCTGCCTGCCTGCCTGATTGCCCCTAACTGCTCCCCTGCTGGCCTGACCGCCCCTAACCGCTTCTGCCTCGCCCCACACCCGGGACCCAGGATTCCCTCCTCCGGCCAACTGCCAGCACCCAGGACCCGGGCTGGCTTCACCCAGGCCGGCCACAGCCACAGGGGACCATGGGTGGGTGGCTTTGCCGGGCAGCAGCCGCAGGTGCCCGGGACCATGGGGCTGGTGGCTTGTCCTTCTCCCAGGCTGCAGGCACAGCCACTGGTGCCCGGGACCACGGGGCGGGAGGCTTGTCCCTCTACCAGGCCGCAGCCTGGCTGGTCCCAATTCCTCTCTTGCAAGCTCATTTGTGCCTGGCTGGTCCCCATTCATCTCTCCCCAGTGTTGAGTGTCTGAGCAGTTACTGTGTGACTGCGTGAGAGTGTGATGACCGTTTGCATATTAGCTCTTTAGTATATAGGATGGCTTTTAATCTTCATTACAATAATATAGTGTTTTTTATTAATTTAATTTTAGATGTTAAAAAAACTTTCAATCTTGAGTTAAACACCTCTTGGCCATGCTGAAAATTTCTTTTTTATATGTTGATTGATTTAATTTGCTATTTTTTTGAAATTTTTGGTATCAATGTTGAGGCATTCCAATAACTGCAAGATAAAGATTGAGAGATTTTAATTCATGGGAGATACAGAATTACACTTTGTGTAGAGTCTATGGCTTTAACTTATACAGAATGCATTTAAGTATTTTATATTTTATAGTAAAACATATTAAATTAAACTTTTCCTAATATTTTGGAGTTTCGGAAGCATCCCTGAGATCTGAAAACACTAGAAGATGGTGCAGGACTGGCTGAAAACTTGTGAGACCAGTTTGACTCCGAGTTTATTTCCCGCCCCACTTTCCAGCTATAAAACAGGACTTCCTCAAGAAAAAAAAAAAAAAAAAAAACACAAAAACAATGGACTACAGCAAAGAAAGCCAGTGGGTCCCTTTTCGAAAGAAGCCAGGAACTGAGTAGTTGATAAGGCGATACTGCATAGACATCGCTCACTACTGAATGTGCTCCTAAAAGTCCCTGTGGTTTCCAGTTGAAAAACCATCAACATCTGACATTTAACATACAGAAAACTCATTAACGATGCATTAGCACATAAGACTCTGTAAACCCTTCTCTTACGAAGCCTGAAGGGGCAAAGGCAGCTAATAAGTAGAATAAGGTTGTATACAGAAGAAACAAGGCAACCTAACACGCCCCTCTTCCCAACTGCAAGCTTCCAGGCCAAAACTGTATCTTTTGAGATTTTTCTCATTCTGACCATTTCCTCCTTATGCGGATGTCGCTGTTTTGTTCTGTTTTGTTTTGTTTTGTTTTGTTTTGTTTTGTTTTGTTTTGTTTGTTTTGGAGAGAGGGTAGAAGGTGGCAGTGGGGTTTGGTAAAAAAGCTATGACTCAGATGAAGAAGTAGAGCTGTAATTATATATATTTTTTTACATTTTAATACCTCAATAATGTGACTACTAATTACTTGAGAGTAACCAGAAACTCTAATGCAATGGTTCTCAAAGTGTGCCCAGCCTCCTCCCAGCATCAGAATCACCTGGAAACTTGTTAGAAATACAAATTCTCAGGGCTACCCAAATCTACTGAATGAGAGACTGGGGTACAGTCTAAATAAACATCTGATTTTCACAAGCCTTCCAGGTGACTTGGATCAAGCTAGAGGCAGAAAGAACCACGGCCATAGTGGGATTTGCTCAGGTAGGCAGAACAGTCAGCTGAGTTTGCATAAGCTGTGATAGAATAGACTTTCTGTTTGCATGAGATCTCCAGGGTTCACCAGGCTCAATAAACCAGTTACATATAGCTGCTTGATGATATTTTAATGGGTGGATTTACAGTTTTTTTAAAAAAAACATTTTAAATCTTGGCCTTTGTAATCTTAAATTTTTGCTTTTGCTATTAATCCTGTTTCACTTCCTCTGTGTCTTTTCTTCAGTATCTGCCTTCCATTCTCATATTTGTCTGTATCTTTTGACATTTTTCTCATTCTGACCATTTCTTCCTTGTGTTGATACCTGCCTTCTATTTTTCTAATCCCACTTTTCACATCATTCAACTATTACTTCATGATTCCAATCATTATAAAAATCATTTTGTGACAATCTGCATCCTTATTTCTGAATATTCAATCCTCTTTTGATTTGGAAATAAAAACTTATTCTGTTTACCTGTGTTAATTTTTGTAATAAATCTTTTAGCTCTTCCTAGATTATATTTATGTCAGAAATAAAGTTTTTATTTATAAACTTGTTTCACCCTCATTCATACTATACAAACATTATGGTAAGATATTATTCCCTGTTTGATCATATATTTGATTATTTTATAATATTTCAAGGCAAAGTCTCTTTGGATATGGCTTTGAAACCCTGCTTCATAGCTCAACTAATGGACAAAGGCAGGTTTGGAGTTTGAGATGGCATGATAGCCTTTGGTGTTACTAAAGGTAACAGTAAAGCAGAGAAAAGCCTGAGAGGAATGTGGAAGGCGGCATGCATGAGGGAGGCTGGCAGCACGATGGAGCTGCCCACTACAGCTGTGCTGCCAGGTGGGCTAAATGGATTTGGCAGGGGCACCCAAGTCACCTGCTACGCTTCTAAGAGCTGTCTCAAGTTAGCACTGCAAAAAAGAAAACAACCAACCACCTCAATCAAATGAGAGGAAGGTTTTGGAACAGAGCATGAGGACAATCAATGTCCATCTGTACCATTGGCTCACTAATACCCCAGGTGCCAGTTCAAGGTCAATCCACAAACCAGAAGCATCAGGAACAGCAGATTAAAGACATCAGGTGCTGGTTCCAACAATTTATTACATCTTTCTAGATGCTAGAATGTGAATTTCTGAAGTCAAACAACTGCTTTTGACTCATCTTTACCCTCCATCTAGCACTGGACTTGGTCATTGTTTTCAGTAGTATTCAAGGAGCAACTGCTACATTTTTTACCCCGAGGCAGTCATAGTAAATTTACTTATGACTTGGGAGAATTTTCTCACCTGCAAAGTACCATACAAATATGAGGTATTGTCCCCTATTCCAGTGTACCTCATAACTTCAAAGTGTTTTAGAGGAACAATATGATACTCTGTTATTGCTCTCCAAGCTAAAATTAATGTCTGCTGTGTGGCAACATCCTCCCAACACATGTGTGTGTACACACACGCACATGTACATCCACACATGCACACACACAACCCACTTTTGTCTTTTTGAAAGGCAGCAGATGTAGAATCTATGAGCTCACGTCTGTGAAAGCATATAGCACAGTCATCAGCGTAAAGCACACTAAGAAATTTCTCCACCAGAAGTGCAAGGTCACTCCTTGTGGTCACTTTTCATATCCTATGACTCACACTTCTCCTGCTCTAGGAATCCCTGTTTATCCCTTCTTTTTAACTTGTGATTGTGGCCGCTTTTGTCACTCAAAAACTATAGACAATCAGTTCTTCAACTTTATTCTGTTATTACTCTTTTCTATTATATGTCTCCTTATTTTTCCCCATTGACTTTTCCAGTTTTTCCTCTATATTCTTTCTGGAAACTATTATTGAGATAACCTCTTCTTCTCTCTTGCCTTCTCTGCATTTTCATTCCTTCCTATCATACCTCAGTGGCTTTATCTGCTTAAAATAAAAAAAAATAAAAAAGAAAGAAAAAAAAAACCCTTCCATTCTTCTTTACAATGTAATGCCTGGTTATCACCACCTTGCAGATACCTGATTGAGGGGATATTCCTTCTGCCTCCAACCTTGATATCATCTCTTTTTTTTTCTTCAGTGCTTTAAGATATGCATCAGCATTTTTAACAATAACTTCATAGATTTCCCCAACAGTGCTTGAAATATATAAAATACTACAATTTACATTTTATCACAGATAGTATAAGCCCTCTGTCTAAAACGCTTCTCTCATTTTGGGGTAATACATAGATCCCACCACCCCTGCCCACCCAGCATTCCATCACATCGCTTTCCATACAGTCCTAGGATCTTCCTTTCGTTGCAACTACTTAGGCAGATTTATTTTCAGGTGAAAGTGAATTAAATTTAAAGAAGGGGAGACCTCCTTGGCTAATTAAAAATGTGATATAGTATTTCAGACATCCTATCTGAAATTCAGAAATTTTGACTGCATGTTAAATGGGGATTGATTTTACAAAGTTGACTACAAAAATCCTCTCTAATAAAATAGTAATATGCAAATTAACCATCACTCCGTTACATAAGCCATGCCCACCAGCCAAGCCACGCCCACCAGCCAATCAGGGCGAGTATGCAAATTAACCCCAATCCAAGATGGCTACAGCCACAGAGAGCAAGGTTTCCCAGGTAACAGAGGAAGCCAAGCTTTCCATAGCCTTTGCAGGCCTAAGCCTCCACTCAAGCTACAAAGTTTCAATTATAGAAGGTAAACAAATTCAAACAAATGGCGGCAGAATGGAGCTTGAGAGAGCAGGCCAGGGTTGCCGGTGGCAACAGGGAAAGCAAAGCTTTCCGCACACCCTGGCCGGGCTCACCTGCTTAAGGCTACAAAGTTTCAATTGTAGAAGGTGAATTAACTGCCACAGAAATGGCTGCCGGAGCCCCAGGCTTGGCTCCGCTCCAGGCTACAAAGTTTCAATTGTAGAAGGAAAATAAATTCCAAATACCAGGGCCTCCGCTTGGGTTGCCAGGGGGCGTGGCCGGCCTGCAAACCACCACAGGCCCCTCACTCAGGCCGCCCCACACCCCAAGGGAACCCCCACCCTTATCTGTGACACCCTTCAGGGCAAACCAGCTGGCCCCCACTCCTGCACCAGGCCTCTATCTTATCTAATAAAAGAGTAATATACAGATTGATCATCACTGCAACACACAATATAGCTGCCCCATGTGGTCAAAGATCCTGCCCCCATGTGGACACAAGATGGCCACCACAAGATGGCCAGCAGGAGAGGGCAGTTGGGAGGCACCAGGCCTGCAAGGGAGGGCAGTTGGGAGGGACCAGGCCTGTAAGGGAGGGCAGTTGAGAGGGACCAGGCTTGCAAGGGAGGGCAGTTGGAGGTGATCAACCCTGCAGGAGAGGGCAGTTAGGGGTGACCAGGCTGGCAGAGGAGGGAAGTTGGGGGCAAACAGGCTGGCAGGGGAGCAGTTAAGCATCAACCAGGCTGGCAGCGGAGTGGTTAGGGGGTGATCAGGCTGGCAGGCAGAAGCGGTTAGGGGCAATCAGGAAGGCAGGCAGGCAAGCAGTTGGGAGCCAGCAGTCCTGGATTGTGAGAGGGATGTCCGACTGCCCGTTTAGGCCCGATCCCACCAGGATCGGGCCTAAACGGGCAGTCGGACATCCCTCCAGGAGTCCCAGATTGGAGAGGGTACAGGCTGAGCTGAGGGACAACCCCCCGCTGTGCACGAATTTCGTGCACCGGGCTTCTAGTAGGATTATAAAATAAAAATGGAATTGAAGTATGCCATTTCCTATCAAATAGCACATCAACTTTTATTTGCTAGGCTTCTTTTCATTATTTTTCTGTATGCCTTCATCAATTTCTATTTTGTTTTCATTTCACATTTTTCAAGAACATTTATCTATGTTGCTATGTTGCCTTTACAATTTTCATTAAAGTATGGTATATTATTTTAGCAAGTAAATATAGCATTATTTAATTCATGATTTAATCATTACTTAAATTTTGATATGTCCCATTATTAATGTAAAGATGAAATGCTAATACATTGAGAAAAGCCTATATAATAAAAGCCTAATATGCAAATCGAATGAATGGCAGAATGACTGGTCAGTGGGGGGCAGGGCCAGTGAGAGGGCATCGCCAGGCCATCCAAGGTGGAGGGGACGGTGGTAGGGGGGCAGCAGCAACCAGCAGAGGTGCCTGAGTAATGGGGGGCGGGGCAGGAGCTTCCCCCTGGTGGCCACTGCACTCCCACAGGGGGAGTGCTGCTCAGCCACAAGCTGGACTGAAGGCTGGCAAGTGCTGCAGTAGTGGCGGGAGACTCTCCTGCCTCCACGGCAACACTAAGGGTGTCTGACTGCAGCTTAGGCCCACTGTGGGCCTAAGCCATCAGTCGGACATCCCCCGAAGGCTCCCAGACTGTGAGAGGGCACAGGCCAGGCTGAGGGACCCACCCAAGTGCACAAATTTTTGTGCATCAGGCCTCTAGTGATAAGATAAGCATCCACATAGTTTTCAAAGACTTTTAAAATATGTTCCGTACCTGTGTGTTCTCCATATATTTTGTAAACAGTATTCTATTACTTACAGAAATGCTATAAAATATAGCCTTAAGTAAGTGATGAATGTCACCAAAGGTGGTCTCCTTTATCCTGTGTATATTTAGTTTCTGTTGTAATCTATATTGAGTCCACATTTTCTTATTCTGGGGCCCTAACACAAAGTTGTCCTTATGTTTTTAACTCGGTATAACTCAATTTGATGGCTCACTGCTTGTTTCATTATTCAATTCTCTGCAGAGAAATAATAATAATAGCAGGTCCCAATTATGATCCAGATCAGGACCCTTGGTTGATTTTAAGCTGTTCTCTCCATACCTCTCCATTATTGTGTTGCCAAAAATAAGTGATGCTTCCATGCTTTCTAAAGTGACTTAAGACTTCGAGACTAATCAGGAGACTATCCAGTCCACTGTGGGTGTCGCTATAATAAAGTAGGAGAAGTGGCCAACCTGTATCCCCAAAATCTCTGTTTGTAAAATGGAGGGGCCCATGACCAGTTTCCATAGTGAATTTACGTAGACCCTGCAGTGCAATCATGGACCATTCTGAAAATAAAAATAGCTGATCCAGAAATGCTTTGGGGGAGGCCATCCTTTCATAGCAGCCAAGTTCAGGACATAGCAGCAAATTCTAGGATGATGGTAGATGGGCCTTCTCATTGACAGCTATAACTTTTATTTCTTTAATGAATATTTTTTTATTTTTTAAATATATTTTTATTGATTTCAGGGAGAAAGGAAGTGGGAGAGAGAGATAGAAACATCCATGATGAGAGAAACATGGATCGGCTGCCTCCTGCAAGTCCCTCACTGGGGATCAAGCCCACAACCTGGGCATGTGCCCTTGACCAGAATCGAACCTGTGACCCTCCAGTTCGCAGGCAAATGCTCTATCCACTGAGCCGAACCAGCCAGGGTTACAGCTATACCTTTTATCCACAGCACTCTTCCACTCGCCAGACTGCTGGCCGTCGCTAAGCACACTGCCTGCATGCAAGCCTCCATGCTATTGCTAAGGCTCAGAAAATAGCCCATCGTGTCCCTACTCTATTTTTATTCCAAGACTTGGCTGAAATTCAGCAGTTTCCCTGAAGCCATCCTGATTGCTGGAATCCTCCCTTTATGGTGTTCTGATATGTTGTTTGTGTTGTTTCTGTTCCAGTTAGAGCTTGTATTTTAACTTGTCTTTAGAATGGTTTTCTGCTTCCCTGCCGATTCCTCGGGCCCCTAGAATGAAATTAGATGCATACAATTTTATTTTTATATATTTAAAATTTTGTTAAGTTTATTGGGGTGACGTGGGTTAATAAAATTATATAGGTTTCAAGTATACAATTTTTGATAAAAGTTTATGGACAGAATGACCAACTAATATTATTTAGTATCTATAAGAGGATAGCACAGGATTTCTTGGCTCATCATGAGTCCTTGGAAAAAGCTAAATGTTTTGCTTTTTTCTGGAAAATTTAGTTTTTATAAACCTAATTTTTAAGAAAGGTAATGTTAGCATTTTAATTTTGTCCTTATTAAAGCACTGATACATTTGCATAGTGCTTCCATGCTTCATGTATAGTGTATAAAACTAGAAAAAGCATTTCTTCCTTTCCCAGAAGGCATTCTGTCTCACAAAGTGCACCTGATGCCCTGAATTATGCTTGCACCAATGCCCATTTACATGTGTCAACAGAATGACATCTTCACATATTTTCAGCTTTCAGACATTCCCAAGGTAGGGTACGGAGCATGATTGTATCACCCAGAATTTTAATAAAACTTTCATTTATGTTCACAGCCTGCTGTTGTCCATGAATATTTACTTCAACAGGCTTAGCCTAATTTCAATCTATTATATAAAACTTCAGGGTTTCAGGCACAGGTAAAATAAAAAAATCAGAAAATAGAAATGGTTACATTATAATAAAATTTTAGAAATAGTATTAATTATATTTTCAATGGCAAACTAACACATTAAATTGTTGAAAAGGCTTTTCTGACAGAAATATTTAATGAAAGTTAACTCTATTCATATTGTAATGGAATACATACTCAGCAATTTATGTGATGTCAAATTTTGAAATTAGTTTACTTGTTATTAATGTGGTTACTGCTGTTTTGCATCCTACACAAAACATGAAATTTAAATTTAACATGTCACTAATCATTGCTAAATTTTGAGTTACTTTATCTCTTTCTATAGATAAAACACTGAAAGTAGCTTTTATCTTCCGGGAATTGTAGAGTTGACTAGTCATAGTCAACTATTCCTGAAAACCTCAGCAGAACAAACATGTGCATATAAAGTATGCATTAGTCAACTTCTTCATCAAAGCAAGATATAATGTATAATGAATATCTGCTCAGGTATACTACATCAAAAATTATATAAGCCTTATAAAATAATATTTTTCATTTATGTATTCATCTATTCATTACTCAATGCATTCATGAAACCATCAGTGATTTCATGATATTAAATGCTAAGAATGGTTATAGTGCTTGAAAAGGCAAAGAAGGCATGGCTCCTCCGAGGGATCACGTGGTACTTGAGAATACATAAAATTATCATTGTTTCTGTTTCTACCAATAAGGCTGACTACATGTTCAGGAAAAATGCTCCAAAATTGTAATCCTAAACAAAATGAATATAGTGCCTGTTTGTTTTATAAATACTATGTTGACTTGGTATCAATCAGGAAAATGAGTCATAAATGGCAAGAATCCAAAACGGGGATCAGAGCAGTAGGGATTCTGTCATACTTGTTGCCCATAGTCTCAATTATAGTGGCTACTGTCATAGACAAGAGAAAAATCCAAAGCTTCAAGAAAGATGAGAGGTCTGGATGGAGACCTCTATAGAAAGCCAGGATTCCTGAAGGGCAGTACTCTCTGCAGATAAACTAAAACACTACTTTGAGGGAGAAAACTAAGAATTGTACTGTGTTAACCTTTGCTCTAGGTAAGATTAAAAAAGAGTCTCCCCTGAAAATGCTGATCACAAGTTCCCATTTAAGTGGGCTTAGGAAATAATTCATATAATATCTGCATTCCACCAAAGCCCAAGGAAGAAATTAGTTGTAAATGATCCTAAGTGGAGGTTTACATGAGATCCTTGGAAAAAGTAAACACATATTCTCTCCCAGGCCACAAATAATTACAATAATGTTTTAAAATGCAAACTCAAAACCAAACACTAGGCATAGAAGAACACAAGAACTATGAGCATGATTCAGATAACAGTTAAATGCTATCTTAACTGTTAAAAAATCACTTAATAAAGTTTAAAGATCCCCTAATATTAAATACATTAGTATCATCAGATTCAGAATATAAAGAAATTGTTTTAATGTCTCTAACAAGATAAAGAATTACAGGAATGATGAAGGCACAAAGGTTTATCAAAGCTGACCAAACAGATTTGAAAAAATAGTTAAAAATAGAAATGTGACAACAGAGTTAAGTACCTGATTGAATATATTTAAAAAGAACTTATGAATCAGAATATAGAGCTGAATAAATTGCTTACAATGCAACCTAGAAATATGAAAATATATCAAATATGAAAGATATAAGAAATATAGAGGAACAACTAAGATGTTCAAATAGTTATAACAGGGAAATGGCCAATGAGTAATATTTGAGGAGATATGGCTGGGACTTGAAAAGACTCCAGTTCTTACCTGGAGGAACTTATAAAAAATAAGTCAATGTAGATATATTATAGTGAAACTACCGAAAACCAAAGAGAAACATTCTTTAAAGTATCCATGAAGGTAAAATAGAATTCCTACAAAGAAAGACAACTTGGTTAAATTATTTAATTTTCTTTATTGGATCTCAGATGCAGTGGGTGTTGTCATGGTTGTAATGAAACTTTATCAATTGTCCCTCTAAAATGTTTTATGAATAACATATTTTTATTCCCATTTCCATTCTCATTCTCCTGCCCTAAATTTTGATGTATATCATGTGAAAAATCGGTCACTTGCTTATAAGTATTCCTGTAAAAACTGCATAAAACATGTTTTATAATGCATTCTGCTTCTTAGTTTATTCACTCAGCTCTGCTGTGCACAGCTACCATAACTAGTACTTCTAATGGCTAAGGTGAACTCTATGTTGTGCATCCATAATATTTTACACATCTCGATAGCTAATCTCACCATTACCAAAACAAAACAAAAGCAGTTGCAATAAATAGCCTTGTATCCATCCTCTTAAACAACAATATGAAAGCTTACTTCAGAGTGAAATTCCTGCATCATACTTTATGCATATGTGTGTATACTTTACTTTATAGGCACACATTTTATGTTAATTAAGACTGCACATTTTCCTCAGAATAGCTACAATATCCTACATTTCAAACATAAGTGCAAGAGGGTTCCTGTAGCACAGATAACACTTGGTGCTATTCAGCTAATGTCATAGAAGACAAATATGTTTAAAGTGATTTCTCAATAATATTTTAAGCTTCATTTCTCTGATTATTAATGGGTTGAGCATGTCTCCTACATTTTATAGCCTTTTCTTCTTTGAATTTCTCATACTATCTTTATCCATTTTTCTGGTAGGGTTATTATCTTTACTCTTATTTGTAAGAGTTCTCTGTGTATGCTTTTTGATTGATTTATTGATCAATGTATATCGGTTTATAAGTTGTATCAATTCCCATTCTGTAATTTATCAATTAAAAGTACATATTTTCTTTAATAATTGTGATGAAGTAAAATAGATTATTACTTATTCTTATTTTTAATATTAACTTGTAGTTTCACTATCAAAGTTTGCTGTTGGAGATCCTTCTTCACCTTTCTCCTCTAGTGATGACTGAATTAACCAAGTAATACATAATGCTATTCCAGCTTTGACGAAATTTTTTTTTTCATCTGACTTTTTCCATTGTTGGTGAGGATGAGTTACTGCAGCATTATGTCATTTATTCAATATATATTAGTCACAATGTATGCTGGACTCTGAGCTATGTACTGAGATTTAAAAACTGGTAATTCATCAAATGTAAAGAATGAAAAAGAAAATTTAAATGCTATCTTAACTGTTAAAAAATCACTTAATAAAGTTTAACGCCTATTGATGATAAAAACTCAACAATCTGTGGATACACGTGAATCTCCTTAACTATGTAAAGTTTATATCTCAAATACCTGAAATAAGTTATGATGAATTCCTTTTAATATCAGAAAAAATAAAAAGATGTACATTTTTTCTAGTAATATTTAATAAAGTAGCAGTGCTACTGAACAATTCTATAAGGAAAGAATTTTTTTTTAAAGAGAGGGAGACAGAGAAAGAGAGAGAAGATATGTCATTGTAGTCAGATGATATGATCATCTAAAAACCATACAAATCAACAAGATAACTATTCATTTTTTAAGAACTTAGCAATTTTGGGGTACAAATTTCACAAAAATAACAATAACATTTGTTCACACCAACATAAACTAACAGGAGATTATAATAAAAACTAGTGGCCTGGTGCATGAAATTCGTGCACTGGGGGTCGGGGGTGTCTCTCAGCCTGGCCTGCATCCTCTCCAATCTGAGACCCCTGTGGGATCGGGCCTAAACTGGCAGTCAGACAACCCCCTCGCAATCCGGGACTGCTGGCTTCTAACCACTCACCTGCCTGCCTGCTTGATCACCCCTAACCACTCTGCCTGCTGGCCTGATTGCCCCCAACTGCACCCCCCCCACCAGCCTGATCACCCCCAACTGCCCTCCCCTCCTGGCCTGATCACCCCTAACCGCCTCTTCCTTGGCCCCACCACCATGGCTTTGTCTGGAAGGACTTCTGTAAGGTCTCATGGTCTAATTAGCATATTATCCTTTTATTAATATAGATAGGATATGACATACTGCCATAACTATAACATATGTACCAGTATTACTCTATGAGAATACATACTTCATGCGATAGGAAGGCATCTAATACATTACATTGTATATGTTGTAAGTAGTAGAAAATACTGTATTCATAGCAATAATATACACCCTGTGACTTCCCTTCCTGATTTGGGAATGGTTCCCCAGTTCTTTGAACATTTCCTGGCCCCTAATGTATTTTTTTGTGTGTGTGTCATTCAGTGTAACTTTTTTACTGTTTATTGCACATGATTTGAGGTCTTTAATTTCTAACCACCAAAGATTCAAAGGACTATTTTTTCCATGAAGTTTAACATTAACATCAGTGAATTCATGTATTCATGTGTTTTTATTGTAAACATCTGAATTATTCACATTGTCATAGATCCTGAACTCATAAGCATGTACCATGCACAGGCTGGCAGCAAGCCAGGAAGCCACTCTGCAAGCAAACAGATACTCTGCATAAGGAGAAAAGTCATAGCACAACATTTAATGTCCAACCTGAGTCACCTCACAATGTTATATATATTGACTTCTTAATTCATATAGTATCAGGAACTCAACCGCTTGGTTGGTGACGGGGTTGACCTGGTTTCAGGAGGATCATTCCTGAAATAATTAAAGAAAGGAGGGCTCAATCTTTTCTTGGTTGCTTGCTCATCCCCAGCACCTTCATCTATCTTCTCATCCTCAGCTTCTTGGGCATCTTCTCCTTCACCTTCACCTCCTCCTTCTTCCTCCTTTGCATCCTCGAATTCTTCCTTGGCACCTTCTTCCTCTTCCTCTTCTTCCTCTTCCTCAGCCACTTCCTTCTCCTACTCCTCCTCTTCAGCTTCTCCTTTAGAGGGAGGTTCATCCTTAGCTTCCTAATGGTCTCCTCCACCTCGATCTGCTCCTCCTGGATGTTGCTGGTGTATTAAGAAGGGAAGGAGTGAGCGAACATCAAATAGGAGCTAGTCTGTAAACCACCTTAGGCAGATGGACCAAAGATCTGGGAATTCTGGGTGTAGCCACTGGCTATGCTTCCCACGCTGGTGAAACTGAACTGGGTCTCCTCACCTTCCAAGAGTTTCCTGTAAGCTGCAATGTCAATGTCCAAAGCCACATTGAGGAGGTCCTGGTATTCTTTTAAATATCATGCCATTTCACTCTCTGTACTTCTCAACTCATTTTCTAATTTGTTGATTGTGTCCTGCATAGCACTAACATTGGAGTTCTGCTTATCCTCCAGCTCTTGCAGCTGCTTTCCCAGAGCTTAGTGCATGCCCTGGCATGCTTTGATCTCCAGGGTCTTGGCCTTGAGCAGGTGGCGGCTATCAGACACCTCATCCTTGGTGGCACACACCCCATAGGTGTTCTTGGCAGTGCTCTTGGTCAGCATGGTGAGCAGCTCTTGTACCATTCTTCTGCATTCTGCATGTCCTTGGCAGCCAGCTTCTCCTACTGGGCACCGATGTCTTTGAGTGCTGAAGAGAGGTCGGACGTGGAGAACATGTCCATCTCCATGGAGATCTGAGCGTACTGGATCTGCACCTGCAGCTCAGTGATCTCCTCTTCATGCACCTTATTCAGAAAGGCAATTTAGTCCATCAGGCTGTTGATGCACTTTTCAAGCTCAGAGCCACCAAGAGCTGCCTCATCTGCACCTTTTCGCCTCTCTATCAGCCAGCCCTCTGCATCATCATGGTTCAGCACCTCTTCCTGGTAGCATGCCTGCAGGTTGCTCCCAGTCCCTTCCAAGCCCTGGGGCCTGCTAACCGCCCACTGTCCTCTCCTCGCCAGAGACTGGGCGCGGTGGGCTGGGGCACAGGCATCCCATTTTCATTAAAATGTTCAACCCCGGCCTGCTCCACCTGTGTCCACAGGCGGCCCCGGGCAGACAGTGATCCCAGAGACCCTGGCCACCCCCGCCTACCATGGTCCCTGATGGTGGCCTCGAGCCAGTGGGCAGCATCAGGCTCAGCCCACCTGGTCTGCCCGGACCCAGATGGCTGCCTGGACCCCGCGGACTGTGTCAGGCGCTGCCCTCCAGGCCTGCCTGGCTACCAATGGCTGCCTGGACCCCGTGGGCAGCATCAGGTGCTTCCCACACAGCCTGCCTGGTCCCAGATGGCGGCCTGGATCCCGCAGGTGGTGACAGGCGCTGCCCGCCATGCCTGCCCAACCCCAATGGCTGCCTGGACCCCGCAGGCGGTGTCAGACGCTGTCTGCCATGCCTGCCCGGTCCCTGATGGCGGCCTAGACCCCACGGACAGCGTCAGGCACTACCCGCCTGGCCTGCCCGACCCTATGGCAGCTTGGACCCCATGGGCGGTGTCAGGCGCTACCCGCCTGGCCTGCCCGGTTACCAAAGGCAGCCTTGACTCAGCTGGTGGCGTCCGGCACCGCCCACCAGGTGTGCTAGTCCCCTATGGAGGCCTGAACCCCGCGGGCGGCGTCAGGCGCTGCCTGCCATGCCTGCCAGGTCCCCAATGGTGTCCAGGACCCCCCAGGTGGGGTCAGGTGCTCCCCGCCATGCCTGCATGACCCCGATGGCAGGCTGGACCCCTGAGGCAGCGTCAGGCACTGTCTGCCAGGCCTGCCCAGTCCCGGATGGCGGCCTGGATCCCACAGGTGGCGACAGGCGCTGTCCGCCCGGCCTGTGTCATTACCGATGGCAGGCTAGATCCCGTGGGCATCATGAGGCGCTGTCCGCCAGGACTGCCCTGTCCGTGATGGCGACCTGTACCCCACAGGCGGCGTCAGGTGTTGCCCGCCTGCCTGCCTGGTTCTCCATGGTGGACTGGACCCTTCATCAGCGTCAGACACAGCCCGCACCTCCTGCATATGCACCTTTACCCAACATCTTTGTTGGGTTAATTTGCATATCACTCCTGATTGGCTGTAGGCATAGCAAAGGTACAGTCAATTAGCATTTTCTCTTTTATTAGTGTAGATATGTTGCATTAGAAAAAATAAATATATTAATTTTATAATAATTATTTTATTGCAGAACACATATTTGTGGGAAGAAAACAACTAAAGCTCTAAGAAAAGACTTAGGTGATTTAAATAATTAAATTCCTCATTCTTAAGGCATCCTAATATAACAAATATATAAATTTCCAAATTAGTGTAAAATTATAATGTAATATCAATCAACAATTTTGTGGTATCTATTTCATAATTTTTATAAAATCAATAAAAATTACTGTAGTAATTACGTGTAACAATGAAGACCTAAATGTAAAGATAAGCATTAAAAAGATTAATGATAAGGACTTCATCCACAAGTTGTTAAGATATAATTCAAAGCATAGTAATAAAAGCATTGTTTCATTAACACAATAAAAAACATATAGATCAGTTTTTTAAAAGAATAGAAAGCTCACAGTGAGACTCACCTATATGGGTTTTAATATACCATATAGATGGTATTACTAATCAATAGGGAAAAGACAGACTGTAAAGTAGAAGGTGCTAATATTGATTCCTTAGAAGAAAGAAACACAAAATTTGATCTTCACCTACTACCAACTACAAAGGTAAACTCCAATTTGAATATAAATGTAAAAAATAAAATTAACAAAAGAAAAAGTAGGTAAACATTGGTGACCTGGGGATCCCTGCTCTATCTCCTTATTTCCCTAGAAGGTGTTGCTTACCAATTTCTACATTGCCAGCACCTTCCTTCCATATTTCCTCTCTCCTCCTCCACCAACGACAATAACAGCCTGCTGAACGAGTAAGAAAAACAGCTGACTGAAGGAAAGGAGCCAGCCATCAACCCAGTTACATCCAAACTTCATTTTAATGCAGGAATGCCATAACAGCTAGAACCTACAACTGCTTTAGTCCACTTTATAGTAAACTTAATGAGAAAGGAATATTTCCCAAACCTGGGCAGAGGCAGATATTTTTCTTCATATAATTCATCACCTCCATCTGGGAAGTAATTATTATCCTATATAATAAAAGCCTAATATGCTAAGTGTACAGTCATCCAGTCTGCCGTTCAACAAATGATATGCTAATGCTGCTCAGCCACTTGCTATGACATGCATGTACCATCAGGGGGCAGACAGTTGACCGGTCGACCACTCGCTATGATGTGCACTGACCACCAGGAGGAAGACACTCCGACCGGTAGGTGAGCTTGCTGCTGGGGTCCAGTAGATTGGGACTGAGCAAGACGGGCCAAACACGCCCTGGAGACCTCCTGTGGTCCCTCTCCAGCTGGCTAACCTCCCACACACCTCCCCTCCCCAACCCCCGTCCCCAATCAGGCACCGGTGGGGTCCCTTGGCCTGGCCTGAGCCCTCTCACAATCTGGGACCCCTCGGGGGATGTGAAGAGCCAGTTTCAGCCTGATCCCACAAGCCAGGCTCAGGGACCCCAGTGGTGCATGAATTTGTGCACTGGGCCTCTAGTTTCTGATAAAACACTTGGGTAATTTTTGATATACCTAAATGAGATTAAGACATTCTGGAAAGTGAAGGTTGCCCTAACAGCTGAGTGAAACTCATAACATTATTTTAACAAAGATATATGCATTTTAATCTATTTTAACAATACTTATTTAGCAATTTTTACTTCCTGTAAAATGCCTTTCTAGGACAGAAACCTTTGAATATACTTTTTAAGGAACCTCTTCTCTTGTGAAAAGTTTGCAAAAATACTTTTTTTTTCTTTTTTTTTATTTTAGTTTGCAAAAATACTTGACCTGTGCTCCTAATCAATTTGTCTGAGAAGTTTGAACTAACAGAAACAGCAAGTTTAAACAACAAAAGTTGTTGTTTAGGACAATGATTGTTATGGGGATGGTACAGTAAATTAATGTGAAGGACATATATACTGATATCTATTCTATGCCAGAAACAATTGTGGGAAATGAGAGGTCCAAATAAAAATAAGCAATCTTTATATTCAAGAAGCTTATAGATCTGTATGGTAGATAACATCCAAACTGGATCTTTGGTTTTATTTCCTCTAGTAGGAACCCGGCATATGGAGGATACTAAGAAGTAGAAAAGTATGGCTGAAGACTGGCAGGCTCTATGCCCTCAGGTCCACTACAGATAATCTGAATACATTATCCTTTTGACCTCAGTGTCAGGCTATATTTAAACATTTATCTCTAGTTTTCATGTTCTTTGACCTATCCTAGATACCCTGTTTCCAGCCATCCAGGAAAATCTAAAAAACTTATATATGATCCCAATAGAAGACTGAATTTAATTACCCAATGTGTTATTTTCACATCATTCATCAAAATAGCTGTAGCTTCTTGTTATTTCATTTCCTAAACGCTCCAGAACTCAAGTACTAAATGCTTTAATTACTTTGCTGACTCAGGAGCTAAGGTCCTTTTCATGTGCATATTTTAGCTGTATCACAAAGTAGAAAAGGAGAGAAAGAGAGAGAGAGAGAGAGAGAGAGAGAGAGAGAGAGAGAGAGAGAGAGATTCAACTCAAGTGAGGAGAGTACCAACATGCCAGCTAAGATATGGTCTCTACATCCTGATAGCTCCCCCCAAAACAAAGAGTTTTTATTGTACATTATCTACTACGCTACAATGGTTAATACCATCACATTCACTCTTGCACACACGTGCGCACGCACACACAAAAACAAACAACAACAATTCTTTATTTAGAGAGTCTAGATGCAATATTTGGCTCTTCACAATTTTTCACAACCTCTCAAAGGGGCAGTATTTTTCAAGTGCTGGAGAAACTCATAACTTAAACTGGCTGGTCCCTCCCATCAAATTCAACCTGATAGAATCACTGTGAAAATGAAGTCTATAGTTCACGTAATTTTTACAATAGAAATACTTCAGGCATAACAATTATAAAATGTAAACTATTTTACTTAAAGAAAAACCAATTCTGAGAACACAGACCTGTCCAATACTCATGTCATTAAACATAGGTGACTCTATAAAATTTGCTCAAGTTTTTCAAGCCTTTGTAGAAATGAAAGAAAAGGAGAGTGAGTTAAAGTAAATGTGAACTGTAACTTAAATACTTAATTTGATATATTTTAAAGGTCATTTAAATTTTTTGAACCATTATTCCAAAAAGATTGCTTTGTGACTTACAAGAGAAAGTACATATACAGTAAGAATGAATTCACAGTAAGAATTTAAAAGTAATTCTATTATTATAGTATTTAAAATTATATCTTGACTGTTTTTATCTGCTGGCAAACTTACTATATTGTTATGAAAATTAATATAACCATTTAAAATGATTCAATGGAGTAAGCAACATGTGTTTTTATTAAAAACTAATGTCATGGCGCATGGATTCGTGCACATTGAAAGGACATTAATTAGAAGGAATATTTTTAATATCGCTATTCGCCCTTTCTCTATAATAGAAGTGTCAACCAAATTCACGATCAGCAATGACAGATTGAAACACACGCGTGAGATTGGCACCAGCGAGAGCTTTATAGGTACCACAAATTCACGAGTCAACTTAGCCTTTTGTCCTATATAATAAAAGCATAATATGTAAATCGACCGAACAGTGGAACAACCAGTCAGCAGGGGGTGGAGCCGGCAAGCAAGCGTCGACAGGCCAGCCAAGGTGCATGCTAGCGGGCAGAGGAAAGGGACAGTGATTGGGGGGCAGCGGCGACCACCAGCGGTGGTGGAGGGGTGATTGGGGGGTCAGGCCAGACACTCACCGGCCAGTGCCATCCCCTCATCAGCCCGCTTGTTCCCTCCCACAGAGGGAGGCCAGACTGCAGCTTAGGCCCGCTCCCTATGAGGAGTGGGCCTAAGCCGCCAGTTGGACATCCCCTGAGGGCTCCCAGACTGTGAGGGGGCACAGGCCGGGCTAAGGGACCCCACCCTGAGTGCATGAATTTTTGTGCACCAGACTTCTAGTATATATAGAATAAACTTGTTCACTTAGACCTGCTTTCTGATGTAGCTAAACTTTTTTCCAGCCCAGTGAAGCACCCCAACTTCTCTTTCAGGAAATTGTCAGCAACACAGTAGTAAATATCTACATGAAGCAGATTATTATTATAGATCTAGCAGGGAGAACAAAGGGTAAAATATTTAACTGCGGCAGTGTTTGACTATACTCTGCACAGTGAGAAAACCTGAAGTCATTTTCAAGGTTCACCATTTCTTATTTCAGTTGGGTCAAGTTTCTAAACTTTCTAAATCTCTGTTTTACAGCTAATGAAAAGAAAATAGGATTCTACCGAGTCTCCTATCTACCTACTCCAGGACTTCTGTGAGGAACAAATGAGAAGTGGCACGGGAAAAGGCTTCACAGACATTTGGTTAAAGTGTGAAATGTTTGCACGTGGCTATAAGCAAGTTGTGTTCCTGGGCTGAAGAAACTTCAAGGAGGCTAGTTGCTAGGGAGAGGAAGCTGGGCATTGCTACGTGACACCATTACCTGGTGCCCACAGCAACCTTTTCTGGGCTGGGCTGTGGGCCACATTTTGTGCCATGGGTCCCAGCAGCATCGGCTGGGACTTGGTGGGCTGTCGTTATGGGATGGTGGCAGGGCCTATGTCCCACTTGGGGGAAGTCCAGTGTTGTTTTGTCAGCGCCAGGTCCATGGTCCCATTTCTTTGTAAATGGCCAGTGCGCGTCATGGAAGCTCCTGTATTGAGCATCTGTGCCCTGGTGGTCAGTGTGCATCATAGTGACTGGTCAGACAGTCGGAGGGACACTTAGCATATTAGCCTTTTATATACTACTATGTAGATGAGGAGATTGGGCTCTTTTTACCATTTATCTTACTGTATGATTATGTTAATTTCTCTTGAATGCCCAGAGTAACATACAAAAACACTCTGAAGTATACAATGTTTAGTTTTATTTAACTGAATATTCACCATCAAATAATCCCCATCCACAAATATCCATATCAAACATCCATAAGGAAAACAAGGTTAGGTAACACATAACATCTCAATTATAACCAAAGAACTACAAACATGCAGACTGTATTTTTTATTTAAAAAATGTTTTTAAATTAGAAACCAATAACAAAAGTATAATGAATTCACATATATTTGAAAATTAACAAAAATGTTCAGCCGAAACCGGTTTGGCTCAGTGGATAGAGCGTCGGCCTGCGGACTCAAGGGTCCCAGGTTCGATTCCGGTCAAGGGCATGTACTTTGGTTGCGGGCACATCCCCAGTAGGGGGTGTGCAAGAGGCAGCTGATCGATGTTTCTCTCTCATCGATGTTTCTAACTCTCTATCTCTCTCCCATCCTCTCTGTAAAAAAATCAATAAAATATTTTTTTTAAAAAACGTTCAAAACAATTCATTGATCAAAGAGAAAATCTTAACAAAAATTAGAAATTATTTGGTATTGAATATTTAAAACACGATGTATCCCACCAATACAAATTATTGAATACTTACATTTAGAAAAGAAGTAAAAATCAATGATTCAAGTATCCATGTCAAGAAGTTAAGAAAATAAAAATAGAATTAAATGATAGAAGTGATACAAAGAAAGAGTCAAGAACTAATACCCTAAAAAACAATGCAATAATAGAGAAGATAAAAACAAACCAAAAAAGGTGGTATGTGTGTGTGGGGGGGGGTGGGGGGGTATCATCTGTAATCTACTCTCTTGGCAAATTTCCAATATTCAATACAATATTAATAACTGTAGTCATCATGCTATATATTCGATATCTACACTTATTCATCCTACACAATTGCAACTTTATAAACTTTGACCGAGAGGTCCCAATGTCTCCTATGTCCCCACTCCTGTTAAAACCCTAGTTCTCCTCTCTGCTTCTATGTATTAGACTTTTTAAGATTCCACATATGAGTGAGAGCATGAAGTGTTTTTCTTTCTGTGTCTGGCTTATTTCACTGAGCATAATGATCTGCAGACTAGAGTAAGCACATAACTATGCATATGTATTATCAAATCATCATGTTGTACACCTTAAATATAACAATTTGCATTTAAAAATAAAATGAAAAGTGGTTTATTGTTACTTTGCTTCTGACAAAGATAGAGTAATTCCCTCATGAAACTGCAAAAGAGATGAAAAGAGGAAGGAAGGAAGGAAGGAAGGAAGGAAGGAAGGAAGGAAGGAAGGAAGGAAGGAAGGAAGGAAGGAAGGAAGAAAAGTAAGGGAGAGAGGGAGGGAAACAAAAAAAATAACAGTTTACAAGACTGGGAACAAATGAGGTGACACAACTATTGTGACTGCTATAGCTTATTGGCTTGAGGGAGTTTCTAGACTACAGCACACAGAGGAGGAAGTCAGGTAGAGCCAGCAGATTACGAGGCTTGACAAGATAGAGCTGAGATTTTGGAGAGAACTGAAGGCCAGAGTTTACAGAATTTAGTACCATAGAGGAGATCACACTACACAGAGAGAAAACTCTGAAAACATGCAGATAAGTGCCCTCAGTAATCAGCAGAGTACTGATCAGCACATGTGTGTGGGAAAACCATCCAAAGCCAGAAAAAGAACTACATAATTGAGTCAAGGTAACAGTGTCTGATATCTACACAGGCCAAGAATTGTACCTTTTCCCACACTAGATAGCCTCAAGATTGATGGGTCAGTGGGTAATGCAAAGAAGTTTGTATCAGTAGTGAGAAATAATTATCTATAGAGTGATAGATGTTTAAGTCCCTCCAAAAAGAAAGAACACAGGCTCAAAAAAATAAAACTTTTCCAATGAGCTTAACTGCATCCCAGAACAAAGCTCAAGAAGATTTATATAAATACAAAAATACTTAAAATCCAACAAGGTAAAATTCACTATGTCATCCAAAGATTATTAGTCATGCCAGAGAGCCAAACAAGCTTATACAATAATAAGAATAATCAACAAATCAAAACCAATGTAAAACTGAGGTAGATATAAGAATTAATAAAGAACATTTCAAACTTTACTATAATTACATTCCATATGTTCAACAAAGAATGTAGAGACATCAAAGACATAAAAAATCAAACTTTGAGAGGAAAACTATAATGCTTAATATTTAAATTACACTGGATGGAACTGATGGCGGATTAGACATTATAGAAGTAAAGGATAATAAACTTTAAAGCATAATATAGGAACTATTCAATATGAAACTCACATAGAGAAAATTCAACTAATAAAATAAAAAGCATGTCAGTGAGTTTAGCTGTATGACAAGTTCAAAAATCCTGACACACATTTAAGTGGAATCCCAAAATAGAGAGGAGAGAGAGGGGAAGAAAAATATATTTGAAGAAATAGTGATCATGATTTTTTTCCCCAATTTTAAAGAAACTACATGTCCACAGACCTAATAAGCTCAACAAACTCCAACTACAAGACCATGACAAAAACCACAACAAAACACAAAATTATTTGTTCACCAGTTTATTTTTGTTCTTAGATTCCACATATGAGTGAGATCATGTGATACTTGTCTCTCTGATTAGCTTATTTTTCTTAGTGTAATACTCTCTAGGGCCCTCCATGCCATCTCATAGAGTAAGGGATCATTCTTTCCTACTGCTGCATAGTATTCTATGGTGTAAATGTAGCACAGTTTTTTTATCCACGTATCTACTGATGGGCAGTAGATACGTGGATAAAACGTATTGGGTTATTTCCAGATGTCAGCTATTTTGTAAGCACTACTATTAACATAGGGGTGCATATGTTCTTTCTGATTGGTATTTTGTGTTTCTTAGGATATACTCCCAGAAGTGGGATCATTGGATCAAATGCCAGTTCCAGTTTTAATTTTTTAAGGAAACTCCATACTGTTTTCACAGTGGCTGCACCCCCACCTGCAGTGTACTTGGGTTCCTTTTTTTCCACATCCTCACTAGCACTTATCATTTGTTGATTTGTGGGTGATAGCCATTCTGATATGTGTGAGGTGATACCCCATTGTCATTTTAATATACATCTTTCTGATGATTAGTGACTTTGAGGAGCATTTTTTCATATATCTTCTGGCCATCTGTATGTCCATTTTAGGTCCTTTGCCCATTTTCAATTGGATTGTTTGTCTTCCTTTTGTTAAGTTGTTTGAGTTCCTTATATATTTCAGATATTAACCCTTTATTAGATGTATCATTGGCAAAGTAGATCCAGAGATATAGAAGCATGGAACAGACTGTCAAATATCAGAGGGAAGACTCGGGTAGGTGGGAGGGTGAGAAGAGATGAACCAAATAACTTATATCCATATATGCATAAACCACAGACACAGACAACCATGTGGTGAGGGCCTGGGTGGGGGGCAGGTGTGGACTAGAAGGGGACAATGAGGGGAAAAGGGGACATCTATAATAATTTCTACAATAAAGATAAATTTTTAAAAAAGAAACTAGAAGAAAACAACACATAATTAAACTTCTCAGAACCAATTAAAAAGAAAAATATTAAGAGCAGTCTAAGGACCAAAAAGCACATTATGTAAGCAGGGACAAAAATAAAGATGACATCAGAATTCTCATAAAAAAATGTCTAAGTAAAAGACAGTGAAAGACCATTTTAAAGTACTAAAAGAAAACAAACTGTCATCTTAAAATTCTACATGCAGTAAACATATCTATCAAAAATAAGGCTAAATAAACAAATTTCAGATACACATAAAAAGCTGAAAAGATTTTTAATCAGCAAAATCACACTATAATAAATGATAAAGGGAGTCCTTCAGGCAAATGAAAAATTATACTAGATGCACATTCAGATCTACACAAATTAATGAAAAGCCCTAAGAGGAATAATTACAGTTACATATATAATATTTTTATTATTTTCATATGTTAAAAAGAATTATTTAAACAGATAATACTATAGTATGGAATTTATAAGTTATATAAAAGTAAAATGTATGCAAATGATAGCTTGTAACAGTATATCTTAACATAAACCAATGTAAAGCTGAGGTGGCCATCTTATATCAAAGTAGGTTTCACTTGTAAATTCACTTTGGTCATTAGTTAGAGAGCAGGCTGGCAACTCTGGGGGGAAGGGTTTGGGGAAGGTATTGATGAAAAGAGAAAAAAAGAGGGGAAGGTATTGATGAAAAGAGAAAAAAAGAGAGACAGAATTAAAAAAGAGACACAGTAGTGTGGTGATTATAGGTGGCAGGGGGTGGGTGGAGGTGGAAGAAGGTATAGAGAGGATAAATGGTAATAGAAAAAAAACTATCCTATATAATCCTATATAATAAAGAGGTAATATGCAAATTTACCATCACTCCAACACACAAAATGGCCATCCCCATGTGGTCAAAGATGGCCGCCCTCATGTGGACACAACATGGCCACCACATGATGGCCAGCAGGGGAGGGCAGTAGTAGGCGATCAGGCCAGCAGGAAAGGGCAGTTAGGGGTGACCAGGCCTGTAGGGGAGGGCAGTTGGGGGCAACCAGGCCTGCAGGGGAGGACAGTTAGGGGTGACCAGGCCTGCAGGGGAGGGCAGTTAGGGGTGACCAGGCTGGCAGGAGAGGACAGTTAGGGGTGACCAGGAGAGCAGGGGAAGCAGTTGGGGGTGAGTGTGACGGCAGGGGTAGGCAGTTAGAGGCAACCGGGCCAGAAGGGGAGCAGTTAGGCTTCGATCAGGCTAGCAGGGGAGTTGTTAGGGGGTGATCAGGTTGGCAGGCAGAAGGGGTTAGGGGCAATCAGGCAGGGAGGCAGGCAAGCAAGTGGTTGGGAACCAGCAGTACCAAATCTGAGGGGTCCAAGATTGGAGAGGAAGCAGGCTGGGCTGAGGGACACCCCCCCCCAAGGACACGAATTTTGTGTACTGGGCCTCTAGTATATTATAAAAGCCTAAGCAACCATTTGACCATTTGGTAGCTATGATGTGCACTGACCACCAGGAACAGACATTCCAACCAGTAGATTAGCTTGCAGCTGCGGTCTGTCCAATTGGGACTAGGCGAGACGGGCTGGACATACCCTGGAGCCCTTCTGCAATCCTTCCCTGGCCCCGATTGTATACTGGTTGGCCTGGCCTGCGCCCTCTCACAATCTGTAACCCCTCATGGGATGTCTTCAGGCCAGGCCAAGGGTCCCCACTGGTACACAAATTCATGCACTGGGCCTCTAGTAATAATAAAATAAAATAAAATAATAAAATAAAATGTAGATTTCTTATCAACACATATTACCAGGAATAAAGTAGGTCATTTCATATTGATAAAAGGGCTAATTCATTAAGAAGGACACAGAAATCATAAACCTTTAAATAACTAGCATCAGTGATTCAAATATCAAAAAGCTAAAAAAAAAATAGAAAATAACAGAACTGCAAAACAATTTAGATAAATGCACAGTCACAATCATAGAGTTCAATACAATGTCTCAATAATTAATAGAATAAGTAGACATAAAATTGACAGGGATATAGGAGATATTCATAGTGTGATTAACCATCTTGACTTATTTGACGTTACAGGACACTAATCCAACTACGACAGAAGCAGAATACACATTATTTCCTGGATACCATGGCACAATTATCTGAATAGACTAATTCTGGGTGATAAAACAAGATTACATATTTTTAAAAGATTCAAGTAATATAAAATATGTTCTCTAACCATAATGGTTAGAAATTAGTAACAAAAATATATCTGGAATATCCCCAATTATGTAAAAACTGCTTCTAAATAACACAAGCAAAAAAAAAAAAGAATTCCCCCAAAATTCCAAAGTATTGTGAACTAAATAAAAATAGAAACAAGACATAACAGAATTTATGAAATGTCACTAAAGACATACATGAGGATAAATGTATATAGGACTAAATGCCTATATAAGAAAAGGTGAAATAGAAAACTTAAACATATTTTTAAAAAATAAATTAATTCAAAATTCATTCTTTGAGATCAGTAAAATTGATAAGCCTCTAAACAGACAATTCAGGAAGATGTCAACTGTCAATATCTGAAAAAAGAAAGGTGATATCACTAAAGGTTTTTCAGATACTACAATAAAATGAGAAAATACACCCAAACTATTGTATTAAATTTAACAATTCTTATGAAATCATACTTTGAAAGACCCAATTATCAAAAAACTTACTCATGAAAAAACAAATTGAACACATGTGCATATACATATTTCAATTTACATATTATTTATAAATTTACATATAATTTAAATTTAATGTTAAACATATATTATTTATAAGCCATGTTAAAAATAAATGAATAAAATAGAAATAAATTTAAATATATGTGCATGTATAATTGAATTTGTAGTTAAAAACTTTTGCACAAAAAGGAACTCCAGACACAAATTAGTTCACTAGTAAATTCTACCAAACACTTCAGAAAAAAAATAATACCAATCATAAACAAATTCTCTAGAAAATTGAGGACAGATTATGTTGTTATTCATTCCTGACTCTATCATTATCCTAATGTTAAAACCAGATCAACATTACAAGAAATTATAATTCTGTATCCCTCATGAACCAACATGCAAAACTTTGAACATAATTTAACTGAGTACAATAATTTACAAAAAGAATCATCCTACCTAATAAAAGAGTAATATGTAAATTGGCCATACCTCCGCTACACCCACAAGCCACACCCACCAGCCAATCAGAGCGAGTATGCAAATGAACTCAACCAAGATGGCTACAGCCACAGAGAGCAGGAGGGAGGCTTGGGTTTCCCAGGCAATGAAGGAAGCCAAGCTTTCAGCCTGCCCTTGCCGGCCTAAGCCTCCACTCAAGGCTACAAAGTTTCAATTATAGAAGGTAAACAAATCCAAACATAAATGGCGGCAGCCACGGAGTGAGCAGGAGGCTTGGCTCTGCTCCAGGCTACAAAGTTTTAATTGTAGAAGGTAAATAAATTCCAGATACCAGGGCCTCCGCTTGGGTCACCAGGGGGCATGGCTGGCCTGCAAACAACCACAGGCCCCTTGTTCAGGCCGCCCCACGCCCCAAGGGAACCCCACCCTGATCTGGGACACCCTTCAGGGCAAACCAGCTGGCCCCCACCCGTGCACCAGGCCACTATCCTATCTAATAAAAGAGTAATATGCAGATTGACTATCACTCCAACACACAATATGTCTGCCCCCATGTGGTCAAAGATCCTGCCCCTATGTGGACACAAGATGACCACCACAAGATGGCCAGCAGGGGAGGGCAGTTGGGAGACACCAGGCCTGCAAGGGAGGGCAGTTGTGGGCGATCAGGCAAGCAGGGGAGGGCAGTTGGGAGAAACCAGGCCTGCAAGGGAGGGCAGTTGAGAGGGACCAGGCCTGCAAGAGAGGGCAGTTGGAGGCGATCAACCCTGCAGGGGAGGGCAGTTAGGGGTGACCAGGCCGGCAGAGGAGGGAAACTGGGGGCAAACAGGCTGGCAGGGGAGCAGTTAGACATCAATCAGGCTGGTACGGGAGTGGTTAGGGGGTGATCAGGCTGGCAGGCAGAAGCGCTTAGGGGAAGTCAGGAAGGCAGGCAGGTGAGCAGTTGGGAGCCAGCAGTCCTGGATGGTGAGAGGGATGTCCGACTGCCCATTTAGGCCTGATCCCAGTCGGACATCACTCAAGGGGTCCCAGATTGGAGAGAGTGCAAGCTGGGCTGAGGAACACCCCCCCCCCCAACCCTGTGCATGAATTTCGTGCACCGGGCCACTAGTATATTAGAAGCAAATTATATTTATTTTGGTAATGCAAGCTTAGATTAATATTTTAAAAGGACTTAATATAATTCTCCAAATTAAAATATTAAAAAATAATATCAATAGATGTAGAAAACTATTTGACAAATTCAATTTTCATCACTTTTTTTTAAATTTTAAAATCTCAGGCAAGAAGAAATTCTCAACCCAATAAAGATGATCTATATAAAAAAAAAAAAGAAAAACTATAGATAACATTATACCTAATCATGAAAGAGTGAATAATTTTCTCCTAAAATTAGGCAGAAGAATAAGAGATCCACCTTCACCATTTCTATTCAAAATTATACTGGAGGTTTTAGCCAAGGAAATAATGCAGGAAAATAAATGAAAGCATTTAGAATAAAAATGAAGAAGTAAAATTATTTTATTTGCAAACAACATGATGTATGCAGAAAATCTGATGGACTCTACAAAAATGCCTCAAGAATTGGCAAGTGAATGTTTCAAAGTTGAAGGATATTTAATCAATACACAAATATCAATTGTATCTCTTACTCTAACAAAGTAAAATTAAAAACAGGAAGTTCAAACCAATCCAATTTTCATTAGCAAGAGACTATTACAAATGAAAGTAACCATATTACAGATGAAGAAGATAGGAACACAGGGAGTTCATTTAAATAACTTTGAAGATGGTGCTTTGACTGAAATCTATAAGATTAAAGACAAAAAGACTGCTGATAAACATTGTATACCTCTGGTAAATGTGTTTCTTATAGGACATGGGTTACCAATTCTGAAACTACTTTATACGTATGCTAAGTTTGAAATATACGAGGTGAGCCAGGAGTATTTTATAATGCCAGAAGGTAAGAAAGTATACAAAAATATATGTATGTTTAAGCCCTGCAATGTGGAAAACATGACAAAGGATGCAGAAATTGACTGAAATACTTTTCAATGACTAAAGCCAGACAAATTTGAGGAACATAGTAAATAAAGTAATATTGAATTATAGGCCAAATATATACAATAAATATCAATGAGTCCTTTGACTAAACCGGAAATATTATATAAATCTCCTATACAGAAAAATTCCAGGCAATTTATATGTATACTCTGCTCTCAAGGAAGTTGGATATAACTTTACTCTGTCAGTATGGGCTGCATATGATGATTTTCTTCCAAAAGTATATACAGTATGGAAATGGGGGTGAAAAAACAAAACCAAAAATAAAACTTTACAGTGTAGAGACAAATATACCTCAAGCCAGGTGATTAAGGTTAATATCAAAAGTGAAGAGGCAATTCAATAGTTTTAAACCTGATATAATGTGATAAAAATGACATTTTATCTCCTTGTCTTCTTACTGAAAGTTATAATCACAGCCTGAGGAAAATACCAGACAAATCCAAATTAAGAGACATTCTACACTATTCCTGACCAACAATGCTCAAAACTGTTGTCAACAAAATAAGAAACATCTAAAAAACTTTTACAAGAGAGTCATAAAGAAACATGAATAATAAATTATTTTCAATGTGAAAATGACAGAAAACATATATTAGGGGAAAACTTTATCTGAATAAAATATAAACTTGAGTTAATAACATACCAATATTAATTCATTAATTATGAGAAAAATGCATCATAATAATGTGAAATGCTAATAGTAGGGATAACTGTTTGTTGGATATATGAGAATCATCTGTATTACCTTTATAATGATTCTATAAAAATAAAAGTGTTCTCAAATAAAATATTTAAGACAAAGAAACAATACCAAAGACAAGTATATGGGAGGCAACCTGAAAGATCTTCCACAACTAAACATGCATTAATATCGGCAACAAAATAAATAACACTACCTTTGGGCTTTAACCTGAAGAATAAAATAAATATTTATGAGTCTTGACATAAATAAATGATTAAATAAATGAGGATTCTGTCAGAGTAAAATGACATACTGTTTTACCAAAAATAATTTTCATAATGAGAAAGAATATACTGTAAGGTGATGATACAAAGTATAATACAGTAAATATATAAACCAGTAACAGTCATTTATTATTATCAAGGAGTATGCACTATACATAAATGAATGTGCTCTACTTTTATACACCAGGCAGTTCAGTAGGTTTGTTTACATAGACATCATGACTTACAACAGCAATGACATCACTAGGTAATAGGAATTTTTCAGCTCCAATAATCTTATGGGACTACTGTAAACACAGTTCATCATTGACCAAAACATTGTTAATGTGGAAGTAGCTGTAAATGTATATTCAAAGAACAGTGGAGCACCTGAAATATATAAAGCAAAAGTAAATATCAACAGATCTAAGGGATTCAGAGATGACATAAAATAACTGTAGAAGACTTCAACACCCCACTCCCAGATTTACATTAATTATCCAGACAGAAAGTTAAAAAAGAAAGAACAGAGCTGAATAGCATTATAGACCAAGTAGACCTAGCTAGCATAGATATATATAACATTCAATCCAATAGAAGAAAAATAGGCATTTCTCTCAAGGACATAAAGAACTTTCTCCAGGCTAGATCAAATGTTAGGCCACAAAATGAGTCTTAATAAATTTAAGAAGACTGAAATTCTATCCAGTATCTTTTCTGACCACAGTGGTATAAAACTAGAAATCAGTAATCAGAGGGGAAAAATATATATCAAAAAGGTAGAAATTAACACATTCCTGAACAATAAAAGATAAAAAAATTAAAAGGAAAATCAAAAGATATCTTGAGACAAATGAAAATGAAAATATAATGTACCAAAATTTGTGGAATAAAGCAAAGTAAGTTTTAAGAGGAAAGTTTATAGAGATAAATGCAAATTTATTACAGTTATCTACATTTATATTAAAAGTCTCAAACAAACAGTATACACTTCAAGGAACTAAGGAAACAAAAACAAATTAAGCCCAAAGTTAGCAGAAGAAAAGAAATAACAAACATCAGAGAAGAGAGACTAGAAAAACAATATAAAATATTAACAAAGTATGACAAACAAAATTAACAAAACTTTGGCTAGACTAAGAGAAAAGAGAAAACTATTTAAAATGAAAGAGGAGACATTACAACAGATACCATAGGAAAAAGAAATCATAAGAGACTATTATGAACAATTATAGGTATGAACAAGTTGGATGACCTTATTGAAAAATTCCTAGAAATATATAAACTACTAAAACTAAATCATGAAGAAATGGAAAGTCAGAACAGATCATTAAGGAAATTGAACCAGTAATCCAAAATCTCCCAAAAATGAAAAGGTAGGACCACATGGTTTCACTGGGGAATTCTACCAAATTCTTAAAGAATTACTATCAATCCTTCTGAAATTCTGCCAACAATTAAAGAGGAGAAAATACTTCCAAACTCATTTTTGAGGCCAGATTTGCTCTGATACCAAAGCCAGACAAGTACACTATAGAAAAGAAAATTTTAGGCTGATATCTCTGATAAACATAGATATAAAATACTAAAATTTTATATATATATATATATATATATATATATATATATATATATATATATATAGAACCCTAATATGCAAATAGACCCAACGGTGGAACAACTGAACAACTGGTTGCTATGATGTGTGCTAACCACCAGGGAGAGCACGCAGAACATGGCCGACATCGGCAGCAGGTGGCACAGCACAGACCATGGCGGGTGTCGGCTACAGCGGGATGGTGGAGCAGCAGGGGCGTTAGATCAAAGCAGGGCGCCAGTCGTTGTCATCAGGGTAAGCCTCTGGTGGTTACTGAAAATTCTTTGCTCCCACTCACCACGGTCCCACCCAGCTCACACCTGCTACTAGTGCAGGCCTTGCACATACCCGCTGCTGGTGCCAGAGCCACCTCCTACACCTGCTGCTGGTGCCTGGTGCTGGTCCCGATTGCTCGGTGCCATCAGCGGGTATGAATGGTGGCTGCCAGCCCTGATTGCTCCTCAGGGCTTCTCCACCTCCCCCTGCTCCTGAGGGGAGATCAGGGCAGCAGCCCTGACTTGCTCGCACCCACTGATAGTGCAGGCCTCGCTCACACCCGCTGCTGGCCCCAGACTCAATTGCTCCACGCTATCAGCAGGTGCGAGTGGGGCCAGCATTGTCAGTGCATGGGAGCAGTGGTGGCAGGAGCGGGGCTGCTAGCAGACAGGGGACCGGGTGCTTTGGTGGGAGGAGCCGGGTGGGGGCTCAGAGAATGGGCCAAGACCCACCCCTGTGCCCACTGCAGCCCCACGGCCCACAGTTCCTTTCAAGGTGTACAAATTTGCGCATTGGGCCCTTAGTGATTATCTATACATATATATATATATTTATATATAATATATATATATATGTAATCACATATATTTATATATATATAAAGAGGTAATATGCATTATATATATATTTATATATAATATATATATATGTAATCACATATATTTATATATATATAAAGAGGTAATATGCAAATTAGGCCAGGGCTCCATAATGGGTCACGACGAGACAGGAGGAGGTTGCATGCGCTGGCTCGGGCAGCCCTGGAGCAGACACAGGCAGGGGGGTGGAGGGACACTGTGAGTCAGGTGCGGGTCCCAGCCCCCCGTGGGGTGCCTCCTCGCATGATTTCAATCACGCACCTGTCCTAGTAATAATAATAAACAAAAAAAGAACTAGCAAACCAATTCAACAGTATAAGAGGAACATACACTATGATCAAGTGGGATTTATCTCCGGCATTCATGGATGGCTCAACATGTATGCACATCAATTAATGTAATACACCAAACTAACAGAATAAAGGATAAAAATCTTATAATTATCTCAGTAGATGCAGAAAAAAACATTTGACAGAATTCTACATCCTTTCATGATAAGAAACTTTCAACAAATTAGGTAAAAAAATGTAGCTTAATATAATAAAAGCTCTATATAACAAGCCCACAGCTAGCATCATACTCAATGGTGAAAGGCTGAAAATGTTTCTCATAAGATCAGGACCAAAACAAAGATGTCCACTCTCAACACTTGTATTCAATAAAGTACTGGAAGTCATAGTCATAGTAATTAGACAAGAAAAAAAATAGGCATCCAATTTAAAAAGAAAGAAGTAAAACTGTCTCTGTTTGTACATGACATAATCATATATATAGAAAACCCTAAAGATTCCACCACAAAAACTGTTAGAACAAATCAACAAATCAACATAGAAAATCAGTTGTGTCCTGGTCGGGTAAGTCATTTGGTTGGAGCATTATCCTGTACACCAAATAGTGGTGGGTTTTATTCCTGGTAAGGGCACATACCCAGGTTGCGGGTTCAATTTCAAGTTGGGGCATGTGTGGAAGGTGACCCATCGATGTTTCTTTCTCATATCAACATATTTCTCTCTGTCTCTCTGTTTCTCTCTCTCTTTCTCTTTTCCTCTGTCTAAGATCAATAAGCATGTTCTCAGGTGAGGATAAAAAAAGAGAGACAGAGAGAACAAAAAGACAGGACAGACATGGAGAAAAGATTTGTAAATCACACATCTGCTAAAGAATGTATATCCTGAAAATATAAAGAATACTTAAAACTTAACAATAGAAAACAACCCAATAAAAATTGTAAATCTCTATTGGCTCACCACAAAAATAATATATATACACACACATACACATATTTTAAAATAAACATAAGAAAAGATACACTGATCACTAGTTATGGCAGAATTGCAAATTAAAAACAAGATTATATACCACTATACACTAGTAGAATTGCTGAAATAAATAAACTGACAATTTTAAATGGTAGTGAGGAAACTGAGCAATAAGAACTGCCTTCCACTGATATTTGGAACACTAAATATCACAACTTTAGAAAATAGTTTGCCAGTTTCTTCTCAATTTAAACATATACTGACCATGTGATTATTTCTACTCCTAGAAAATTACCCACATGAATTAAAAATTTATGTTCACAAAAACTTGCATATCAATGCTTTCTAACACCTTTATTTATAATTGCCAAAAAAACTAAAAAAACAACTCAAATGTTCTTGAACAGGTAAATTGGTAAGCAAACATAGGTACCTCCATCTAATATACTACTAGTTAGAATTTAAAAAGCGGCACCAAAATGGGTGAATCTTAAGTGCATTTTTTTTAGTAAAAGAAAAACCACTTATAGACACCTAAATTATGTATGAATATAATTGTATGAAATTCTGAAAAAGGAGAAACTATAGGGATGACAAACAGATCAAATGTTGTGAATTTTAGGATGATGGAACAGTTCCATATGGTACTGTGGTGGTGGGTACATGCAGGACTCTGTAATGATCAAAATCCATAGAATCACACATCAGTAGAAGTGTGTTTTACTATATGCACATTTTTTAAAAAATCCTCTAAGTTGTTCAGAGAAGTCAGGATAGGATATAGATTGTTTAAATGGGTCTGTGCCATAAATGTAGGACATAAACTCACTGAAGAAAGTGAGAACAAAGGAAGTGTCCCAAAAAATTTTCAAAAACCCTTGTTTTGCCAGATATTATAAGGCAAAAGGGGGAAAATGTCTGTAAAATATCTTTCTAGTATTCTTCAAAAGTGCCAAGACCATGAAAGACAAGGAAAGACCACAAAAAGGTCCGAACGGAGGATACTAAAGGGACGGGATGACTAAATGCAATAAGCAGTCTCCTGGTTTGGATTCTGGAACACAAAAGGAAATTGGGGGAGGGGGGTGACAAAATCCAAATAAAGTCTCTAGTTTAGTTAATAGTATCGTACAAATGTCATTTTTTAATTGTGATAGATGTATTGTGCCTATGCAAGATGTTAACATTAGGGAAAGCTCGATGAAAGCAGTCTAGGAATCGGGAAGAAGCAGCTTGGGGTCCGTTTGTGAAGGTTTTATTTATTTATTATTTTTAATGAGAAGCTAAACAAGGTTATTTTCTATTCTGCAACCAAATAGGCAAAGTGGGTTTCAATAGCAAAGCAGTATGAAGATTTCTTAGCTTTTAATTAAAAATAAAGATCATGCCCTAACATGTTTGGCTCAGTGGATAGAGCCTTGGCCTGTGGACTGAAAGGTCCCAGGTTCGATTCCGGTCAAGGGCATGTGCCTTGGTTGCGGGCACATCCCCAGTAGGGGGTGCGCAGGAGGCAGCTGATCGATGTTTCTCTCTCATCGATGTTTCTAACTCTCTATCCCTCTCCCTTCCTCTCTGTTAAAAGTCAACAAAATATATTTTAAAAAATAAATAAATAAGTAAAGATCATTCTCACTACAATAGGGAAAACAGAGTTGGAAAGACAAGCAATAGTGAAATAAATTATAAAATAAAGCTATATTGAGAATTTTACTATATTGAGCACTCCCCAATCTTTTAAACTGGTATTAATGGACATTATTCCATTGTAATAAAAATGACAACACAAGATTTCACTTTTCTCGTCCTCACTCGATTAATTTTGATTCTGGTACACAGGCATTATAAAGTTCCCATGAATTATAGCAAATGAAGGCTGGGATTTCAGAGATTCCGTTAAAACTTCTTTACTAACAGAAAGCTGAGGCCTAACAAGGTAGAGTCATGTGTTTGAGATGAGCAGGAGGTAATCAGTTTTAGTGACTCCTGGCCCAGTGCTCTTTCACCAGCAGCGCCTGCCAATTAGGCAGAAATGCAGGCTGACCACCTGGCTGCATTTCGTGCAGATGCTATGGGTTTGGGGCACATTTAGCAAAGGACACAGTGGGACTGGACAAACTGTCTGACCGTTGCTCCTCCTGGTCTCTGGAGGAGTGACAAGATGTTATTACTGCTGATTTGTATTTCGTGAGTGAGACTTCTTTAATATATATCTATTAGAGGCCCAGTGCACAAAATTCGTAATTGAGGATTCCCTCAGCCTGGCCAGGACCCAGCCTGGCTTCGCCTGGGCCAGCCACAGCCACTGGGGACCATGGGTGGGCAGCTTTGCCTGGGCTGCAGTCCCCGGGACTGAGGGCGGGTGGCTTGTCTCTCTCCCAGGCCTCAGGCACAGGCACTGGCACCCGGGACCATGGGGCGGGTGGCTTGTCCCTCTCCTGGGCCACAGCCCCAGCTGCTGATGCCCAGGACCACGGGGCGGGCGGCTTGTCTCTCTTCCGGGCTGCAGCCTGGCTGGTCCCCATTCCTCTCTCCCCAGTTTTGAGTGTCTGAGCCATTACATGAAGCCATGAGGGAATGAAGGCATGAGGGCGTGATGACCATTTGCATATTAGCTCTTTATTATATAGGATACTGGACAGCGATTGTTTTTGCCTGCTTAGCACACTTGATCTCTTCTCTAAGTAACAGTGATTCTCTTTTTCTTCCTTTTGGGGATTGCTTCTGACTGAGTTTCTGACGGGACTGCTAGTCACAGTAGCCTGTCCCTCAAGTCTGGGATTGTCATTCAGGAAGGGAAAAGCAAAGCACTACACCTCCCTCGATACCTGCTTTATGACAGATAGGTCTTTCCAAGACTTTGCGAAATTAGAAGTGAATGGATGGCCCTTCTTCCCATGCATCAGGACCTATATGTACACAAGTCCCACTGGTGGTTACACCTCCCACCATGCAGAGCAATCTAACAGGCAGAGGCCAAGATGACAAGCAGAGAGACAGGAATCATCAGAGCTACAGTTCCCCCAGGGACAGACCCAGAGACAAGGAGGCCAGGGAGACTAGTTTATTTGGAAAGTCAAAGGAATACTAATAGGGGAATGTGATAGTGAGCCAGGGAAGAAAAGGCAGGCAATGAAGAGAAAGCTGCACTGCTGTGGATAACAAACAACCCAGCAGTGAAATCAATGCCTTCTGGACAGAGACACTGGCCTTTGGAGAGCGCTGTCTCTCTGGCTCTGAGGGAAAACAAAGCATAAGCAGAAGATTACTTAGCAAGGATGGATCAGAACAAGAGGGCTGGCCCATTGGATTCCCATATATAAATCTTCAGGGTGGGCAAGCAGGAGCAACCATCACCAAGGCAGAGAATATGTGCCCTGGCCCATGACTCGCTAAGCTGTCTCCTCTCAAACCCCTTATATTTCTCTCTCTTCTCTCTCTCTCTCTCTCTCTCTCTCTCTCTCTCTCTCTCTCTCTTTCTCTCTCTCTCTCTCCCTCTTTCTAATAACTCCCAATGATAGGTTACTATGTATCTGGAATTGTCCAAAGAACTTAACATACATTATCTTGTTACTCCATATTACTCCATCTTCCAACCAGCCTATGACTTACATACCACCACTAGCATTGCCCTCTTACAGAAGGGACACTGCTGTATAAGAGAGTATCACAGCATGTGTGTAAGTATCAGTAAGTGTTTTGGCGTATTTTTGTTAGGTATCAACAGCATGCCCTATCATTTTCCTTCCACATAACTCTCATTTTTAATTTTTATTTCACCTCTTTGTTTCTCTCCCAAATGTATTCTGCTCTGCTTCTGATATGCCCCCTTTTACACAAAGTAGGCTGTAAAGAGAACTTAATATAATCTTAACAAACTCAGTTTTGAGACAGGTCTGTTTTACCAACAGCTTTTTAAATTAAGGCATTTAAACTAAAGCAAGTGGTGTAAGCCATTGGAGCTTTATTCCATCTCTAAGTTGGAGATAATGCTCTGCAGAACCTAACTCACACATCAGATACATCCGATATGGTCACAAATGTGAACTGGCAATTGCCGTAAGGTTATGGTGTTGTGGGAGTGGGAAGGACATGTGTGGAAATGCAGATGGGTGGGGTAGAGGAGGTACTAGGCAGAGCTTGGGTCTCCCCACTCCAGGCTTAGGAGGGCATGCAAAACCACTTGTGAAATAAGGTGCTGAGTCTGCAAGCTGGAACGTGGTTTACAATCGCTGAGGTTGGACGAGGATCTGCTAAAGTATTTTCAGAGAATTGTTGACTAAGTACTTTTTCAACCCTCATGTGATCAACCTGCACACATGTATGGTTCTGTGCAGCATCCTAGCAAAAGCTTTAATTATCCACTAATTATAATATCATCAAATGGCTACAATGATGCAACCATATAATTATGGAGTAAAAAGCTCCAAGCAATTACAAGGCTGAGCATATTGTTTGATTGCAATAAATGCCAGCTCATTATTGATATCTGTAATCTGCTAGTGTTCCTAATCTCTTGATGTATATGCTAAACTATGTGCAACATAGGAAACAGAATCTTTGAAGAGAATGCCCAATTTCAGAGATATATAAGAACATATATGCAATGAACTAAAGAATTAGATGATGTGTTCAGTTCCATTGGTCTAGCATCATGTGGTTTTGTCCTATATGATCACCTATTCCATGAGGGGAGACAGTCTTGTATGTAGAACAGTGAGTTAACTTTGGTAGAGATGGGAGCTTAGTGGGACAGTGATTTGATGGAACATTGGGGGAAATTCCATAAGATCTTCATAAAAGTAATAATATCTGAGGTCTTCTTGTGAATGCTGAAAATATTGCCAATTGTACAGGGGAGAAAGGGAGTCTTTGAGAACATGTAGTTTTCATTAAGGCTGTTAGTGAATCAACAAACACACACACAGAAAGAAAATGATATTGTTGTTGTATTCCCTGGAAATAACAGCCTAGCTTCATGTAAACAGAAGCAATGGTCTCAATAGTTACAAATGAAGGAGATATCTACTAGGAGAAAACCACTGTGAAAGCCAATTTTTAAATGTTTTGATTCCACTACCCCCAGGTTCCTCAAGTAACCCCTCTGTGTTTCTGGAACAATCTTTCGTAAGAGCTTTCTTTGGCAAATCCTATTATTGACCTTCATGCTTTGAACAACAAAGGAGCCTTGAATCAACCTGGAAAAAGAAAGTTGTGAATGTAATTAGGTAATTGCAGAAAACTTAATTTACGTTCTCACATTGCCTTCAAGATAGCATTGCTTTTAGTTCAATATCATTGCCTTCAATTCTAAGGCTTTCTAAAGCGCCTCAGGTATTCCCACTCTAATCATTTTCTTAGAGAAAGATTGTAAATATTTCAAAACATTGGAATGACATTTTGAGTATATGGTATATGGATTTCTCTGTATTTTTTTCAGCTCCTGTAGGCCAAAATCAAAAATAAAGCTACTATGTAATTAATATTTACCTTTAATACCTAAGATTGGCTCATGATCACTTCACTGAGGAAACTAAAAATTAGTAATTGATTTTATTACATAGCTTAGAGCTATGTACGTACATTTTTCACATAGAACTATGTTTTTCTTCCTAGAAAATAAACTTTGAGTACATGGCAAAGAAAAGTGATAGTTGATTTTCTTTGTGACACCATGACAAACAGTTATACACTATGTTCCACACAGGGTGACATTCAATAAGTATCTGTTGACTGACTTAGGAATTGGAGACATTACTTTGACAGAAATGTGTCTGTGCTTATAAGAAATTAGATTGGGGACAATGAAGGCAAAACACTATATGAGAACTCTGGACATAGCCAAGGACATTTGCTTTGAAGATGATTCATTTTATCAAGTTTTTCTCTCCCTCTCTGTTAAACTCCTGCCCAACCCTACTGCCCTGCGTAAAAAGCCAATGCTATCCTTGGGAAGAGGGCATTTTGGGTTGAACCTTCCAAACCATTTGTTACTTAAATGCTTTCAAGAAGTCAACTATTTCCTTAAGGGTTATTTTATAATTTTAGGAAAATCTCTTATTGACATTTGTAGAGAAATGTCAATTTCATTAAATTATGAAAGTGAAGAGTTTATCATTTTTTTAAATCACATATTAGAGCTCTTTAGAACCCTCTATGTCAAAATTGTATCTAGCACACTGTCCAGAGGACTGTAGGTACTAAATACATTTTTTACATTTTTTGTCCATTTTGCAATGAGGCTTAAGTTATGATTATTATAATTTTCCTATATATATTAATGTATTTGGATAATTAGTAAGCAATACTTGGCCCATTATATAATTACTAAACAGGATGAGGTTTACCAACAAGGTTTCAGTTATGATCATTACACTTTTCTGAGATGTGCTAATATATTTTGACAACTGTTAAGCAATGCTTGGCCTATTATGTAATTACTAAACAGAACATAATATAACATATTCCATACTCATGGTAATTAATTGAATATTTACTCTATTTATTCAACATAACCACTCAAGTATAATAATCATGTATGAGAAGAGGGTCTTTAAAAAAAACAAATTCCCTTTCATACATGTGTTTATTAATCAAACAAATATGTGAGAAGGATCCACTATGTGGAAAACACTGTTCTAAGACAGTGTTTGGGTTAAGATGATGAGCAAAGCACCCAAAGTTCCTATCCTCCTGTAGCATACTTCTAGTTGGGCAGCGGCAGGCAATATACAAGTACATATTGAGTTCAATGTCAGGTAGTAATATGCTAGTAGGCTTTCAAAGAAAACAAAGGTGAAAAGACGGTTATGATTTTAGATAGTGTGGTCAGAGATTACTTTTCTGATTGACACCTGAACATGAAACATGGTCTTGGTAATATTTGGGGAAAAGAATGTTCTAAGAAGAGAGAATAACAAGTACAAAATTCCTAAATTGGGAGAGTTTTTGATGCCCTCAAGAGAGAATAGGAATCCCATGTGTGGCTGGAAAGGAACATGGGAAGACTGACAGAAGGCAAGAGCAGAGGGCAAGTCAGGCACAAGAGCACCTAGAGATTTTTAGGCTATTTTAAGGACTTTTGATTTCTTTCCAATGAGATGGTGGGCCACACAGAGTGTTGAGCAAAGTCGTGATGTACTTTGCATTTTAAAAAGGTCTCTCAGGCAGCTGTTGTGTGAAAAAACTATTAGAATGAATCGGAGGGACCATGTCAAAGGCTATTGTAGCCAAAGAAATGATACTGGTTTGAAATATGGTGGAGTCAGTAGTGTCAAGAATTGGCAAAGCCCAGTCCTCATTCAACACCTAACCTCCAGCAGCCGTGCCTCCCTACTTGCATGCTATGCTTGCACGTCTGTGTGACACTGCTAGTGATTTATTTCTTCTCTCCACATGCTCTGCCCTGAATACCTCACCTGTTTAAAGAGCAAAGTAAAAGAATCATCATGTTGGGAAGTTATCCTTAGGTCTAGGTTTGTCTGTGCTTCACTGCACCTGTACTTAATTTACACACGAGTTGTGATTAACTGTTTACCTGTCTGTTTACACCCAACTCAATGTTCAGGCTTATTTTCAATACCCCTTTCTCTCTCTCTCTCTCTCTCTCTCTCTCTCTCTCACACACACACACACACACACACACACACACACACACACACACACCCCACAGATGCATTTTGATATATTTGAGGAGAGTTACTGGCACATGATAAATACAAAATACTTTTTTTTGTTAATCCTTACCTGAGGATATTGTTCCCATTGATTTTTAGAGAGAGTGGGAGGAAGCGGTGGGCGGGGGGAGAGAGAGAGAGAAACATTGATGTGAAAGAGACACATCTACTGGTTGCCTCTCTTCGGCGCCCCAAAGAGGGAGGGGATTGAACCTTCAGCCCAAGTGTGTGCCCTTGACAGGGAATCAAACCCAAGACCCTTCTTTGCGTGGGGCCCACATTCTACCACTGACCCACACTGGCCAGGGCACAAAATACATTTTTTTACTAAATGAAGGAAGGAGCTTGCATGGCAAAATGAGAAGGCCAGTTACCACTTGGAAAGGCATTATGTAAACTGGGACATTTGATTAATCAATTAATTCAGTGTACATTATTTAGCACCTACTATATGCAAATATGCAGCTATATGCTAGGTGTTGGGTATATAATGACAAGATGACACAATCAACACTGGTTGCTAGTCCAATCATCAGCACACGTCAATTGTGACTAAAGTGTTCCTTATCAAACACACCTAAAACTAACAGGAGAACAGCATGCATGGGGGCTCACACATTGTGAAATAATTCTAGATGACACTTTACAGAAAGGTCTCACTCATATAGCTATGCTTCAATGATTAAGCAGAGTAAAAATTTAAAAATGTGTAACAAGTGTTCTCTATCCGAAAGGGTACAGACAGAAATGATTTTGACAGAAACCATGGAAACATAGTTATTTATGAGTGACATGAAACCAACCACTGTCCATGTCAGGAACAAGCTATAAAATTTCAGGCCTATAATAGAATCAGCAATGTGCTCAGTATAATTCTGTGCCATAGAGTATTGATGGCAGAGACAGGAAACAGTTGCTCTTTGTGCATAGACACTATAAAAACCTAAAAAGCAACTTACAGGCCAGGTGTCTTGTGGCAAATAGCACCTTGTTGTAAAAATGTTGCAAGACTGATGGGAAAATCATGGGTGAAACCAGAATAAGCTGAACTCCCCGGTGCATGGCTAACCAACCAGGGGGCTTTGACCTTTCTATTCTCAGTTAGCTCAAGCTTTGCAGCAGGATTGTGCCCTTCTGCTACCCACATTGTCCAACAGCTTGCAGCTGGAGGAGATAGCTTAATTACTGGCATCACAAACTCTATGGCCAACAGTTCTCATGGGGATTTCTAAAACCACTCAGCTACAGATGGAAGTTCTGCTGCAGAATGAAGAACTGCTTGGGTTAGAAAGCATCAAGGCAATCATGCACACTGTGAAAACCATAAGGGCATACTGCTCCTGTCTGTGGCTGCTAAAATGATAATTAATAGGGAGCCAGAAGGTGATTTGCAGTCTCTGAGAACTGACTGTTAAAGGACTATAAATTCAGGGCAGTGTACTGATCCAGAGCCATCTCAGAGTCAAAGCTGGACTCCTATCATAGAGCTCTGTGCTTTTTATTAACTGATTGTATAATCTGAAAACTATTATCTTTGTATCCTTTTTCTTTTTTCAGTAATGGCCTTTCATGGCATTATATATCCTGCCAGAATTGACCACAGTTGTTTTCTCCATGTAACATTAAATATATCTTTACAATCCTAGAGACTTGAACGTTACAAGTCTCTTACGTTCATCCATTTGTAACGCACAACAGTATAACATATTTTAACAATTTTTCCTTTCTTTTGCTTTATATTTATTCTGTTCTCATTTTTTCCTGTCAAGTGCAAACAAAATACCTAGAAGGAATCTTGTGGACAAAGCAATTGATTTCAGACTCTTCGCATTTAGAAAAGAATTATGAGAGAAATTCCAAGAGTCCATGTCTTCCTCAGTGTTTTCTTAAATACCTTATCACAAACTCATCACCATTCATAAGCCAAAGATGAGAAGTGATCAATTTCATATTAAATCTACTACTGGTAACTAACTTTTAACTCAATTTTAGTACTGGTAGAGAGGCATCAATCATTAGGTCCCAATTCCATTTTTTTATCCTATCCCACCCATGCTTTTTGATGCTCGACTGTGTTAATTTCAGATTATTAGCTAACAACATTTATTAGGTGTTGATATCATGTAAGTGATTCTTCAGTATCTTTGTATTAATTGTGTGAGAACAGAATAAAACTGTGTCATAATAAAAGAACACTAAATATGAACTATAAAAATTAATAGAAATTGTATTAATAATAAATAATGATCTCCAAAGCTTGGTATGTGCCAGACACTATGCTAACATTATATTTAGTGAATTTTAATTCTTGTTCTGATATTTACTAATTTTGTATATTTGGAACATATTTTTAATGCCTCTGAGACTCATTCCACCTTCTATAAAGAAGGTATAATAATACCTCTCATATGGGGTTATTATGAGATTAAATGAGATAAAAATGCAAAAGCAGAGTGTCCAATGTGAAACAGATGATGTTCACTGATCATTTTACACACGGCATCAAGAATTTACCCCTTATAAAATTGAAAAAAGAAAAAATAATAATGGTCTGTCTATTGTTGTTTGCTTTAAAACTGTGTATCTTCATATGAAGAAAAATATCTCCCTTTCAAATACTATTTCAGATTTTAAAAAAGCAAATATGTGTGACCAGATACAAAAGGCACTAATTGTAAGATTCCATTTATAGGAAACATCCAGAATAGGCAAAGCAGCAGAACAGAGGTTGTCAAGGGTAGAAGTATGGGGAGGGAGTACTTTTGGTGCAGGGTTTCCTTTTGGGGCAATGAAAAATTCTATAACTGGACCTTCTGCTCCCAGATCAGGTTCAGCCCTGTATCTGGACAGACCTCCTGCACACACACACACACACACACACACACACACACACACACACACATTAGCAGGGACATAGGGATGCCCAGGTGGCATCAGTGTGGTGACCTGGCCTGCACTGGACCACCCTAGGCCTCCCTGAGTTACCTGTGGGTCCCTCTGGGAAAAGGGCCAGAGGGACCCACAGCATCTGCATCATCTAAAGAGACTGTTGCTGAGGTCTTTCTGAGGCCACACTGAGGGAAAACGGGATGCAACAAGAAAACATGTTGCTCTCTCCATTGTGTCTAGCCAAGTGGCTGCCTGGCTACCAGGGTTGAAAGTTCTGTTGGGCTCTGTTGTCATAAAATGAGGTCACTGCCTGGGTCCTCTGCCACTAGCTTCTCCTCAGACAAGAGGAGTGACTTCACTTACTGACAATACAGCCAACACAGCTTGGAATCCTGGTAGTCAGGCAGCCACATTCTAGAAAGGACCCTACCCAGCTCACTCAATGAAGGAAAATACCAAAACCAGGACCAGGGGTTAGAAAGGGTTGTAATCGGAGGTTGGGGGAGCGGGCAGTGTGCAACCACAGTCCTTGACTTGGATGGGTAAGTACGGAACCCGCAGGAGCTGTGAACAGTGAGAATCCTGGTTTCACTTTAATTCTTACCATTTGCAACAGCATGGATGGAAATGGAGAGCATCATGCTAAGTGAAATAAGCCAATCAGTGAAAGATAAATACCACATGATCTCACTCAGTTGTGGAATATAAAGAACATTATAAACTGTTGAACAAAAATAGATACAGAGGCAAAGAAGCATCGAACAGACTGTCAAACTACAGCAGGAAGGCAGGGGAGGGTTTGAGGGTTGGGGGGGTTGGTAAGAGATCAACCGAAGGACTTGTATGAATGCATATAAACATAACCAATGGAATGGACAGAAGACACTGGAGGGTGGGAGTGGGGAGGGCATGTGCTGGGGGTTAGGGGAGGCCGGGGGGAGGTTAATGGGGGGAAAAAAGGAGATATATGTACTACTATTTGTAATACCTTAAACAATAAAATAAAATAAAATAAATGTATACAGACTTTAACAGCTAAAAAAAAATAAGTGGTACAACTTCAGGGCAAGGCCAACAGGAGTTGCACTTTTAGAAGTTTGAATATAATACTCTGTAGCCATAAAGAACAGGGTTTTATGTTATTTAAGAAAACAGGACAGATCTTTGAAAGAAATTTGTAGACTGAGGTATTGAGTTAGAATTCAATGAAAACAATGGATTACTCAGAGATTAAGATGCAATAAATTATTCTTGAATTATCTTTAAAGAGAAAATCATGTCCTTGACTGCACATCCCTTTGTATCTCTCACATCTTACTCTCTTCCTTCACAAAGCACTCACTGACTCCATGACCTTTTCTCTCATTCATTCCTTAAGGCAACTCCTACCTCCCTCTTACTCCTCATATGCTACACAATAATTCTATAATTGTTAATCTAAGGATATTTTATGACCTTGGCATGCTTGACATTTTGTGCTGTTGATCAGCCTTTCATTGAAATGTTCCCCTTCTTTATAGCCCATTAATTCTTCTTTCCTCATTCTCCTATGTTTATGACAACTCAATCTCCTTGCCTTTATGACCACATTAATGTTGCTAATTCTCAGAGTCTATATTTGTGCCTGAGCTCTTCTCAATCTATTCTTCCTAATCTAGAACTGACTTGGTTGTGCGATTATTTAAAACCATGTTTCTATAGAAGACTACTGTCTTAAGCACATGGTGGCTTGAGTAAGCCAAAAACTTTTCAACAGTCTCAAATTAACATGCCAATTTGCAATACCTTCCCAAGAAATGACACCATGAATTAATCCTCTCACCTGAAAATATATCCCAGATTTCTGCCTTTTCCATACCACTCACACAAAGCAGTGTTAATTTTAATTCCTAAATATCTCTTCCAACACTGTATTTCTGGACCACTTTATTTCTCACAAAATTACTATAGGGACATTAGTAATGTAGACACTGTTAAACTATGTTCTCAGAACTTTAGGTACTTCTTGAATTGATGAAGGAAGAGATAAGGGAGGCAGAACAAGCAGATCCTAAGTTGTTCATCCCTATTTCAAGCAAATATATCCCCTTCTATCTGATATTTCAAATAAGATTTCATTTGAAAAGTAAAGATTTTGCTATTTAGAATATTCTAATGATTTTCCATACTATAGGAATTGAGCTAATGGACAAATCTTATTATATAACTGGAGGCCCGGTGCACGAACTCATGCACCCGTGGGGGCCCTCGACCTAGCCTGCGGGATGGGGCCGAAACCAGCTCTCCGACATCCTCTGAGGGTCCTGGATTGTGAAAGGGTGCAGGCCAGGCTGAGGGACCCCACCGGTGCACGATCGGAACCAGGGAGGGATGCAGGAGGTTGGTCAGCCGGGGAGGGACCTCAGGAGGATTCCAGAGCATGTCCAGTCCATCTTGCTCAGTCCTGATCGGCCGGACCCAGCAGCAGCAGCAAGCTAACCTACCAGTCGGAGCATCTGCCCCCTGATGGTCAGTGCACGTCATAGCAAGTGGTTGAACAGCCTTAGCATATCATTAGCATATTACACTTCGATTGGTTGAACAGATTACCAGATGACCGGAGACTTAGCATATTAGGCTTTTATTATATAGGATGGTATCAGGGTTTGTTCAGGGAATTATTACCATGAGTGATAAGAAATAATAGATTGATTATAGGTATGAGATCCCATACTATTATAAAAACTGGTTTAAAAAAAACCCTGTGGATAGTAGTTGCTTATGCATTGTATGGTGAGCTGAAGTTACTGTGGGTCAGCAGGATTGGCAGTAAGAAAGAAAAACTGTAGAGTGAGCAAAACTGAACCCCATGAGGACAACTCAAGACACAAGGCCAAAATGGAACTCACATCTGTTTCACATTGCCTTCAATTTTGACAATACATGTGACCTAAAGAAGAAACCATTGTCCTGCGGTATGAATCTATACATATTCTGGCTCAGGAGTCAGAAAAGCTGAAGGAGGAAAGTTCATGATTAGTAGTTCCTATCAGGAAAATTCTTGCCTATCTCAGCTGTGAGAGTGTTCTATCTGAGGAGTTGTCCATGTAAATTGAAAATACTAACCCAGCACATCCACATGCAGTTGGCAGCACAGTATTAAGTCATCCATTCCAATGGCCCACCTTGGCCAAGGCAGAAGTACTTTCACTAAAGCCAGGGGACTTCCTGAAGTGCAGTAAACTCCCTTAGACAGCAGTGGGAGCAGTGCTGGGCAGAGCATGGTGATCGGTGGATTGTGTATTTTGACTTCACTAAGGTTGTTGACTCTGTCAAATACATCATTGTGTGAGGAATCCTATGAGAGACTGGCTGTCAGGAAGTTTATTCATCATTCTCTCACTCTATGGGGGAATCATGAAAAGAGATGTAGCTGTAAAAGAAATACCAAATTCATTTACGTGACTAGGAGTACAGGCCAAGGTGACATCTCTCAGCCATTAATAGAATGTGCATTTCAGCAGCACTCCACACTGCCTTCAGGTACAGTATTCCAGCAAGGAGGAATAATTTTATATAATTTTAGTTTTAGAAAAAAAGGACAAATGCCCTATGTTATGGATTATCCATACAATAATCATGCAGCTGTGGTTATGTTTAGGGGAAGGCAATATGGTATTTTTACTTGCAGTGCTATAAAAATATTATCGTTTTTACTTTTTATAAACAGAGATGACAGGTTCTAGTGTATTTTACAATTTAGATATTTCCATTACAACTATGTATTTGTAGTCCAAATCTCTCTCCAAGAATATTCAAAATCAATGTGTACAATGAGTTTCACTTCTCACCCTCCTGTCCCTCGAAATATATACACCCAATTACAAGATGAGTTCCATGGGCTCATTTTTATCAATTATTTTATAATTTCTACTCTAACTTAGGCCCATATTACCTCTGACCTATGAATACACAAGTTGGTAACCAGACTGGAACATCAATATGCACACATTCCAGCTGAGCTTAAAAACAGTTCTTCCTCACTCTGAGCTCACACTCTGCCTTATGCTCACACCTCTATTTGAGCTCTCTCTGTGACTTGTAGGTCCCATCATCCCCTGTAGGATTTTCTACCTATTCTCCAAAGACTGACCATGCTCCTGAGTGCTGGGCAGCTTTTTGAGGTTTCCTTGGATGCTTCCCTCTCAGCTGGACAATGTTTGTTCAGTACTTAGCACACATCCCGAAGTCCTCAGCCAGCCCCTCAGGAATGTAGCACTGTCTCCCAAGAAAGCATGGCCTAGCTGACTTCTCTGTTCATCCTAACCTGTTTCTTCTAGGTCCCACAGGTTCCAGATATCTCATAACACATTATGGGGAAATGGTTCTATTATAGATTTTTTATCAAAGTGAAGATCAGAAATCACAGATAAGATGTTAAATGTCTTAGGCAGTGGGATGTAAAGACATATGTTTTAAATCATGTTGGAAGGTGGGGGCAGAGATATTACTCAGACATCCTGTACTTTCACCCAATGAAGCACTCCTCTTATATACCCAGGACGACAATGTGGTCTTGCTGACACTGACTTTGGTTTGAAAGAAAATAAGCTATTTCTCACACATATTACTTAATGGAAACCCATAGATTGTACAAGTTCTTTATGAATCATGCCAAAGTAAAAAATGACTCACACAGTAATAACTGAACTTGTCAGGACTTGCAAGATGCTATATGGTAGAGAAAGTGTCACCCACATGCTGTGTGTCCCCATTATGTTCTCTGGAGACCAAGAAGTTCCAATGAGATTCGCTGTAACTTTCTTCTATATGTGGCCACCTCACTTCTGATTTGACTTTGTAAATATGGCTGATTAGATCAGGAATTATTCTTACAATGCACAAATGTGTGACTTTCTACTTTAAATCTACAGACTACTCGAGATGTTGCAGACATTCAGAAAGTGCTAAATAAATACCAGTAAGACCTTCAAGACTCTCCACAGTACCACTCTAACATACATCTTCAGCCTCATCATCCACAACTCTCATGGGTGTATTTTATGCTTCAATTGTGCTGAATTATGAGTTGGCATTGATTATGAGCCTCGTCTGTCTACATCTGTGCCTTTGCTCTGCTGCTCTCCTGGTAGACTCTCCTGATGCCCACCTCTAAATTTCCAACTCATTTCAAGTCGCATGTCAGAGTTGCCTCCTTCACAAATCTTTGGTTATTCTTCCCCAGTGTGTGCTGATCTTTCTCTCTCTCTTTGCCAAACCTTTATGGTGCTTTATTAATATTGAGCATTTTGCATTTTTTCTACTCTATCTCTTTCTTTTGTATTATCATAATGAGCTTCTTGATGATTTCCATTGGACTCTAAGATTTTTAAATTCACCATTGTATCCTTGGGAACCAAATCTATTGGCTGATTTAAACTTTGCGTTTTTTTCAAAAGTGTGTGGGGGGACCTCTTGGCAGAAGCTCAAATTGAAGCCAACAGGAGTGATTCACTAACTTTAGTGGGAAAAACCAAAGGAAACTTGATTTATGAAGTCTGTGATAAGGTCAGGAAGTTGCATTTAACAAGCAACTCAAATGATTCTGATGCAGGTGGTCTAAGTGCCACACTTCAAGAAACTCTGCCATCAAGAACACGCAATTGCTAAGGGGAGCAAAGGAAGGTGGTAGCTGATGTGTATGACAAACAATTATCTGTAATTTAAAACAACTAGTTCTGGCTTCAGAGTACAGAAATCTGGTCCAAATACAGAAATGTTTAGCTATAGACAAATGAAAATCTCATGGTTAAAAGAATGCAGGAAGGGAAATTATACTGGACAATTGTTCTACACTACTTGTGAAATGAACATGTGCAACTCTTTTATAGAAAAAAAACCCAAACTGTATTGAAATGATCCTGTTGGCTTTATAAATGGGAGGCAGAAGTTTCATCATATAGATACCATGTGAGAAATTTACTCAGAAATAGCCATACGAATATTAAATCATGCCAAAACAATCTAGAGCTTAAGATAAAGTACCATAAGTTAGAAAAGTAGTTAAAAATGTAGGAAACAATCAAAACTTATGAATACTAACTGTCTGCAAAAAGGTACCTAATTACACATAGACGTTATCTTTTCATCATGCCCTGATTTTCCAGCTGTCAAAATATATATTTACTTTAAAATAAAATTTGTTTGTAGTATAAAATAAGTTACAAGCATATCCCCCATTTCTTCAGGCCTAAAGAGCCTGTGAGTAGAAATAAAAGCACATTAATAACAATGGTTCAAATCTTGTCCATACTTGACGCTCTTGCAAATATTCCCATCCCCATGAAAAAATCCTATCCATGTTTCTGGGAGAATTCCAGAGGTGTCAAATAGTCTCTGAAATAGATGCTATTTTATTATGCAGATGCTAAGTTGTTTGGCATCATCTAGTGCCACTATGTTTGCCAAGTTCCTATCACCTCTTGTCAGTCATCACTGAGTATCTCCTATTCTATCAGAAGCTGTAATAGTCTTCTACAGCCAAGTCATTGGCACCAAAAAGATGACTCACTTCCATGGTGTCCTTCTGCAAAATTGAGAAGGCTGCTTCTGTCTCCTTTGATTCACATTTTAATGTGTACTCTGAGTGCTCTAGATTAACATTGACATTTTTCAGAATTTTCTGTCCTTTTTGTTTACAAAAAAATCTGATTTTCATGGAATTTACATATAAACTAAATCTGATTTTCATGGAATTTAGATATAAACCAGGTCAAGAAGCTAGTATGAATTATACACATACCCACCACCTTCCCAAATGCTTACACGCCCAGTGTGCATTGTTCCAAGAGCTTCCCATTTGTCATGTCAATGAGCTTCTCTTGGTCCTCCATTACCATCTTTGTCCAATTTAATTTATGGTCCAATAAAAACCACTGCTATTTAGTAGTAATGCTTTGTTGTCTACATTAAAAACTCTATTTTTATAGTGAAAACAGGCAGTAATGGGGGGAAATGTTATATTTTTGTGGGATTTTTTTTTTTTTTTTTACATTATAAAAGCTTAACCCAGAGACATCTGCAGGGAATTCTCACCAGAGTGACCTCTGGCACCAAGCCTCCTCATCAGCCCGCCAGGACCCAGCATCCCAGGATTCGGCTCCAGGACTCCACAGTAAGTGCAAGCCAGGGGGGACCCTATGACCCACCCCCACCCCGGGCCCTAGAACCATGCTGCTAGCCTGACCGGGAGCCACCCAGCACCCGCTCCATCCCAAGACCGGAGACCTACTGCCAGGACCAGAGCAACCCAGTGCATGTCCCACTCCAGGCCACAGGAGAGTGCAGACTGTGCAACTCAGAGCAACCCACACCCGCTTCACCACGGCCCCCAGGACAGTCCGGCCAAGGAGACCTGGAGCAACCCAGTGCGTGCCTCACTCTGGACCACAAGAAAGCGAGGACAGTGTGACCCAGAACAACACACGCCCGCTCAACCCCAGACCCGGGGCTAGCTGCCGGGGCAACCTGGAGTAACCCAGCACACGCCCCATTCCAAGCCACAGGAAACCTCTAACTGTGCCACCCAGAGCAACCTGCACTCACTTCTCCCCACCCCCTGGGACAGTCCTGGAGCAACCCAGCATGTGTCCCACTCTGGGCCACAGGAAAGCACTGCCAGGATGACCAGGAGCAAGCTGTTGTGCCCAGCAAGAGGCCACAGGACCATGCTATAAGTGCACAGCAGAAAAGAACTAGGGTGCCACCCTGACAGGAGTGCAGTGGCCACACATTGAACTGCATGCCAGAGAGGTCTGGGTCCTAACAGAGAGTCGCACAACAGTGGAACTGTGCACAAGCTCCCACACCCCAAACATTTGAAGCAGACAACTGAGGGGCCAAATCTGTGGGAGAAGGGGATACAACTCAGAGCAGAGACAATAAATGTGTGAGACTCAAGGCAGACCCAGCCTCTGGGCTAATGATTTCTGGATGATTGGCTTGATATGTACTTCGAACTCTCAAACCCCAAGCAAGGTGCTGAGAGCCAGAAAGAGACAGCAAAAATGAGGAGACAAAGAACCGCCACACACACACACACACACACAAACACACACACACACACACACACCGGCCAAGGAAAGAAAAGGAGTAATCACCAGAAAAGGAACTAAATGAAATGGTGTCAGAGAAAGAATTCAGAGTAAGGGTCACAAGGTTCCTAAACCAGCTGGATGAGAAAATCATCAACATGTGTAAGAATCAAGAGGAAATTAAAAGTGATATAGCAGCACAAAAAACACAATGGAAGGTTTTAACAGTAGACTAGAAGACATATTCAGTGAGTTAGAAGACAGGGTAGAAAAACAAACCCAATGTGAACAGCAATTGGAAAAAAATTATTAATAAGCAGGAGGAGAATTAAAAGGAGCTTTGAGACATGAAATTAAGCAACATCTGCATAATACGGGTGCCAGAAGGTCAAGAACAGGAGCAAGGAATAGAAAACCTATTTGAAGAAATAATGACAGAAAACTTCCTTGATTTGAAGAAAAGTCACACAAGCACAGAGAGTACCAAACAATATGAATCCAAAAAGACCCACCTCAAGACAAGTCATAACTACAATGGCGAACATTAATGACAAAGAAAGAATCTTAAGTGCTTCAAGAGAGAGACAGAAAGTTACCTACAAGGGATCTCCCATTAGCTTATCAAATGATTTCTCAACAGAAACACGTCAGGCCAGAAGAGAATGGAATGAAGTATAAAAAGTGATGCAAAACAAGGGACTAAATCCAAGAATACTCTATCCAGCAAGGCTATCAATTATAATAGAAGGTGAAATCAGGAGCTTCTCAGACAAAAAAAAAGGCGAAGGGAGTTTATTACCCCCAAGTCAGCAATGCAAGAAATGCTAAAGGGACTGTTGTAAAAAGAAGAAATAGGAAGGGAAAAAGAAACACAGGCATAAAAAATAAAAATGGCAACAAACAAGCACCAATGAATAATAACCTTAAACATAAATGGATTAAATGCTCCATTCAAAAGACATAAGGTGGCTGAATAGATAAGAAAACATGACCCATATATACGCTGTCTAAAAGAGACCCACCTCAGAACAAAGGACTCACACACACTGAAAGTGCAAGGATGGAAAAAAATTTTCAGGCAAATGGAAATGAAAAAAAAAGCTGGGGTAGCAATACTTATATCTAACAAAATAGACATCAAAGTGAAGACCATAACAAGAGATAAGGAAGGTCACAACATAATACTAAAGGGATCAATACAACAAGAGGATATAAATTTGGTAAACATATATGCACCCAATACAGGAGCACCCAAATACATAAAAAATCATCTAGAAGATATCAAGGGAGAAACCAACATAATATGATCATAGTGGGGGACTTTAATACCCCATTGACATCACTGGATAAATCTTCTAGACAAAAAAATCAACAAAGAAACAGCAATCTTAAATGATTCACTAGATCAGATGGAACTAATTGACATCTTCAGAACATTTTACCTGAAAGCAATAAAATATACATTCTTCTTAACCTCTTGCACTCGGATGTCGAGTGTGGCTCGACTCGGTTAGCATTAGAATAAAGGAATCGAGAAAAAAACAAGCGAGTGCAAAGGGTTAAGTGCACATGGGACATTTTCAAAGATAGACCACATATTAGGACACAGGCTAAGTCTCTTCAAATTCAAGAAGATAGAAATCATATCAAGCATCTTCTCAGATCAGAATGGCATAAAATTAGAAATCAACTACAATAAAAACAAAAAAGTCAAACACTTGGAGGCTAAATAGCATGCAATTAAACAATGATTAGATTATCAAAGAGATCAAGAAGAAATAAAAAACATCCTGGAAACAAATGACAATGAAAATACAACAATTCAAAATTTCTGGGATACAGTGAAATCAGTCCCGAGAGGGAAGTTCATAGCTCTAGGCCTACCTCAAAAAAACAAGAAAAAAATGGTAATAAAATATCTAAAACTACAACTTAACGAATTATAAAGAGAGTAATAAGCAGAAGGAAGGAAATAATAAAGATCAGAGAGGAAATAAACAACATAGAGACCAAAAAATAAAAAATATATATATATGAAAGATCAATAAAACCAAGGGCTAGTTCTTTGAAAGAATAAAAAAGATAGATGAATGTCTAGTCAGGCTCACCAAGAAACAAAGAGAGAGGACCCAAATAAACAAAACCAGAAATGAAAGAGGTTAAGTATCAATCAACCCCACAGATATATAAAGGATTATAAAAAAATAATATGAACAATTATACTCCAACCAACTGGACAACCTAAATGAAATGGACATATTCCTAGAAAAATACAAGTTTCCAAAACTCAATCAGGAAGAATAAAAAAACCTGAATAGGCTGATAACTACCAGTTTAAATTATTGAAATTGAAGCAATAAAAAATAAAAATAAAACTTCCAGCAAACAAAAGATCTGATCCAGATGGCTTCACAGGGGAGTTTTACCAAACATTTAAAGAAGAACTAAAACCTATCCTTCTCAGACTATTTCAAAAAATTTAAGAGGAAAGAACACTCCCAAGCTCTTTCTATGAAGCCAGAATTAAACTAATCCAAAAAACACATAAAGACATTACAAATAAAGAGAGTTATAGGCCAATATCTCTGATGAACATAGATACTAAAATCCTCAATAAAATTCTAGCAAATCAGATCCAGCATTACATTAGAAAGCTCATACACCATGGCCAAGTGGGATTTATTCTGGAGATGCAAGGATGGTACAATATCCACAAATCAATAAATGTGATACGTCACATAAACAAATTGAGATATAAAAATCACATAGTCATATCAATTGATGCAGAAAAAGCAGTTGGAAAAATCCAACACCCTTTCTTAATAAAAAACCTTCAGCAAAATGGGAGTAGAGGGATCATACCTCAACATAATAAAAGCCTTACATGACAAACCTACAGCCAACATCATACTCAATGGCCAAAAACTAAAACCATTTTACCTAAAAGGAATGAGTCAGGGATGCCCACTTTCACCACTCCTGTTCATCATAGTATTGGAAGTGCTAGCCATAGCAATCAGACAAGAAGAAGAAATAAAAGGCATCCAAATTGGAAAAGAAGAAGTAAAACTGTTGTTATTCACAGATGGCATGATATTGTACATAGAAAACCCTAAAGGCTCCATCAAAACATTATTAGACTTAATAAATGAATTCAGCAATGTAGCATGACACAAAATTAACGCCAAGAAATCTATGGCATTTCTATACACCAACAGTGAACTTATAGAAAGAGAGACTATAAAAACAATCCCATTTACCATCGCACCAAAAAAATTAAGATACCTAGGAATAAACTTAACTAAGGAGGTAAAAGGCCTGTACTCTGAAAACTACAGGACACTGAAAAAAGAGATAGAGGAAGACATAAACAGATGAAAGAACATACCGGACTCATGGATTGGTAGAATCAACATCATTAAAATGTCCATACTACCCAAAGCAATCTATAGATTCAATGCACTCCCCATTAAAATACAAATGGCATATTTCACAGACCTAGAACAAACTCTCCAAAATTTCATCTGGAATAAAAAAAGATCCCAAATAGCTGTAGAAATCCTGAGAACGAAGACCAAAGTAGGAGGGATCTCAATACCAGAAATCAAGCTGTATTACAAAGCCTGGTATTGGCACAGGAACAGACATATAGATCATTGGAAGAGAATAGAGAACCCAGAAATCAACCCAAACCACTATGCTCAATTAATATTTGACAAAGGAGGCAAGAACATACAATGAAGTCAAGACAGTCTCTTCAATAAATGGTGTTGGGAAAATTGGACAGATACTTGTAAAAAAAAATGAAACTAGACCACCAACTTACACCATACGCAAAAATAAACTCAAAATGGATAAAGGACTTAAACATAAGAAGGGAAAACATAAAAATATTAGAGGAATCCACAGGCAGCAAAACCTCAGACATATGCCGAAGCAATTTCTTCATCGATACAGCCCCGAGGGCAATGGAAACTAAAGGGAAAATAAACAAATGGGACTACATAAAAATAAAAAGCTTCTGAACAGCAAAAGAAATCATCGACAATACAACAAGGTAGCTCACTGCTTGGGAGATCTATTTGCCAATGTTATCTCCAATAAGCATTTAATCTCCAAAATTTATAGGGAACTAATACAAAGGAAGATAAACAATCCAACCAAAAAAATGGGCTAAGGACCTAAGTAGACACTTTTCAAAAGTGGACATACAGAAGGCCAAGATACATGTGAAAACATGCTCAAAGTCACTAATCATCTGAGAGATGCAAATCAAAATGACAATGAGATACCATCTCATACCTGTCAGAATGGCTATCATCAACCAATAGGCAAATAACAAGTGCTGGTGAGGATGTGGAGAAAAAGGAACCCTCATGCACTGCTGGTGGGAATGCAGACTGGTGCAGCCACTGTGGAGAACAGTATGGAGTTTCCCCAAAAAATAAAAAGTGGAACTCCCATTTGACCCAGTAATCCCACTCCTAGGAATATATCCCAAGAAATCAGAAACACCAATCAGAAAAGATATATACATCCCCATGTTCTTAGCAGCACAATTTACCATATCTAAGATTTGGAAACAGCCTAAGTACCCATTAGCAGATGAGTGGATTAGAAAACATCTACACAACGGAATACTATGCTGCTGTAAAAAAGATAGAACTTTTACCATTTGCAATAGCATGGATGGACCTGGAAAGCATTATGCTAAGCGAGATAAGCCAATCAGAGAAAGATAAATATCACATGATCTCACTCATTTGTGGAATATAATGAACAACATAAAGTGATGAACAAAAATAGATACAGAGACACAGAAGCATGCAACTGACTGTCAAACCTCAGAGAGAAGGCACAGGATGGTGGTGGTGGCAGGGGGGTAGGAAAGAGATCAACCAAAGGACTTGTATGCAGGCATATAAGCATAAATGGACACAGACCAATGGACATAGACAATAGGGGGGTAAGGGCCTGTGCTGGGAGGCGGAACTGGGCTGGGAGAGGTCAGTGTGGGAAAAATGAGACATATGTAATACTTTCAACAATAAAAAATTTGAAGGAAAAAAAGAAAAAGAAATCAGAAAGTCAGAAAAAAGGACACACTCTAAAAGGACATTATAACTGTATGTTATTAAACTACATAAATAACACATTCAGGAAATAATAGAAGAGATAAAGTGGAACACAATAGTGTTTAACTCATTTGTTATTTTCTTGAAAATTGAACATAAAATAAAGATAAATAACCTGAATAAAAAGATTACTAATATTAACTATATGAAAAGATGGAAGATATTTCTACATAAATATTTTGCCCTGATATTAATAAATCATTTTAAGTGGAATATATTTTAAATTATCCTATATTTTAATAGAATCTAAATGTTGTATATAAATCTTCTACAGTTTATTTTCATGCCCTTTCTTGAATTAAATAGAAAATCAAAACCAAATTGTAGAATACCTTGAAAATTGCAATAGTGAAAATAAATCTCTGTTAAACATATAAATCCACTAACAAACAAATGAGAATGAAGAATATATTAAACATTCAACTCAAAGTTAGAAAAAGAATAGAGTAATCATTATTGAGGCATTATATATATGAGTTAGAAATTAATATAAATAGGTAAGAAATGTTAATTAATATAAATAGGTATGAAAATATAATCTTATAAAGTAGGAAAATTATTTAAAAGATAAAATATATTTCATATATATTTAGGTATATATGTATGTATTTTATATATTTATGCATATAAAATTATTTTAAAGAGAAAAATGTATTATACACACACATAAATGAAAAGTTTTTACAATTAATTGCAAATAGATCTGAAACTAGGTGGTAATGGGTCATTTTTTAAAGAATATAATTAGCAAAAATAGCTCAAGAAGAGATATAAAACTTGAATATATACTTGAAAATAAAAGAAACTTAGAAAGTTTCTAAAGGGTTAAACTCCAAACTTGTGCCAGGTTCTGACTTTATATTTCAAGGGACAGATACTCACAAGACTCTTTAATTCTCAGCCCTCATTTTACTTGATGTATTAGCAAGGTCTGGACAGAGTTGGCCCTCTTTAGCTCTTCCATTCTACCCCTAGCCCTAACCTGAGCCTTCTCCATTAGAATTAGTATTCATTACAACTAATGGAAAAAACACTGAGTGGCCAGATTACTATGACCATCCCATCAGTACTTCGTTGGGCCACCTTTTGCCTTCAATACTGCGGCGATTCTTCTTGGCATTGACTCCACGAGATGTTGAAAGGTGATGCAAGGAATCTGACAGCATGCCTGATGAATAGCACTGTCCAGTTCTGTGAGATTTGATGGTTGTGGAACCAGCTGCCTGATGGCTCTTTTAACTCCGTCCCACAAATGCTCGATTGGATTGAGATCTGGTGATTGTGGGAGCCACCTAAGCAAGGTAAAGTCTCCCTCATGTTCTTGAAACCACTTCTGCACAATTCGAGCACTGTGGCATGGCACATTGTCTTGTTGGAAGAAGCCATCTCCATTGGGATAAGCCATCAACATGGAAGGATGAACTTGATCAGCAACGATACTTAGGTATGTTGTGCTATTCAGACGTTGCTCCACATGAATTAAAGGGCCCAAATCATGCCAGGAACACATGCCCCAAACCATAACACTGCCCCCACCAGCTTGAAGGGTTGTACTCATGCATGTGGGGTGCATGCTTTCATGCTGTTTCTGCGAAATTCTCACTCTGCCATCTGCATGATGCAACTGGAAACGTGATTCATCGGACCACATGACTTTTTTCCAATGCTCGACTGTTCAATCCTTGTGTTCCTGTGCGAATTGGAGACGTTTTATCTTGGTAACTGCAGACAGCAAAGGTGTTCGAACAGACCTTCAGCTTCCATATCCCATACGATGCAGTGTACGGCTAATTTGCCTACAAAAGTCAGGTGGTCATAATAATCTGGCCACTCAGTGTATAGTTCCCATTTGCTCAAACCAACAAGTTTCATCCCCATCATTTATTCTTCTCTTTTTTCCCACATTACACATCCATTCCACCAATAAATTCTATTGACTCTATTTCATAATATATCCAGTTTCTTTGAAATCTAGTCTTTTTCATTTCTCCATTCATACTACCTTGGTCTATACCACCACATCTCTCATCCAGACTATCCAGTATCTCCTCACTGATTCTCCAACCTCTGACCTTGCTTCATTATTTTTCAATTGTTCTTATCCACCTTAACTATAATAGTCTTTTGCAACAAAGTGACCAGAATACTGTTCTACAAAATATCAGAACATATTTTTCTGTTCAGACACCTTCCAAAGGTTTCCTATCTCACTCAGAACAAAAAATACTCAAAGTATCCAGACGGCCCAAATAATATGACTTCCTATCATTTCTCTGATTCTGATCTCTCTCTACACTCTCACGTTAGTCTAGAGCAGTGGTCGGCAAACTCATTAGTCAACAGAGCCAAATATTAACAGTACAACGATTGAAATTTCTTTTGAGAGCCAAATTTTTTAAACTTAGACTTCTTCTAACGCCACTTCTTCAAAATAGACTCGCCCAGGCCGTAGTATTTTGTGGAAGAGCCACACTCAAGGAGCCAAAGAGCCGCATGGGACTCGCGAGCCGCAGTTTGCCGACCACGGGTCTAGAGTGAAAATAGATGGCCACAGTGACTCCATTTTGTATTCTGGACTCCATCTTGTTGGACAAAACGAATTGCACTGTCCTTGCTGAGTTGTCAAAAATAAGGTATTTGCTGGTAAAGAATTGTTCAAGAGCTGTACAAACAGCTGCACATTTTAAGAACTATGCAAAAATACTTCTTTCCTAGTAATGACATGAGATGGTTATGAAAAACCAGTAACTTGTGAAAGATAAATTTCTCTCCAATCATAATTCTTGAAAAACTAATGTAACCTGAATGCTCTTTTGTCTTTTTTCTTTTTCCCCCTTAATAGCCCCTGCTCCTAATCCCTGGAAAGGAGGCCTTCTGGTTGCCAACAGAATGAATCTGTCCCTAAATTGCAATTCAGGACCCCAAATAAATGCTTTTCTTACCTTGCAACTTTGTATTTTTCTCTAGGTCAACACTAGCTACACCATTCTATTAGTCTTTATTGTGACACGCAAAGTATGTTCTGACTTCAGGGTCCTGTCACTTGCTGTCCCCTCTACCTAGAATGTCCTTCTCCCATATAACTGTGGAGCTCACTCCATCATTTGTTTAGTACAAATGTCAGTTTCTCAGTGAACTGTATTTGGTTTTCATTGCTGCCATAATGAATCATCACAACTTAAGCTGCTTAAAAAAAGCACAAATTTCTTTCTTCATATTTCTATAGGTCAGAAGTCTGGTTAGGCTTGTCTGCTTTCTCTTCTCTAGGTTTCACCAGGCCCAACTTAAGGTATCAGCCAGTGTAAGTGCTTACTAGTATCTCGAGTCTTTAGGAAAAAGAAAATGCTTCCAAGGTCAATCAGTTCCTTGCAGCTATAGGACATGTCTGCTTTCTTGCTGGTTGTCAGCCATTAGGTCCCCTGCATTCCTCATCACTTTAGCTCCTCCATCTGTAAATCAACAAGCATTCTTCTTCTCATACGCTAATCTATCTGACTCTCCCTTGTGCCAAGCCTCTTCTGCTTCCAGCTGGAGAAAGTTCTCTGCTTTAAGAACTCATATAATCAAACTTAGGCTGCCATATAAGCTAGGATAATCTCCTCATCTTAAAATCTGTAAACTTAATTATATCTGCACCATTTATTTGCCATGTAACATAATACATCCATAGTTTCCAGGGATTAGAGTGTGCACGTCTTTGGGGGGTCATTCTGCCTACCAACCGATCTTGTCCACTCTGTCTAAAATAGCATCAGCCTACATTCACACTACCAACCCCTTTATCGCTGAGTTTTTCTCATAAGCACCAACCATAGTTCATTTGTTATACAATTTATTTGCTGGCTTATCATTTATAATCAAATTATACACAAACCCCTAAAATATAATTCCATACAGGCCAAGATTTTATACTATTTATTTTACTACTGTATTCCTAGTACTTAAAAGGGTACCTAGCACATAGTAGATGTTCAAGTATTTACTGGATAAATAGGGTAAATAATATTCAATTGTATGGAAATATGCAGAAAATAGTAAATCTATATTAATCAATTTTATTTCAAACGTAGTGTGATACCTTAACAAAATTTGACAATGATAGCTCAATCGGGGAAAATATAGGAGAATGTAAGTATGGACACCAGGCTGTTGCCTGTGATTACCTGGGAAAGAAAAGTGGAATGAGTGGAAAACATTTTGTACTTTATTCTACATAATTATTTATTGTTTAAAAATTTATAACAAAGATGCTTTTAGTTAAAACTCAGGTAATTAAACTTTATGAAGAGAATTTCGCAAAAAAAAAACTAAAAAAGAAAAAAGAAAAGCTTCTAATTATAGTCAAATTGATAAAAAGAAAAATTCTCACAGGAATCTTTTGGACATCAACAACATGGTTTAATGTTAAACCCCCCAAAATAATGAACAAATGACCAGACAATTACATATGAGAATACACACATTTTAGTAAGCATACCTTTTGACCCATATCCATTCCATTCTTGAATATATATGATAAACTCACACAATTGTGCAAAGATGGAAGTAGAAGATTAATTTCACTCATTTTAATAAAGCATTGTTAAATATATTAGTGCACTTCTATATGATGGTATGCTATGTAGATTTTGTAAAGAATGAGGTAGCGCCCTAACCGGTTTGGCTCAGTGGACAGAGCGTCGGCCTGCGGACTCAAGGGTCCCAGGTTCGATTCCAGTCAAGGGCATGTACCTCGGTTGCGGGCACATACCCAGTGGGGAGTGTGCAGGAGGCAGTTGATCGATGTTTCTCTCTCCTTGATGTTTCTAACTCTCTATCCCTCTCCCTTCCTCTCTGTAAAAAATCAATAAAATATAATTTTTTTTAAAAAGAAAGAAAGAATGAGGTAGCAAGAAATATTTGAATAGTTTGCCATGCATTTTCACAATAAGATTCCATTTATATTTATTAAATCTGTTGGGGAAAATACTTGAATATTATGCAACTATCCTCTTTGTCCTCAAAGAGATAAACATATTTGCTATCCAGAGTACAGTATTTTTATAGTTATTATTCTCTTTAACCTTACAGTGTACAATCAAAATACTGTTTTTAATATTAAACATATTAATGTTCTTCCCTACTACTTTCAGTGTGATTATGTTAGTTATCTGTAATACCATTAGACTAATTAGTGACACTTGGTATGCCATTTTAGATTCAAGAAATACCTCAAACTTGTCCATACCGATGGCTTTTTCTTTTGCATATTTAGGAGTGACACCTTTTCAAGTAAAGTTTTCTTTTAAATATTAAAAATACAGATAACTAAATCTCAAACAATCCCCAATTCATGAATACATTTATACGCATGTCTAATGCAATTATAAAACTGAATTTTCAGAAACAGATAAGCTTCTAAGTATATTGCATAGATGCCCTTGCTTCCCTATAGTGAGACCTTGGTTTGCAAGCTTCCACAATTTGATTTCAGAAATTCAGCCACATTTCAAATGCCACTCTTTGCTGCCTTTATTACCTTGGGGGTCTCAGTGAGTCCCTACAGAATTGTGTCTACACCAGTGATGGGCAACCTTTTGAGCTTGGTGTGTCAACCTTCGCCAAAAAACTGAGCATAACTCGGGTAGTGTGTCACTTTGAGGGAAAAACTAACTCTAAGACTCTAGTCGCAAATGTTTCATCCTCAGGAGCAGCAAATGATCATCCTGGGCATGCGGCCGCGTGTCATCAGAAATGGCTACGCGTGTCAGTGCTGACACGCGTGTCATAGGTTCGTCATCACTGGTCTACACCATCCTTGGTAACTACTCAAGCTTTTTTGAGTTAAAATAAAGAAAACAATAATTGAATGAATAGAGTTCTAGATTGGCCTATGGGGAACTTAGTTGTTTTTATGTCTTTACCATTCATTCTACAGCTGCATTCAACTTTTTAACTAATGTGGAGCTGTAGGGAGGAATTTTTAAGACGTTTGGAGAATCAAAGCAAGTGATTCTAAATTAGGTTGCAGTCAGCTCATTTTAACTGTAATTTACAGATCTGTTCAGATTTTCAAAATGCACAGTAGCATATTATATAAGGACAGATTTTCTTCTGTATTTGGTTTTAACTGTCACTCATAAAACAAACATAGTACTATACTATCAACAGAACAACTTCAAACACCTGACAACAGTTGAACAAACATGGTAATTCATTAAAACCTTGGGGAAGTTTTCTCTTCTGCAGTATGCATAGCTTTCCTTTTACTCTTGCACAGAAAGCTAATGCAGAGAGTTTGTGATCAAAGTGTGCAGTAGATGTGCTTTAGGATAGGGAGCTACCCCATATTGGTGTTTCTGTTTGATTCTTTTGTTCAGTAAAAAATGACACTTGCAGCAGAACTACACACAGAAAAGGAGAACGTGACAATCCTGAACAAGAAAATCAGGCAAGGCTGAGATGCTTTCTGATATTCTGATACATCTAAAAGGTTTTCCTTTGCAGCCCAGCCTTGGCTATAATAGTCTTTCTCTGCTGTGGGCAAAGTGACGCCAGCCTTTCTTTCTAGCTGGCAGGAATGTACCTAGAAGTTGACAAGCAGCCCACACAGTGTGCCTTGTGCTCTTATTACTGAAGACAGGCTGAAAATGCATCGCTTGCTCTGGTGCTCATTGTTGTAGCTGTTGCTAATGAGGTGTCTTTGTTTTAGTTTTGCTTTTTTTTTTCATAACCAAGTGATACTCTAGGTGTACTATGATAAAAAAAAAATGGGGTTGTTTTTTTCAGATCTACATAATCCTGTCAAACCTATTTGTAACAATCTTCAATTGTAAATGTCACTATTTTGCATGGATATACTACCGATGCTATAATTTACACTTTAATATTATTTTAAAATGATTTTTAGGAGCATTTAACTATCATTTAGTTTTACTTAAGATGAAAAAACATATTTAAATAAAAAATTAGTCCACCTTAACAAAATAATCTGATATTCTATTTCATCTGTATTATGGAACTCTTACATAAAATATATATATTTAACATTAAATTATAATGTTTCCAAATAATATTCAATAAAATGAGACATTCATAATAAAATAATAGAAAGAGTAGATAAAAACAAACTGTGATGCAATTTCAGTTCTATAAAACCATATGTACCTTTACTTGAAATTCAAAATATTAATAGTTGAAAACAAATAGAGAGTCCAGACATAGATTCAAACTGACACAAACATGTATAGTCTCTTATTTTGCAAAAAGGATCCAAGATAATTCAGTTTAATAAGGATAGTTTCCTCAAAAAATGGTGCTGGATCAATTAAACATTTAATTAAATAATAAAACAAAAGAAGGCCTGATCTTATACCACATAAAATTTTAACTCAAAATAGATTATGGACTTAAATATAAAACCTAAAACTATACAACTTATGGAAGAAAACAAGGGAAAGTCATTATGACTTGGGTTGGTCAAAGATTTATTAGGTATGATGCAAAAAACACAAACTTATATATAAAATTTTAAATTATACTTCATCAAAATTAAAACCTTTTATTTTTTTGTCAAACTATCCTTGAAAATATATTGTTTAGAAAATAAAAGGCAAGTAACAGGCTGGAGCAAAATATTATAAAACCAGAATATATAAAAACTCTCAAAATCTATATAAAGAAAACAAAAAAATAAAAATTGTGCATACATTTTTTATTTTTTTTTATTTATTTTTTAGAGAGAGAGGGGAAAGGAGAGAGACAGAGACAGAGATTTGTTGTTCCACTTCTTTATGCATTCATTGTTTGATTCTTATATCTGCCCTGACCAGGGATCGAACAACATCTTTGGCATATTGGGACAATGCTCCAACCCACTGTGCAACCCAGTGGGTAAGATTTTGACAGACACTTACCCAAGAAGTTATATATACAAGTTAGTAAAGAAGCACATGAAATTATTCAGCTGACATCATTAGGGAAATAACAATTTAAATTTCAATAAGATACTATTACATATCTATTAGAAGGGCTTACATTTTTAAAAAAGGATGAGTACACAAAATAGTGGCCAGGATGCAAAGTACTAGAATGCTCACATATTGGTAATGAGAATGTAAAATGCTACAGCCACTTTGGAACAAAGTCATATCTCCCCACAAATTTTACACATGAAAGTACTTAGACACGTTATCCCTGATTGTCAAAAATGTGAAATAAAGTAATGTCTATCAACTGGTAAATGGATAAACAAACTGTAGTACATCCATAAAATGGAATTCTAGTAGAAAATAAACATAAATAAGTTATTTTTTTCATAGAAACATGGATTCCTTTCAAAAGAATTATGCTCAATAAAATATGCCAGAACTAAAAGGATGGACACTGTATGTTCAGTTTATCACATTCTGGAGAAACCAAAAGTATAAAGACAATAATCAGACCAGCGGTTGTCAAGGCCTGGGGAAAGGAGGATGGAATTGACCATAAAAAGATGCAAGGAAACTTTGGAGTGATTAAAATATTCTACATATTGAGCATAGTGGTGGTTCCATGACTTATGAATTTGTCACAATTCATAGAAAAGTACATCTGAAAAAAGGTGAATTTTACTCTGAAAATTTTACCTCAATAAATCAAGATACTATATAAATCAAGATATCTATATTACTTATTTTATGGTAATCAAATTTTCTTCTATTTGCTGTTGTATATTTCAAATATATATATATATATATATATATACATATATATATATATATGATATTTTCATTTCAGTGCTAGATAAGTGCATTGTAAATTAGTTTGATTGGAGGGAGAGTCTAAAAAGCAGGCTTCACAATAGTGGCTAATAGTTCAATGCATTTCCTACAGATGAACAGCTCAAATCAAAATTTTCTTTGAAAGAATTCAGAACTTCAATTTTGAAGCAACTGCATAGAGACATTATAATGTAGAAAAGAAGGATCTTTCAAAGCTTGTCTATGAGCTGTGAGAAACCTCTTCTTCAGCTCCTCTCCTTCAATAGCTATAATAAATACCTTGTGATTTTCAAAAGAGGCTAAAGAGACTATAATTTCTCAATTTTTAGAGTAAAGAGACATGGATACTACTCTATTAAAGCTAGAAGTTCCTTGAGAATTAAAGATTTTTTCTCTCTAGAGAAATAGCCATTGGCTACTATTAAAGGGGCAGACACTATTTCAGGGTGCTGGAGTAGTGTCAGAAGCATCAAACTCATATGCATATGGAGGTCATTCAAGTAAATGGGTGAAGCTAACTTGTAAGATGATAGGCAATATGGAAAATAAAGCAATCTGGAGATTGCAGCCCTTGAAAAACTGTCCACATTGAAAATTTTACAAACACTATAGTTTAAACATAAACAAAACAATTATTGCTGAATATGCCACCTGGATACCCTCCTTTTGATTTCTGGATTTGTGCACTACTATCAAAAGCATAGGAATTCATTTTGTATGTTTTACGAACTGGTTGTCAGAAAATAGATCACATTACCTAAGTAAAAGATTTTTCCTTCAAAATATTTTAATTTTCATAAAATTCACATAGATCATTCAGTAAAAACTGATAACGTAAAAAAAAAAATTAAAACCTGTAAAGAATTTTTGTGAGTTTATTTGAGGCAAACTGTCGACATATACCGGGAAACAGAACCTCAAGAAACTGAGATAATGCTCCGGAGAATGGTGTGTTACATCTGTATGTAACAATGCAATTGCAATCAAAGGAGGGACATAGGTGGGTTACATGAAATCCATTGGTGATAGATTAAGGAGGTGGGATAAAGCAAAGCAGGGAAACCCCTGGGATTGGATAAAATGTAAAATGATGGGCACATACTTAGGTGGGTGAAGGAACAATTAACATGATAATGAAGGAATTTGTAGTATCTGTCCGGGTGCCCAGCACATTTGGTTGTGCCTCAGGGGGTCCAGAAAAAGGGAAGTTACAAGTTACCCAGACATTTCAAGGGTATGTTATCATAGATGCAAAAAGACAGATAGGCTCAATTAAGGTAAAGGCTGACCTTGTCAGTGAAGATACCGGCCTAGGCCATAACTGCCCACTATAACTGCTTTTAGTTAAAGTTTAATTTCAGTCATACTTTGTGGTTCCTTTAGATCTCTGAGTTTGCAAGACTGCCATGCAGGCCTCCCCTGAGCTTGTCAGGTAAGCATGTGGCCCCTTTTGTCCACAATAATTTCCCATAGATAAAAGAAATTAATTGAAAAATTAGAAAACATTTTAAATTGAACAAAACAAAACCATTAGAATTTATAGGATGCAGCTAAAGTGGTGCCTAAATGGCAATCCATGTCTTCAATGCTTTCATTTAAAAAAACACACAAAAATCTCTTTATTTCGGCTATGTCATTCTTCATTTCCTCTTGATTCTTCTTCATTTCCTCTTAATTCTTACACATGTTGTTGCATTTGTCTTCCATCCTTTTCAGTGTCCTTATAACCATTTCTCTGAATTATTTCTCTGACAAATTGCTTGCCTCCATTTTGCTTATTTCCTTTTCTGGTGATTCCTCCTTTTCTTTCGAATGGGGGTTGTTTCTTTGTCTCCCCATTTTTCTGTTTCTTTGTGATTGTTTCTAAGTATCAGATCAAATTGCCATGCCAGCAGATTTTTTGAATTTGTCTTATATAGTAAATGTTTCTAAAAATCTCTAAACAAAAACTTAAGCTTTCACTTTATGAAACTAAAATAAGAGTAAACTATCTCAGAGAGAAAGAGGGGTGGGGGTTTGGAGATGGAAAAAGATTAACGAAATACTCTATATGCATAAATGCATAGCCCATGGATGCAGACAATAGTGCAATGAAGGCCTGAGGGGGTGGGTGTAGGGTGGAGGGTGTCAATGAGAGAAAAATAGGGGATTTCTGTAATACTTTCAACAATAAAGATAAATTTAAAAATAAAACAGAAGAGCTAACTAGTCGGTAAATACTGTACTCAGAACCTCCCAAAACCACATCAAAATTACAACTATACTACAGAACAACCATCATTTAAAACCACCTAAAATATGCCTGAACAGAACTCCTTTTTTATAACATCACACAAGAAACTAGGAATAGAAAGAAACCTCCTCAACCTGATAAAAGACAGCTATGTAAATCTAACATCTAATAACATACATAATGATAAAAGATAATGCTTTTGACCTAAGAATAAGAACAGATATATCTGATTCAGTCACTTTTATTCAACATTGTGGTAAATACTAGGCAGGACTATCAACAAGATATGAAAGAAGATTATGTCTATTCACAGATTACAAGATCTTATATAGCAAAAATTAAAAGGAATCATTAAATTTAAATATATTCTTTCTAAAAAAAGAATAATATGCAAATCAACCGAACAGCGGAATGACTGCTCACTATGACGTGCACTGACCACCAGGGGGCAGATGCTCAATGCAGGAGCTACCCCTGGTAGTCAGTGGGCTCCCACAGGGGGAGCCCCACTCAAACAGAAGCCGGGGTCAAGGCTGGCGAGAACAGCAGTAGTGGAGGAAGCCTGTCCTACCTCTGTTGCAATGCTAAGGATGGCTTAGGCCCACTCCCCGTAGCCATCAGTCGGACATTCTCTGAGTGCTCCCAGACTGCGAGAGGGCACAGATGAATTTGTGCACCAGGACTCTAGCATATATATATATATATATATATATATATATATATATATATATATATCAGAATAGACAACTTTAGCAGCTTACAGCATATAAGATTGATCTACAAACATCAACTTCTATACATCAACAGTACAATTGCATTTACAACAGCATCAAAAATTTTCAAATATTTTGGAATGATTAATAAAATAAATATAAGACTGTTACAATAAAAACTATAAAACATTGTTGAAAGTAATTCAAGGTGACCTAAATGAATAATATTAGAAGGCAATATCCACAACATGGGTATATTCTCCAAATAAATCTATACATTGAACACAATCCTTATCAAATCTTAGCTGGCTTTTCTTCAGAAATTCAAAACTGACTGTATAATGTATATGAAAATGCAGAGCTCCAAGAATAGCCAAGACAATCTTGAAAAAGGAGAAAAAGTTTGATAATTCAAAATTCCCAATTTTAAAATTTAATACAAAGCTATAGTAATCAACATAGTATAATCTTACATAATAAAAAGGTAATATTTAAATTACCCATGGGATCGGGCCTAAACGGGCAGTCGGACATCCCTTGAGGGGTCCCATATTGGCGAGGGTACAGGCTGGGCTGAGGGACAACCCACCTCCGTGCACGAATTTCGTGCACTGGGCCTCTAGTTGGATATAAAATGCAAAGGAATGAAATTAGACCCCCTGCCTTTAACAATATCTAAAACTTAACTTAAATGGATCTTTAGCTAAATATAGGAGCTAAAAGTATTGAATTCATGAAAGAACACAAATGTAACTACATTTACATTATCTTGGACTAGAGGCCCGGTGCACAAAATTCGTGCACGGGGGTCCCTCAGCCCAACCTGCACCCTCTACAATCCAGGAGCTCTCAGAGGATATCCTACTGATGGCTTAGGCCCACTCCCCATGGTTCTCTGCTCTCTGCGGGGCCTGGAGGTTTCCCTGCAGCCATGGAGATGAAGCCCCCATGCCCTGCTGTTGCTCTCTGCCTGCTGCCGCCATGTGCCATGTGAAGAAAGCCCCAATGCCCTGCAGTGTGCTCTGTCTGCCGGGCCTGGGGGCTTCCCAGACACAGACACACCAAGGAAGCCCCCATGCCCTGTTGTCCAGGCTCTGTCTGCAGGGCCTGGGGGTGTTTCCACCGCCACTGCCCACTAAGGAAGCCCCCAAGGCCTGCTGTCTGGGCTCTGTCTGCCATGTCTGGGGACTTCCCTGCCACTGCCCCACTAAGGAAGCCACCATGCCCGGCATGCAGGGCCTGGCGGCTTCCCGGCTGCCGAGATCAGGAAGCCGCCATGTCCTGCTCTGCTGGCACTGGAGTCTTCCCGATCGCCTTGGCGACCATCGGGAAGACTCCATGCCCTGCTCCTCCGCCAGCTCCATGTGCGCAGGGCCTGGCGGCTTCCTGATCGCCCTGGCGACAAGCCCTGCTCCTCCGCCGGCTCTGTGTGTGCAGGGCCTGGCTTCTTCCCGATTGCTGCGGTGACCATCAGGAAGATGCCACGCCCTGCTCCTCCGCCTGCTCCGTGTGTGCAGGGCCTGGCGGCTTCCCGCTGCCGCAGCACTAAGGAAGCAACCATGCCCTGCTCTCAGTGCTCTGTTTGCTGGTGGGACAGGCCAGACACTCCAGCAGCGGGGCTGAGGGGACTGGGTGCCACCATCTTGTGGGTATGGGGGCCGCCATTTTGTCTCGGAGTGACGCCTAATTTGCATATTACTCTATTATTAGATAGGATTAGGCCAGTGATGGGCAACCTTTTGAGCTTGGTGTGTCAAACTTCGCCAAAAAACTGAGCATAACTCGGGTAGTTTGTCACTTTGAGGAAAAAACATTATTTCGCAATATTTATAGTTTAAATAACATAAATGTATAATTGTTATATATAATTGTATTTAATAAACCAAAAACTAAATATTTAACTTACCTGCTTAGTGACTTCTTTGTTCATCCGTCAGTCGGTTTCTTTTGTTGGTCTTGATATTATTTAGCTTGTGTGGGGTGCCGTGAACTAAGATAAGTGAGGGGGAGGGGAAATTTTTTAACTAACCTGCCTATTAGTGACTTTTTTGTTGCTGAATTTCATTGGCTAAATCTTCAATTGAAGGTTGGTGTTTTGTACACTTCAGGCCCAAGCAAGCGCTACTAACTTCATCTGTCAATCTGTTTCTTTTGTTGGTTTTGATATTATTTAACGCTGAGAATAAGGCCTCACAAAAGTATGTAGAGGGAAAAATAGTGAGTAAAGCCATTGCTATATTTTTCAGGGTGCTAAAAGTGTCTGGTAGTCGGTTCCAGGCACTCCAAATTTCCTGTTCGTAGTGGCACTCCTCTTGATTCTCCAAGCGGCACCTTTCCAGATTCTCAAGCTTTGACCTCAAGTCGACAAACACCTGAGCCCAGATACTGTCTTGAAATTCTGCAAGTTGCATCTCCAAATCATCAATTTGCATCCATTGGAAACCATTTAATTCTAAACTACTGTAGACTACTACATCAGGATACTTAATTATTTTCATGGTCTGTTCTAGACTTCTAAATTGACTAAATCTATCACTAAACTGGTCAAGTAATGAGTCTAAAGCATGCTGGTACTTCATATGCAAGAGTTCCATTTCATTTTGGACAGCTGCACTGGCCTTCTCAAAATACTTTGTTACTTGAGGAAAATACTTACAAGTTTTAGTTTCTACATCACACTTGAAAATTTTAACTTTACTTTCAAAAGCTTTTATGTATCCAAACATAACATCAATACTTTTGCCAAAACCTTGTAACTTTAAGTTCAGTTCATTAATATGAACAGAGAGATCTGTAAAAAACATCAGGGTGTTGACCCACTTATCATCACTAAGCTGAGGAAAGTTTCCCAGATCCTTATCGTCAAGAAATACCTTAATTTTTTCAAAGCACTCCACAAAGTGCTCAAGAACTTTGCCTCGGCTCAGCCATCTTACATTATTGTACATCAGCAGTCCACTGTAGGTGGAATCAACCTCCAGTAAAAGTGCCGAAAATTCTCGCTTGTAAAGGGGGTGAGCAGCTATTAAATTAACTATTTTTGTAACAACTGACATTAAGTCGTTTAAGTCGGTGAATCCTGCCTTGGCACATAAAGCCTCCTGATGGATAATACAATGAAAAGGCACAATTGGATGTCCAATAACTTCTGTAAACAATTTGACAAATCCGACTTTTTTCCCCACTATATTTGGTGCCCCATCTGTCGTCATTGACACAACTTTAGAGATATCAATGCTTAGGTCACAAAAGGTTTGTATAACAACCTTACATATTTTGCTTCCTGATTTACTTGTTGACACTGATACTAACTTTATCAACTCTTCTCTCATTGTGAGACCATCAGAATATTGACCAATAATGGCCAACTGAGCATGTGATGTGACGTCAGTAGTTTCATCAAGAGAGATCGAAAAACGTTTACACTTCCTTATGTCTCTCTTTAATTGATGTTGTACATTTGTGTTCAGTCTCATTATTTGGTCTTTTATGATATTTCTACTGAGTGGTAACTCAGATATTCTCTTAATAATTACATCTTTATTCTGCATATTGTGAAATAGAACTGGTGCACATCTTAGGAGAGTTTCTTTAATAAATTCTCCCTCACTGAGCGCTTTTCCATGATGAGCTATAGAGTGAGCAATGCTCAAACTTGCAGATGTTAAATTTGTAGAGCCTTTCATAAATTTAAGGATGGAATTAGATTGGCTCTTATAAAGGTGTAGCTGCCTGGAAATGTATTCCTTCCTTTCATCCTCACTTTTTTCCGAGAGCTGGGAATGATTAGTTTCAAAATGTCTATTTATATTCCATGATCTGCTTACTACCATTTCAGTACATAGAATGAAAAATGATCTGCCATTTTTTTCTATAAAGCCATACATCTCGGTCCATGTCTCTTGAAAGGGTCGGCCACTGCTACTACTACTTCCTTTACTTAACCTTAGTATTTTATTTTTTGTGTTCTCCATCAGGGGGACAGTGACAGAAGATAGAATTATAGATAGCTTGTTAGGCCTGCAGGCAATTAGGGGTTAACTAGCCTAACTAACCACAAAATGGTGTATATAACTGTCTTTTAGGAAAGGGCAGGATTAATAAGCAGAAATAGGGGTTAATAAGGATGCACAATAGTAATAGTGGTGAAATGGAGTCTGCACTATGGAGCAAGATGGTGTTCCTTATATGAATTAAAATGGCTGCCACTATTTCTAATGGCGGGAAACAGCACCCATAGCATGCCACAAACCCTCGCCTCTCCCAACCTCCCCCTCACTTATCTCAGTAATGATGGATTAGAAATCCATGACACCCCAGAACAGTAGGTAATGGTTGCTATGGTTAACTGTTATTTGGTTACTGGTAATGGCAGGGCCCCCAGAGATGCGTCCCCTGCTGCGTTCCGCTGCTCCCTGCTCTGCCGGCGGAAGTGAGGGCAAAGATCCGGCTTAACCGGAAGTCTCAGAACTAGACGCTCTGTGCCAGACTTCTGTTGTTTTGGCTTACAGACCTCCGGCACAGAGTGTCTAATAGGGGAGGATGAAACATTTGCGACTAGAGTCTTGGAGTTAGAACTCCAAGACTCTAGTCGCAAATGTTTCATCCTCCGGAGCAGCAAATGTTTCATCCTCAGTATGCGGCCGCCTCAGCGGCTGCGTTGCATCAGAAATGGCTACACATGTCAGTGTTGACACGTGTGTCATAGGTTCACCATCACTGGATTAGGCAATGGTTTCTTAGATGTCACACCAAAAATCACAAGCAATGAAGTAAAAAAAATAAATTGGACTCCATCAAAATTAAACCTTTTGTAATGTAAAGGGCACCAGCAAAAAAGTATTTGCAAATCATATATATGATAAAGTATGCATACCCACAGTATGTAACAAACTCATACAGTAACAAATATAGAAAGGGCTCAAAAATAAAAAATAAGCCAATTATTAACTGGCCAAGGATTTAAATTGACATATTTTTCAAAAAATATATACAAATATCTCATAATATCTTTAGACATTGGATATAAACCAAGCCACATGAGATACTATTCTGCTAAAGACTTCAGTAGCTGACTAGCTCCTTCTCTCTTGATCTTTCCCTCTCATCCTAATCAAAACCTTTATTCAGTCTACAAAAATATACTAACAGAAGGGCAACATAATTGTACAGTTACAAAGGGCATCATTTACATTGCATTCTATTATAATTATAGCCCTGGATTTGTGTAACTTCTCAATTTTGCTTCTGTATATATGAAATTATAACAATGAGAAAACTTTAATGGTAGTAATATCAGCAAGAAGGCAAAGTAGCAAGTCCTGGACCCTTCTCTTGTCCACAAACATATCAATTCAGCAACAATTCACAGATAAATTTCCTTTGTGAAAAATCCAGGAAAACAGAAAGGCTCTTACACTCCTTGAGTATCTGAAATCAGATTTACCAAAGGCAGTTGGAAGATTAAGAACCCTCTCACCAAAGTCCGTGCCCCAGGTACAGTGCCTTATAATCAGAAAGAGACTTCCTAGATCCCTTCTTCACTCATGGCATGAAAGAGGTTGATAAATTTATCTAATGCCCTCAATTTTTCTGAGGGGCCTTCTCTGAGGATTGACTTCTGTCTCACCAATCTTGGAACTTTGATGAGCCCAGCATAGTCTAGATATCTGGGGAATGTAGAAATGGAGGCTTGGGCTGATAGACACCATAGATCCTTACCCTACTCAACGAAGAGCAAGCAAATAAGAAATTCAAGTTCACAGCTTACCCCAGGAAGGACAGAGTTGATCCATTCATCCAGCACACTGAATTTTCCTGAGCTATCCAAAATAGTTTTGCCATCATTGAAGCTCTAATGAATCCACCACAGTGTAGTTACCTGGGGGAAAAGAGATGGTGGCTTGGTCTAATAGACACTACAGATACTTCCTCCCTTGCTCAGCACAGAATGAGTGTATAAAAACCCCAGCTCTCAGTTTACTCCAGGGAGGGAAAAGTTGAACCATGCATATAACATTCAACTTCTCCAGGGATGCCCAAAGAACTGGCATCTGACTTGCCAGTCTTGGAGCTCTTATGGGTATGGAATAGTCTAACCACCTGGGAAAGAACTCAGATGGTGGTTTGACCTAGATGCCACAGCTCCCTCCCCCCTGGCTTAGCACAGAGCAAAGAGGCAAAATTCACAACTGCATGATTATCCCTGGAGAGGAAATCAGAATCTCAAGCAAGGCTGACTGGTGGGAGTCTTTACCTATATAAGTCCAGTCTGTGAAGAATGGGAGAGGTGCCTGCTTTGTTTAATGCACTGGTAATTCTTTTAGGTGATTGTGCTTAAGTTATCAGCTTAAATAGACTGTTACAACAATAAGATATTTTATGTAAGCCTCAAGGTAATTATATAAAAATATCTATAGGAGTTACACAAAAGAAAAAAGAGGAATCAAAGTATATCAGTTCAAAAAAGAAACGAAACACAAAGAAGATATAAAGAGCAAAATGTAGTCAAAAGAAATATAAAACTAACAACTATAAAATTGTAATAGTAAATATTTCCCTATCAATACTTACTTTAAATGTAAATAGATTAAACTATCCGATCAAAAGAGAGACAGTGACTGAATAAATAATTTTTTTTAAAATACTCAACTATATGCTGTCTACAAGAAACTCACTTTAGAGGTCAGGACACACATAGGTTGAGTGAAAGGATAGAAAATGATATTTCCTGCAAATGGTAAACTAAAGAGAGCAGGTTACATCAACAAAATAGACTTTAAGTTAAAAACTGTCACATGAAACAAAGAAGAATATTTTATAATGATAAAAAGGTCAATCCAACAGGAAGATATAAAAATACAGCCTTATGTATCCAACATCAGGAGCACCTACAGATATAAAGCAAACACTGGAAAACTGAAGGAGAAATAAACAGCAGTAAAATAATAATAGAAAATTTCAATATTCCACTCTCAATAAAGAGATAACTTCTAGACAGAAAGTCAATAATGAAATAGAAGATTTGAATAATATTTTAATTCAAATAGATCTAACAGGTATATAGGACATTCCACCGAACAACAACAGATTATATATACTTCTGGAGTACACATGGATCTTTGTCAGGGACCAATCATAGTTTAGGTTACTAAACGAGTCTTAACAAATTTAAGAAGATTGAAATCATATCAAGTATCTTTTTTTTATCACAATCTAATAAAACTAAAATATCAAGTCAGAAGCAAAACTGGAAAATTCACAAATATGTGGAAATTAAAGCAAGTATTCTGGAACAACCATGGTGATAAATAAGAAATCAAAAAGAAAACTAGAAAACTCCTCAAAACAAAATAAAATATAAAACAACATACCAAACCATATGGAATGCAGTAAAAGCAATACTAAAAGGTAAGTTCATAGCAATATATGGCTACATTAAAAAACAGGAAGCCAAACAAACAAACAAAAAAAAAAACCCAACTAGCTTACACTTCAAGAGGATAGAAAATGAAGAACAAACTAAACCCAAAGTTAGCAGGGAAGGAAATAACAGAGCAGAAATGATTTTTTTAAAGAAAAACAAAACTAAGAGCTGATATATTTTTAGTTTTGTTGGAGTTGTTTTTTGTTTGTTTGTTTGTTTTTTGAAAATAAATTAACATACCTTTAGCTGGACTAAGAAGAAAAAGAGAAGACTCAAATATATAAAGTCAGAAATTAAAAGGGAAACTTTAGAACTGATACCAACAAATTTAAAAGGATCAAAAGAAACTACTCTGAGCAATTATATGCCAACAAAGTGGATTATCTAGAAAATGGATATTCCTAGAAATATACACCCTACCAAGACTAAAAGTCATTGAACAAACAGAAAGTTTGAACAGACCAATGACTAATACAGAAATTGAATCATTAATCAAAAATCTCACAACAAATAACACCAGGAAGAGATGGTTTCTTTTTTTTTAAATATATCTTATTGATGTTTTACAGAGAGGAAGAGAGAGTGATAGAGAGTTAGAAACATCAATGAGAGAGAAATTTTGATCAGCTGCCTCTTGCACACCCCCTACTGGGGATGTGCCTGCAACTAAGGTACATGCCCTTGACTGGAATCGAACCTGGGACCGTTGAGTCCACAGGCCGACGCTCTATCCACTGAGCCAAACCGGTTTCGGCAAGAGATAGTTTCAATTGTGAATTCTATCAATGCATTCATTTAAAGGGGAAATAAACACCAATCCCTCTCTTTGAGATTTAGATAAGATATGTAGAATCACGTAGCACAGTGAATTACATATGAAGAGGAAATAATAAATGTTAGTTTTACACATTCATCCAATAGTATTTGTTGGATAACCACAATAGCTCACAGGATATTCAGTCAGTATGAGTTGAATTGGATTAGGGGTGCATTTAATAGTTCCCGGATGTTTTTTTCAAGACCTAAAGAAAATGTGCTCATAGAATATTTTACTTGAGAATATATAGAGCAAATGAAGAGTTTAGTCACTAAAATATTTCAGATGCCAAACCAATTCTTAATGCTAGAAGTCTGAATTTTCCATTTCAGTTTCCTGCGTTATAGAATGGTAATGCCTTGTGGTCAACAGAATAGGCTCTGAAATCAGACCTCATGAAATCAAGCCCCTATACTTTTCTTTCTTAGCTCTTTGAAATTAGACCATTTACTTCAGAGTTCTCAGCTGCAGGACAGGAATACTAACAGAACTTTGCTTTGAGAATTAAAAATAGCAATTCATGTCAAACCTGGAACATTGTAAGCATCCAATAATTGTTAACTGTTTTTGTTTATATTGCAAAAACTTAGCCTTCTCTTAGTTATACACAGAATAAGACACTGAAAAGCATGATTTAACTTCCTAAAATATATTTTAGTTTAACTCATAATTTTTTGCCTGTAATCTCCTTTGGTGAAGGCTTAGAACATTGTTCTTATTGTGGTATGCACTTTTTTTTTCCTTTTTGGAAGTAATTATAGTTCTCCATTTTTATTTTATTTTTTGGTAATTTACAAAGGTTTCCCGACCACCTGATAAAATTTCTAGCATATTTAATCAGAAACAGAGGAATAAAAGCTCAATTATTGAACAGGTTGAGAGACAACTATGTAAAGAACAGTCTCTAACAATGGGGACAAAATACTATAATAGACAACCCGTGTGTCTTCTTTCATTTTCTGACCTTTAATTGAAAGATTGAAGATAAGCAGTTCCTGCGAGAAAGCAAGAGGCAGATTCACTTGCCCTGTAGCTAAAGTAAAAAAGCTTCCTGGAAGCCTTACTACATATTATGAATCACTCTCTTGTCACTCTAATAAGTTCATAGCTAAGTAAAATGCTGGAAATGGATTGATGGTGCTATGGCAGACACCGGGGCTAAAGAAAGAGGTAAGAGGCCTCCAGATAATACATCTGGGCCTCCCTTAAGGCATTTTTTGGTAAAGCTGATGTTTCTGACCTGAGGCTTTCCTGCTTCACTGTGTCAGAAAATACTGCTCTTTAAAAATTCCTACTATTTCAAAAAAATTTCAATCTGTAAAGTTAGAAAAAGCGAAGTGCAATGCATTGTCCTTTCAACATTCCCTGGGCCTTTGGAATTATAGTAGTCCTCCTTTACTCACAGGGGATATGTTCCAAAACTCCACTGGATGCCTGAAACCACAGATAGTACCAAACCCTATATATGCTAGTTTGTTTCCTATACTAATACACCTACAATAAAGTTTAATATATAAATTAGGCATAGTAAGAGATTAACAACAATAACTAATAATAAAATAGGACAATTCTAACAATACACTGTAATAAAAGTTATGTGAATGGTTTTGGAGCATTATTAAGTAAAATAAAGGTTACTTGAACATAAGCACTACAATACCATGACAGTCTATTTGAAAATGGAGAAGGCTACTGAGTGACTAAGGCATGGGTAGTGTCTAAGAATGGATAAGGTGGACTATAGGATGATTAACGGCCCTGGGCAGAAAAGAGAGGGACAGCATGAGATTTCATCAAACTACTCAGAATTTAAAATATATGGTTTTAATTTAAATTTAAATTGTACAATTTAAAACATATGGTTTATTTCTGGAATTTGTTATTTAATATTTTTGGACCAAGGTTGACCATAGGTAACTGAAATTGCAGAAAGTGAAACTGCAGTTAAGGTGGTACTAAGGTAAGTTGTATCCAAAATCCTAAAGTACTAATAGTCTTTTTTGAAGAAGTCATTGAAAATCCCATAACAGCCCGGCCGGTGTTGCTCAGTGGTTGAGCATTGACCCATGAACCAGGGTGTCTCAGGTTCGATTTCAAGGTCAGGGCGTATGCTAGGGTTGCAGACTCAATTCCCAGTAGGGGGAGTGCAGGGGGCAGCTGATTAATGATTCTCTCTCATCACTGATGTTTCTATCTCTTCCTTCTCCTTTCCTCTCTCTAAAATCAATAAATACATATAAAAACATTTTAAAAGAGAAATCCAATAAAATTAAACTCTGGACAAGAAGCTGATGAAAAAATGAAAAATAAGTTGGATTCAAGCCAATGTCTGACAACATTTTAACAATCCATACAATCACATGTATTTTTCCATTACTTTTCCCCTAATTCAATCAACCACATATTCATTTTTGCCTTTACTAACTATAATTCGGCCATAATTGTTATTAATCCTTTATAGATTTTAAAGCTTTCACCACTAGGTCCATCTACACATAGAGAGTGGTTGTCAGCTACTTCCTCATTCAGATTAAGGGATCATTTGTTTTCTCCCTCAAATTTCCATTCAACATACTGAACTCATACACCATACAAAGCATTATGATAAACACTTTTATCAAACAGATATCATACAGATACCAAAGAGTGAATCTAGTTAATTGAAGATTATTGAATATTTCTTCAAATTCTATAATAAAACAGTAGCTTAAATTTAGTAACATATGGTAGTACAAAAAAATTCAATAATTTCTATGTTAAGGACAGTTCAATTATGGTCGGGAGATCTAGAAAGCTTCTTGGATCTTATATACTAGGAGAGAAAGGGAGAGGAGAGAAAAGGAGGAAGAGGAGAGGAGAGGAGAGGAGAGGAGAGGAGAGGAGAGGAGAGGAGAGGAGAGGAGAGGAGAGGAGAGGAGAGGAGAGGAGGAATAAATTTAAATTCTAGGTCTGGGAAACTCAAGATGACATAGTATAGAGGGAAGAACGTGAAATGTGGTTTGTGGAAGATTGAGTAGCTCTATACACCTTAAAGGTAGAATATGAGAGCTGAAAAAGTAGGCAATACAGTTAAAAAATAACTGAATGAGGACTGACCATGTCTTAGTTAATATTAAACAAACTATTCAGCCATTAATTAAGCCACAGAAGAGAGGCCAATTATAATTTTAAAATGCCTGGTTTTGTTATCAGATAATCTTAGTCACATAATGAATCAGATTCCAACTAATTGCATGATGTGGTGCAAGTTACTTAATCTGTCTGTGCCCCAGTTAGCTCACTTGTAAAATGAATATTATACCTAATTTTCGGGGTTGTCTAAAGTTTACAAGTAATATATATAAAATATTTTTCATTAGGGTTGCAATATCTTCACATATAACAAAATGATCTATATATATAAAAGCCTAAGTGATGGTTTGACCAGTAGCTATGACACACACTGACCACCAGGGGACAGACGCTCAACATATAAGCATGAAAACATGGAACAGACTGATGAATCTCAGAGGGAAGGGAGGAGAAGGGAGGGCTGGAAGAGATTAACAAGTGATCTTATAAGCATACTGGAGGTCCAGTGCACGGATTCGTGCACTGGTGGGGTCCCTTGGCCTGGCCTGCAGGGATCAGACCAAAACTAGCAGTCCGACATCCTCAAGGGGTCCCAGATTGCGAGAGGGCACAGTCCAGGCTGAGGGACCCCACCAGTGCACAAATCCGTGCACCAGGCCTCTAGTTAATAATAAGCATTAACTAGAGTTAACTATTTTATTGAACTACATTGTTATTTTTAAATATATTATTGCTAGGGGCCCAGTGCACAAATTCATGAAAGGAACTCTGAGCCGCGAGGCTGAGGTGGGCACAGGGGCGGGTCTCAGCCCATCCTCCTCGCCCCGGCCTGGCCCCCCCCCACCACCACCCCATGTCCCCTCTCTGCTAGCAGCCCTGCTCTCACCACCACTCCCACAATGTTGATGGCACCAGCCCCACTCACACCTGCTGATAGCACGGAGTGATTGGGGCCAGCACTGTTAGCAGGTGTGAGCAGTAGCTGCTTCCCTGATTGCCCTTCAGGAGCAGGGGAAGGTGGAGAAGCCCTCAGGGGTGAAAGGGATTGTAGCTGCTACTTGCAATGTCTGCTGGCATTGGCCCCATGGGTGCAAGCGGCGGCTCCAGTGCCAGCAGCAGGTGCGAGCACTGGGCCCGACTGCAGCACACGGGCCACCAGAGGCTCACCCTGATGACAGTGACCGGTGCCCGCCCCCACTTGTCTGGCACCCCTGATCACCTGCTCCACCATCCCACTGAAGCTGACACCCGCCATGTTCCGCACTCTGCCACCTGCTGCCGACGCCCGCCATGTTCCACGTGCACCCCGTGGTGGTGAGCACACATCATAGCAACCAGTTGTTCAGTTGTTCTGCTGTTTGGACTATTTGCATATTAGGGTTTTATATAGAGAGATTTTTAGTACTAGTATTTTCAGCAGAATTTAAGCTTCCTAAAGGCACATACTTATCTATATCATTCACTGCTATATGCTTATTATAACATTTGATCAATCAATATTTGTTAAATAAATGTATAAGCAAGCACAATAGTTTGTTATTACAAATACTTATCAAGATTTAACTTTGGGAAGATTAATTTGGAAGTGCTTTGTTGGAAGGATTAGAGTGAGAAAAGGAAAAGGCCTCCTTAACGAGGACACCATCATAATCACCTAGAGGAGAACTAATGCATGGTGGTTGTGAGAGTGGATGAAACAAAAGGAAGATTTTCAGAAGATATATGATGGATGAAATAAATGCCAGGATTCAGCAACTTATAATATGGGCTGAAAAAAGATAGACTGCCAATGCAAATTAAGAATTTGATAATGCTTAAGGTTATGAACCTTAGCACTTAGAAATAATTTAGTCTCAATTCACCAAGATGAGGATGTCAGGAGAAAGAGATGATTTGAAAATAAAGTGAGCAAGTCAAATCTAGATATGTGCATGCATATATACTTATTGTTTTCTATTCTAGGGAATGTGCAAAGGACTTCATATTTATTTTCACACTAGAAGCCCGATGCACAAAGATTTATGCTAGAATGGGGTTTCCTTTCCCTGGCTGCCGGCATCGCCTTTCCACTCCAGCCCAGCCCCTTTCGGCTCAGGCCCCGGAGCCGCCTCTTTCTGCTCCAGGAGCCACCTCTTTCCACTCTGGTTCCGCCTTCCCATGCTGCCCAGAGGCCCTGAGAGACAGGGGTGCGGCAGAACGCCTGCATCGTCACCATGGTGATGACGCAAGTGTCCCACCCCCATCACTCGGTGCCTGTGTATGCAAATTAATTGCCATCTTGGTTGGGTTAATTTGCATATCATTCCTGATTGGCTGGTGGCATAGTGGAGGTATGGTCAATTTACATGTTTATCTATTATTAGGTAAGATTAAGTCCGTCTCAATAGTCATATGAGATGGATGTAATAATTACTCATTCTTTATACAATGAAGAGATTGAGTCATACAGTGATTAGATAACATGTCCAGGAAAAACCAGATAGGATGTGGCCAAAGTCAAATTTGCACATAGACTATCTTGACCCCAGAGATTCTAACCATAAGGCACCACTGCATAATTTGAGTATGTGATGTGATTGGGGCATATGGGAGGGAAAGAGATATAAGTTGTCCAATTATCTCATGTTAGGGGTTTGTCATTTCACCACTAAAATAGTCCTATCATGAATGTTGTTTTTTTTTAAGAAATTCCCTTCATATTATTTCTGGAAGTGACTACACAATAGATTGCTTTGCCAGATAATCCCATATTTATTTGTTCAAGCACAAATATTTGCTTAATTGTAAGCAAAGGTTGGCAGAAACAGGGTTCAGTTAACTCCTGGATGGGTATGGTACAGACCCCAATGGAGAAAGGGACAGCCATGAAAGGAATCCTCAGTGACACTTCTCCAGGCTAGATCAGACAACACTCACCTGATGATTTACAATGGGCTTTTCAAACATTTCACATGAATTTCCTCAGAAGCTATTAGAGATATATTCATTTGAATTCATAGTGGTCAATTTCCATTTTTTAAATATAAATGGTGAAAGCAGTTTTTAGGTTTTACTTAATTATCATGGGGTGAACTTTAACAAATATCCTTAAGCATTCCCCCACTGTCTTTCATTTATCCAAAGACTGTATTGTCATTTTTGTTAAGTTTGTAATTTTATCATCATTTTGATTGATTAGGACCCCTCTTTAGCTTATATTTTAACTATAATGTTATACTTCAACAAATGCTTAATTGCAAATCAAATTTGTTTCGAGAAAATGTTTTAAGCATATAGTTGCATGATGATGTCCATGACAGTATCTAAACTAACAAATTGAAGGCAAGGTCATTTCTGTAGCCTGATGTGCAAGCAATAATTTACACTTGATTTTATTAGACAAAAAATAGCTTTGTGTTTCATAATCTACAGTGATGCTAAAGTGGTCTTCAGTTAACCACAAGATCCTGTGAGGCAAATAAACAAAAGATTTCACGTTCATATTTTAATGTATAGACAATGTTAAGTGTAAAACAGACTATGAGTCAAGTGTCTATAAATATATCTTAAGTCAGAGAATCAACTAGGAAGCACTCATCAGTTGATATTAAACCTTGAGTAGGGGGTCTAGTTCACATTGGAAAAGTTACTTGTGTGTAGTTACTGTACATGGACTTCTGTATTTCTCTGTTGATTGCTGATATATACATATACATATACATATACATATACATATACATATACATATACATATACATATACATATACATATACATATACAGGAGTTTTTTTAAATGTCCTATATTCTGGGGTTACATGAGGCATCTTACCACTTAAATATCCTTAGCTCTGGCACAAACCAATGTTTGGGTGATTGAGTGGGCATCAGTGCTCCCATGGTCCCTAACTCACAAGTACCTGAAATTTGCCAGCACAGAGTCACATTTAAGCATCCATCATCGTTGTGGAGCTGGGAGCACACTTGCAGTGGGGAGCTCTGGTGAGGGAAGTCAGGATTCATTTCTCAGAGATCATGTGTCCCATTGGTTTTCCAACCAGTACTCTCCAGACCTTGCATTCCAGTCTTCGGCTAAAACTTTGAAATATAGCAAAATAGATCCTGAATTGGAGCCTGATAAACAACTTGTTTTTCTAGGACCTTGTAATTACTATGTTAATAATGTAAAAAATATTTCTTCTAGTAGCATCAAGAAAAGGAAGCAGGTCTGGCAAGTGTTTCTCAATGGTTAGAGAGTTGGCCTGCACACCTGAGGGTTGCAGGTTTGATTCTGGTCAAGGGCATGTACCTGGGTTTCAGGTTCGATCCTGGTCCCAGTCGGGTGTGTGTGGGAGGCAATCAATAGATGTGTCTCTCTCACATCCATATTTCACTCTCTCTCCCTCCCTCCCCTCTCTCTCTTTCCCCCTTCCCCTTCCCTACCACTCTCTCTAAAACCCAATGGAAAAAATAACCTTGATTGAGGATTAACAAAAAAACACACACAAAAAAAAGGAAGCACATAGGAAGACACTTTACACTGCAGGGATGGGGAACCATTTTTTCTGCCAAGAGCCATTTGGATATTTATAATATCACTAGAGGCCCAGTGCGCAGATTTGTGCATGGGGGGTCCTCGACCTGGCTGGTGATCTGGGTCGATCAGGGTCGTCTCACCCAGTCCCAATTGGGGCTGGCAGGCTGAGGGGAGGAACCAAGGGAGGTTGGCTGGTGTGGGGGAGAGGTGAGGGAGGAACCTCAGGAGGTTGGCTATGGGAGCACACTGACCAACAGCGGGCAGCTCCTGCGTTGAGCATCTGCCCCTGGTGGTCAGTGCATGTCATAGTGACCAGTTGACTGGTCGTTTAGGCTTTTATATAAATAGATTCATGGGCCATACAAAATAATCAACTTCAAAATTATCCTGCTATATTTAGTCAAACATTTAATTAAGTCACCCCTAATACCCTGGCAGGGCCAGACAAAATGATTTTGAGGGCCTTATATAGCACACAGGCTGACCGTTCCCCACCCCTGCTTTACAGCAATGGATTTCTTGACTCCAGAGAAGAACAGGTCTCCATATGCATTTGAGGCTCTTTCTTGACTGGCAGAGTGAAGAGGTTCATCCTAACCTCTTACAAAGCATACTTCTGCCCTGGCAGTGGAAACGATATTACAAAGCCTGAGTATGGAGGCATGTGGGTGTTCAGAAACTAGATTGTTATCACTCCAGCAGCTTCACAGTTATTGGATAGAGGTGCTTTTTTCCTTGGCATAAATTTGGTTTATATTACAAAGGATGCAGTGGATGAGTGAGGATCTTTTAAGTTTCTTCTAGCCTAATAAAAGCTTGGGTTGTCCTGCAAAATAGAAATGGAATAGAAAGGCTTTCTAGGTCTGTTCATTGAAAAGCATTTTTTTTTTGCTATCAAAGAACAGAGCTACTAAGCAGAACTGACATTTCAAATGAATGGTGGCAATAATAGCCCACAAAACAAAATGAGGTAAAAATCTCTATGTGGACTCTATTAATTTGGAATTTATTATAATATTGAGCCAGACTGGACATAAGTCTACTTTAGAAGAGGGCTACTACCAAAAACTGCAATAAAATAAGACAAAATGTCATCAACCCATCAATTTAGGTTCTTTTTAAACTATCTTAAGAAGTACATTTGCAAACAATATAAATTTTAAGTAAATAAAAAGTAAAAAGTCATGTTCATCTATTCAGGATGTTCTATGACAAGATTTCTTTTCTTTTCTTTCTTTTTCTTTTTTTTTTCATTTTTGTTAATACCCACATAGGTACCAATCATTTTAATGTCAGGGAGAGAATGATTTGAAAAGAATGTATCTGGTATCAATCCAGGTAAAAATGGTTGACTTTTATTGAATGTTTAATATGTACCTACATTATGAAATTTAATTATCACAACAACTGTAGCAGTTGGGCACTTCCTTATTATGTTTTATTGACTAAGATGTCATAGTTTAAGCAGTTAAAAGCTACTTTCCAAAGGCCAAATGGCTAATATATGACTCAGACAGGGCTTAGAGATAGGTATGTCTGGCACTGAATCATGCGCTTTTTACTTCTGACATATTGTTCCTCCATCTCTGCTTACAAAATGATTTGCATGTATAATCTATAGCACAACAGCATTAAGGCATTAACAAACTCTATTACACAAAGAAATCCTGTAGGATATACTTACTTATATGCAACCAGGGGATGTATTGTCCAGATTCTTAAACATCATGTTGTTTTGTTAATTATCAGACATTTGTTTAAGCATGTGTGGTAGAGTCTAAAGTCCTAAAGTCGGGAGAGCAACCAAGATGGCGGCATAGGTAAACACCTAAACTGCTGCCTTGCACAATTTCAAAACTACAACTAAAAGACAAAACGTCTATCACCCAGAACCACGGGAAAGCTGGCTGAGTGGAAGTTCTACAACTAGAAGGAAAGAAAAAACAGCATTGAGAGATGCATAAGCACTGAAAAGCTGAGGTACGGAGGCGCGTGAATCGGTCTGGTGGAGGGCATTGCTTTTTTCAACCCGAAGGGAGACAAGCTCCCGATTACTCTGAACTCCAGTTTCTGGGGAGACGTGGGGGACCCAAACTCCTACGGGGAGAAGCTGGACTGTCTGCCATGGGGTCGGAAAGTGAGGGTGGCTTTCTTGCAGAGCTGCGTGCAGGAATAATTGTTTACTGCACTGGGACACGGAACGCAGGGACGCAGAAACTCGGAGACGCAGAGATGGCTGACTGGCAGCCATTGCTGTTTGCCACGCCCTAGCCTAGTGACTCCCTGAGACCCCGTGCCGCACAATCTACAAACCCACCCAAGCTCCAAGCAGCGACTTTTGCATATGAATGGCCTGCCCTATCACAGCTTAACCTAACAAACTGTAGCCCTGGTCAGACAGCTCCAAAACCATCAAACCCCAAGCAAAGAGGAGAAAACTGTAGTTCTCGCTGTAGCTCCTGCTGGGTGGCCTCAGACAGTAGCTGACCTGCCCCCCACTGGAGATCCAGAGCCAGTGTACCTAGTGGTCAGTGTGAGATGACACCAGATTTCAACTCCTCACATCCATAAGTGACACATTCAAGAGGCAGACTCAGTGAGCCCCAAAGCCCCACTGAAACAAGTCCTGCACCATAAGCATGTCTCCAGCACAGCAGTTCTTCCATTATTGACACAGCGGGTCATCATAGCCAATTGGCCTGGAGGTCAATTCCTCCCAGTGTACCAACAGCAATCAAGGCTTAACTATACCAAGACTTTGCACTCAACCCACAAAGGGGTGCACTAAGAGCATCCACTTCAGGTGATTTGGGAGGCTGAGCCACTGGCCCCAATAGGTCACTTACCACACAAAGCCACTCCATCAACACAGGGAAGCAGCCAAAATGCGGAGACAAAGAAACATGTCACAAATGAAAGAAATAGAAGAAAGCAAACTACTGGACGACATAGAGTTCAAAACCACATTTATAAGGTTACTCAAGAATCTTCTAAAAACCGCTGAGAAACTTGATGAGACCTCTGAGGAGCTTAGTGAGACCTTCAAGGACCTTAATGAGAATGCCAAAATAATGGAAAAGGAACAGTCAGAAATTAAGCATACACTGTCTGAAATAAAGAATATACAGAAACTCAACTGTAGATCAAAGGACCCCAAGTATCAAACCAAAGATCTGAAATATGAGGAAACAAAAAACAACCAACCAGAAAAACAAAAACAAAAAATAATCCAAAAATATGAAGATAGTGTAAGGAGCCTCTGGGACGGCTTTAAGCATACCAACATCCGAATTTTTGGGTTGCCAGAAGAAGAGGGAGAGCAAAATATTGAAAACCTATTAGAAGAAATAATTACAGAAAACTTTCCCTACCTGGTCAAAGAAATAGACTTACAAGTCCAGGAAGCACACAGAACCCCAAACAAGAGGAATCTAAAGAGGACCACACCAAGACACATCATAACTAAAATGCCAACGGCAAAAGACAAAGAGAGAATCTTGAAAGCAGCAAGAGAAAAACAGTTAGTTACCTACAAGGGAGTACCCATATGACTATCAGCTGATTTCTGATTTCTCAACAGAAACTATGCAGGCCAAAAGGGAGTGGCAAGAAATATTCAAAGTGATGAACAACAAGAACCTACAACCAAGATTACTCAGCAAACCTATCATTCAGAATTGAAGGTCAGATAGAGCTTCACAGAGAAGAAAAAGCTAAAGGAGTTCATCACCACCAAACCAGGATTATATGAAATGCTGAAGGGTATTCTTTAAGAAGAGGAAGAAGAAGAAAAAGGTAAAGATAAAAATTATGAACAACAAAATGACAACAAATACATACCTACCAACAAGTGAATCTAAAAATCAAGTGAATAAAAAATCTGATGAACAGAATGGACTGATGAATATAATAGAATCAGGGACATAGAAAGGAAGTGGACTGACAATTTTCAGGGGGAAGGGAGTTGAGGGGTGTGGGAAGAGATTAGACAAAAATCTTACTCCTATGGATGAAGACAGTGGCAGGGGGTAAGGGCATGGAGTGGGGAGGGGAATCAGGTGGAGGAGAGCTATGGGGGAAAAAAAGAGGAACATCTGTAATAATCGGAACAATAAAGATTTATTTAAAAAAATAATAAAGTCCTAAAGTCGGGAAGTATATCAGTGTAGCAAGTAAAAGGTAACAAGGTGAAAGCGGGCAATGCAGGAGTGAAGGGTCGCTTTTAGAGTTGTTAAAATAAAACACAAAAGTTTAATACTACTACTATTTGCCTCCTAAGACCCTATCATCACTTTGTACCATTTCTTAATATATATACTAAAGTCATCAGTGACCGTATTCCTAAAGAAGTTGCACTAAATACCTAAAAGTTTGCATTTCAAAATCAAATGAGAAAACCTACATTGGTGAGAATAGAAATAAATAAATCGTATTTCCTTAAAATAGTATAAATTCAGATATCACTAAAAAATGAATATAATTTCCATAGTAGTTGTGGCTTAAATGAACTTTATGTTGTTCCTAAGCAGAGTCTGAATCTAAACTTTTTGATATAAAAAATCACTGTTGAAGCACACATTAAAAAAAGAAAAACATGTAGGGTTTTACAAAATAGCAAAAGCCTCAAAGGGCCTCATACTGGCTCTATTTTCAATAATTCATTAATTCATAGATTAGAGCTCACCTATATGCTTTGATTTGATACACTGCAGGACACAAATGATCTAAAAATTGTGAATTAATATATTAAAAAATCAATCTTGGTCTAGGATCAATTTATACTTCTCTTTTTTTTAACTTAAGACCTTGTTTATAGCTAAGGAAAAAATTAACATCTTCTTCTTCCCAACTTTATCACACCCTTTAAAAAATATGAAAACTGAAGAGAGGGAAGAACAGGGAGGAGAGACAGAGAGAGAAGAGAGAAACTTATTATAGTCATACCTTTGTCTTACTGCATTTCACTTTATTACACTTTTCAGATATTTCATAATTTGCAAATTGAAATTTTGTAGCAACCCTGTATTGAGCAAATCTATCAGAGCCATTTTTCCAATAGCTTTGCTCACTTTGTGCCTCTGTGTCACATTTTGGTAATTTTGGCAACATTTCAAACACTTTTCATTGTTATTATATTTTATAATGCTATATATCAGTAATTTTTTTATTTACTACTTATTTTGATGGATAGTATAATTATTTTGGTGCACCATGAACCGTGCCCATACATGATGAACTTAGTGGATGAATGTTGTTTGCTCCTCTGACTGGCTTGTTTCGGATTTCTCTTCCTCTCCTTAGGCCTCCCTATTGTCTGAGACACAACAATATTAAAATTCAGCCCGTTAATAACCCTACAATGGCCTCTAAATGTTCACTGAGGTATCTTACCACTTAAAAATCCTTAGCTCAGGTACAAACCAATGTTGGGGATATTGAGTGGGCATCAGTGCCCCCATGGTCCAAAACTCACAAGTACCTGAAATTTGCCAGCACAGAGTCACATTTAAGCATCCATCATCGTTGTGGAGCTGGGAGCACACTTGCTGTGGGGAGCTCTGGCGAGGGAAGTCAGGATTCATTTCTCAGAGGTCATGTGTCCCATTGGTTTTCCAACCAGGTACTTGCCAGATCTTGCATTCCAGTCTTCTGCTGAAACTTTGAAATATAGCAAAATAGATCCTGAATTGGAGCCTGATAAACAACTTGTTTTTCTAGGACCTTGTAATTACTATGTTAATAATGAAAGAAATATTTCTTCTAGTAGCATCAAGAAAAGGAAGCAGGTCTGGCAAGTGTTTCTCAATGGTTAGAGAGTTGGCCTGCACACCTGAGGGTTGCAGGTTTGATTCTGGTCAACGGCATGTACCTGGGTTTCAGGTTCGATCCTGGTCCCAGTCGGGTGTATGTGGGAGGCAACCAATAGATGTGTCTCTCTCACATCCATATTTCACTCTCTCTCCCTCCCTCCCCTCTCTTTCCCCCTTCCCCCTCCCTACTATTCTCTCTAAAACTCAATGGAAAAAAGTATCCTTGAGTGAGAATTAACAACAAAAAAAAGGAAGCACATAGGAAGACACTTTACACTGCAGGGATGGGGAACTTTTTTCTGCCAAGGGCCATTTGGATATTTATAATATCATTCGCGGGCCATACAAAATTATCAATTTGAAAATTAGCCTGCTATATTTAGTCAAACATTTAATTAACTCACCCCTAATACCTTGGCAGGACCAGACAAAATGATGTTGTGGGCCTTATATAGCACACAAGCTGAACCTTCCCCACCCTGTTTCTTATGGCTGAGCAGAGAAAATTCTTGAGATGGAAATGACCCCTGGTGAAGATGCTGTGTAAAGATTGTTGAAATTACAACAAACGATTTACACTATTACATTAACTTAGTTGAAAAAGCAGGACAGGATGTGAGAAGATTGAAGAGTGATCCCAATTTTGAAAGAAGTTCTACTATGGGTAATATGCTATCAAAGAGCATCTCATGCTACAGAGAAATCATTCATAAAGGAAAGAGCCAATTGGTGCAACAAATTTCATTGTCGCATTATATTTTAAAAATTGCTTCTACTATATTCTAGAATATTTTTTCTCTCTGGCTCTATTTTTGTTCATCACTTTATGTTGTTCATTATATTCCACAAATGAGTGAGATCATGTGATATTTATCTTTCTCAGACTGGCTTATTTCACTTATTATGATGCTCTCCAGGACCCTCTATGCTGTTGCAATTGTAAGAGTTCCTTCTTTTTTACTGCAGTGTAGTATTCCATTGTGTAGATGTACCACAGTTTTCTAATCCACTCATCTGCTGATGGATATTTAGGCTCTTTCCAAATCTTAGCTATTGTAAATTGTGCTGCTATGAACATTGGGGTACATATATCCTTTATGATTGGTGTTTCTGATTTCTTGGGATATATTCCTAGAAGTGGGATTATTGGTTCAAAGGGGAGTTCCATTTTTAATTTTTTGAGGAAACTCCATACTATTCTCCACAGTGGTTGTACCAGCCTGCATTCCCACCAGCAGTGCATGAGGGTCTCTTTTTCTCAGCATCCTTGCCAGCACTTGTTGTTTGTTGATTTGTTGATGATAGCCATTCTGACAGGTGTGAGATGATACCTCATTGTCGTTTTGATTTGCATCTCTCAGATGATCAGTGACAGAGCATGTTTTCATATATCTCTTGGCCTTCTTTATGTCCAGATTTTTAATATTTTCTACAATCTTTGTGATATCATACTATGTTAGTACAGTTTTGGTAATATTATTATACTTAAAATCCTTTTATTCTTGAAATATTAATGTTTTTTGCATGTAATATTGTTATACTAGTATGTAAGATAATTTTTCTTGAATAATTGGTGTTTAATGCATGTAACATTATCATATTTAAAATCATTTTTCTTAAGATATTAATGTTTATTACATGTAACATCATATTTAAGATCATTTTTCTTGAAATATTAAGGTTTATTGCATGTGACATTATATTTAAAATCATTTTTCTTGAAATAAAAAATCTGGAAAAAAAATTGCCACAGCCACCCCAACCTTTAAGAACCACCATCCTGACCCAGCAGCAGCCATCAAAATTGAGGCAATACCTTCCACCAGCAAAATATTATGACTCACTGAAGGCTCAGATGATTAGCATTTTTTAGCAAGAAAATATTTTTAATTAAGACATGTACATTTTTTGACAGAATGCTGTTGCACACTTAATAGTCTACCATACAGTGTAAATATAACTTTAATATGTACTTGGAAACCAACATATTCAAGTGACTCATTTTATAGCATTTTTTGCTTTATTGCAGTAGTCTGGAACCAAACCACAATATCTCTGAAATATTCCTACATAATAAATTGGCTTATGAAATTATAGAGGCTGAGAAGTCCCAAGATCTGTGATTTTAAGGCCTGATAACAAGGAAAGCCAATGGTGTAACTTCCAGTCTGACCCTGAAGGCAGAAGAAGATCAAGGTCCCACCTCAAAGATTATCAGGCAGATATCATGAATTCTCTAATGCTCAGCATTTTGTCCTTTTCAGGCCTTCCATGGATTGGATGTGGCCTGACCTCACCAGGAATAATCTGCTTTATTCAGTCTATCAAGTCAAAGGTTAACCACATCCAGAAACACACTCACAGACACACCCAGAATCAATTTTAACCAAATACCTGGGCACGCTGTGACCCAGTCAAGTTGACAACTAAATTTAATCATCACAAGGACCTCAAAGAAAACATCCCCAAACTTAAATAATCCCCATTAATAGAGCCACTGTCAATGCAGCAGCTCAAGCTTTTTTTGCTTCCTGTGTCCATTTTCATGGGGTCAGAAAAGTTCAAGTGCCCCAGAATTCTGCCCCGCTCCATTCTATAAAATGTTTCACTGCCTGTTTAGATTTCAATCTTCAATGGCGTGGGCTATTGCAAAATTAATCTCCTGGTCTTCCTGCTTCTAATGCCACACACTTCATGACTTTCTCCACTACTATAAAGACTTGTTTTCTCTAAAATGCTATTCTGATCATGATGCTGCTCTGTTTAAAATTAGTCTTTGGTTATTCATTATTTGCAAAGTAAGTCTAACCTGTCTAGCTTGACATTATTCAAGTCTGGGTTTTGACTACTTGTATAGTAGTCACATATCTCACCATCCTTCCTGGTGCAACATCTTATCCTAGAGTTGATTTAAAAATTACTAAATCTATCAATCTTCATGCTATAAGCTGAATGTGTTATCCCCAAAATCATGTGTTGAATGTGACTCTATTTGGAAATAGGAATTTTAAATAAGTAATTAAGTTTTAAATGAGGTAATCAGTGTTGGTTCTAACCCAATATGACTGGTGTCCTTTTTTAGGAGAGAAAATTAGGTCACAAACACACACAGAGAAAAGACCATATGAAGACATGATGAAAACATGGCCAAGAAGACTGGCTTGAGAAGAAACTAATCCTGCCAAAAACTTGATCTCCAGAATTGTGAGAAAATAAATTGCTGTTCTATAAACCACCCTGTCTGCGGTAGTTTGTTATGGCAGCTGGCGCAAACTAATACAAAATGACATTCATTTAAGGGCCTGACACAATATTTATTAAATGTTCTCTTCTTCTTACCTGAGAGGCCTTTTCTTGTTTTGTCTCCCTGGTGGGATTCCTCTGATCCTTCATGACTCAGTTCAATTTCTTCTAAAAAGTGCATTATTTACTCTAAATACTTTATATACCCTTTTCTTTTGGAATGTATAACATCATGCTTTGATTATTTTGTAAAGATAACTGTAATTTATTTGGGATAACATTTTGGACTCAACAATTTATGATGGGAGAGAAACACCCAGGCTAAGGAAAAAGCATTTTATAATGGATAGATTAATTCAATCTCTAAAGATAATAGATCATCTACCATCTTTGACTCCTTATAAAATAACAATGATTAATTTAGGGCAGGTGTTACCAAATGCTTTCTAAAGCATCAGATAGTATATATTTTTAGCTCTGTGGACATATGTCTCTCTTGTAACTACTCAAGTATGTCAGTATATCACAAAAGCAGCAATAGAAGATATATAAATAAGATTTTCCATAAAACTTTATTTACAAAACTAGGAGAGTGGCTGAATTTGGCCTACAGGCTAACCTCTTATTTAGAAGACGTTAAAGAACATTACTTCTATTTAGCGAATAGCTTTGAAAAGCACCCCAGGAATTGATATTAGCTGCAGCCATGTTAACCTTTGGCAATATATTAGACATTAACCTACATGTATTTGAAATTATCAGTAAGAGTTTCATAGACAACTTCTACCAACGAATCAAAAGATAGTCATAAACTTAAATTTTGGTTTATTTCTATTATAAAAGGGCAGGAGAATAAATGGAAGGAAAAAATAGAGGTTGGACAGATGAGAGGAATATTCTGACGAAAAACATTTTAATCATAGATCCCTTTGCCAATTAATTCTTCTCTACATCTTAAATCTTAGCATTCATGTATCCAAATCATGGACCCTGTGCTCTAACTCTATATATAATTTTCTCTTTATTACTTTTTCACTTCACCGGAATGCCCTTTCAACTCCAGCAGTAGGTATGGCATTTCCTAAAATGTGCAATCCCAACCCACAGCCCTTGTTCCTACCAACAGAATCCCAAATTTGTTCAGCATAGCAATGTGCCTCACCAAGAACTTCACATTCTTAGCTGCTTTGCAAGAGGGTGGCCATATGAACTTGCCCCGGCAATGACATACAATCTAGAGTCTGAGTAGGGTCTCTGAAAAAGCTTTGTAAAGATATCATTTTGCCCTTTACTCCCTCATCTCTTCCTCTTCTTATTACTTCGGAAAAGTATGAGAGATCCAGAGAAGCAGCAGACACCTTGCAACAATAAGAGTGAAGAACACGTGCTAAAAATGACCAAACAGGAAGCTAAAATGAATTTGATCTGAGTCTGGATGACACACTTGAGCAGCAGCACCTGCCTTAGGCTGTCTAACTGTGGATCTCTTATTCTGTGAGAAAAAGAAAACTCCCTCTGTGTAAGTTATGAGTAATAGGAATTGGAATAATTTTCTTCTACATTCCCAACTGATAAGATGAAAATGCATGGTTGTGGTAAACATGAGAACATGATGTTATTAGTTTTCAGTTGCTGCTTTGGCCACCAATGTAGTGGCTTCAAACAATGCAAACATTATTCTGCAGTTCATTAGGTCAGAATTCTGATACAGGTTTCACTGGGTTAAAATCATGGTATCTGCAGTGCTGTTTATTTCAGGAAGCTCTAGAAAATCACTTCCCTGCCCTTTGCCAGCTCTTAGAGCCCACACACATCTCTTGTCTCATGCCCCTTTCCTCCTTCTTCAAAACCACTATTTGATACTTATATCTCTCTTACTCCAGCTTTAAGGACTCACATGAGACTTAGCCTAGAGAATTCTATATAATCCCCCATATCTGGGCCCTTAATCACACATGCAGAACCCCTTTTGCCATGTAAGGTAAATATTCACCGGTTCTGGTGATTATGATGTGGACATTTTTGAGTAGCTGTTATTCAGTCTACCACAACAACATGAAGAAAATCATACAAATTGTGAATTGCATCGCCCTGTTTTCTGGTATAATTTGTTCGTTCTTGTATAGAGTTATGTAAATAATAGAAGGATAATAAGATAACTATCTTACAAGACATGAGTATTATATCATTTTCTTAAAAATTCTACACTGAAGTAATACCATTATGTCAGCAATAATCCAGAATGGATAATGAGCCTGAACTTCGCTAAAATTGGTAAAGCTAAAAATTGAATTAGGCAGAAATAATGAAAAATTTCTATTATTCACACATGGGTTATTGCAATTTTCAGCAAGACAGATTATAGAGGTAGAAAATCTTATAGAACAAATGACTTCTCAGGAAAAGAAGTAGTTTTAGAAATCACAAAGTGAAAATTTATATAAAAACTTACTTAATGAACATTAAAAATCTTATACAATTTATAATGTGTTTTCATATGACATCATCCCACTTAATCCTACATTTTTCCTAGTATTAAGACATATTAAAAAGGCATTTTTTGATTTTACTCGTCTACTACATCTCCTATCTGGTAAATGACCAAATCATTTATTTATTTATTTTTTGGTTTCTGTCCTGGTCAAACTCACTGTCAACAGGCATGCCCAAGTATAACATAATTTAGTGTTTAGATGATCTAGTTTATTTGATATTATATTTTCATCCCTACAATATATGCTAAATGCCAACACCAGAAAAATCCTAGAAATTTTTAAAAAAATACCAATATTTAAGATTTGTAATGGATACACTCATATAAAGGAAGTTTGAGAAGTATCCATCCACCCTTTGGTTGAACACTTCCAACGGTAAAAAATGCTATGTTTTGCAACACCTTTCATACTATCCAGCAGTGATAAAAATTTTTCATTATCATTTCCTACCTTTGACTTCCCATTTTTTGCCTTTTTAAGTGACATGCACTAAATTAACTCTCTCTTCAGCATAATCAATTTTTAGGTACTTGGAGGCCATTATCATATCTCTTCAAAATTATCTCAGGTAAGCATTCCCTGTTTATCCAACTCTTCCTCACTGCAAATGGAAACCCAAGAGTTTTCTACCCTCTTTTAGATATATCACATTTCATAAATAATATACTGAAAAATATCATTGCTTGAGTTAAATTGAATACTTTTAACATCAGAACACTGAAGTATACAGGGAACAGGTGAATCTGGCCTGTTTTTTTTATGTTACCTAAGATTACTGTGATTTCTGAGATTTTCATGTAATATTTTTTCCATGACTTTTCATATGACCTACTTTTTCAAACAAGATCTCTTTCATTCTAATCTTTTACCATTTATATTTTAAATATATGTTTATTGCACATGTAATACCTGTTTGTTGTATAAAATGGAGGTTAAAAAGAAAAAGAAGAAAAACCATAACCTTGGCATTCAAAGAATTATTAACCATTTGAACCTAAATGAGAAAACTAATTTTTTTATTTAATTCATTAAATAATTTGGATCAATCTTCCCACCAAAGACAACTAGAACAATTAAGTAGATAACAGATGATATATAGAAAGGTATAGCCAAGGATCGAAAGATAAGTAAATATTCTTGAATACTAAAGACTTTTTTACTGATATATGCAATAGAAGACAGAAATCCAAAAAGGTAAACCAGCACTCAGGACAGCTTTTCTGTTGGTAGTATTTGACATGCTGAGAATCTGAGAATCATTTGGGGTATAAAGAAAAAAATATTTGGATTCCAGGGTTCAAAATACATGGGTGTCTTGGCAACTCTAACACTATGGGTCAGGACCTTACAGGACTACAACATAGGAAAAGAGTAAACTAGAAATAGAACTAACTTGGTTTTCACAGAGACTTAAAAAATGATTTAAACATTCTCAATTCTTGGGAAATAATTTAAGTAATCTCAGATTACTGGTGACTCTAGACATTTAGCAGAAATAAATGTAAGTTCTGTATAAATTATTATAGCATTTTTTTTAAATTTCTTTATTGATTAAGGTATCACATATTTGTCCTCGTCCCCCCATTCCCATCCCACACCCCTCCCCACACATGCCCCCACCCCCCTGTTGTCCTTAACATTTTTAATCCTTCAAGTATTTCTTTAAATAAATGTTCAAATATAATGTCACAAAATCAAAATGATCAAGTCAACAACAGATAAGAATACATGAATGAAAACAAAAGAAGCAATACACAAACTACACAGAACAACATTGACTCTAAATATTGGATTTATAATTCATATTTTAAAATAAGAATATGAGAATTTTGAAAGAGAAATGGTAACAATATGTAGGGAGTTAGATTTGAAAGAAAACAGAACTTGAACAGAAAAAAATACCAGATATAAAATTAAGAATACAATGAATACAATGAATACATGTAAGAAGCTATCTTTCTCATAATTATAAAACCAAATGTCCTTAATGAAATATTAGAATATAAAAACCAACATTATATAAAGAAATAACACACCATGACAAAGTATGCTTTATTCCAAAAATGCAAGTTTGACTTAGCATTTGAAAATCAATCAATGTAATTCATCTCCTTAGCAAAATAAAGAGTAATAACTATATGGTGCTTTCAATGAAACCAAAAAAAAAGCATAACACCAGTTTATTCTAAAAACGTCCAGAAAGGTTGAAATATAAGAAAATTCCCTTAATCAGATAAAATCACCTACAAAAAAAGAATACTGATAATTCATGGAACAATTTCTCTGGATCCAGGAACAAAACAAGAATGTCAGCTATTTTGATTTGTTTCAGATACTGCATGAAAAATTTTCACCAGTAGAAAAAGCCATAAAAATAATTCTGGTTCTGGCTAAAATGCAGCAGACCCATTACTCCTAGGCTCTTCCCTTTTCAACAAAAAACTCTGGACATAACAAACAAGCACAGGAGGATAAAGAAAGGTGAAAAGAAAGCAAACTGCCTTGGGACCCTTGGACTTGATGACTAGCAGTTCAGTGAGTTCCCTGGTTTCCCTTTGGTTCTCATATATCCCAGCAGGTGCTATAGAAGCCTCCCACTCAAAACCTGCAACAGGCACAAAAACAGCTCTAAGAAAAGTCTGTGCTGCTTAGCCAGTAACCCAGAAATATGTGGCCTACGAGCAAAAGATGGGTCATAGGCTTTCAAGTGACATGTAAATAATAAAGCTTCCTAAAAAATTGGATATTTTCATAACTTTGGTGCAGGCACAAGATTTCTTAAACAGTACCCAGAACAACTAATCATTAAAAAATAAATTGTCCTTTGACTTCCTGAAAATTAAAGGTTTTTTTATTCATTAAAAAGCATCATTAATTGAGAAGACAGTTCACAGACTAGAAAATATTGCAATATACGTATTCAACAAAAGATTCAAACCAGAATATATAAAGCATTCTTGTAAATAAATTTAAAACATACCAAATAAAACTGTGCAAATGTATTGAACAGGAACTTCAAAAGGGGAAATCTAAATGGCCAATAAGAATAAGAAAAAGTGTTCAACGTCTGTACTTACAAAGGGAATGCAGCCAAAACCGGTTTGGCTCAGTGGATAGAGCGTCGGTCTGCAGACTGAAAGGTCCCAGGTTCGATTCCGGTCAAGGGCATGTACATTGGTTGCGGGCACATCCCCGGTAGGGGGTGTGCAGGAGGCAGCTGGTCAATGTTTCTCTCTCATCGATGTTTCTAGCTCTCTGTCCCTCTCCCTTCCTCTCTGTAAAAAATCAATAATAAGTATATATATATATATATATATATATATATATATATATATATATATATATAAAAGGGAATGCAAATTAAAACCATAATTTGATACCATTACATAATTTCTCTGAAGATTCAGATTCTAAAGAGTGACAATACCAATGTTAGCAGGAACAATTAAAAATCATTGTTGTAAGTGTAGATATTTACGTTCTGGAGGATGAAAGAGAGTATGATTTATTTATTCCTTTGATGCTCTCGCAGCTGAGCTTTGGGTTGGCAGTATCTGTGTGCCCCACGTATAGCCAAAGCTGCTGATAGGGAATCTCAGTCTGGTAGTGGCTTTTCACTCTTATTACCTATTGGGTGTTTCATCTTCTCTTTAAAAACATTACCTTCATTATACTCCTACAGTCATTCCTTTGGAAGTACAATCCATTTCCTGCCAGGACCTTGACTGACACAGACCCTTATCTGTTAAATCAGAACTTTCCTCATCCCCTTACCTGTCCTTGCTATCTGCCAGGGGTCTTGTCCAGCATCTAGAAGGGTTCAGGAATCTGGAGAAGGGCTGCGGTAAATTATTATTTTTTTAAAATATATTTTATTGATTTTTTACAGAGAGGAAGGGAGAGGGACAGAGAGCCAGAAACATCAATGAGAGAGAAACATCAATCAGCTGCCTCCTGCACACCCCCCACCGGGGATGTGCCCGCAACCAAGGTACATGCCCTTGACCGGAATCGAACCTGGGACCCTTCAGTCCAAAGGCCGACGCTCTATCCACTGAGCCAAACCAGCTTTGGCAGGGCTGCGGTAAATTATTAAAGAATCTAGAGATGAAACATAAACTTGGAAGGCATTTTGGGAAGTCAGAGGAGACTTAGCTAAAGAAACCAAGTCCCTTTGAATCTCTGGACCCCTTGCTCTTTATTGACACAATTTGTCCTAAGGCAAAGTAGATATACATATCAAAGGTAAGTTTGGTATACCATAGGCATTGTTAGATTGGGGGAACTGCCTTAGGCTGTTCAGGTGTTTGGCCAGCAGGAGGCAATAACATGTAGATTAAAATGCCCTCAGCTATCTGGCAGCAAGCAATCATCTATGCAAATCTTTAGGTGTGGGGAAATGCCCTTAGCCATTTCCAGCAGCAAATAATATGTATTCAGCCCTGCTGAATCCACAAGTTCCATCAACCTTTTGATGAAAATTCTTACATTTATGACATGCTGGAATTAGCTTCCGGCAGCTACCCAAACTTCTTCCATTCTGGAGGCCTCAGAAACAAGGTGAAGAAGCCAAGAAGAAAGCCCTGTAGATATTCAAGGCAGAGGGAGAGAAGCAGCAGACCATATGTGTTCCATCCCACCTTAGACTTTCTTTATGCACTTATCCCAGGCTGGAGGTACGGAGAAGTGTTGACATTAAATAAAGTTTAGAGTTTTGACTATTATATGGGACCCTAATGATCCCCTGGGACCTGGACATTTAATTACCAAAGTGAGAGAATATTTAATGTTCTAAATATCCATATTATTTGCCCTGGCTAGTGTGGCTCAGTGGGCTGGAGCTTTGTCCTATACATCCAAAGGTTGTGGGTTTGATTCCTGGTCAGGGCATATACCTGGTCTGTGGGTTTGATCCCAATTGGGACATGTACAAGAAGGCAGTCTCTCTCTCTCTTTTTCTCTCTCTCTTTCTCTCCTCTTCCTCTTTCCCTATCTCTAAAATCAATAAGCATGTCCTCAGGTGAGGATTTTAAAAAAGGAAGAAAAAACAAATATTCATATGATTCTTTATTAGTCAAGGGCAGCCAGAAATGTCAGAGACTATACTTTTATTTTTTTGTCTAGCAAACACCCAGAGTTTAAAGGAAAAGGAGAGACACTGAAGTTGCTTTATGATGAAATCCCACATATTTATGCTTGTCCAATTTACCAGTTACATATGGAAGCAAAATGTAGGTTGGAAGGATACAGTAGGTCCTCGGAGATCCGTTCCTATGGCGCGACGATACGCGATTTTCGCCATCAGAACCCACCTACATAAGCACCTACATCACTCACATGGAGCACATAGCAGCAGTAATGAAGGAAAATAGTAAAAAAAAATAAAAGAAAGATAAAAATTCCAGACCTTTACTTGTGGTAAATAAGTAATAAAAAACATAAAGCACATATGTACGTACATCAAAATGACAGAACTTTTTTTTTTATAAATACTGTAAATGGGAGATGGCGACGTAATCATGAAACGACGACATACATCAAGTCCGACGTAACCTGAGGACTGTCTGTATACATCAAAATCTTGTCGTGGCTTCTGGGGAAGGTAGCAAAGGTAGTTCAACATTATAGTTTACATCTTTTATAAAAAAGCTATCTAAAGCAGCAATGTTAATCTTAAAAATTGTGGATATGTGGGTATATGAATGTTTATTCTATTATTCTTCATACTTTTTCATCTCTTTTAAAATTGGGCCTCCTACTGCTAAATCAATTTACTCTTAGCTGTCACTAATCATACTTTTGCTTAATCCACAAAGACAAGTTGACTTATACTGCCAGCCTGAAAAAATGATCCTACTATTGGTCATTTTTTTTAGTTTACAATCTGCTTTGAAACTTCAAGGGTCCTCAGAAAGGCAGGAATTCAAAACTCTACTGCAATGACATAAATGCTAATGGGGAACTAAATGACATTGTTAGCTACAGCTCATTTTGCAGTTATAATTAGGGGCAGTCAGACATGGGCCTGTAACTCAAGAACTTAATGGGAATTTCTGAAGCAGAACTACTGAACTGACAAGTATGTCTGTAAGAACTAGATATAACACACCCTCAAAGGATCTTTCAGTGAAATGACTTCCTAAATTCAGAAATTGACACTTGTCTATTTTATGTCTCTTGTTTAGCTGGCTGCGTGGGGCGACCAGGCCGGCAGGGGGGTTAGTGAGGGACGACCAAACAACTGAACAGAGGGCTGAGTGGGGTGATCAGGCTGGCACAGGAGGCAGTGAGGGGCAACCAAACAACTGAACAGCAGGCTGCGTGGGGTGACCAGGCTGGCAGGGGGGCAGTTGGGGGCAACCAGGCCGGCTGGGGGGGCAGTTAGGGGCACAAAATATTCCAAACCTTTTATCAATACTAAATTGCTATTTTCCAGTTTTATTGAAAGTTGTGTGAAAGCATTTTGACTTTTGACAAGAGAGTCCCCATGTTCTGAGAATAATCAATGTGCATTGTACTTTAATGTAATCTAAAATAAACTGGGCATCAGTGCACCAATTCCAGCTAGATGACAAAACTTAAAGAAACTGAAACCACTTTACCCCTTGAAAAAAGACTAAATTAATATCAGTCCATGATGATATGCTAATTGATATGACTTTTAGGTACCCTTTGTTGAATATGCGATCTTTTCCAAGTATCATTCCAGGATGTGTGGACACGGAAAGAAATAGAGGTGAAAATATGCTAGATTTTTTCCATTTTTCTTTCCGTCTTGCTAGTGGTACATACTAGCTTGGAAATCTTGGGAAAGATACTCAATGTTTTAAATATCAAATTCTAGGTGCTATAATATACATAAAAAAGATACATAATATCTATATATATAAAAGCCTAAGTGACCATCGCAACCGAAACAACCGAACGAACGACCAAACAGGCTGTGTGGGGCGACCAGGCCGGCAGGGGGGTTAGTGAGAGACGACCAAACGACTGAGCAGCAGGCTGCATGGGGCGACCAGGCTGGCAGGGGGGGGCAGTTGGGGGCAACCAGGCTGGCAGGCAGAGGCAGTTAGGGGTGATCAGGCCGGCGGGGTGTGGGAGGCAGTTAGGGGAGACCAGGCAGGCAGGGGGGCAGTGAGGAGTGATCAGGCAAACAGGCAGAGGCGGTTAGGGATAATCAGGCTGGCAGGCAGGTGAGTGGTTAGGAGCCAGCGGTCCAGAATTGTGAGGGGGATGTCCGACTGCTGGTTTAGGCCCGATCCCAGGGGGTCCCAGATTGGAGAGGCTGCAGGCTGGGCTGAGGGGACCCTCCCACTCCTGTGCATAAATTTCGTGCACAGGGCCTCTAATATTTATATAAGTTTTGAGGTATATAAAAGAGACACACTTAATAGTTACATATGTTTTAAAACATAATTTTTTAATGAGTGCTCTACCCAAATGAAGAACTAGAATATAAACCAATAATACTAATGTTGTACTTTTAATTCATTTGCTTCTTGTCATTTATCTTTTTTAAACATTTGTTTTCTCAAATATGAAAGAGATAATAACCTAGCCCTCACCAAATCTCTTTGGTTCAGTCCTCAACTATATTCAGAATCTTATCATATCTTAGTACTTCTACCATTAAAACCCTAGACCACCTAGGACAAGTCACCAAGATTTCTTGTTTGAACTATTGCTTTATGTTTGTAACTGGTCCCCCAGATTTGTTGTCTCCCCACCTTCTCTTATTCTCATAGAAGCCAAAATGATTCTTTTAAAATATAAGTCAGATCATGTAACTCTCCTGCTCAAAAACCTGTAATTATTTCCAACTCACTTAGAATAAAATCCTAACTTCTCATCATCTTACCATGGTCTCCCTCTCTAATCCCAGCTCATCCCATTTACCTCATTCCATTCCACTCCATCCACCCTGGTCTTCTCTCTATTTCTCCAACTTCTCTGTTAATACTCTAAATTTTGTACTTGTGTTCCCTCTGATTGAAATGCTCTTCTCTCACATTTCCCCAAAGACCATTCTCTCACTTAATTTAGTTCTTTCTCGTTTCAAAAGTCATATTCACAGAGAACTTTTCAGATAAACTTTCTGAAAAGAAACTCACTTATCTCATTGTCCCACCATTCTGTATCTCTTTTCCCTATTTACATTCCATAGACATTGTATATTATCCACCTTTACAATGCAAGCACCACAAAGACAGGAACTTTGCCTATGTTGTTCACTGCTGTTTCCAGCATGCAGAACAGTGCCTGTCCTAAGATACCAATCCTTGATATCCCAGCCTCTAGGTGACTGAAAATCCCAGCATTGTTATGTGTTTACCTCCAGTGTACTAATATTATCATTGTCTCAGTGTATCATGACGTGATAATGTAAAATGTTGGAATAACTTGATTACAGAAGCTGAAATAAATATGATATACAAATTCAACTCATGCAAAAACTTTTATGACAGTCAAAGGAAATCTATAAAACACAGGAGATGAGTAAATACAATACATAAAACATTGTGTTGACACATGTTTAATTCACAAATGATTATCTCTGGTATATGAATGCTGCTCCAGGCTTTCAATTTGATGATAACGCACTGTGGGATGATATCACAAAACATTTCAAATAAAAGCTGACACACACATATCAATAGCAAGGTAAAAAAATATCCATGAGATAATTAACCTCTAAGTGATACTAAAATATCAGTGGAAGAGATATGAAATAATGCAAAAGGTTCCCAAAGATATTATCTTATGTATTATTGCCCTCAAAATATGGGCCTTTACAAGGAAGGGCATTTAAGACAAACTGGGCAGAAACATGTTACTTTGGTTTTCTGAAGTTATAGGTTTACAGTCAGATTTATACTCACTCTAAATGAAAATTCAGCTCTGGAGGGAGCCAGAAACACAGCAAAATATCAGAAAGTATTGTAAGGGCAGATTCCATATAAGAATTCTTTAGGATGGGTCTATGTATAAATAGAATCTCATAGAACCAATAGTTACAGATAATTAGAGATGCTTGTTCTTTTTATAAAAAACTTTTGAAAGTATTCAAGTATTATCCTATATAATGAAAGGGTAATATGCAAATTGACCTTAATGGCGGAATGACCAGAATGACTGCTCTACCAGTCACTCTGAGGTGCACTGACCACCTCTTGATCCCTTCCCCCAGCTGGCAGGCTCCCATTGCACAATGGCGAATGGGGAACTGGGGATGAGTAGTGGCAGGGAGCGAGGCTGGCTGCCGGTAGCCGGGAAAGATGGCCCTGATCGCAGGCCAGGCCTAGGGAACGAACCCACACATGAATTTCATGCACCGGGCCTCTAGTATTTTATACCATGGTATTTTTGATGTCTCCACAGTGAAAAATAAAAGTAGTGATGTCAGCTATCACTGTCAGCATTTACTTTCACTTCTGCTTAAAGATTAGCAATAAAAAGAATGAAGAACAGATAGAGAAGCAGGTTCTGACTTGAAATGCAGCAGCACAAAGTATGTGTTTCCCCAAGAAAAGGGTTCTTAGATGGCCCTTTGCATACCTTCAAATATGTGATGTTTATTTTCATATCTTCAAGTATGAAGATTCTGGGATCTCCACCACATAAGACAGAGCTCACTCAGTTAACCAAAGTATAGACCAAGGATCAGCATTGTTTGTATGTCAGGTACAAATATCATCAACTTCTTACACAATTCACAAAGTTCCACAAATTCAATTGCAAGTTTTTAAAATTTGAAAGCAGCACAATCATTTTTTGTTTTGCTCATAACATTTTTTTAATAATCTCCTATCAGTGTCAGCATCTTTGTTAGAAAATCTTCACAAACTTTTGGCATAAATGAAGCATAGAAACTACAGAGGAGTCGTTAATCTATCAAGTAAATAGTAAGCAGTGTTAATTTTGTCCACATTCACTGACATATCACAGTCCATAAAAACTACTAAAAATTCCAGACACTGTGTCAAGTAAATTCTGACAAAATCTGTACCATGTCACAATGAAAAGGTGAATATATGGAAGCCATTCTCAAGATACGCGTGTTGGTAATTAATGTTGACCATTGTATAGTAAAAAAAAAAAACACCTATAAAATTATTATTTTTTAAAATTCATGTAGCAGCCACTCACTAATAGGCTTTTTATTACATCTTGTTTATACTTCTCAAAAATCATATGATCAAAGTTGAATTATTCATTTTGTTTGGGGATTATTTGTACTTTGCTTTCAAGATGCATTTAATATTAATATAACTTTTATTATCCCTTATAATCTCAAATATGTTAAAAATTTCTATCAGAAAAGCACTGTGTACCCTAAGTCATAAAATTCAATGACATTAAAATAGGGAAGATCCTTATGATTAGAGAAGAAAATAAGCAGAATTAGTAATGCTCAGATACTCCCTCCTCTGATTTTTCAGAACATTTATTTCTGTGCCTTAATCTTTTTGCTGTAGTGTTGCACATGATCATTATTTGTTTTATTTTTTCAAGACTTGGTCATATTGAATCATTTCTGTGTGTTTGGCGTCTTTCAATATTTAAGAGATTCATTCATATTGTTACATAAATTGATATTTAGTTCTCTTTTTATTACAAATAGTACTTATAATAAAAATATGCCATAACTGGATTGTACATTCTCCTGTTATTGAAAATTTGATTATAGTTCTTGGATATTATTAATAACACTTATATGAAATTCCTGTGCAGATTTTTTTGTGGATAAATTATTTCATTTCTCTTGAATACATAACTGGGAGTAGATTTCTGGGTCTTAGGGAAATTTCTAGCATGATAGAAATGTTCTATATCTTTAAAGTATATAATCATATCTTTAAAAGTATATTTGGAACATATATTCTATTATTTTACTCAAACAATAATAGTTTATTTATAATACCAATTGTTAACTTCATTTATACAATAATGTATGTTATTTGAATTCTTCTTATATACATTATTATAATCTTAAATTATAATAGCAACTCTATTTCTTAGTTAGAAAAAAATATGATCACTCATTTGTAAACAGAGAAAAGTGAGGCATCCAGACACTAACAAGGCTGGCCAAGTCATATAACATGTTAGGAGAGTTCAGGGTCCTTGGTCCAGTGGAGCCAACAACAACCAATATTTCATACAGGTGTTTTTATGGAAATCCTCCTGAATGATGTTTAAAGCATTTGCCAAATGAATAGGTTTCAAAATAGAGCTTCCAATTATAACCTAATGTACTGCTACTTCAAAGTAGATGCAATGGTGGGAGACATTGCCCTTTAAAGATGAACTAAATGTGCTTAGAGTTAACAAATCCATTAACTCTCTTATTTGTTCATGAGGGTTGTGCTGGAATAGAAGAGGTTTTGTATTTGCATGCCCACTATTGTTTCTATCCCATGAAACTTATAGAAGGCTGAGGTAGAACTGGTAGAAATTATTGGATTTACTAGACCAAAAAGAATAATAGCCTTCTAATAATAAAGCTGTGCTACAAGCAGATGTTCATCTTTAATACAAACAAAATTTTTGATATAATATCATTATAAATCAGTAACATAACTGAATGGCCATCATTTTTTAAAATTAAATTTATTGGAGTGACATTGGTTAATAATACTATGTAAGTTTCAAGTGTATAGAATTATACACTTGAATATTCCAATCATCTATCAAAGGATACTTATGTTGGTTCCATGTCTTGGCAACTGGGAATAATGTATCCCCAGATAGATAAGGGAAGGACTGTGATTATCATTATCTTCAAATGGGAATCTCCATAGAAATGTATAAAGTTGTCATGTTTCATATTTGCTTTTGTTTAGGGACATATCAAAGATAAAACGGTGGGCATAAAGTGTAAAATAGGTGAATAATATAAAGGTGGGCATAAAGTGTAAAATAGGTGAATACTTTTTAAAATAATCTAATTATCACTATAAAAAATCATCATGCTACTTAGAATGGAATTCAATTTAAATCTCATGAACTGTTTATTTCTGGAAACTTCCACTTAATACTTTTTTTTTTTTTTACTACAGGTGACTGCAGGTAACTGAAACCGCAGAAAGGGACACTGAGTTTAGGGGGTTGGGGGACTACTTTAATTCGACAATTGCCGCTTCTCCTTTTGGAATTGTCCAAAGGCAACAAGAGGAATTTTCCTTCAATTACGCACTCCATTAACAAGGATACAGATAATAACCTAAAAGCCCCATGAAGGGGGAAGTGTTTCCACACGCGCTGAAAAACAACCAGGGATTTTCTTGGAAGAATGAGCAGAGGAAACACAAAGCCTGTTGATATCGGACAATCCAGCCACCTACACTTCTCACAGGTGAAAGGCACATTCTAAGGCATAAGCTCTAAAATCTTCCTCGGTAAGAGCAGAAATGGGGCACATATTCTGGAATCTGAAATTTTCATGGATGAGTTTAGACTCAGAGATACACAGGAAATAGGACTAAATAAAAGGTAGACAGAATAGCCATGTTTTCATGAAGTTGTATACCCCAGTGGCTTCAAGGGATAAGGAAGCAAATGTGTTGAAAAATATCCCAGAACTACCTGTGACCGTTTAATGTCAAGAAGTGAAGACCACATGAATTCACACACAAACTTGGAAATAAACTCCAACAAACTAACAGAAATTATAAAAAAAACACACTGATATGGGGTGGAGGGAATACTAACCTGTGATTCAAATGCCTCATCAAAAAGGAAATGGCAGAAAATCTGCACAACTATACTACAAGAAAAGGAATATAAAAACTTGAAGAAGATAATAACTGTGACCAAATTTCACCATGAATATTTTTAAAATTAGCCAAGTCATGGCTTCTCTGAATCAAAGCCCAAAATCACAAAGTGCAGAAGTTTGGGGCAAACATCAAGAAGAGCTTAGGAGTAGGTAGGTAGTGTTCAGGATGAAAGTGTAAGATAAATATACAATGAAACCATTACAAAAATTAAGCTATAATTGAAAAGACTGCAAGAATCAGTGACAATGCTAAAAATACAGTAATGATCATGAATTAATGAAATGAAAAATATACTTGTGAATTAAGTAAAACAATACTTTATAAAGGAATGCTTTAAATAACTAAATAGAAAAAGTTAGATACAGAAAAGAGAAAAAGAATATCATACATTTATAAAACTGAGTATCCAAAATTTGGAGAGCTATTATAATTTCAGTGCTACCCAACAAACTACCCTAAAATGTAGTGACTTAAAAAAAGAACCATTTTACTTGCTTAGATTCTGTGTATGAGGAAGGGCTATGCTGGACAGTTCTTTTGCTCTCTGTCATGATGAGTACAGTTGGCAAATATCTGAGTTGGCATAGAAATTCCAAATATATTTGGCTCTCACCCTTGGCCTATATGTCTACACTCGTAGCCCATTTGCAGGAAGAATCCTGCAAGCGGCTGCTGCGGCCGCGTGCGCTGCCGCTGCCATTTCGGCCGCTACGCCTGCTCCTGTACACCGCTGCCACCCGCCCCGCCCTGCCCTGCCCCGCCCCGACCCGCCCAGGCTTTCCCTCTGGCAGCCACCTTGCTTTCCGCTTTTCCTCCCTCTTCCTTCTAAGTTGTCTTCAGTCTTCACTCCTCCCTCCCTCAGCATATGCAAATTAACCGCCATCTTTGTTGGGTAATTTGCATACTCACCCTGATTGGCTGGTGGGTGTGGTTTGGCTGGTGGGCGTGGCTTGGGCATAGCGAAGGTGCGGTCAATTTGCATATTACTGTTTTATTAGGTAGGATAGCTAATGTGGGCTTCATTCCAGGGTAGTCTGACTTATTCATGGTGATTGGCTTCCAAGAGATAGTGTACTGAGAGGGATGAGAGTAGAAGTTGCAGTTCTCCTGAAACCTGGCCTCAGAAGGTGTACTAGTACATCATCATTCCCATCACATTCTGCTGGTCAGAGACAAACACAGAAGAATATTATTTCCACAACTCAATTTTGGGTGGTGGTGGGGGTGTGGTAGCAAAGAATTTATAATCAATTTTCATATACTACTAAACAAGCACATAATTAAAATAATAATATCGGAAATAATCCAAAATTTAAATAATATGTTGAAAGAACACCCTGTGTTCCAAAGAAAAACTGAACCTAAATAATTGCCATCAAAAGATAGGCTTATAATTTTCAAAGACTCCAAATTATACAAGTAGCTAATATTACTAAGAGTGTCACACAGTAGCTCACACGTAAGGTTGCCAGATTTAGCAAATAAAATTATCTCATGCAATACTTAAGACATACTTACACTAAAAAAATTTGTTGTTTATCTGAAGTTCAAAATTTAACTAGATGTCTTTTATTTTATCTGGAAACCCTTATAAACAGAATTAAATGTATTAGAGGTGGAACTTCACCCATCCAAAGATAATTATAAAATTAGAGTAAAACACTTGGTAATAAGCATTAAATTTATTTTAATAAAATGATAAGATAATAAAATATGGTGATTGGTAGTTTATTTAAATTGTATATAAGCATATGCCTTAAAACAGTATTTAAATATATGCCTTGACTATGTAGAAAACATAACTAACATTTGAAGTATGGGATTAGTGGTAGCATAAATGTACAGAGTTCTTCATTTTTAATATAAGATAATCAGAGTTTATAAGTTAAAGTGATTATTCAAGTAATAGAACTTGAAGGTATATTTAATAGGAAAGTGACATATATTGAGAAAAATCATAATTAGTTAAAATCTGGCATTGTGGAAAGTAAGAGAGAGGAAAGAAAATGAATTATTTTACTTTTATCATAGTTTATAATAGGAATATCAATCAGAGGCCCAGGAGAAAAAAATATTGTATGCTGAAAAAAAAAAAAGAAATAGGCTTATTTTTAAAGAAATACTTTACAAATGTGGGGTTTTAGAGAAAAAACAATGGATAGAGCAAGAACCATAGTTCCAAGGTTACTCTACTAGCACAGAAAGAATGAGGGAAGCAGTATGGAGCGTTGTGTAGAATTGGTAACTATAGAGGGACAGTGATGGTAGGTCAAGGGACAGCCTTTCTCTCCTTTCTCCATCCTATTTCTTGCCAGGGTTCACCAGCGGCTGAACCAATCAAAAGTCGGAGATCATGAGAATTTATTGATATGGTCCCTAAGGGTCAGATTTCTGGACCAAAGAGAAGGAGTAAAAAATATGGAAAGCGGATCTAGAGGAGCAAACAAGATATGAGGTATGATAGAGAATTAATAGATATTGCCAAAGAAATATAAATACAATAGAAGGGAATTATATAGTTTCATAGTTATAAAAAAAGGCTATGACAAAAATAAATATATCAAGAGAACTACACATTAAAAAACAAAAACAAGAAAGTATCAGATCAAACATTTTTACCAGCTATCAAAACAGAAAACAGATCATAAAATAATGTTAGCTCAAATATATATATACTATCAAATCAATAAATGAAAACGGCTTATATCCACTTGGTAAAAGAAAGAGCCATTCTTATTACCTTACAAATAAAAAAATGTTTGAATTATTTATAAGACACAATCTAAAGCAAAGTGAGTTGGAAAGTAAATAAAAAGATTCACAGAGAAATGTTAGTAAAATGCAAACAAGCAAACAAGAACAATGGACATGACCTTTATTTCAGAGAGAGATACATCTATTTAAAAGGCATTAAGTAAATCATAGGACACTTTGAACAATTTAAGGGTGAAATTCATGATAAAAAAAAGTAATAGACATGGTTACCAAATGGTGTAGCATCAATAATCATAAAGTAAAGATTACAGGAGTTTTAAAAATATGATACTGCAAAATAAATAAGTTAACAAAATATTTTAATTTGTTAATCTCAGTTTATGATAGAACAAATGGATATTTTTCTTTAAAACCTAAGAACTCAGATGACCTAAATGACATAATTAAGAAGTTATATCTCTATATAAAATGAGTTGGGAAGTGTTCCTACCATCTTTATTTTCTGAGTTGTATCATTGATATTTTTCATCCTTAAATATTTTATTGAATTTAAAAGCAAAGACATCTGGCCCTGGAAAAATATTTATATTTACCAAAATTAATCTAAAGAAATAAAAATGATAGAAAAGACAGATGTAAAAAAAAAGTGTCAAAGAGCTACTCCCCAAAATTCACAAGGATAAGAGAGTTTTAAGAAGAGATCTACAATATTTATCAAGATCAGGCAAGTTAATGCTATTTAAATTTATCTAAAGAACAGAAAGAGAAAGGTTCTAACTTCTTTATGTGAAGTGAGGATAACAATTTAAAAAATAGCAATAACAGCAATTTTGCAAGAAAAAATAATGTAGGCAAATCAAATTTCACCATGACAATTGATCATAAATTCTAAGTAAAATGTTAACAAAGAGAAATCAGTAGCACATTAAAAAGACATACAACAAGATCAAGGACAATTTTTTCTAGAAATGCAAAATAGTAAAAAATAAAATAAAACCAGGAAATCCACTTATATAATAAAATAGATTAAGAGTTCAAAGAGAAAAAATAGGCAATCCCCATAGATAATTAATAAATACTGATAACATTAATCATCCATACTTGACTTCAAAAATCTTAATAAAATGAAATGATATAAATAGCATGATTATAAAATTTACTCCAAAGCCAGAATCTCACATAATGGGGAAACAATGAAAACATTCCAAAAATATTGGAACCAAGATAAAATGTCCATTGTCACTACTATTATTGCACATTATTCTTAGGGTATTATCACTGCAGATATAAAGCAGGGAAAGGCCCTGACCGGTGTGGCTCAGTGGATAGAGCGTCGGCCTGCGGACGGAAGGGTCCCGGGTTCGATTCCGGTCAAGGGCATGTACCTTGGTTGCGGGCACATCCCCAGTGGGGGTGTGCAGGAGGCAGCTGATCGATGTTTCTCTCTCATCGATGTTTCTAACTCTCTAGCCCTCTCCCTTCCTCTCTGTAAAAGATCAATAAAATATATTTAAAAAAAAAAAAAAAGCAGGGAAAGGAGAATAGTATACAATTGTCTGTACTATCAGACACTAAAATTTTATATCAAAAGATAGAACTATAATAAAAAATACATAAAATTCCACAAAGTATGTAGATATTAACTTGATGTACAGAAATCATAAGAGTATGTATTAAAACAACAACAGTTCGGAAGATATCCTATCTAATAAAAGAATAATATGCAAATTGACCATACCTCTGCTACACCCTCAAGCCATGCCCACCAGCCAATCAGGAGTGAGTATGCAAATTAACCCAACAAAGATGGCTGTGGCCACGGAGAGAGCAGGAGGCTTGGGTTTTCCCAGCAATAGAGGAAGCCAAGCTTTCCACACACCCTGGCAGGCCCAGGCCTCTACTCAAGGCTACAAAGTTTCAATTATAGAAGATAAATAAATCCCAACAAAAATGGCAGCAGCCATGGGTTGCCCCCGGCGATGGAGGAAGCCAAGTTTCTGCAGACCTGGCCTGCCTTGGCCTCCGCTTAAGGCTACAAAGTTTCAATTATAGAAGATAAATAAATACCAACAAAAATGGCTGTGGCCACGGAGCAAGCAGGAGGCTTGGCTCTGCTCAAGGCTACAAAGTTTCAATTATAGAAGATAAATAAATCCCAGATACCAGGGCCTCCGATTGGGTCACCAGGGGGTGTGGCCGACCTGCAAACTACCACAGGCCCCTCGCCCAGGCCGCCCGATGCCCCAAGGAAACCCCCACCCTGACCCGGGACAACCTTCAGGGCAAATCAACCAGCCCCCACCTGTGCACTAGGCCTCCATCCTATCTAATAAAAGAGTAATATGCAAATTGACCATCACTCCAACACACAAGATGGCTGCCCCAATGTGGTCAATTATGACTGCCCCCATGTGGACAAAAGATGGCCACCACAAGATGGCCAGCAGGGGAGGGCAGTTGGGGGCGACCAGGCCTGCAGGGAAGGGCATTTGGGGGGGACCCAGGCCTGCAGGAAAGAGCAGTTGGGGGGAACCAGGCCTGCAGGGGAGGGCAGTTAGGGGTGACCATGCCTGCAGGGAAGGGCAGTTAGGGGTGACCAGGCCTGCAGGGGAGGGCAGTTTGGGGTGACCAGGCCTGTAGGGGAGCGCAGTTAGGGGCAAACAGGCTGGCCTGGGAGCAGTTAGGCATCAATTAGGCTGGCAGGGGAGTGGTTAGGTGGTGATCAGGCTGGCAGGCAGAAGCGGTTAGGGGCAATCAGGAAGGCAGGCAGGCGAGCATTTGGGAGCCAGCAGTACTGGATTGTGAGAGGGATGTCTGACTGCCTGTTTAGGCCTGATCCCACTGGGATGCCAGATTTTAACTAATTATGATTTTTCTCAATATATGTCACTGCCTGCCTTCCTGATTGCCCCACTGGGATCGGGTCTAAACAGGCAGTCGGACATCCCTCGAGGTGTCCCAGATTGGAGAGAGTGCAGGCTGGGCTGAGGGACAGCCCTCCCCCCCTGCCCCCGTGCATGAATTTCATGCACCAGGCCGCTAGTAATATAATAAACATCTATTTTCAATGAGGAAATATATTAGGAATAAATGCATTAAGAAATATGTAACACCTATAGGAATAAAACAAATTTTCATGAGAGACTCAAATAAGACTAATGGAAACTTACATCAGATTTTTTTCTTAATAGGAAGGTCAACATTGTAAAACTAAAAGCTTTATGTATAACATAATCTTTAAATTTAACATGATTGTAATAAAATTCCAAAATTATATGCAAGGTGATGCCAAGGTAATATGGAAATAAGCAAGAATAGTCAGGGACCATAGAAGAGAGAAGAATATTAAGGTATAATTAGCTGAAGCAAATATTAAAATATATTAAATTTATTAAAAAATTAAAATATCAGTTTTGTTCATGTAAAATAGAGATATATCAGAGGGATAAAACAGGAAAATGTAGAAATAGATCCAAATACAGATAGGAAGTTAATGTATGATAAAGTCAGTATCTAAATTAAAAGCAGAAAGTTGATTATTTAATAAACTATGTTGAAAATCAATATGAAAATAATATCTTCATCCAGATTAAGTTACAGATAAAGCAAGCATTTATATATAAATATATAATTAAATTAATAAATAAAACCATATTAATATTTGAAGAAACCATAGAAGAATCACATAGTATGTATGTCTGTATTTCACTGTATATGCATGAAATATTTTAGAAAAAAAATTAAGGGACAGAATATATTGTTTTCCTATAGTAGAAGAACTACATGCCTGGGATCAGAGGGAGATAGAAGACTATTGCCATATATTTGTATATAATGTTCACTTTTTCCAACATGTGTATGTATTACCTTTACAAATATCAAATATACATAATTCACAAAAATAAAAATAAAAATTCACAAAGTGAATAAAGTAATTATTAATTTAAAAAACACTAAAGCATTAATATAAGTATTTTGTGCACATTGTGAGAGGATTTCCAATCCCTAAAATTATTTTCTCATTCTTACCTGCTTCATCTGACTGTTGATGTAGTCCAAGAAAAGTGCTGGCTTACAATGCCCTAGTCAGACCCTACATCTTAAGGACACCCTGAAATTCATCTTTTCATTTTATTGAAAAAAAAAATGTTTAATGTTTAAAAGCAGTTGTTTGTCTTCTTTGAATTACTGGAATTAAAAATAAAAGACACAAAGAAAAATTAATATAGTTCATGGGTTATAGTAAACTTTCCATGAGCCCAGAGAGTTTAGTGTTGAGAATTTTATTTCAGGAACATGGATCTGGATGGCAACAAAAGACCCACAGGCCGATGCATCTGATGATCTCAGTGGAGACACTATGATAATGATGTGAGACTCCTTTGTGGATGTTTGCCTCAGATACAAAGCAGTGTAAGTCAGGATAGATTTATGTGCATTGACAAAGCCAAGTAACAAATGGAACGTGTATGTCTGGCCTGAGCCTGTGTGATTAAATCCTGACTTTGATGAATTCCAGGCCTTCAGGGAAGAGAAAATAAAGTTTGAAGACAGTTGGTTAATAAGATATTACTGAATCAGCCTGGGTCTAAGATGTAGTAGCAAAAGGGGCAACATTGAGTAAGTACAAAGAGAAATAGTCAGTAGGAAAAATTTTTTTTTAAAAGTTATTATATTCCAAAAATGATAGTCACCTTTTCCTCAATTTTGCTTTTATAACCTTTTGGATATTATAGATAGGTAGGATATTTTATCATCCAAGTTGAATCTTATTAAATTCACAGAATGTGCTATTAATAATTATATTAGGTATAATCTAGGACTGGTCTGTGCAATCCAACTTCCACGATCACCCAAATTATGGCATTTATTCCACAGCATTACAAGGTTTTATTTATGCACCTGCTCCCTCACTAGCCTGTGGATTACTTAAGAGAAAGACAATGTGTGCCACTCATATCACTATTGGCCTATACTGTATAGTGTGTGGTATTATTTTCCAATGGTCTGATATAAAATAGTTACATCAAAATAATTTTATGTTACCCATAGAAGGGTTTATATGTATCAAAAAGACTAGAGGGCCAGTGCACAAAATTCGTGCACGGTGGGTGGGGGGGTGTCCCTCAGCCCGGCCTGCACCCTCTCCAATCTGGGATCCCTCTTGCAATCCAGGATCTCTGGCTCCTAAACTCTCACCTTCCTGCCTGCCTGATCACCCCAAACTGCCTCTGCCTGCCGGCATGATCACCCCTACCTTGCCCCCCTGCTGGCATGATCAAACCTAACTTGCCCCCCAGCCGGCCTGATCGACCCTAACCACCTCTGCCTCGGTCCCCAGCCTAAGCTGCAGTCTGGTCTCCCTCTGAGGGAGGCAACCTGGCAGATTAGGGGAAGGTGCCGCCCCCATTACCCTGCTGCTGCTGCCACTGTCGGCCTGAGCCTGGGCCCTTCACAACCATGCCTTGGCCCTTCGCATCCAACCATGGCTGCCTGAGCCTCGGCCCACACAGCCACTGCGGCTTTGCCCAGAAGGACATCTGGAAGACGTCCTCCCTAATTAGCATATTACCCTTTTATTAGTATAAATAATGTAGTAATTCAAAAAGTTAGAGCTGTAATTTGGAGCAAGAAAACACATGAGCAGAAGAGTTCAGTATTTTTAAGTCTTCTTAGTGGCTTGGCCATAAGTGCTAGTATGTAGACTGGTTATAGTAATATTTACGGAGCCAAGTAAAATGTTGATTTAGTGAAATGTTTGAGTGTTGTGATAAAATGTGGTGAAAAAATTTTTAACAACATTTTATAAAATAATCCTAAAATTCAGCATAACATTCTTCATAGAACTTTTAATAAAAGTACTTATAAGACCTATCAACCAGGAGGCCAGGGTTTGATTCTCAGTCAGGGCACATGCACAGGTTGTGAGCTCAGTCCCCACTGGGGGGAGTGCAGGAGGTAGCCGATCAATGACTCTCATCATTGATGTTTGTATCTCTCTCTCCCTCTCCATTCCTCTCTGAAACCAATAAAAAATATATTTTTTAAAATAAAGGTACTTATAAGGATTCAGTTATTACTGAACTAAAGATCATTAATTGCATGAAATTATAGACAGACAGGCTTGATGCATATGAACACCAGGACAATGCCTAAATTAGTGTATTATTTGGTTACTATAGCCAATTATAATTAGATAACCATATTATTAATATCAGGTAATTACAGCATAAAAACAATTCAAAAATTATAAATAAAATGCTACAAAACCTAAATGCAACAATATATTTAGACTACACACTAGTCCAGGAATTCAGGGATGGCATAATATTAAGAATTTATTAGGACTGACATCAATGAAAATTGTGAAGCAAGGACGTCATACATTTTTCTTCTCCACCAAACCAAGAAGAACACTGAGAAGAATTATCAGAAAAAAAAACTTTTTCACAATTCTGGGAATTAGCCAAAGGCTAATCGGGGAACATTTATTCAAGAACAACAGCTGACTCTCTATAAGCAATTTTGTAGTATTTTTACTTCCCCTGTTCCCATCTTGCCTACCTACTGAGCTTTTCAATATCCTTGAAAACCAATGGCCTGCAATCACAGTAAAAATGAATGGAATAACAGTCACCAGACATGGCCAGAAAAGAATTTAAGCTCTTTTGAATCTCCATTCAAAGATAATTTTTATTATTTGACCTGTATGTTGTTTCCTAGGAAGCTCTATCTTGCTGTCTTTATCTGAACTGACTTGGAGATTGCATAATACACATAACCTTCTCCTATGGGTGGTGGGGGAGGGGGGAATTTGTAAAAAGTAATTACAAACAACTGTTGAACATCATGGCTGAGTGAAGTAATAAATAACAATTGGAGCACAAATAGGCTCACCAAAAAAAAACTTAAAATAAGAAATAAGATGTCAAATAGGTGATACAGAAATGCTGTAATATATTCTGAGAATTGAGAGTGCCACTCATGTAATACTTTGTGCTCTCTACTAGCTCAGAAAAGGTGTAAAAAGTCATGACACTCTCATATTTATATAACCTTGATGCTATGCAGAATCAGGAAGTGAAGGTTAAAGCATATAAACTCCCTGGGTGAGTGTTAAAGAGATTCACTAACATACATTCAGAGCATCTTGACAAACATTGGGATAATAATTGGTTCCGGTATCTAAGAAATCCCTATGAAATCTTCATCTAAACACCAAGCTAACTGAGCAAAAGCCTCAGTAGCCACACATGACAAATAATATAAAATTTATAAATTTAGTTCAGGAAATCTACTAAAAAACAAACAAACTACAACAAATAACAAAAGCAAAAATCCTGGTAAAAGAAAGAATATAATTTTCAGAGTTTCCTGATTACAATAATTAAAAGAAACAAACTGTGAGTCATTGGAAAAACACAGTATGGTCCATACACAGAGAAAAGAAAAAGAATCAAAATCTGTTCCTCAGGAAGCACAGAAGTTGGACATATTTGACTAAGGAATTAAGTCAGCTTTTTAAAGCGTGTTCCAAAAAATGGACACCATATCTCAAGAACTAGAGGAACATATGAGGATAATATTTTACCAAGCAGAGGATATCAATACAGAGATGAAATGAAAATTATAAAACAAAACCAAATAGAAATTAATTTTGGAGTTGGTGACAGAAATAAAAAATGTACTACAGGAGCTCAACAGCAGATTTGCGCAGGTAGAAGTAGTGAGAATATAGCTGGAAGATAGCCTAATTTATTATCCAGTCATAGAAAACAGAGAGAAAAAATGAATAGAGCCTCAGAAACTCACAGGACACTATCAAGCATACTAGAATACACATAAAGAAAGCTCCCAAAGACCATCAAATCTCAGAGGGAAGGTAGGGAAGGGTGGGGGTAAGGGGGAGATACCAACCAAAGGACTTGTATGCATGCATATAAGCCTAACCAATGGACACAGACACCAAGGGTTGAGTGCATGAGTGGGGGGTGGGGGTTAATGGGGTAATAAGGACACATATGTAATACCTTAATCAATAAAAAAAGAAAAAAGAAAGAAAACAAGGAAATACATAAATAAATAAATATTTTAAAAAAAGAAAGCCTCAAAAGGAAAGAGAGAAATGGGCCAAATGAATATTGAAAAACTAATGGAAGAACAATGCCCTAAATTTGAGGAAAACTGTGACCTACATATTTAGGTCTCAATTAACTAAAAATATAATAAATACAAATTCATACCTAGACACATAATGACTATGCAGTTTAAAGCTAATAAGTAAGAATCTTGAGAACAGCTAGAAAAGTGACGCATCATGTACAAGTTCCCCTAAATAAGTTAATTTCTCATAAGAATCTATACAAGTCAGAAGGCAATGGGGTGTTATAGTCAAAGTGCTGAAAGAAAAAAACTGTCTACCAAGAATTTTACATCAGCCAAAACGATCCTTTAAAAATAAAGAGAGCCAGCTGACATGGCTCAGTGGTTGAGCATGGACCTGTGAACCAGGAGGTCACAGTTGGATTCCCAGTCAAGGCACATGTCTGGGTTGCAGGCTTGATCCCCAGTGTGGGGCATGTAGGAGGCAGCCAATCAATGATTCTTTCTCATCATTGATGTTTCTATCTTTCTCTTCCTCTCCCTTTCTCTCTGAAATTAAAAATATATATGTGTATTTTTTAATGATGGAGAAATTAAAACATTCCCAGAGAAACAAAAAAATTAGACTATTCATTGCTAGCATATCTGCCCTACAATAAACACAAAAGGGAGATCTTCAGGCTGAAATAAAGGTCAGTAGACAATGAGAAGAAAAAAGGAGCTCTGTTAAAGGTAAATGGTAAAAGCAAGTATAAACATATTATTTCTAATTCTTCCCTTCTATCAGATTCAAAATTTAAAATACACGAAGTAATATTTATGACTCTGTGTTGGTAAGTATACAGTACATGAGGATTTAATTTATATGATAACAGCACTAAGGAGTTGGAAGGGAATGAAACTCAGGGCAAAGGAATAAAGAAAACCTGCACTACTCCTCCTGTGTGGTTTTCCTTTACTCTTCACAACTATCACAATCACAATCATAGTACTTCTAATGCCAGATATTTGGGGCTTTCTTTCCCATGCCAAGCAATACTATAATACCAGTCAACGTATCCTACATTTTAACTCAATTTGGCACTTTCTACCTGGAGATAGCATTAGATATCAAAGGTTAAGGGCTCAATTCCACAAGACTGTTCCCCACACCCACTTCAGATGCCAATAGCAAGTCCAGGTTGTCACTTGTAGCTTATGAACAATCAGCTATAAGTCAGAAGTTTACATGGTCCCCTGCTTAGCTTTGATTAATTTGCTAGAGTGGCTCACAGAATTCAAGGGAACTGTTTACTTACTGTTAACGAGTTTATTGTAAAGAGATATAATAAAGGATACAGACAAACATCTGAGGGAGTGGGGGGAGAGATCTATCAAGAAACATATGTGAGAAGAGGCATGAAGCTTTCATGCCTTATCTTGACACAGCTCTTTCCCAGCACTTCAATGTGTTCACCAACATTTTAATCATGGCTGAATAGCCAAAGAGATCTTGAGAAAGAAGACCAAAGTTGGAGGTATCATGCTCCTTTGTTTCAAACTACACTACAAAGCTACAGTAATCATAATAGTCTTGGAACTGACACAAAAATAGACACATAAATCAATGAAACAAAATAGAGAGCCCAGCAATAAACCCACACTTAAATAGTCAATCTATGACAAAGGAGGCAAGAATAGTCAATGAGGAGAAGACAGTCTCTTCAATAAATGGTGTTGGAATAGCGAACACATACTAGGTCATTTTCTTAACATCATGTAAAAAATAAACTCAAAATGAATTAAAGATTTAATGGTAGACCTGAAACCATAAAAATCCCAGAAGAAAACAGGCTGTGAACTCATCCGCATTACTCCTAGCAAATTTTTTTAGTGTGTCTCCTCGGGCAAAGACAACAAAAGCAAAAATTAAATAAAAAATGCAACTATATCAAACTAAAAAGCTTTGCACAGGAAGGAAGCTATCAATAAGACAAAAATTCACCCTAATGAATGGGAGGAGATATTTGGAAAGATATTAATATCCAAAATATATAAAGAATTCACACAACTCAACATCAAGAAAACAAACAATCCAATTAAAAAATGGGCAGAGGACCTGCGTAGACATTTCTCCAAAGAAGACATACATATGGACAACAGACACATGAAAATGTGCTAGATATCACTAATCATCAGGGAAAACCATATCAAAACCACAATGAGATATAACCTCACACTTTTCAGAATGGTTATTTCAAAAAGTCAATAAGTTTTGGTGAGGATGTGGAAAAAAGGGATCCTTTTGTTCTTTTGGTGGACTTATAAATTAGTGCAACCACTATAGAAAACAGTACAGAGAGTCCTCAAAAAATTAAAAATAGAACTTCCATAGGACCAAGAATTTCCACATCTGGGTATTTATCTGAAGAAAACAAAAACAATAATTTGAAAATATATAGTTACCCCATGTTCATTGCAGAATTGTTTATAATAGCCAGGATATGAAAGCAACCTAGGTGTCCATCAATAGGTACATGAATAAAACGATGAAGTACATATAATATAGGATATTACTCAGCCATAAAAAGAATGAAATCTTGTGTTGCAACAGCATGTCTGAACCTACAGAGTATTAAGTTAAGTGAAATATGTGGGACAGAGAAAGAGAAATACTGTATCATTTTAACTGTGAATTGAATCTAAAAAACAATAAGCAAACAAGTAAAACAGAAAGAAACTCATAGGTACAGAGAACAAATTGATGATTTCCAGAGGGGAGGGAAAAGAAGGGTGAGGGCAGAAAGAGGACAGGGGATTAAGAAGCACAAACTCCAGTTATAAAATGCCATGAGTATGCAATGTACAGCATAGGGAATAGAGTCAATAACATTATAGTAACTATATAAGGTGACAGATGATTACCAGACTTACTGTGCTGATCACTTTGTAAGGTATATAAATGTTGAATTCTTATGTTATACACCTGAAACTAATATAATACTCTATGTCAATTATACTTTAAATAAATTAACAAGAAATAAAGAAAATTTCATGTACACACCAGCTATCAGAAACATATGACCAAAAATTAATGAGGGGAGGGGTAGCTGGTACCACATTGAAATAAACTTCAAGTATCCTAAATATTAGAGTTTCAAACTTGTGCTTTAAAACAGTTATGATTAATATGCTAAATGAGATAAATTATAACATGGGAAATTTTACCAGAGGACTCATATCAATAAGAATATAAAATATACATTTTAGAACTTAAATTACTGTAACTTAAGATGAAAATGTAGTAGAATAAAAACCAATGAAATGTAACAGAGGAAGGGTTTATTAACTGATGATAATTCAATAAAATATATCCAACTAAAGCTGAAAGATAGAAGGGTATGAACATTTTTAAAAAGTAAGTAAGATACTTGTGGGCCTTAATCCGAAGGCCTTAAATACCTGTAAAAGGAGTTCTAAAGAATAGAAAAGAATGAATGAGGTTAAAACAATAGTCAAAAAGATACTGAAGAAGAATTTCCCAAAACTGAAAAACAGACACTTAGAACTTTAAGTAGCTCAATGAATCATAAGAAAGAAAAACAAAAGGAAAACCATACCTAGGCAAAGCAGTGTCAAATTACTGAAAACTAGAGATAGAGAAGAAAATTGTACAAGCAGCCAGAAAGAAAAGAAATGGGCACATCGCCCTGAAAGACTAACAATAAACTCGCAGCTTATTTTCCAACAAAAATGATGGAAGCCAGGAAAATAAGCAAGTTTCTTTAAAGTGCTGAAAGAATACAACCGCCAAACTAAAATTTTATATGCAGTGAGAATGTTCTTCAATAATAAAACCTCATGTAGATGCTACTCAGAATAAAGAAAAATTGAAAGAATTCATCACCTACTGAATCTTACTAAAAGACTTACTAACACCGCAATGTGAACTCTTCTGGAAGGAGATAAATGATGCCCAATGAAAGTACAAAAAAAAAAAAAAAAATGAAGAGGAAAGAAAATGGTATACATGTGGGGAGTATAAGTAAATATTGACTGTATTTAAAATATTATTAATTTTGTGGAATTAAAAATTTATGTAGAAATTGAATACATGTCCCCAAAGCATAAAAGTTAGTAGGCAAATGAAAGGACATTCTGAGTGTCTTGCTTAGTCAGTAAAGTTGTAAATGCCCTAATTCATTTTATGTTTAGTAAGTCACAGTGCAGGTTGTAATTGATTGGGTAACTACTTAAATAATTATACAAGAATGTATAACTACAAAGTCAATAGAGAGGAAATAGGTAATTTTTAAAATAATTCATTAAAACCAAGAATGGGAAAATAATAAAGAGCAACAAAATGAAGGTGTAGCAAATAGAACAAACAGTAAATATTTAAATCCACATATTTCTGTAATTTATGTAAATAAAAACTGCTGAAATTAGACTTAATACAACTTTATGATGCACATAAGAGAGAGAAAATAGAAACCTTGTAGACACAGACAATAGTATTGTAATTAACAGAGGAAAAGAGGAGGGGGGAGGTAGAAGAGGGGTAAAGGGGGGAGAAAAGGTAATGGAAAGAGATTTGACTTGGGGTGATGAACACACAATTATAATATACAGAATATGTATTATAGAACTGTACACTTGAAACCTATATCATGTTATTAAAAAATGTAACCCCAATAAAGTAAATATTTTTAAAGACACAGCAGAAATTTAAAAACACAAAATTGAAAACACAAAAATTTATTGCATGAGAACAGTAACCAACTGAAAAGTAGTGCAATTGCACTAATATTAGACAGGAGATATTGAGACAAAAAAATTATTATATATAAAATTATTTTCAAAATAATAAAAGATCAATCTTTCAGAAAGATATTCTAAATTTGTATGCAATTAATAACCTAAAATCAGAAGTAAAGAGAAATAGGGAGATCCATAATCATAGAGAAAGATTTTCATACTTAGTTCTTAGTAACTTATAAAATAGGAAAAAAATCTGTAGAAGGTTAAAAAATAAAAACAACACAATTTAAAAATTCAATTCAATTTACATATATAGAATATTGCACCAACAAAGGATAGACATATGTTGCATGCACACATACCATTTACCAAATATAACTATCTACTTCAACATGCAGGAATTCTCAGGGTACTCTTTGATAAAAGCAGAATTAAACTAGAAACCTTTAACAAAAAGAGTGATCTAGGAAACCCTCAGTTATTTGGAAATTAAGCCTATTACTTCTAAATAACACAGTGGCTAAAGTAAATAACATGAAATGATAATTAAAATGTTAATTGAAAACATGTCCTTGAGATATACACCTAAATCGGTGCTTAACAATTTTTAGGGACTAAAATTCATATAAAGGAAGTAAGGCCTGGGAATTAATATAAGTATCCATTTCAAAAAGTTAGTGAATACCAGAAAATCAAATTTAAAAAAAAACCCTGATAAATAAAAATAATAAAGTACCAGCAGTTATTAATGAGAATGGGAAAAATATACAATATAGAAAGTTGATAGTGATAAATGTTGATATTTTGAGTAGACAAAACAATAGTTAAGCCTCCAGCTAGAGTAATGAGGAAAAAGAGAAACAACATATTACAAATATCAAGAAGAAAAATGGGACACTAATGCAAATCCTACAAACATTAAAAAAATAGTAGGAGTAAACTCTTAAAAAAATAGCCAATAAGTTTGACAAAAATCACCCCATACCAAACTGACACAAGAGGAAATGAAAACCCGAATAGTCTATTTTATTAAATAAATCAAAAGAACATTTAAAATGTTTCCACAAATAGAGCATAAGGCCCAAATGGCTTCCTTTTTCCCCCAAAGTTTTTTAAATGAAATGCTATCCATCTTCTAAAAAAACATAGAGGTAACACTCCTCACTTCATTTTATGTGGACACAATAAACTTGCCATCAAAATCTGAAAATAATCCGTCAAGAAACAAAACCCAAGACTAATGTTTCTCATTAATATAAACACAAACTCTACTTCAAGCAATAGTAAATTGAATTTTATAATGAATATAGAATATGAGCAATTTAAATGATCCCATTAGTGCTAGTTTGGTTCAACATCCTATATAATAAAAACCTAATATGCAAATCGACAGAACAGCAGAACAACCATTGGAACAACTGGTTGCTATGACTCACACTGACCACCAGGGGGAAGATGCTCAATGTAGGAGCTGCCCCCAGCCCACAGGCCCCAGGCCAGCCAAGGCAGGTGCCAGCAGGGGCCCCTCAATCACCCCACAGAGGGAGGAGTCTGGTGGCAATGGCAGGGGGTGGGCTAGCAAGCAGGTGGTGCCAGGCCGGCCAAGGCAGATGCCAGCAGGAACCCCTTGATCATCCCGCTGGTCACCCCACAGATCGACACTGATCTCCAGCCAGGCTTAGGAACTCTACTTGTGCATGAATTTCATGCACCGGGCCTATAGTTTTAAAATAACAACTAATGCAGCTCACTATGTTAACGGAAAAATATATGGAATCATTGAGTATGACTTGAAGCTTTCCATCAATTTAAACATCTAAATATAATAGAATTCTAATCAAACTCTATAAAAATTCATTGAACTGTATACTTTGATTTGTGCACTTCTTTTGTATACAAGTTAAACTTCACTAAAAGCTGTATATTCTAAATAAACAGGTGAATACCTGAATGTCCATGTTTTCCTGGCTTATTTTCTTGCTTCATTAGTATATTAGGTTATTTTACCCAATTATTCACCTCCTCTGCATATTTCTATTATAACTACCATGAATATTTGAAGTACCTACAAATATTGTGGGTGCAGTTTATTCTCCTACCCCATGACATTTGGTTTGGCCAGGGGGCTGCTTTGACCATTGCATGTTAAGAGGCTCAATTCAAACAGAGGCTTTACATATGCTTGTGCGGTTTAGTTTAGCTACTTATGCTTCGGCAACAAATCATAAGAAGAACATGTTTTAGGTATCATTGGCCCAAAGAGAATAAGGAGACACGTGGAGCAGTGTTCAACCCAAATGTCAGCCAGGATTAGCTAATCCCAACCAAGCCTAGCAGAACTATAGCCTGTTTGTACACCCATGAGAAGGAAATAAATACTTGTTGGACTGTTTTCATGCAGTGTGATTTTAGTTGAAATGAAAGCTGACCAATACAGCTCTCAAAGATTTAATGGACCCATTAAACTTTTAATTTGCATCTCTCAATTCCTGAGGGTCTTTGAGAAATTAAACTAGATGTCATAAAAAGACTGAAAGGCAAATAATACTGATGTGTTAAAGTAAATAATCATATTTTAAAATAATTAGTATTTATTTTATTGCATAGTTCTATAGTTTTTTACAATATTTTGGTGCATTAATCAATAGAAATATATGTGTGATTATAAGGAGTGGTTCCTTCAACAGAATAATGCAACATTGCCTTTTTCCCTTCAGTGAAGGCTAAAGCATTGGGAGGGTTCTTATTGCTTTTGGTGACATTCCTGATTCTATTCCTCTCTTGTATTAAGCATAGATGGAGACTGTAATGAAGTGCATGGAGAGCCTGAGAACAGATGTAAGGAATTGCTTCTGTGCTTTTCTTTGGAAGCATTTGGAACATCACAATATACATTCTTGGCTTGCAACACACATATGCACATGTATTTCTGACTCTGTCACAGTCCTCAGTCTAATTGCATAATTTTTCCCATTATGTTTCTTTCATATGTAGCACAAAATGCCATGTGCCAATTTCTTCCAGCTGGGAGATCCCCAGAATCATATCCACCAGAGCTGCTGTACGGATATATTTTTACTACCACCTCCTCCTCTTGGTGCTGCTAGGAGAAAATGACGTAGTAAATTCATTCTAAGCTTTCACACCAAAGTCCCTTAGCATTTTGCAAGGCTGAAACACAGATGGGCACTATTTTTAATCTAAAAGCGTAGTCAGATATTGAAAAGAAAAAGAGCTATCCCTGTAAAAGGATAAAATATTAAATACATTTTTTAAAAATCTATTCATTTTTTTCTTTGCTCCAACTTATAATAATCAGGCTTGTTTTAAAATTGCTTAATTGTAATAGTCTATAAGATTGTCTTATGCACATTACAGTGTAAAATACTTATTTTGTTATATGGATATATCCATACATATCTGCTATATAAATTCCTAATAAGATTTCAATTGAAAAAAGAAAAATGTAAACATTTATTGTTAATATCTATGCCAGATACCTATAGAAATGAAAAACCCTTTTATACTATTTAATATATGTAACTATATAAATGTTTTTCACATCCTTAATTAACCATTGGAAATCTTTCAAATCAAAATTTATTTTTCATAGTTGTGAATAATTTTGGCAGCCACTCATTCAATCATACTACTTAATTATCATGTATCTTTTGTATTCTTTTGGGTGTATATTTTTCTCTATTCAGAAGATAAAATTAGGCATAATTTGAGGGTTATTTTTAATTATCCAATCAGACTTAACTAAGACATACTTTTATCAAATTGAACTTTTTATTATAAGACATTATAGATGTACATGCAATTGTCAAAATATAATACAGAGATCCCATGTATGCTTTACACAGTTCTCACCCCCTCTCAAAAAAGCATCTTGAAAAACCATAGTACATTATCACAGCCATACTGACATTGATAGAGTCAAGACAGAATATTTCCATCACTATAAGAATTCCATCTTTTGACTTTTATAGTCACACCCTCCTTCCTCCCACACCCATCTCCTCCTCTGGAAAACATTTCTATCATTCTGTCCTTTAAAGAATGCTATATAAATGTAATATTGTGGTATGCAACTTCTTAGGGTTAGATTTCTTTCACTCAACATAATCCTTGAGAGATTTGATGGGTTGCTGCATGTATCAATAGTATCCTTTTGAGTAGCATTTCACAGTGTTAATGTACCAACGTTTGTTTAAGCATTCATCCTTTATAAGACATCTGGGCTTTATAGTTTTGTTTTTATGACTAAAGTTGTTAAAAACATTTGTTTACAGGTTTTTGTGTAAACATTAGACTTTATTTCTCTGGGATAAATGCCTGAAAATGTAAGTGCTGGGTCATATGGTAACTGCATGTTTGGTTTCTTAAAAACCTGACAAACTATTTTCCTTAGTGAAACCAGCCTTTCATCTCTGGAATAAAGCCAACATAGCCATGAAATACAATATTATTGTTGAAATCTATTTGCTAATACATTGTTAAGGAATTTTTGCATGTATGTTTATGAGAAATGTTAGTTGGTAGTTTTTATTTTTTGCACTTTGTCTGGTTTTGATACCAAGATAATACTAGCTACTAAAAATAAATTGGGAAGTCTTCTCGCCTATTCTATTTGTGGAAGACATTATGTTGAACTTAGATTATGGACAATTCTTCACACATCCTTAAAAACACTGACACCGATAATACAAATATTATACATCTAGCCTGCGTGTTATTATTAAACCTACTTAAACATCACCTGAGAGAGTAAAAATACTATATTAGGTTATTGTTATATTGTAAATCAGAAGACGCCTTAATCAATAAGCCAAATTTATTTGGAGTCCTGTTTGCTAGCGCTAGCGGGCCCAGAGGAAAATCTTGATTCTCAAATTCTGAGGCCCAATATGGTGGAAGTCTCCCAAATTTATATGTTTTTTAGCTCTTTGTTTTCCAAGTTTGGAATGAGACTTCCGGACCTTCTGGGAAAAAGCCCTGTGTGCTGGGACAGGGCGTGAGACCATAGCTCAAGGCCTGCCCTGGCGCCAGCACTGACAACTCTGTCTGGGTATAGTTTATGGCCTCTCTGGAATGGGGAGTAGTCTCATTGTTCCCTATTATTTAAGCAAGCAAATGTTTACAGAAGCCTGCATAGCAGGGTTAAATTTTAAACAGCAGTTTTACCCAAGATGGGGGTTACTATGCTTCAGTATGGATGCCACTGGTATTAATCTTGCAGACAATTATGTTGGATGTTCTGAATATGAATCTGACATAATTTGGGGGTAACATATTTTTGTCATTTTGGGTATATCTTTTCGATACATCTTATGAATATATAGATATTTTAGAAATTTAAAAGGGAAATATGTGCATTACCAGCATAACTACCTTTTCAGTCTTAACCTAATAAAAAACTGTAGTCCATAAATATACACAGAAACCCCTGAAAATGATTTTAAAATAAAATGCATGCTGCAGTACAAAAAACACCATTCTTTCCATATTTATTCCCTCTATAATAAATAAACATTTTTTTCCTAAGGCTTTTATTAAGATTATGAATTCATTGAAAAGAATAATCTTTTAATTACATTCAAAGTTAGAAGAAAATAATTTTTTTTCAAAGTGAAACCTTAGAATTTTTCATTTGAATGGTTTAGAACCTATATTTGGGGAAAGTAAATAGGCATATTATTAACTTATTAAATGTTTTATAAAATGTTCATTGATAACAAGGAAAAATGCACTAATAGTAAGATAAGGGGATTAGTTCCTTATATGTGCATTTTTATCATTTGAACTGTAGTTTTCCAGATTTTAAGATGCTTCAGCAGAGGGTATAGCTGCATCACTGACAGGTTGTTCTTAGTTCTTTCATTCAGAGCAAAGCACCTCGATGAGCAAACAGCAATGGCTCTGATACTAAGCCAAAGGTAGTGTGAAGGAGATCGGTACATTCACTGGACAAACAGATTACATCTAGGCTGGCCAGTTTGCCTGAGAGCAGGGGGAGCTGAATGAAGCAGATGGGAGAAGTCAACTGAGGGTCAGTACAAATGGCAAAATTTCCAAAGCTGACCTCAGAGAACTATCCCTTTAAAGGAGCTAAATTTGATTAGTTTAGTGCCTTGAGCAATTTATGCACCAGAGTATTGTTGAAAACAATAGACTAATAGGCTATCATTATGGAACTTAACAGCTTGTAGAGGTAAGATAGAGGGGTAATCAAAGAGAGCCCTGCCAGAACTACTGTCATCCCCGAGTGGCTGTGGGTGCTTCACAGGTGCGTTCCCTTAGGAACAATGCCAGAGGCTTCACACTGCAGGAAGGAAACGGAATCGGCTATGATCACCCGGCCAGTCATAAATACACCAGCAGTTAACAATTGTACGTCCAATAATGGGGCAGAGAAGGTGGCAGCCCCCGGAGTCGCTATATCATCTAAAATATACAGTTTCCGACCAAAAAAATTGATAAATACAAAGAAATGGGAAACTATGACTCATAGATCGGGAAAGAAAGCAGAAACTGCCTATGAGAAGAGTCAGATATCAGATTTAAAAGACAAAGCTTCCAAATCTTCCATTATAAATATATTAAAAAGAACATGATTAAAAAGTAAAGTAAGGTTTGATGTAAATATCACATCAATAAAGAGATAGAAACTATAAAAAAAACTACATAAATATTCTGTAATAAAACTATAGTCAACTAATTTTTAATGTAGATGATGTATCATAGTAGAATTGTACACTTGAAACCTATACAACATTATTAACCAATGTCAGCCCAATAAATTTAATTTTTTAAAAACTGAAAAATGTGGTATAGGCAATTACATGTTCATTTGCATGCTTGTCACAGAACATTGAAAAAAGTTTAATAATCATATATATCACAGATTTGTAGGTATTTTTGCTTTTATAATGAACTGATTTTTGACAAATTTGCCAACGCCATTCAATGAGAACAGAAGAGTCTTTTCAACAAATTATGCTGGGTCAACTGGAAAGTCATATGCGCAGGACTGAAGTTGAACCCCTACATCTCATCATATACAAAACGTTACACAAAATGGATGAAAGATCAAAATGTAAGAGATGGAATTCTAAAACTTAAAAGAAAGCTTATGAATAAGTCTTAATGAATTTGGATTTGGCAATAGGTTCTTAGATCTGTTACCAGAAGCACAGGCAACCATAGAAGACATAAATTAATTGGACTTCATACAAATTATAAATTTGGCACTGTACCACTTTAGGAAATAGTCTGGCAGTCCCTCAAATTATTAAGCATTACAATATTAGTCACAATATGACTCATTAATTCTAATCCTAGGTATGCATCCAAGAGAAATGAAAACATACTTTCAACAAAAACTTTTATACAGATGTTTATAGCAACATTTTGCATAATAGCCAAAATATGGTCACAGTCCAAATGCTCATCAACTAATGAATGGATAAACAAAACATGGTATTTATATATATAAAAGCCTAAGCAATCGAAAGACCGAATGACTGGAATGACCAGTCGCTATGACGCGCACTGACCACCAGGTGGCAGACAATCAATGCAGGAGCTGCCCCCTGGTGGTCAGTGTGCTCCCACAGCGGGAGCGCCACTCCGCTGACCAACCCATCCCTGCTGCCCACCAGCCCAGTGGCTGCCACTCCCTCCCCCTCAGTAGTCCTGCAGGTCCGATCTCTGGAGACTGGGCCAGGCACCTAAGGACCAGCGCCACCAGCACCATCCTGACAGTGCTGCTGGCCTCCTGGAAGCTGGCCTCAGGCAGTGAGGCCGCTTCCCCTTCCTAGGCACTTTGCAAGGAAGAAACAATATAAAAGCAGCCACCAGGTGGCTCCCGACAACCAGCGTGAAGGTCAGTGGGACTTATCCCGATTCTGGGCCGGCAAGGGCATCCCACCACCGGCCCAAGGGCGATTGTGTCTCAGCCCTCTCCCACCCGACCCCCATTGGGACCCCACCCATGCACAAATTTGTGCACCTGTCCTCTAGTATGCATATAATGAAATATAAAAAAAATATGTGAAATACAGATACATGCTACAACATGTATGTATCTTAAAAATATGCCAAGTGAAAAAGCCTTCACAAAAGACCACATATTGGATGATTCCACTACCGGAAGTATCCAGAACAGACACATTCACAGTCATAAAGCATATTAGTGTTTGCTTGGGGCTGGGAATGGATAGGAATTAGAAGATTGATAGCCTAAAGCTGTGGTTGGCAAACTGCGGCTCACAAGCCACATGCAGCTCTTTGGCCTCTTGAGTGTGGCTCTTCCACAAAATACCACACCCTGGGCAAGTTTATTTTGAAGAAGTGGCATTAGAAGAAGTTTAAGTTTAAAAATTTGGCTCTCAAAAGAAATTTCAATCGTTGTACTGTTGATATTTGGCTCTGTTGACTAATGAGTTTGCCTACCACTGGCCTTAAAGTAGATAGAGTTGTGTTTTCCTCTGAAGTGACAAAAATGTCCTGAAATTGACTGTGATAATGGTTGCATATATCTGTGAATGTACTGAAAACCACTAAACTATATATTCTAAATGGTGAAATAGTATGATATATAAAATATTCCTCAATAAACCTTTTGAAAAATAAGTTAAATCAATATTAGTGTGAACTTTCTGAAAAAAAATATTTTGAAACAGCATGAATGACTCATTATTAGTACACATTGTAGACTCTAGCTCAGGTAACTCCCAGGAAAATGGCAGGCAACCCTTGGGGGGCAGGAGAGGAATATTTAAGAGGATTTGAAATTTTCTTCATCTGTGCTTACTTATGAGGATGGAATTAAATTTATTTATAACATATATTACATAATAATTAGAATTCTATTGTTAATAAGATGTTCCTCATTCAGGCTAAAATGAAATAAAAATCTATCTACTTTAGAACCAAAATATACAAATTAAAGCTATTGTTAAATTACACATGAAAATGTGGATGATATTTGGGCTGGTATTTTGTGGCAAAGACTGATATCAATACTGAATCCATAATAGCAATCAAGTAAAGAAACTATGAAAATATTGTTAAATGTGGTATATCACTTAAAGAAAGAAGAAAAATAAGTAAAACTATGTTTTTAGAAGCTTTATTTTTTATTTTAAAGCATTTATATAGTCATTTATATGAAATTACTACTTTATCAAATAATAAAAATAATGTATACTGATTATTGCTAAGAGAAACTTAGTAGAAATCATTTCCTCTTTCCCCATCCCAATCACCAACATTTAGTGCATATATTTCTACTTGTTTTTATTTTTCCATAAATATAAACAGAAACACATGTATATATACACAAATTTCCATAAATTGCATCACTCTGCCCATATTCAGATATACATTGCTTAAAACCTCATGTCAATTGTACTAGGTGTACCAGTTAATAATGCGGATTTTTTTCAACAGATGTAGTTACACATATGTTGATATACTAGTGTATACAATTTGATATGTATGCTATTTTGTTGTATTGACAGTAAGCTTCAAAACTTCATATGTCAAATTTGCTGAAGGTGTTAACATCATAGATATTTTTATGCTTAAAAATGTCAAATTTCGTGCCAAAAAAAGAGCATCTGCGGGAAGCTTTAACACATTATTTTATATTGAAGAAAAAGTTATCATATACTTTGGGAAGCTTATGGGGAACATGCTCCATCTCAAGATACTTGTGAACGCTGGTTTAAATGCTTTAAAAGTGATGATTTTGATGTAAAAGACAAAGAACATCCAGGTTAACCGAAAAAGTTTGAAGACCAACAATTACAGGCATTATTGGATGAAGATGCATATCAAACTCAAAAACAACTTGTAGAAAGACTAAGTGTTGCTCAGCAAACAATTTCCGATCATTTACAAGCAATGGGAAATATTTTAAAGGAAGGAAAATGGATGCCATATCAACTGAATGAAAGACAAATGGAAAACCAAAAAGTCATCAGTAAAATGTTGCTTCAAGGGCACGAAAGAAAGTCTTTTTTTTGCATCAAATTGTGACTGGTGATGAAAAGTGGATTTATTTTGAGAATCCCAAATGCACAAAATCCTGGGTTGATCCAGGTCAACCATCAACATCAACTGCAAGGCCAAATCGCTTGGGAAAGAAGACAATGCTCTGCGTTTGGTGGGATCAGGAAGGTGTGGTGTATTATGAGCTTCTAAAACCAGGTGAAACCATTAATACTGATCACTACCGACAACAAATAATCAATTTGAACCATGCTTTGATCGTGAAACCACCAGAATTTGCCAGAAGATATGGCAAAATAATTTTGTTTCATGATGACGCACCATCACACACTTTTAAAGACACGTTAAAAGATCTTACCTGGGAAGTATTAACCCACCTGCTTATTCACCAGACCTTGCTCCTTCAGATTACCAGTTGTTTTGATCGATGGCCCACGCAGTTTCTGAGCAGAACTTCAAAATGTACGAAAGAGTAGAAAATTGGGTCTCTGAATGGTTTGCCTCAAAACAAGAAAAGTTCTATTGGGATGGTATCCACAAATTACCTGAAAGATGGGGGAAATGTGTAGCTAGCGATGGACATTACTTTGAATAAAGCACTTTTGATGTTTCTCTTGAAATTATCGTGTTTTCTTTGATTACAAAATCCACCATTATTAACCAGTACACCTAGTACATGTGTAATATTATCAGAGCAGCCTTTCTTGATCATTCTTCTATCATTCTATACCCTTCTCCTGATTTAATTTTTATATAATCTATCACTATTTGAAGTAAAAGGCAGAAATTTTGTTTATTTTGTTCACCTCTGTAATCCTAATGCCTAGAATAGTGCCTAATACATATTATATGTCCAGTAAAGATTTGCAGAATCTACCTATATATATAAAGAGTCATAGTCCATAATATACAAAATGACCAAACGTCGAACTGAACACCAGAAGTCAGTCCTGCAGTTCTTGGAGACCCAGCACTGACTGCCACGCTGCAGGCGCCTCAACAATGCAGCACTGACTGCCGAGGGGGCTGCAATCAGGCCCGGACAGGGGCTGGGAGAGAAAAGCAGGGTCTGATAGCAGCCCCTGTGGCAGTCAGTGCTGGGTCAGCATGGTGGAAGTCAGTCCTGCAGTCAGTGAACATAGGTTCAATTAATATTAAGTGAATATAGGGTCAATGAATATCTCTTTGAGAGGAGTTGAGAATATAAAGTACAGTGTAGAGCACTTACTTATATTATTTCACATAAAACTCTTTCAACTAAGACATTTTCCTTTATTTAAAATGTATCTTTATTATTGAAAGTACTACAGATGTCCCTTTGTTTTACTTTTTTTCCCCCCATTGATCTCCTCCACCCTGCACCTGCCCCTTCCAGGCCTTCTCCAGACTATTGTCTGTGTCCATGGGCTATTCCTATCTAATACATAAAAATCTAGAAAGATTTAGAGAAAATAAAATGAAAGATATGCCAGGTAAATATTGAACAGAAGAGCTGAAGTTGCTGCATAAATACTGGATACAGGTTTGAAGCCAAAACACACTCATGAGATAAAGTTAGTCATTGTAACATAACAAAAGGTTCCTTTCACTAAAGGGATAAGATGGTTCCCAATACTTATACACATAATAGAACAGTGTGGGAGTTCAGAATGAGTCTCACTAAGATGTGTCTCAGTGGTATGCAGATTTTTGAGCTAAGGGCAATTTTAGCTTCAGGCTCAAGTGAAAATTCTGCCTCTCCCTTTAACTATTTTAAAAAATTTGAATTAGAGGCCTTGCCCATAATAAGACTTTATCCTATATAATAAAAGGCTAATATGCAAGTCGACCGAACAGAAAGACCGGTCGCTATGACATGAACTGACCACCAGGGGAAGATGCTCAATGCAGGAGCTGTACCCTGGTGGTCAGTGTACAGGAGGAGCGCCACTCACCAGAAGCCAGGCTCATGGCTGGCTAGTGTAGCAGTGATGGTGGGAGCCTCTCCTGCCTCTGCGGCAGCACTAAGGATGTCCGACTGATGGCTTAGGCCCGCTCCCTCTGGGGAGTGGGCCTGGGAGCGGGCCTAAGCCATCAGTCAGACATCCCCTGAGGGCTTCCAGACTGTGAGAGGGTGCAGTCCGGGCTGAGGGACCCTATCCCCCACCGAGTGCACGAATTTTGTGCACCAGGCCTCTAGTGAATAATGAAAAGGCAAGTCCTTTTATGGATACATTTTATGTTAGTACATGAAGGTCTAAATAGCTCTTTCTAATGGTTCCATACTGTTCTTCTGTGTTGATGTCAAGTACTACACAGTTAATCTATTCTCTATTGATGAGATCCTATCCATTTGCATATACCAGTGGTGGTGAACCTATGACACGTGTGTCAGCACTGACACACGTAGCCATTTCTGATGACACGCAGCCGCTGAGGCGGCCGCATGCCGAGGATGAAACATTTGCTGCTCCTGAGGATGAAACATTTGCGAAATAATGTTTTTTCCTCAAAGTGACACACTACCCGAGTTATGCTCAGTTTTTTGGCGAAGTTTGACACACCAAGCTCAAAAGGTTGCCCATCACTGGCATATACATTATTTTCTAAGAGTGTGTGTGTGTGTGTGTGTGTGTGTGTGTGTGTGTGTGTAACACCAATGAATTCCATTTTAAATTTCAGGTAGACCTCATGTTTAACCATAAAACAAATTTTAACATGCTAAGAAACATAATAATCAGAGATTAGAAGTTTACAGTATTACTGAGCTGCAATTTAAGTAAAAATTTAAAGAGCCTTCTCAAGGAGCAGGAAATAGGACTAAAAGAAACTAAAAAAAATATTGTTTTAAATGGAGATCATACTAAGAGGTCTATTCTCTGACTAATAAGAATTCCAGACAGCAAGAATAAAATACCAAATAACATTTTAAAAAGTTGAAGGGATATATCAAGTGCCCAGAAAAATGAATTAAAACAGACATGCATTATATTGTTAGAAAATTTTTAAACTAGAGTTGAGATCTTCAAAATCCCCAAAAGAAAGCAAGAGATGAGGAAAAGATCAAAAGGGTATAAGACTACTCAGCAGCACTATTGGCTACTTCAATAAGAATGAACATTTCTTTAGAATTCTGAGGAAAACATATCTTCAACCTAGAATTCTATATATACTAACCCTATTCTGAGATGATCATGTGTCTGCTCTTTAATCACAGTCTTGATTATTGTAGATTTATTATAAACCTTGATATTGAATAATGTCGTCCTCTAATTTTTTCGTTTATAAAATATTATTTTGATTCTTCTAGTTCTTTTCTCTTCCCATATTAATTTTGGAAACAGCTTGGCAATATTTATTTTTAAGGTGGATGAGGATTTTAATTCAGATGGTATTGAATCTACAGTGAAAATAGTGAGAACTGACAACTTAATACTGCATCTTACATTCTGGAGACATTCTTTGGCATGTCCTCAATATTGCTAAACATTTTTTATAGTATATTGGAGAGTTAGGGACAGCCAAAGTCATTCAAATGTAATTCTGCTAAATAATATGGGTGCTATGTATTTGATAAGAGCTATAAATGAAAGGTAAATAGGGAGTGACATCAGCAAGATGTCAAGGAGAAGCCCTCAACCCTCCTCCACACTCCCCCCCCCCCCAAAAAAAAAACACAAAAAAAACAACACACCAAATCAGCAACAATTCACAAATTCCATTTTTTAAAATTCAGAGACTAACTGGAAACTAATTTTATTAAAAATGAGACTAACTGAAGCAGGTAGGAAGGTTAGGACACCTTTTCACTGCAGTGCTTGCCGTTTGCCCAGCACTATCAGGAGAAAGCCCTTAGCTGCCAGTTTTTCCCAAGGGAGGGTAGGGGTTGGTTTATGGATACAGTGTCCCAACTTTTCTGAGTGGGCAAGTTCCTCAAAAAATTAAAATAGAACTAACATATGATCCAGTAATCCCACTTCTTGGAATTTATCCAAAAGAATTGAAATTAGGATATCAAAGATATATTAGCACTCCCATGTTCATTGCAGCCTTATTCACATAAGCCAACATGTGGAAACTATCTAAATATCCATCCATCACAGATGAGTGGATAAAGAAAATGTGGTATATACAGACAATGAAATAGCATGCAGCTTTAAAAAAAGAAGGAATATGTCAACATATGAATCAACCTTGAGGGCATTATGATAAATGAAATAAAGCAGCCACAAAAAGACAAATACTTCATGATTTCAGTTACGTGAAGTATCTAAAATAATCAAATTCATAATATCAAAGTATGGAATGGTGGTTGCCAGTGACTGAGAGAAGGGGGATATGGGAAGTTATTAGTCAATGGGAATAAAGTTTTAGTTAAGTAAGATGAATAAGCTCTAAAGCTCTGCAATCCAACCTTGTACCTATAGTCAACAATAATGTATTATGCAATTAATTTGTTAAAAGGGTAGATCTCATGTTGTGTTAAGGCAACATAATAACATTTTAATATTATTAAACAGATGCCCTCACATAGCTTATGAGGTTTCCAAATTATTTTTTCAATGCAAGCATGAGTATAAAAGCTTTCCAAAGTTACTATACGATGTTTTAAAAATCACATTATCTGCTCAGAGATTGCACTTTTTGTCTTTTCTATTAGCATGCACATTAACCATTTTCCACTTTTCTATTCAACTGAAAATATATCAAAAGTGGAGATCTTATATTGTTGCCAACTATCACTTGCCCATCAAAAGAATGTGCATTCAGTAGATAAGTCATTGTTACTGCTGAGAAAGTGAACTGATAACAGAACTTGTACAGGATTAAATGATTCCAAGTCAAAATACTAAAATTTCCCTCTTATTTATTAATCCTTCTAGATTATTCAGTAACCCTTTATGTGCTTATTGACCACAGTGATAGTGCCTAATACAGAATCTTTTGTTCTTGGGTTTCATAGATACAATAAGAGTATATATCTGTCTAATTGAAAACTCCTCAAATCCATTTGAAAGCCTACTTTAATAAACAAGTATTCTAGAGGAGAACCAAGATGGCAGTGTAGGCAAACATCTGCACTCGCTGCCTCCCACAACCACATCAGAATTACAACTAAAATACAGGACAACCACTATCCAGAACCACTGAAAAGCTGGCTGAATGGAAATCCTACAACTAGAGAAGTAAAGAAGAAAGCACACTGAGACTGGTAGGAGGTGCAGAGGTGCAGAATGGGCTGGTCTGGCACCCACGTGGGCCACGTTTTTAATCGAGAGGGGGATCGCCTCTGCTGAGGCCACCCAGAGGAGCAAGGGGTTCCACCCCACACCAGATGCTCAGCCCAGGGTCCCAGAGCTGGGCAGTAAGAACTATTGGCTGTAAAAACCGGTGGGAATTGGGGCTCCGTGACACAGAGGCTACTAGAGACCCAGCTGCTACTTTTAAAAGGCCTGCACACAAACTCAACTTACAAGCTCCCACTTCCTCTGAGCTCCAGCACGAGGGTGAGGCTCTGGGGGACCCAGACACATACAAGGAGAAACGGACTGTCTGGCATCAGGGCAGGAACTTGGGTGTGACTTTCTTCCAGACAGAGGTGGTCACAGTGGTCCTTGTTCCTGTGAGGGAATCTCCCTGGGTGCAGGGCTGACTGGAAGCCATTTCTGTTTGTTCCACCCTGGAGACCCCATCCCACCAAATTTACAGCCCCACCCAAGCTGTGCACAGGGGCTTTTACATTTGAATGTCCTGTCCTTGCTCAGGCTAAAACCTGTCAAACAAGCTGCAGCTGGGTCAGGGAGCCCCAAACCTATCAATAAAAGGCCCAAGATCCGACACTAGCACCAGCCTACCTTTCTTCATAGCTGGGCCTTGTCTGGGCACTTCCAAGCCCTATACAAAGAGGAAAAATTTGCAGATCTCTCTGTAGCTCCTGCTGGATGGCCCCCGACAGTGGCTAACTTTGCACCTCCCTGGAAACCCAATAGCCAGTGTATCCAGTGGTCAGTGTGAGACCATTCCAGATTACAACTCTACACATCCATAAGTGACACACACAAGAGGTAAACTAGTGAGCACCAAAGCCCCACTGAAGCAAATCCTGCTCCATAAGGGTGACTCCTACACAGCAGCTCTCCCACTGTAGTCTCAGCTGGTCTCCACAGCCAATTGGCCTGGAGGTCAATTCCTCCCAGTGACACAAACAGCAAACAAGGCTCCACTACAACAAGACTGTGCACACAGCCCACAAAGGGGTGCACTCAGAGTGTCCACCTCAGGTGATTGGGGAGGATGAGCCACTGGGCCCTATAGAACACCTACTACACAAGGGCACTCTATCAACTCAAGGAGACTTAGCAGCTCTACCCAATACATAGAAACAAACACAGGGAAGCAGCCAAAATGTGGAGACAAAGAAAAATGTCATGTGGAAGAAAGCAAACTACTGGACATGGAGTTCAAAACCACAGTTACAAGGTTACTCAAGAATCTTCTAGAAACCTCCATGGGACTTAGTGAGACTTTCAAGGACCTTAGTGAGAATGCAAAAAAAAAAAAAAAAAGGACCAGTCATAAATTAAGTATACACTAACTGAAATAAAGAATAATATTCAGAGATACAACAGCAGACTAGAAGATCCCAAGAATCAAGTCATAGCTGAAACCGGTTTGGCTCAGTGGATAGAGCGTCGGCCTGCGGACTCAAGGGTCCCAGGTTCGATTCCGGTCAAGGGCATGTACCTTGGTTGCGGGCACATCCCTAGTAGGGGGTGTGCAAGAGGCAGCTGATCGATGTTTCTCTCTCATCGATGTTTCTAACTCTCTATCCCTCTCTCTTCCTCTCTGTAAAAAATCAATAAAATATATTAAAAAAAGAAAAGAATCAAGTCGTAGATTTGAAATACGAAGAAGCAAAAAACACCCAACTGGAAAAGAAAAAAGAATCCAAAAAATTGAAGATAGTGCAAGGAGCCTCTGTGACAACTTCAAGCACACCAACATCAGAATTATGGGGGTGCCAGAAGAAGAGAGACAGCAAGATATTGAAAACCTATTTGAAGAAATAATGACAGAAAACTTCTCCTACCTGGTGAAAGAAATAGACTTATAAGTCCAGAAAGCACACAGAACCCCAAACAAAAGGAATCCAAAGAGGACCACACCAAGACACATCATAATTAAAATGCCAAGAGCAAAAGACAAAGAGAGAATATTAAAAGCAGCAAGAAAAAAACAGTTAGTTACCTACAAGGGATTACCCACACAACTGTCAGCTGACTTCTCAACAGAAACTATGCAGGCCAGAAATATTCAAAGTGATGAATAGCAAGAACCTACAACCAAGATTACTCTACCCAGCAAAGCAATCATTTAGAAATGAAGTTCAGATAAAGAGCTTCATAGACAAGATAAAGCTAAAGGAGTTCATCACCACCAAACCAGTATTATATGAAATTGCAGAAGAGGAAGAAGAAGAAAATGATAAAGATAAAAAAATATGAATGACAAAATGGCAACAAATATATATCTATCAACAATTGAATCTAAACATTAAATGAATAAAAATCCTGATGAACAGAATAAACTGGCAAATGGAATGGAATTAGGGGCATGGAAATGGAACAGACTGACGATTCTCAGACGGATGGGGGGGGGGGGGCGGTCCAGGAAGAGATTAGACAACTATCTTATATGCATGTATGCATTACCTATGGACACGGACAATAAGGTGGCAAGGGCCTGGGGCAGGGTAGAAAATGGGTGGAGGGGAGCTATGGGGGGGAAAAAGAGGGATATCTCTAATAATATAAACAATAAAAATTTTTTTAAAAAAAATAAGCAAGTATTCTAAAAGGAGGAAAAGTGGTATTTTATCAGCCACCCCACAACACTTAATAGGATGAATTATGAAAATGAGAAACTGCAAAAGGAAACTGGTAGCACTTTGCTTTCATGAAATAATCCTATATAATAAAAGGCTAATATGCAAATTGACCAAATGGCAGAATGACCGGTCGCTATGATACACACTGACCACCAGGGAGCAGATGCTCAATGCAGGACCTTCCTCCTGGTGGTCAGTGCGCTCCCACAGCGGGGAGCACCGCTCAGCCAGAAGCCCTGAGCCAGGCTCACGGCTGGCAAGTGCAGCAGTGGTGGTGGGAGCCTCTTCTGCCTCTGCAGCAGCACTAAGGATGTCCGACTGACGGACATCCCCTGAGGGCTCCTGGACTGCAAGAGGGCTCAGGCCTGGTTGAGGGACACCCCCTCTCCCCTAGTGCACAAATATCATGCACCAAGCCTCTAGTTAATAATATAAAAATAAATATAAAAATATGTCTTAGTATCATATTGAAGGAATTAATCATGAAAACTTGCCCTATTTGAAGGAATTCCATTTCTTTATATGATACCTATCTGTGTGCGTGTGTGTGTGTGTGTGTGTGTGTGTGTGTGTGTGCACGTGCGCACACACACATTCTTTTTCTCTTCTACATTCTTTATGGGAAGATTGGGAATAGTAGCTGCAAATAGAAAAGAAAAGAGCTTCCTTTTCTTTTTTTAGAGGAGTCATTGGAAGAATTCCTTTTAGTTTGATCAGTATATGATGAGTGTGTAAAAAGTATTCAGAAACCTCATTCATTAGGAAGTTTTGACACATTATTAGAGATGAGTAAATAATTTTTTAAGTTTTTTTCTATTTTGTTGTAATAATCTTAGCTGATAAGAGAAAAGAAAGGAATGGCATCCATGATTTCTTCTTGCCAAGATATCTGCCAAAAAATAATCATCTGTTTGGCTAGCTAACAAAATGTGATTTTGTTTGCTTCCATGTATTAAGGGAGATAAATGTTAATTATTGGAAAGTATGTGGAGGTTGGATAGGACAAATGGAGAGAATTCGTGTTTATTGAATGTCTCCTGACTGATAGGCACTGTTAGACACCTTAAACTGTTGATCCCTCTTTCACCATTTTCTTGTCTTCATTGTAGAGGTGAGTAAATATAAAATGGAGGAAATGAACCAACTGTCCCAATATTACCTAGCTATTGAATGAGACTCATCTGCCAAATCCATAGTAATTTTTATTTCATTTATAAACCACTTTTCAGCTTTGTGCTTGACCAGAGATACTTCCAAATATCACTAATGTGCTAGAAACCTTAAATAATATATCTTAAATAAATCAAAATTTGAATTTAAATTTGTTAATTTGTGAAGATAAACTTATCTATAAAATGATACCTTGTTGTTTTTTATTTATTGTTAATACTATTACAGATGTCTTCATTCCCATCCCCTGCCCCCATTTACCCACCTCCAACCAGCCTCCCCCGACCCCTGGCCATCACCACACTGTTGTCTCTGTTCATGGGCTATGCATATATGTTCTTTGATTAATCTCTTCAAATTCTTTCATCCAGTCTCCCCGTAAACCCTCCCCATTCTGATATCTGTCCATGTATGCTTGCCACTGTTTCTATTTTGTGTTTATATGTGAAGAAACTGTAATATAAGAGATTATTGGGAGTAACTTTTGAATATGCTGCTGCTACTCTGACTCCTGTGTATGTTAACCAAGCTTTGAAGCCTCATGTGTTTAGTCAAATTTGCAAGAATACAAAGCTCCCATCACTATTTTTGAAACCTCCACCTGCCAGACACCAAGCGTTTTTCTAATGTGTATGCATTGCTGTATTCTTCCTGTGATGAAGATTGAAAATGATTGCTATGAAAATGGGCAAAAGTATCTCAAAGTGTTCTTGAGGAGCACTTTGACAGACCAAAGGTAAAGTAATTCAGCTTCTGCTTAACATAAATTTTGATATAAAACATGATTGGATTTAATGATATACACATATATCAAACTATACAATTAAGTCAGAGCTTTCTACAGATAATTCAGAATCCATTGAAAGTACCTAATTTTTAAAATAAGCTTTCTCTTATATTTGATAATGGAAAAAAATCTGTAAGAAATTTGAAAGCATCTTATAGAAAAGCTATAAGGTGAATGTAGGCCGCTAAATCACTGAATATCTTGACAATCGCCTGCTTTAATGACTCCTGTTTGAACTCTCAGGCTTTGTGGAACTCACTGTTCTTGAAGCAGACAGCCCTGAAATGCCATGTTGCACTTCTGCGTGAGCTCTGCCAATGGCAATTTGGAATTTAGTTAAGTCATTTTAGACATCACATACACTGAGTGGCCAGATTATTATGATCTCTGAACGTATAATAATCTGGCCACTCAGTGTATATCCTATATAATAAAAGGCTAATATGCAAATTGTCCCCTCGACCAGGAGTTCGACCAGCAGGCAGGCTGGCCAACCGCCCATGTTCCCTCCCCCTGGCCAGGCTGGCCGGACCCCACCCATGCACGAATTCATGCACCGGGGCCACTAATATATATATATATATATATATATATATATATATATATATATATACACACACACACACACACACACACACACACACACACACTGAGTGGCCAATTATGCGTTCAGAAATCATAATAATCTGGCCACTCAGTGTATATGATCACTGTGGATCCAGTTGTCAGGTACTGAGTTATCAGCTCTTTGAAGGAATAAATTTTGAGGAGTTGTGGAAGGAAGGAATACATTTTATAAAATTTTACAATGAAGCTCACCACTAACCTTTGAATAGCAGGAGTTTTAAGTATGTATTGAAGGCTGGGTGGGGTGAGGTAGGGGTGAATGGGAAGAGATTAACCGAAGAATTTATATGCATATATGCATAGCTCATGAACACAGACAACAGTATGGCGAAGGCCTGGGGTGGGATGTGGCAGTGGTAGGGTGAAGAGGGTTCAATTGGGAAAAAAGAGGGACATCTGTAGTACTTACAATAATAAAGATAATTTTTTAAAATATCTGTAATGGACAGTTCAGGAAATTACCAGACAGTGAAATAAACATGAGAACTTGCCCAACAAGGATTTCAGTGTAGAATTTGTATTTATTCAATGATCTTAAAGGAACAAGTTATGATTAAAGATTGAATGAAAGAACCTGCCATTGAAGCTCCACATCTGGGTGTTGTTTACATTCATTGTTGAGTCTCTATCTTCATAAGCTTTGTAGCAGGTATGTGTGGAACACCTCCATTTCATGGTTAAGACAGGGTCAGAGGCCATGGATACTGACAACTGATTTGTCTGTCTTATCTGGACATTTTCCATGACTATATCTACTGCCTTGTCTTGCTGTATAAGCAAAACCTGGAAAACCTACAAAAATGTGTTTTGTAGCTATCTAAGAACAATAAAACAAATATAGCTGTTATTTTTGGTGAAGAAAGTCAATTTTATATATTTTATTTCAACATAAATAAAATGCAAATTTTGTTTAAAAATTTTGCAACAATACAAAGTTGTCAAAAATGCTGCCTTGAAATAACATTATGAAAAAATGCACAATACAAATGTTACTAAGGGAAATGTCTTGGGGAGGGAAGAATGAAAATGAATACTTGTTTATATTTCTTATATTATATGATCCTCAAAACAATATTCAATGAATACTTTTACTTTATTTCAAAGATGTGATGAGGTTGAAAAATAAGATAGCATCCAAAGTGCATAGCTAATAGCTTAACAAGGATTCAAACCAAGCTTTATTATTTAAAAAAAAGAACAACTAAACAATGCACAACTAGAACTTACTAACTGCAGAAAAATGGAATGTAAAAATATGTAACAAGAAGAAACTGAATCACTAATAAGTATGCAATGTAAAGATAATCCTCTTACCAGTAAATATCTTAATGTATTGTCACTGACATCTTAATGCACACATAGCTTTTTTAAAGAAAATATAATTATACTCTAAGCAGGATTTTGAAACATGTTTCTTCACTTGCCAATATTTTAAAACAATATATCATATCAACAAATGCTCTTTTAAAGCATCACTTTACATATCTATGTAATAATCTCTTGTTTTTTATTTATCAGTTCTCCACTTTTCTTTTACAATAAATATTTTTAAATATATTTTATTGATTTTTTTACAGAGAGGAAGGGAGAGGGATAGAGAGTTGGAAACATCAATCAGCTGCCTCCTGCACACCCGCTACTGGGGATGTGCCCGCAACCCAAGGTACATGCCCTTGACTGGAATTAAACTGAGACACTTGAGTTCGAAGGCCAACGCTCTATCCACTGAGCCAAACCAGTTAGGGCTACAATAAATAGTTTCATGAGCATCCTTGTAGCCAAACAATTTCAGTTCTGTCCCAGAAATTTATATTGAGGAAATATGTAAATATTAGGCAAAGGAATAGACAAATTTATAATGCTTTTAACTCTTGGTATAAAGTTGTCTTTCACATTATATCAATTTTATATCAAAATCTCATCATATTACATCAATGTTTAGCAGATTTTTTTCATTTTACCAGAAAGATGATTACATAGTCTGAAAATTATATGAATATATTTATGTCTAACAACCAGTATAGTAGTTAAGTACTTAGAAAATATTGTTGATAAATATGCTATATAGATATATTGTCTAAATATTTGTTGAATGAATTAACAAATGAAAAATGCATATTAAAATATATTCAAAAGAATTACTTAGTAAATGAGTTAGTGGCAAACTAAAATAAGTGCTCTTGCATATTGTTATTTAGTATTTGTTTTATTCCTTTGTTCTGTAGAGCTATATGTACAAACCCAAGTTAAAACTAGAAAAAAATAATGTAACTTAATGTAAGTTCTGCTTCCACATAGGATGCAAAAAGCTTAAGAGATCATCACATTCATCCAATTGTGAAAAAGCTACAGGTAATGTGTAAAATCATAATTTGAGTTCTTCAGAGAGTTGAACTTACAAGCCAAGAAGATGATGTGGATTTCAAAGTGTGAGAATCTCTTCAAGTGAGAGATGGAAAACCGAATTCATATTTTCAACAGAACTTACATAGAAGTAGCTGAGAAGAACACAACTAAATATTTTAACATGTCCTTACATTCTATTATGCTCTAGAATGAGTTTAAAATCCTAGAAGCTTCTGATAGTCTACACCAACTCAGTAGGTGTTTTCCAAGGCCCTCCCTGCTAGGGGCTCCAAAAAGATTGGTGTTAGACAAGAAACCTGAAAGAATTCCCCTTAAAAGGCAAATACAGTCAGCCTAGGTTTTCAGAGTAGAACATGAAGATCTGTCGAAGTCTTCCTACGCTCTGGGCCCTGCATGAGAACCAGGTGAGGATCAGCCATCACTGAGGAAAAGCCTGCACACAACCTCCACATCCATGTTCTTCTACCCTTGGACATCAGCACTCCTGGTTCCTGGGCCTTTGGACTCCAACAAGAATGTATACCTTATTCTCAGGCCTTTGCATTCAGAGTAAATTACACTATCAGCTTTCCTCATTCTCCAGTTGTAGACGGCAGATTTGGGGATTTCTCAGCCTCTGTAACAATGTGAGTCAATTCTTTTAATAATTACATGATTTTCTATTGATTCTGTTTCTCTGGAGAATAATAACACAAAAAGTAAATTTTAGTATATCCACACTATGGAATATTATTCATAAATGCCAAATATTTAACCTCAAAAACATAGGCTAATAAAAAAAAAGACAGACAAAAAAAGACTACATAGTATATGATTCCATTTGTATCAACCTAAAAAGACAAAACTATAAAGATCAGCTTTTGCCTTGGAGGCAAGAATGGATGAGAGGATTGTCTGAAAATTGGCAGGAGGGAATACTCTGGGTAAAGAAAATGTTCTATGCCCTGGTAATGGTGGTGGCTTTATATCTGTAAACCAGGGGTGGGGAACCTTTTTTTTATAACATCATTCGTGGACCATACCAAATTATCAACTTAAAAATTAGCTTCCTACATTTAATCAAACATTTAATTAACTCACCCCTCATGCCTTGACAAGGCCAAACCAAATGATTTCAAGGGGCTTATACGGCCAGGGGCCAGACATTCCCCACCCCTGGTGTAAACGTTTGTCAAAACTCATAAAGCAGTACACTGAAAAAAGAAAATTTTATTGTCTATACGTTTTACTTTAATTAAAATTGAAAAAAATACATTTTTTTAAAAAGCTACAGCAGAGAGACACAAAGACCTCTTGTGAAAGGGACACACCACATTGCACTGGAGACCCATTTCCTTCCCCTTAGTTCCCTAGGTGGACACTTCTTGCCCATAGGAATGGATAACTACATGCTCTCTGAGTAACTGTAATCAGACTCAATGCTTTGAATCTCACCTGAAATGCCTGAGTTCCATGCACTGATACTAAAAATGATACCAGCTAAGATTTATTACATGTTTTATATGAGTCAGGCCAAGTTTAAATTCCTTATAGGTATTATTTCATTTAATCTTAAATACAACTCTAGGAGGCGGGTACTATTATTCCTGCATATAGGCGACGTGCTGCATCACGAAGACATTAAGCTGGAAGTGGAGAACTGGGATGCCCCAGCACTGACTCTGTCTTGTCCCAGTGCCTTGTCTCCCTCGCCGCAGATCACTGCCCAGCCCGCCCCACCCTGCTGGGACCCTTAAAAGCTGAGTTGGAGTATGGACTTCATGGAAGGTTTCTCTCATCCTCTTGCTTCTGGTTAAGTTCAGACAAAGAACAGAATGGCAAAGAGGGACGTCTGTGTATTCATTTCTCTGGTTTCCCCCCTGTAAGACGGTTGCTAGCAAGAGGCCTTCCTCCATCAAACGTTACAACTGTTAGGTGCTACATCCTCTCTGAGTTTTGGTAACTACTCCCCTGACCTCATTCCTCTGGAAATCCTGGGAACTGCACTAGACCTTTTATTCATGATAAAGAGTGTTTACTGAGTGGTAATATGTAAGGAATACACTAAGGCAATTGAGGCACCTAGGGTGCTTATACAATGCTCACATTGAGTGTCTCCTTAAATTTTGTGCCTCCAGTCCATAGACCTATCCCTAATCCCTAATTCTCCAGTGTACCATCTGTTCTCTGCTGGGGCACTGACCAAACCATGTTGTAACTATGTACTACTGCTGATCAATGAATGCATGTTGTAACTATGACTATTGCCTCCCCAACTGCTCAGAAATAGTAAGTGAAATGGTCCTGCAAGATGCTGACCACAGCTTAAGGCTCAGGGAATCAACTAGAAGCAATGTTGTTGTTTTAAATAAACTCAGTGGGGGAGGGAAGCATTTGACATGTTGTTTTTCATGAAAAAATTACTAGTCTATTCTTGAATGGTTTGAAAACTATTGCTATATTGGTCCCTGATATATTTTAGAAACAAAGGTAACTGAATTTAATGCTTTCAGGTAGAATAGAAGAATCTTTCTTGTAGTTGTTTTCTATATTGTGAGAAGATTTGCAAGCTGAATACCACATTAACATATTCATTTCATAAGATCATGAGATGACATGTGAAGTGCTGGCTGCCCTTCCCTTGCAAATATAAAAAAAAAATCTACTCAAATTGGAATTGTCAGGTATTCAGGCAAATAACATAATGCAGCAAATTAAGGGTAGACTTGGTGAAGCAACAATACTGCATTGTAATCTCACCTTTCAGTATAAGCAAGCCAAGTTCTGCAGCTGAAAGTATTAAATGACTCTGGTTCCATTTTTTTTCCAGTTGGGTTATGATGATTTGGAGTTACAAAGCAAATAATGTCAATCTTGTAGAGTCCTGTTCTGTACCACTTGAGTATCAGAAACAACCATTTCACAAAAGTCCTATTTACTTTTGCTTTAATTTATAATTATTGAAATTTTAATAAGGATTTTGCAGCAATATCAGGCATCACATACTGCCAGGGAGAAATTATAACTTTATTGCAGCCTACACTGACAGCCAACTCATAAAAATGAATGACATTCTATATCATAACATCTCATAGGCTGCTCAGAATGTTAATAGCTTACTTCATCTTTCTTTAGCATAATGAGGCAGAGAGTGTAACCATATTCAATGCGAAAATGAAGATTAAGAAAATTTGAATTGAGGCAGGAAAGTAACATTTAACAGGATTCAGACAACATTCAGATTAAAAGTTTCAATTAAAACACTATTAGCAAGCTTTTTATCACAGAAGCAAAGCTTTGTCACCCAAGACCAATCACTATTTTGAAAAATGTTTATCTCTAGAAACACTTAGCTCTTCAGACTCTATTTGTAAAATGTTATAAAGCTTCTTACCCCTTTCAGCACTGCAAGATTCATTGGATCAGATGAAACTATAACAGGTCAATGAGTTAAATAATTGTAAAAGATGTCTTTTACTTATTTTTTATTGTTGATGCTATTACAGATGTCCCCCATTCTCCCCCTTCCCCCCGCTTTATGTCCACTTCCCCCCAAACCATGCCCCTCTCCTCCCCTGGCCATCAACACATTGTTGTCTGTGACCATGGGCTATGCATGTATGTTCTTTGGCTCATCTCTTCACCTTCTTTTATCCAGTCCATCCCACCCCTCTCCCCTCTGATATCCCTCAGTCTGTTCCAATGCTCCATACCTCTGGCTCTATTTTGTTCATCAGTTTACTTTGGTCATTAGATTCCACATACAAGTGACATCATGCGGTATTTGTCTTTCTCAACTAACTTATTTTACATAGCATAATAATCTCCAAGTCCATACATACTGTCGCAAAGAGTAAGAGTTTGTTCTTTTTCACAGCCACAGACTATTCCATTGTATAAATGTAGCTTTTTTTAATCCTCTCGAACACTGATAGGCACTTGGGCTACTTCCAGATCATGATTATTGTAAACAGCACAGCTATGAACATAGGGGTGCAAATATTCTTTCTGATTGGTGTTTAGAGTTTCTTAGGATATATTCTCAGAGGTGGGATCGCTGGGTCTAAAGGCATTTCCATTTTTAATTTTTTGAGGAAAATGTTTTCTAAAGTGGCTGCACCAGTCTGCATTCCCACCAACAGTGCAAGAGGGTTCCCTTTTCTTCATATCCATACCAGCACTTGTTGATTTATTGATGGTAGCCATTCTGACAGGTGTGAGGTAATACCTCATTGTAGATTTACTTTGCATCTCTCTGATGATTAGTGATGTTGAACATTTTTTTTCATATGTCTATTGGCCATCTGTATGTCCTCTTTGTAGAAATATCTATTCAGGTCATAAGGATGTCTTTTTAGACATGTCATTAAGATAATGCTCATGGCTATGAAAACTGTCCTATAATTCCATAGCCTTGAACTTTCACATTTTTTTTAAATTCTGTAGTTTATCTTTGGATTGAGATTAATAAAAATATAGTTGAGGGCACATGATTTTTTTAAATGCATATATGAAATATAAATATAAATTGCACATAAGTATAAAATATATATCATATAATATAACATATGTATTTTCCATTTCCATATGTGTAGAATGGAAAATGCAATGAGCATGAAGGATGAATGAAGCAAAGTTAGAGACTCATACTAGCATATAAAACTTGAAACTGGTTATGCACCTTTGTGAAGTTGTATTGCAATACCAAATTTTTAGTTCTCTGTATCTTTGTATAGAATTGAGAAATTCATTTTTGTCATCTTTCTATGCATTTGAAGTATCAGTACAGAAACTTTTTAGTTAGTTGAGGAGCCCAACTGCCCAAATGATACAGACAGACAAAGTGGTCAAGGCCAGCCACAGATGAAGAGAAATGTAGTTTTTGTTTTCTGATGATGAATACCAAGTGGTTAGGGATGAATTAGCTGTGTAATACTACCAATAATATCACGTGAGAGAATGATAATGTGTAATATTTGAGTGTTGGCATATCTACTGTGTAGCTTATTTACGTCAGAAGAAACCAAAATACTAGAAAATATAAATATTGTTTTACATTTTAAAATAACTAAGATTTATTGTACTCTAATTACATCTGTTCTTCACTTTTGAAGATGTTACAATACTGTCAATATCCTCTAATCCTTTAATTAATGCTGTATCATAATTAGTAATTTGACATTCCAAAAATTTGCCTATTTTAGTTAAATTTCTCCTCATTCTTTTTTATTTGCACGACATTTTTTCCCCAATTCAGATGAGTGCAGATTTTATTGACCATACCACCTAAACTATTTTTTTTTCTGATTTGTGCTAATTGCACATTTGTTTCCATGTACTTCCTAATTGTCAGAGACCTCTGCATTACAGCTTGCATTTCATCAGTGCTTCAATTACCATGGACTCTTATTGGTAGTTAATATTTTTCTAATGGTACTACTACAGAGCTACTTTGAAATAGATTTAATGATTCATTGAATTATTTGGATTTATCACATCTGCTAATTATTTCGTGAAAAAAATCTCTCTATTCCCACCCATTGTAATTAATATCTGTTCCATTAATGCATTATTACTTCTTCTATGCAACAACTTCTGATTATGAATAAAAGGAATAATTACTTTCATTTTCTTTCTTTTTCATGATTATCCTAGTTTTACATAGGATATGTATTTTTGATCCAAATCTTGGGAAATCAAAGTTTATTCTTTCTTTTTAGAGATGGTGACCTTTAAACGTTATCCTTTTCTACAGTAAGTTTTAAGTGACATCTGCTGTTAAATAATGTCTTTGAGATCATGGGATTTAATGTTCACTCTCACAAGGACAAAGAAAACACATTTTCCAAAGGATTAAAATGCAAAAAAAAGAGAGACATTGGCTTATTTTCTGTCCCTAACTGTCCTTGCTGATACAGGTGTAAGTAACTTAATATTTCTGCACATTAACCTGTCAGATATAAAATGGATATGTCCTCTTTTTTTTTTTTTTACTTTTTAAGTTAGTTTGCCCTATTTTTTCCTCTTTTCTTTCATGTGATATTGGACCAGTTTTAATTTGCTAAATTGTAAAAGAGTAAAATAATCTTCAGTAGAGGTGTGAATCAAAACAAGGAACGGAGATGCAAAGAAGGGGCAGTGCAACCATTTCAGTAAAGCAGTCCAGACATGGTAGGGAGTTGGATTTCAATTATGGCCCGGAAAAGCATACAACATGGTTGACTCAGCATGGGTCTTAGGTCATACTAATATCAATCGGAATCACAGTTACAGTATGGTTTTTGACACATTACTTATTTATTCTTTGTGTTGGGTTCTTTTTTCTGTTTTTCTTTGATAAATAAAAGAATAATGAAAACTGCCTCTGCATGTGGGAATAAGAATTAAATAAAATCATGGAGGCAAAGGGATCAGCACAGAACCTAACAAATAACAGGACTTTAAAATAATCAATTATTTGTATTTGTATGTGCTAGTCTTCATTTAAAATTTAATGGCAAGATGATATGAAACATAGGAAACCTACCCTGGCAGTCTAGCCAAAAAGTGACCGTTTTGCTTCCAAATAGTTCAGTGAAATTTTCCTCCATATTGAGAGACTGCATTTATGTAAAATTCAAACAGTTCACCACCTTAAAAATAGCTCAAAGTAGCTCTTCTAAAAAATGCTCCTATCTGGGAGAAAGTGCTTTGAAGATGATTAATGTAAAACTACCTAGTTGTGCAAATCTAGATGTGCAGTTTTCTGATGCAAACGTAGAATTATTCTGATAAAATAACATTATAAATCATTGAAAATGTACACTGTGTAGCTTCTAAAAATTAAATTGACATTCTTGTCTGACTAGTGAAAATTATTTATTATGGTTTAAGTTGTGTCATGTAGTAAATGCTTCTGGTGGAGTAGGGAAAGGAAAGACATAAATCAAATCTTTATGACTAATGATTTAAATAAAGGTATAATTTGGTTTAATTTTAATCTCATTGATCCTAGCTCTAGTCAATTTCTGATTAGCTGCAAGTGGAGATGCATACAGCAAACAATTCTTCGTTGAGGAACTGATGTTGCAAGTGATAGTATATCAGTCAAGGAGCCTCTAGCCTTGCTTCTGAAAAAGAGAAAGACTGGCTATTCATTGCAAATCATGAACAAATTTGGGTGGTTCTCCAGGGACATATCCATAGATAATGACATATCAGACATCATTTGGATGAGAGTGTCATAAGTAGTACTATAAAAAGAAGATGGCATGCTTTATTTTATTTTATGTTATTATGGCTAGCTTATAAAATAAAGATGAAAAGAAAAAAAGAACCAAAGAACTCACAGATATAAAATCTAGACAAAATGTGTCTGCCAATCCCCCAACTTACTGTACTTGTTGGCACTGGAACCAGTCCAAACTTAGTTTGACTCTCAACACAGTACACTTATGTGCTGTGTTGTTATCTTTAGCAAGTCCCTTAACATCTCTGAGCCTCAGCTGGGGCATCAGTAAATAGTACAGTAAGTAAGGAATGCAATTAGGTATTGGGGACATAAAAATGGATGTGATTTAATAAATATATTTTATTTCTTCTAAAAATATGAAGAAATAAAAGCCAATAAAATGTATATGAATAAGCTAGTTACAACTGTGGACAAGTAAGATTCAGTTATGCTTGAGGCTCTTTGAAAGATGGAAAACACATCTTACAATCTTCAACTTATAATTGTCTAACTTGAGAATAAGGAAACTGTAATTTACAGACTGATTTCCAAATTTTATTTAATGGCTAGAGGCCCAGTGCACGAAATCGTGAGTGAGTAGCTTGCTGCTGCTTGCCGCTGCTTGTCCACCCGCCACCACTTGCTGCTTGCTGCCCCGCCCACCACTGCTCACCACTCGCCACACCAGCTGCCGCCACTTGCCACTTGCCACTCTGCCGCCACTGCTCGTGGGCTGGTGGGGAGGGACCAAGAGGTAGTCAATGCACCTCATTGCGACTGGTTGAGCAGTCATTCTGGTCATTACGCTTATGGTCCCTGGCCTTTTATTATATAGGATTGAGAGATATACCTTGAGGCATTAACTTTCTGGCATTTCTTGCCTGCCAGGACGAATGCCTACAGCAGCAATTTTCAACTTGTGTGCCAAAAGAATTTTTAAATATGTTTTTATTGATTTCAGAGAGGAAGAAAGAGGGAGAGAGAAATAGAAACATCAATGGTGAGAGAAAATCATCAATCAGCTGCCTCCTGCATGCCACCTAGAGGGAATCAAGCTTATAACCAGGTATGTGCCCTGACCAGGAATGGAACTGTGACCTCCTGGTTCAACCACGGAGCAACACTGGCTGGGCTGCCACAATAATTTTTAAAACATGCAATACATGATTATTTAGTCAGGGGCGCTGACCTATTTTCCTTTAGATTGTCAAATGAAAAAATGACAACAACCAACATAACAATAGTCATTTGGTTTGAATGCTCTGTAATGAACCATAAATATATAGGTCATATAATAGATTTACATCTTATTGATCACATTGCATAGTAAGGTTGCATCTGATTGGTTAATTATTGGTACCAAAAATATTTATATACAAATATAGGCCCCTTTCTTTTCAAAAAGAGTAGTTAGTTATTATTATTTTTTGTAAATCAATCAAAAGTAAGCCTTTTTTGTCACACCAGCAAAAAATGTATTTTTGGTATGCCACAGAATTTTAGTAATTAGTTTATATGTGCCATGAGATGAAAAGATTGAAAATCACTGGCCTATAGAATACCCCAATGCAGAAAGGCATTAAGGTAGAAAGCTCTTTGGAATATATGGGAACTGTCAAGTGAAGAGCAGATGATTTCCAGGGTGGCCTTAAAAAACATGAGTAGAGAATGATAGCACCTGTTATAGGAAGTGAACAAGATATACAAGGTCTCTGCTATTATGGATCTTCTGGAAGTCATACAATAAACAAGTAAATAAATGGAGGAGATGGTTTCTGGGAGCAAAATAAATATGCTATAAAAATAAAACAAAATCATATGATAAAGAATGACTGGAAGATAGGACAAGGGAAAGAAAGAATGAGGAGAGGCCATATTAGGTTTAGTTATTAAGTTTCTCTAAGATGGAAGAATGTGAAATAATTTCTGCATAAATATGGGAGTAGAACATTCAAAAAAGAGCAAACTATAAGAACAAAGACCTGAAGGCAGGATCAATTTTGGCATGCTCAACAATCAGAAAAAGGGAGCAGAGTGTGGAAGGAGTAGAGAGTGATCAGATATGAAATTGGAGAGAGGGTAAGATTATATGTATCTCAAAGGAAAAGGTTAAGTCATTTAGATTCTATTCTACTACACTGAAATGTATGGATCCTTTTAAGCCTAAAAATGGTATAATCTTATTTATATATTTTTTGAGAAATAATTTTATCTTTTTCTATCACCATTTATCCCTCCTATGTCCTCTTACACCTCCATACACCCCCCACCCTCCCACAATCACCACATTTTTGTCCTTGTCCAGGAGTTCTTTCTCTCCTTTTTTCTTTTTTGCTTAATCCCTCCACTGCCCCCAGCACTCTTCCCCAACCAGTGCCTGCTCTCTATGTATGAATCTCTCTCTATTTTGCTTATGAGTGAAATCATATGGTACTTGTCTTTCTCTGACTGAATTATTTCATTTAGCATAATGTTCTGCACGTTCATCCATGCTGTCACAAAGGGTAAAATGTTTTTCTTTTTTATGGCCAAGTAGTATTCTATTGTGTAAGTGTACTATAGCTGTTTTATCCATTCATCTACTGATGGATACTTGGGCCACTTCCAAATCTTGGTTATTGTAAATGATGCTGCAATGAGCATAGGGGTGCATATATTCTTTTGAATTGGTATTTTGGGTTTCTTTGAATAAATTCCCAGAAGTGGAATTGCTGGGTTATAAGGCAGTGCCAGTTTTAAAAAAAAATAGGTAAAGGACCTGAATAGACACTTCTCCAAAGAGGACATACAGATGACCAATAAATATATGAAAAGATGCTCATTGTCACTAATCATCAAAGAAATGCAAATTAAAACCACATTGAGATAGCACCACACCTATCAGAATGGCTATCATTAATAAATCAACAAACAAGTGTTGGCAAGGATGTGGAGGAAAGGGAACCCTTGTGCACTATTGGTGGCTATGCGGATTGCTGCAGCCACTGTGGAAAGCAGTGGGGGTTACCTCAAAATATTTTAAAATAGTTTTAAAATTATTTATATTTTTAAAAATCAGTTTGTTTACTGTATAAAATATAAATTTTTGTGGAGGCAAGAAGGTAGATAATTATCACAGGAAGTAGTGCCGATAAAAGATGATGTTGCATAGATTATGTTGGTAGCAGTAGAGATGGAAAGAAGCAAATGGGTGGAGATATATTTAGAATCATTAGTTCACTAAAACTGTTGGTAGACTAGAGCATAGAAGGTATGCTTTTGATCACTAAGAAAGAGATAAATAAAAGGGAAAATAAAGTATTGAGAATCCATGAGACTTGGTTTTTATATCTATCTAGGTGCATGACCTTAGGTCAGCCAAACAGCTATTTTAGGTTAAAGCTTCTTCATTGATGAAATGGTATCAATAATAGCATCACTATGGCAGAGTTGTTAAAGTTAAAACTTTTAGAGCTAAAAAAATCTTATCAATTTCAATATGGCATATAAAATTAAGGTTATTAGGAACACCCAAAGTTGCTTTTTAAAAATTCTATGTGATTACTTGCTGATCTTTTATAACCTTTATTTATGATAACTAATGTGATTAGTGTGTTAATTTTCTACAGTGGAGCCCTAACGCAATTGTGCAACAGTTGTAATCTTAAAAATTGGGAAAATAAGTAAATGTCAACCTATAATAAAATACAAATGGGTCTTTGATGAATGTTGATGGCGACTGGTAATTTACCTGATAAAATATTATAACTGCCCAGTTACCTTGGAATAGCTGGTTTCTCAAAGTAATTACCCTGTTCTGCATATTGAAGTATCATCAGAGGGAATTTTAACAGAGTATGATTTTAATTGCTAATTTAAATATCATATTTATTAATGAAATTGTAGCATTTTAATTCAGATCGTTATGTTCAAAAAGAGAGGAGCGTATTACATACTACACAGTGGACTGTTGTGCAATGCCGAGGCCGTCCCTTGGTCCTTTCTGGGTGATTAGCACTGCTATGACCTATGATGGAGTTGTAAGTAATTGTTGCAGTACAGGGGGCATGTTTATTTCTTACTTGTTTGTTTGCTACCATTTTAAATAAAACATTCCTCCTGATAAAGATAAAATCTTATTGTGAAGGAGCTAAAAAGCAATTGAATGATACAGCCTCCCGCCTGATACCCGACCAAATCTTAAATCTAAGCTATATTTAAGAAGTCAGTCTCTAAGTTCTGTGGCTTTGGAACTGGGACCATTCATCCCACTTTTCCACAAACCTGACTAGTGCCTTTCTCTCACTGGAGACCTGCTAGGCCCACTGAAGGGCTCCCAGCCATCCCACTCTTCAGACTACTGGTGGCTCCACTCTGCCAAGGTATGGGCAGAATCCAGAATAGAGTTTTGTGGCTCTGAGGTGAAGGCAATTTCCCCCAACCTTCCCCCAAACCTGACTGGCACCTCCTCCTCCACAGGAGATCCACTAACTCCCAGGGACCCCACCTTGCTGAGATCGAGCTTCTGGCAGAATTTGGGACAGACTGAGTTGTGTGGCTCTAGAACAGAGGCCATTTTTCTCTCACATGCCTGGGTGGTGCAGAGCCCTCCCTTCACACGGCCATATCCTGTTCTATTTGGACCTATTAAATGCTTCTGACTTCGCCCTCATGACTCCCTGAGGTCCCGCCCTACCACCAAGTTTTTCAAACAACCAGCAGGTAGCAGCTAGACTTGGTGTACCATAAGACATCTGCTGAGTGGCATCAGACCCAATACTGGCACCAAGTGTGAATGTGTATTAGTCTGGTGAACACCACTTGCCCCTATCTGGCTGCTTACTGAGAACCAACCTTATGCAAGTCAGGTACCCCTAGTGGCTCTTTCAGTGACTAAGCCTAATAGGCAACCATCAGGCAAAGGCAGGAAGGGGCAGAACTCAGGGTGCCTTTGGACTTTAGCTAACTTGCCCATAGACCTGGGCTGGTAAAAGCCAGCCTTAATGTGCAACTTGGTTCTTCCCTCAGAAGGGATACCCAGGCACAGCAGAGGCAGACATAAATTGTGGATAATTTTTTAGCTCCAAACAGGTTGCCCAGGGTCAGTCAAAGGTGGTATTTGACATTGGCCTGCTCCAGAATCCCTCCCAGGAAGCCCCACCAACACAACTAGTGGTCAATTTCAAACAACATCAGAGCAGAATCTAATTAGAAAATCTAAAGGGAGATCTCGGCAGATACCAGACACAGAAGAGGTGAATTTCACTTCATGTGGTAAGCACCTTTATAGGAGTTTGTGTACTATAGTAAGGGTTGATCCTCACAGACAGCCATCCTGAGAATCAACTCCACACAGGAATGGCCAATAGCAATCGAGACTCAATTACAATAGGAGGAACCACATAATTCACACAAGGGACATTCCTGGAGCACCCCGCTTAGATGATCAAGGAACCTGCACCATGAAGTTCCACAAAACACCACCTACATAAGGCCACCCTACCAAGACTGGGAGTCATAGCAGATCTACCTAATACAAAGAAACAAATGCAAAGAGGCAGCCAAAATGGGTAGACAAAGAAACATGCCCCAAATGAAAGAATGGGGAAAAATCTCCAGAGAAATAGCTAAATGGAATGGAGACAGGCAATTTATGAGATATAGAGTTCCAAAAAATGGTTATAAGGATGCCCAAGGAACTTGGTGAGAACTTCAGAAAAAATATAGTAAACATAATAAAGGATTTTCCTATATAATATGCTAAGTGTTCGACAATCCGACTGGTCGCTATGACCCGCATTGACCACCAGGGAGCAGATGCTCAATGCAGGAGCTGCTGTGACACACACTGGCCATTTACAGAGAACTGACACCGTGGATGTGATGCCCACAAAGCAACACTTGGCTTCTCCAAGTGGGACACAGTCCCTGCCATCACCCCAGAGCAACAGCACACCAAATCGCAGCCAACACTGCCTAGACCACATGGCGCAAAATGCAGCCCATGGCCCAGCCCAGCCCTGAAATGGTTGCTGTGGGTGCCTGGTAATGACATCACGTAGCAAACGCCTGGCTTCCTCTCCCTAGTGACTAGCCTTCCTTGGAGTTTCTTCTGCCCAGTAGCATGACTTGCTTTATAGCCAGGTAGAAACATTTCATATTTTAACTAAATGTCTGTGAAGCATTTTCCTGTGCCTCATCTCATTTGGTCCTCACAGAAGTCCTGGAGTAGGTAGGTAGGAGACTCGGTGGAATGCTATTTTCTTGTCATTAGCTGGAAAATGGAGATTTAGAAAGCTTAGAAACTTGATCTGACTGAAAAGAAGTAAGAAATGGTGGACCTTGAAAATGACTTCAGGGTTTCTCACTGTGCAGAATATAGTCAAACACTGCTGCAGTTAAATATTTTACCCTTTGTTCTCCCTGTGTGATCTACAATAATAATCTGCTTCTTGTTGATATTTACTGCTGTGTTGCTGACAATTACCTGAAAGAGAAGTTGCTTCACTGGGCTGGAAAAAGTTTAGCTACATCAGAAAGCAGGTCTAATTAAGCAAGTTTATTCTATATCTATAAAAGGCTAAGTTGACTCACACATGCGAGATACATATAAAGTTCTCGCTGGCGCCAATTGCACACGTGTGTTTCAATCTGTCATTGTCAACCATGAAATTGGTTGACACTTATAGAGAAGAGGGAAATAGCGATATTAAATAATTTCTTCTAATTAATTTCCTTTTAATGTGGATGAATTTGTGCAAAGGAACCATAAAACAGAACCAGTCAGAAATGAAGACTACACCATCTCAAAGTACAGACCTGTTTGCAACTAGGATCCAAGCCTTACCACCCAATCTGGTCTCAGACACAAGCAGGGACCCTACAGCCACTCGGGACAAAGACCTGCGGCCACAGCTGCAGAGCCACAGACACCAAGACTCAGACATCCTGACTGCAGATTTCTGTGAGTTACAGAGCCCATCCCCCTCCCCACCAACCCTGCAGCAGCATAGGACCTGCTAGACACACTCCACATGAGCAGGCCTCTTGCTGACACAGGGCAGCTGTGCAACTTAACTTTGACTCTGGGTGCTTGGACACAGGGAGTCTTTCCTGCAGCATGAGCATGCTACCAGCCTCCAGCCCACAAAGGGCGGCTGTGCCACCTGACTTTGACTCTGGGTGCACGCACACAGCAGTCTGTTTCCCGCAGTGTAGGATTGGGCACCCTGCTGACACAGGATCACCCAAATACATTAAAAAAAAACACTAAAAAAAAAAAAACTTCTGAAAGATATCAGGGGAGAGATGGACAGCAATATAATCATAATAGGAGACTTTAATACCCCATTAACATCACTGGATAAATCCTCTAGACAAAAAGTTATCAAAGAAACAGCAATCCTAAATGATTCACTAGATCAGATGGACTTAATTGACATCTTTAGAACATCCCACCTGAAAACTACAGAATATACATTCTTCTCAAGTGCACATGGCACATTTTCAAAGATAGACAACATACTGGGACACAGGAAAAATCTCTCCAAACTCAAGAAGATTGAAATCATATCAAGCATCTCCTCAGATCACAATGCATAAAATTAGAAATCAACTACAATAAAAACAATTTCAAAAATTCAAAAATTTGGAGGCTGAATACCATACTATTAAACAAAGAGCGGGTTACCAAAGAGATCAAAGAAGAAAATAAAAACATCCTGGAAAAAAAATGACAATGAAAACACAACAATCCAAAATCTTTGGGACATGGTGAAAGAAGTCCTGAGAGGGAAGTTCACAGCATTACAGGCCTACCTCAAAAACAAGAAAAAACTGGTAATAAACTATCTAAATCTGCAACTTGAAGAATTAGAAAGAGAGCAACAAGAAAAGTCCAGAGTGAGAAGAAGGAAGGAAATAATAAAGATCAGAGTGGAAATAAATACAATAGAGATTAAAAAAAATACAAAAGATCAATGAAACCAAGAGATGGTTCTTTAAAAGGATAAACAATATTGATGAACCTCTAGCCAGGCTCACCAAGAACCAAAGAGAGAGGACCAAAAATAAACAAAATCACAAACGAAAGAGGCAAAACAACAGACCACACAGAAATATGAAGGATCATAAAAAAAAAAAAAATTCTATGAGCAACTCTATTCCAACAAACTGGTCAACCTAGAAGAAATGGATATATTCCTAAAAAAAATAAAAAGCTTCTGCACAGCAAAATAAACCATCAACAAAACAACAAGAAAGCCCACTGCATGGGAGAACATATTTGCCAATATTATCTCTGATAAAGGTTTAATCTCCAAAATTACACGGAACTCATACAACTTAACAAAAGGAAGATAAACAATCCAATAAAAAAAAATGGGCAAAGGACCTAAACAGACACTTTTCAAAAGAGGACATTCAGAAAGCCAAGAGACATATGAAAACATGCTCAAAGTCACTAATCATCCAAGAGATACAAATCAAAACAACAATGAGGGATCATCTCACACCTGCCAGAATATCTACCATCAACAAATCAACAAACGACAAGTGCTGGAGAGGATGCACAGAAAGAGAAACCCTCCTTCACTGCTGGTGGGAATGCAGACTGGTGCAGCCACTGTGGAAAACAGTATGGCATTTCCTCAAAAAAAAAATTAAAATTGGAACTGCCATTTGACCCAGTAATACCACTTCTAGGAATAATACCACTTCTATCCCAAGAAAACAGAAACACCAATCAGAAAGGATATATGCACCCCTATGTTCAGAGCAGCACAATTTACAATAGCTAAGATTTAAAAACAGCTTAAGTGCCCATCAGCAGATGAGTGGATTAGAAAACTGTGGTACATCTACACAATGGAATACTATGCTGCTGTAAAAAAAGAAGGAATTCTTACTATTTGAAACACCATGGATGGAACTGGAGAGCATTATGCTAAGTGAAATAAGCCAGTTGGAGAAAGATAAATACCACATGATCTCACCCATTTGTGGAATATAAAGAATGTTATAAACTGATGAACAAAAATAGATACAGAGGCAAAGAAGCATGGAACATACTGTCAAACTACAGTGGGAAGGCAGGGGAGGGTTGGAGGGTGGAGGGTAAGAGATAAACCAAAGGACTTGTATATATACATATAAGCATAACCAATGGATGCAAGACACGGGGGGAGGGGGTTTAGGGTATGTGCCAGGAAGTAGGGGAGGTCGGGAGGAGGTCAATGGGGGAAAACAGGAGACATGTGTACTACTATTTGTAATAATTTAAACATTAAAATAGGAATTAAAAAAAACAATTGTATTACACAACTGTTGTCAAATGAGGAAGTGAACAAAATTATTCAACCAAAGACATAGCCAATAGGTATGCAGTTCCAATGCAACAGCCCACTATAAAAATGACAACTAATTTCTATTCAGTGCTTCCAAGGATTTTTCATGTGTTTACTTCTTTAAATGTATTTACAACTCAAAGAAATTACCGTATCAGCAGGATGTGCTATGTTATACAGCAGTGGCTTAATAAAATAAAGGTGTATTTCTGGCTTACTCTTCAAAAAAAGAGAAAAGAAATGAAGACTACAATAGAATGAATAGATAGTTTAAAATCAGCTATTTAAAAGACAAGCTAGCAGAACGCACCTAAAAAGAGTTGAAAAGAAAACAACACAAAAAAAAACAACACACACACATGGGTTAAAAAGAATGAGGATAGTTTAAGGTACTATTGAAACAACAAGAAGTGTAATGACATCCTCATCATAGAGGTTCCAGAAGAGAAAAGAGAGAGCAAGGGATTGAGAACATATTTGAAAAAAACAATACCTGAAAATGTCCCTAACCTAGTGAAAGAAAACAATAACAACAACAAAAAAAAAAACAAGTCCAGAAAGTATAGAGTGCCCCAAACAAGATGAACCCAGAGAGGCCCACACCAGGACACATCATCATTAAAATGGCAATGGTTAAAGAGAAAGACAGAATCTTAAATGCAGCAAGAGAAAGACAGTTACTAATAAGAGAGTTCTCATAAGACTTCAGTTGATTTTTCAACAGTAATATTTCAGGTCAGAAGGGACTGGCATGAAATATTCAAAAAGATAAAAAGCAAGAACCTATAACCAAGACTACTTTCCCTATCAAGGCTATCATTAAAATTAAGGAGAAATAAAAAGCTTCCCAGACAATAAAAAGCTAGAGGAGTTTGTTACCACTAAACAAATATTACAAAAAAATGTTAAAGGGCCTTCTTGAAGAATAAAAGAAGGAGGAGAAATAGGTAAGGAGGAGGAGGAAGAGGGGAAACAACAACAGAAGAACATAGTTAAAAGCATAAAATGGCAATAAATATGTACCTATCAATGATAACTTTAAATGTAAATGGTTTAAATGTTCCAATCGAAAGATATAGGTAGCTAAACAAGATAAGAAAACACAGACAATAGTGTAGTGAAGGCCTGGGGTGGGGGTGGGTGCTGGGATGGGTGGAGGGGGCCAATGGGGAAAAAGGGGGGATGAACATCTGTAATACTTTCAACAATGAAGATAGATTAAATAAACAAAAAAAAAATGTTGGTACATTCACACAATGGAATACTACTGGGCAATAAAAAAGAAGGAAATGTTACCTTTACCAACAACATGGATGCACCTGGAGAGTATTATGCTAAGTAAAATAAACCAGTCAGAGAAAAAAAAGTACCATATGATTTCACTTATATGTGGGATCTAATGAATAACATAAAGTAGGAACAGACTTGTAGATAGGAAGTACGGACTGACAGCTGGGATAAGGTTGAGAGGTGAAAAAGGTAAAGGGATTAAGGAAAAACAAAAACACCTTATAGATACAGACAACAGTGTGGTGATTACCAGAGGAAAAGGGGGGTGAGGAAGGTAGAAGAGGATAATGGGGTGATAAATGGTGGTGGAAGGAGACTTGACTTGAGTGGTGAACACACAATACAGTATACAGAAGATGTATTATATAACTGTACACCTGAAACCAATATAAATTTATTAACCAATGTCACCCCAATAAACTCAATTAAAAAATCTTGAAATTCCCCCAGAAAGACAAAGAAATCAGGTTTTATCTATTTTCAGAGAGTCATATGTTTGATTTCATTAGATCTTCAAGTAAACTATAGAAGTATACTGACAATATGGTGTTTAATATTATTCACTGCTCATCCAAGTTTTGATTTTTTGTTAGCTTTGTGTCTTGCTCTTCAAAGTGTAATTCTCCCAGACACCATCAGTTCAAGAAATCCAGTGAAAAAGGAGTTTAAGATCCTGACTTGAAAATGAATTAGAGAAACTCAAAGTAATTGCCTGGAATAAGTGTGTGGGAAGTTGTGACAAGTTTAAAGGGACAAAAGTAGACTGGAATTAAAAATATTTTTCAGGATGTTTGAAATTACCACCTGGCAATGCTGTATTTTGAGCATGACAAAAAAAAACATCTAGCTAAGGATCAATTTTGGTTAGTAAATCTATTCCAAGAAAACAATAAATTCTCTAAAAGATCAAAAGCACTGTTCCCTGTACTTCCTCAGACTTTTAATCTGTAATCACCAGTTATTGGTAAAATATAGGTTATAACACACTACAGATTCTGCTGGCATTTTTTAATTAACCCTCTCAGTTTTTTTACAAACTAGATGTAAACAATTAGCAAAATATAAAATAAATTTACATTTCAATAATTAAAAAATGAACATATAGTTGAACAACCACTTCACCAAAGAACATATAAAAATGGCAATAAACACATGAAAACATCATCATTCATTAGAAAAGTGCAAAGTAAAACCACAATAAAATGCCACTGCACATATAGGGTGGGGCAAAAGTAGGTCTACAGTTATGAGTATGGGATACACAGAGTTTATTTTTGGCTTATTATTAACTAGTGACCCGGTGTATGAATTCATGCACATTGAAAGGAAATTAATTAGAAGAAATATTTTAATATCACTATTCGCCCTTTCTCTATAATAGAAGTGTCAACAAATTCACGACTGACAATGACAGATCAAAACATGCACATGCAATTGGTGCCATCGAGAGCTTTATATGTATTATGCATGTGCGAGTCAACTTAGTCTTTTATAGATATAGAATAAACTTGCTTAATTAGACCTGCTTTCCGATGTAGCTAAACTTTTTCCAGCCCAGTGAAGCAATTTCTCTTTCAGGTAATTGTCAGCAACACAGCAGTAAATATCAACAAGAAGCAGATTATTATTGTAGATCACACAGGGAGAACAAAGGGTAAAATATTTAACTGCAGCAGTGTTTGACTATATTCTGCACTGTAAGAAACCCTGAAGTCATTTTCAAGGTCCACCATTTCTTACTTCTTTTCAGTCAGATCAAGTTTCTAAGCTTTCTAAATCTCCATTTTCCAGCTAATGACAAGAAAATAGCATTCCACCGAGTCTCCTACCTACCTACTCCAGGACTTCTGTGAGGATCAAATGAGATGAGGCACGGGAAAAAGCTTCACAGACATTTGGTTAAAGTATGAAATGTTTGCACCTGGCTATAAAGCAAGTCATGTTCCTGTGCTGAAGAAACTCCAAGGAGGCTAGTCACTAGGGAGAGAAAGCCGGGCGTTGCTACGTGATGTCATTACCAGGCACCCACAGCGACCATTTCAGGGCTGGGCTGGGCTGTGGGCTGTATTTTGCATCATGGGGTCTCAGCAGGGTTGTCTGCAATTTGGTGGGATGTTGCTCCAGGGTGTTGGCGTGGTCTGTGTCCCACTTGGGGGAAGCCAATAGTTGCTTTGTGTGCACGACATCCACAGTGCCGTTTCTCTGTAAATGGCCAGTGTGTGTCACTGCAGCTCCTACATTGAGCGTCTGCCCCCTGGTGGTCAGTGCATATCATAGCAACTGGTAGGATGGTCAGACACTTAGCATATTATCCATTAATATATAGAGATTACTGTATTATTTCCTATATGAACAACTATAAACCTACTATTGCCCTACCCTGTACACTAAATTAACTAAAATTTAAACAATAAATAAAACAAAATAATAAGTGCTAATAAGACTGTGGAGCAAAAGAACTCTCCTATTTTGCTAGTAGGGATGCAAAATGATATAATCACATTCAAAAACAGTTTGGTAATTTCTTATAAATTTAAACATACATTTACAACAACCTAGAAATTCCTCTCCTAAGAATTTACCTCAAAAAGAGATGTGAGGAGTCTATATAAATACCAACATGCAAATGTTTATTGCATTGTTATTCACAATGCCCTATAAATCAGCTAGTGATAAAAAAAATTCTGATAGATTCATACAATAGATTAATATTAATCATTTTAAAAATGAGCTTCAAATCCATGCAACACATGGATTCATCTCACAAAGATGCAAATGACTATATGAACTATTCTATTCCATTTACATAATACTTTGGTAATAGCAAAACAATGAGGACAGAAAACAGATGAGTGGCTGCCAGGGCCTGTAGGAAAGGTTAGAGATTTAGCACAATGGAGCATGAAGGAACTTACTGGGATGATGGAAATATTCTATGTCCTGATTGTGGTGGTGTTTACATGACTGTATACAGTTGCCAATGAACTGAGTATACCTATAAAGGGTAAATTTTAATGAATATAGATTATGCATCAATAAATGTGATTTCAAAAACATTTATTAAAATGGCCTTATAAACAACTTCACAGCAGTAATTTAAAGTCTACACTAATAAAAGAGAAAGATGCAAATTGACCATACCTCTGCAACGCCCTCCAGCCAATCAGGAGTATGCAAATTAACCCAACAAAGATGGTGGGTTAATTTGCATACGCAGGCACAGAGCGATGACTGAAGGCTCTAGCCCGAGTGAAGACTGAAGACGACTGAAGTCTAAAGACTGAAGAGGCTTGGCCTCTCCACTGCGGCCAGAGTGAAGGCCTGGGTCCCAGGTGCCAGAGGAAAACTGGTGCCAGCAGCCAGGGGAAGGAAGGCCTATTGCACGAATCTTCATGCAACGGGCCTCTAGTTTTAAAATAAATAGGTAAAATTAAAGAGAATGTTACTTACTAAAACAAACAAAAGAAAAATTTAAAAAAAAAACTGAGAAATCTGCCATATATATATATAAACAAAATTAAATATTCACTATATTCAATTTTGTAATACTTAATTCCAGAAATCACCTGAAACTTTTTTAAAGTTTAAGAAAATAATAATAATTCTAGCTAACACTTACAGAGAATAGAAACTGTGGAAATACTTTCAACACATTTTATGAAGCCAACATTATCTTGCTAGGAAGTCTGACAAGGCGCTACATGAAAGAAAAGCACAATCTAGTCTCATTATAAAAACTGATGCAAAAATCCTACACAAATATTGCAAAACAAATTCAATCACATGTAAAAAAGCTTAAAATATCCTGAAAGATTTTTTTTTTATTCTAGAAATGCAATAATGTTTTAATATTCAAATACCATTGTCATCTTTGATTTTGATAATTGTACTGTAGTTACTGAGGTCTTTCTTTTCATGAAATTAAACTGATTAGTTTAGGAATAAAGGAGGACATTTGGCAAATTTATTTCTTAAGTGATAAAGAAAAAACCAGTGTGGGGGGAGAATCATAAACAAATGTGTTAAATGCAAACACTTGGCAAATCTGAATAGATGGCAGTTGTTTGTATGTTTCTTGCAATGTTCGTATTTGAAAGGTTATCCCCCTCCCTCCAAATTTGCCAAAAATACATTTAAGAAGCAATCATACAATTCACTACAGAATAAAAAGACAAACCAGGTGATTTTCTAAAATCGATGGAAAATGGCATAAACTGGTAATAAAAACAAATGTATATAAAACCTCAGCAAATTATATATGGAAGCTTTTTAAATTTAATAATCATCTTCAAATTATGAAATAAAAACTAAAGCAAAATCCTTAAGGTTAAAATGTTTCCTTCCACGAAAAAAAGTGAACTAGATTACTCATTGCTTTCATTCCATTTCAACCTATTTTATTCATAGATAGTACAGTAAGGCAAGGAGTAAAAGGGTAATGAATACAAAGGGTAAAATGTCTTTCTCATATAAAGACTAAATGTTTGTGTCTATGTAATGTTCAAGAGAATTTTTTACTAAATTACCAGAAATAGCACAGTTAAATGTGGTTTCTGATATAGGGCCAATATAAAAAATGTATTTCTTTATACAACAAAAAAGATTAAAATACAAAATAACCCCATTTAGAATAGCATAAAAAACATCAGTATCTTGGGATAAATCTTATCCAATACTAGAGGCCCAACGCACGGAATTCATGCATGGGTACAGTCCCCAAGGCCTGGCCTGCGATCAGGGCCATCTTCCCTGGCTGCTGACAGCTGGCCCTGCCCCCCACTGCCACTCACCCCTGATTCCCCATTTGCCATCAGGTGATCAGAGCTTGCTGGCCATGGGGAGGGACTGAGAGGTTGGCTGTTCCCACCCGCTCTCTGGCCCTGCCCCTGCCATAGGACTCCCTTTGTGTAGGGGGCGACCTGTGGGACGGGGGCCTTGACCTGGCACTGCCCACATCCCCCACCACCCACCTATGGTTTCCCATCCACCATCGCGCTTTGGGAGCCTGCTAGCAGGGGGAAGGGACCAAGAGGTGGTCAGTGTGCCTCAGTGACTGGTTGAGCATTCGTTCTGCTCATTCTGCCATTAGGGTCAATTTGCATATATTATATTATATATTATATAGGATATCGAAAATTTCTACAGAACTGTATAGCATTGTCAAGCAAAATTGAACCCAACCTTAATAATGGAGGGATAAATATGTTCATAAATGTAAAACTCAAATTTATAAATGTCATCATTAGTTTCAGCAGGCTTATTTATTTTCAAAAACTGACATATTGATTCAAAAATTTAGATCACACTGCAAAAGGCTAAGAGTAGCTAACATCTTCAGAAAGAATAAAGTAGTCATAGCACTAGATATCAAGCAAGGCATTGGTAATGCACAAAGTGAAGGATTATTGCAAGAATAAATAGACCACTATAACCAAATAGACTCCTGAAAAATAACAACCTGATTTATGATAAAGAGGGAGTTGTATAATAGAAGGGATGATCTTTTCAATACATGGTGCTTAGTAATTGGGTATCATAAGAAAAAACAAATCTAGACTTTTACCTCCATGATTTCCCCAAATCATTTTCATTTATTGTACATCTAAATGAAAAAGGTTAAGCAATAACAATTTTACAAGATAACATAGAAGAATATTTTCAGGGCCTAGGGAGGCAAATATTTTTTTAATAGAACATAAAAAACAATAATCTAATCTAAATGAAATTTTAGTATTGCAGTCCTGAAAAAGGCACCAGTAAAAGTTCAAAAGCAAGCCAAAGGTCTAGAAGTTTATTCACAATTCATATAATTGACAAATCGCTTATATGCATAATACACAAAAATCTCAACAATAAAAAAGAGGCAACCCAATAAAAAAGTTTTCAGTTTACAAAAGAGGCTATAGAAATATCCAATAAATATTTGAAAGGGTGTTCAACTTCACTAGTCTCCAACTAAATGATAAAATCCACCTTGAGAAACCACTTCACCTCCACCAGAACAGCTAAAATTAAATAAAGTTTTAATTAGATTTAGGAGCAACTAGAAATCTCATACAATACTGTTGGGATGCAACTGAAACAACCACTTGGGAAAAAGCTTTCACATTATCTACTGTATTTGAACACACACTTACTGCATAACTCAGAGATTTCATTTCTACGTATACATTCAACAGAAACATGGGTACATATGCATTAATAGAAACCTTTACAAATGTTACCAAAGGACTCATTTGTAATTGCCCAACACTGAAAAATAATGTCTGACAAGACAAAAAAAATAGTGATATATGCATAGATTGGAATTCTGTCAAAATAATGTGATGAAGATACACACAATAATGTATGTTAATGTCAATCATAACTTTGAGCAAGAAGAGCGAATGCAAACCACATCCTGTATGAATCCATATAAAAATGTGAGGTTTAAATTATTCTATGCCACTGGAAGTCAGAATACTGACAACATTTTGGGAGAAGAGAGAAAATAGCAATTGGGATGGGGCATGAGATCCAGTTAATCTTTTATTTTGTACATATACATATACATATACATATACATATACATATACATATACGTGTGTGTGTGTATATATATATATATATATATATATATATATATATATATATACATATATATATATATATATTATTGATCTCAGAGAGGAAGGGCAAGAGAGAGAGAGAGAGAAAAAACATCAATAAGAGAGAATTCTTGATTGGCTTCCTCTTGCACGCCCCCTACTGGGGATTGAGCATACAACCTGGGCATGTGCACCTGACTGGAATTGAATCTGGGACCCTTCAGTCCACAGGCAGATGCTCTATGCATTGCGCCAAACTGGCTAGGGCTAATCTTCTATTTCTTAACCTAGTATGATAGTTTATGGATGTGTACACTCTGTACTAATTCATTGAGCTGTACACGTATGATTTGTACAATTTAATGTATGTATGTTATATTCCACTTAAAAGTTTAAAAATAAAGAAACATTAAAACAAAATTGTACTATCTTATTTAGTGGAGAAATAAAATTATGTCAAAAGGATCAACACACAGCTGGAAGGATTTCCCACTGGTAAATTTTAACATCTAAGAGAAAAAGTTGTAGTGGGTTGGAACAAGTTGGATCAATAAAAATTCAAGACAGTGTGGTGATTGCGGGTGAAGGTAAAAGAGGGTACAAGGAGGACAAATGGTGATGGAAAAAAATAAAGAAAAAAAAGAATCCAAATAAATTTAAACACACAAAAAAAAATAAAAATCCAAGAGTCCAAAATGATTTTTATAAAAAGTCAGAAAAAAATAATTTCTCATTCTTTGAGGAAGCTATTAAAACAACTCCTTAAAATTTGAGTATTTATATTGTTCTTACAACAAATAATTATATTTCAGGAAAATTCAACAGCTCCTGGTTGTGAGGAAAAGCTCTATGTTATAGATAATCCCATCATGAGCTAATAGGGAGAAGGAGTAACTTGAGTTAGAAAAATATTTGCAAACCTTAAATGAATTCACCAATTCAAGCAATTGTTAAATCCATTAAATGAATATTTTATGGAGAACTAGGATTTAGTTCCATACTTGCAAGGAAAACAATCTAACTAAACAATAGAAGAATCAGATATCATATAAACCAGTGATCAATCTTACCATCACTAATGATGAGATAACCTGATAATGTGTGTTTTCTGATGTGACACACCAGAAGGTACAAAAATATCACCTAAAATTTATTCTAGTAAAATATGTGTAACTTGAAACTATTGAGGCTGAAGATTTAACTGAAGATTCAGAGATACAAACTAAGTGGTTCTACAAAAAAACAATCAGAAAAAGTCCAGAAGGTAGGGCGTTTATAAATCAATTGATCCCATTTTTTCCACAATTCAGTGTCATAAATGGGGGTGTAGAAGGGGAGGTATTTCAGGTACCGGGCCAGCATGGCTCAGTAGTTGAGCATCTACCTATGAACCAGGAGGTCAGAGTTCAATTCCTGGTCAAGACACATGCCTAAGTGGTGGGCTCAATTCCCAGAAAGGAGTACGCAGGAGGCAGTTGATTGATGAAGTTTCTCTCTCATCAAGGTATTTATCTCTCTACTCCTCTACCTTCCTCTCACTCTAAAAATCAATAAAAACATATTTAAAAAGGGGGAGATGGTTAAGATTGAAATAAACTTAAGGGGATAACAATCAGATGAAATGTGTGGTACTTTATATTGATACTGCTTTGAAGAAATCAGCTCTAAATAAAATTTTTAATTAACTGGGGGAATCTAAATGCAATATGGATATTATATGTAATAAAAATGTACACAAATATAAATGTGAATATTGCTGTCTGAAAAAGTAGGTGACATTGCAGTAATATAGGAAGTGTACATTTAATAAAAAATAATATGTAAGACTAAAGGAAAATGTATTAAAAATAGGGACCTCTATGTGTTGGGAGCATTTTAGCCCATTCTGTTTCTTCGTTTTTTCTAATTTTGCTATAATGCATATATACTGTTTTTGTAATAATAAAAATTAATTTTTAAAGGGGCCAAAATTTCTGAATAGCAAATTACTGTATATGTGCTTATTAATTTAGTTAATGTAAAGGGCTCTATTGCAACTAATCACTGTGCATTATCCAGTCAATATAGATGCACCTCTTACCTACCTCTTAAAGATCCTATCTAAAAAAATAGCAATATGCAAATCAACCATATCTCTGCTACACCCACAAGCCAGACCCACCAGCCAATCAGGAGTGAATATGCAAATAAACCTAACCAAGATGGCTGCGGCCACAGAGAGCAGGAGGGAGGCTTGGGTTTCTCTGGCAATGGAGGAAGCCAAGCTTTCCTCCTGCCCTGGCCGGCCCAGGCCTCCACTCCAGGCTACAAAGTTTCAATGATAGAAGATAAATAAATCTCAACAAAAATGGCTGCAGCCATGGAGCGGGCAGGAGGCTTGGCTCCACTCAAGGCTACAAAGTTTCAATTATAGAAGATAAATAAATCCCAGATACCAGGGCCTCCACTTGGGTTGCTGGGGGGGGGGGGGGGGTGGCCGGCCTGTAAACCACCACAGGCTCCTCGCCCAGGCCACCCCCGCAAGGGTACCCCCACCCTTATCCGGGACACCCTTCAGGGAAAACCAGCTGGCCTCTATCCTATCTTACCTAATAATAGACAAACATGTAAATTGACCGTTCCTCCGCTACGCCCACAGCCAATAAGAGTGAGTATGCAAATTAACCCAACAAAGATGGAGGTTAATTTGCATACATACATGGGTCCTGGGAACATCCTCGGCACCAAGGTCACTCTGAGCCAGCCATCGGAGGGGCGGGGGGGCCCCTGCCCAAGCCTAAAGCCTCTGCCAGGGCCGAGCCTGAGATAGGAGGGAAGGGGAAAAAATCAATGGAAACATATCCTCAGGTGAGGATAAAAAAAAAAAAGAAAGAAAGAAATGTCATGTCCTATGAAAGACACATCTTGAAAATGCCTAAAGAAAGTTGTCATTTTTTCATGGTGAAGGGACTGGAGTCCATGTTGATAAAAATACCTTGGTGACTAGCAGTGGCTGCAGCAGCGAGGTGATGGGGCTGTCACCTTCCCCTGATCAGCCCGGTTGCTCCCCATTGGGAGTGGGCCTAAGCAGTCAGTAGGACATCTCTTGAGGGCTCCCAGTATGTGAGAAGGGGCAGGCTGGGCTGAGGGACTCCTCCCCAGTGCACGAATTTCGTGCACCAGGCCCCTAGTCTAATAAAAAGTAATATGCAGATTGACCATCACTCCAACACACAAGATGGCTGCCCCCATGTGGTCAAAGATCCTGCCCCCATGTGGACACAAGATGGCGACCACAAGATGACCAGCAGGGGAGGGCAGTTGGGAGGGACCAGGACTGCAGGGGAGGGCAGTTAGGGGTGACCAGGCTGGCAGGGGAGCAGTTAGGCATCAATCAGGCTGGCAGGGGAGTGGTTAGGGGGTGATCAGGCTGGCAGGCAGAAGCTCTTAGGGGCAATCAGGAAGGCAGGAGCAGTTGGGAGCCAGCAGTCCTGGATTGTGAGAGGGATGTCCGACTGCCCGTTTAGGCCCAATTCTACTGGGATCAGGCCTAAACGGGCAGTTGGACATTCCTCAAGGGGTCCCAGATTGGAGAGGGTACAGGCTGGGTTGAGGGATGCCCCCTGCAACCCATGCACAAATTTTGTGCAGGGGGCCTCTAGTTTAATTATAAAACCCTGACATCATTAGTGGCTATTAGTATAGTAGATATGATTACTGAAGTTAGAAAAGTTATATTGCATCACTGTATACTTATTTTCTAAGTTTGATATTCTAAGGTATTTTAATATTATGCATTGTTAACTTTTTATGTGTATTTGGATATTTGATTATTTTAATTACAAAGTGCATAATGTTTATTCAACACAATATAGAGTATCTGTGAACAAAATGTAGAAATTAAGAAATTACAGGCAAAATCACCACCCAGAATTGATTTCTATTTATTTACTAGAGACCTGATGCACGAAATTCAAGAGTAGGCCTTTCATCCCCTGGCTCCTGGCACCTACTTCCCTCTGGCAACCAGGACCTGGGCTTCCCTGGCAGCCCCGGCTTTGTCCAGAAGGACAAAAGGACTTCTGGAAGGACGTCTGGTCTAATTAGCATAGTATGCTTTTATTATTATAGATGGGGTTTTTCTTTTAAATAATCAATTTCTGTCTCTCTATCTATCTATTTATCTATCTTCCTTTGTTTAAAACAGTATCAGTTTAGTACTGTTTAGGTAAGTAGATAGAAAGAAGGAGAATGATAGTGATAGACAGGTAGAACTAGAGCTAGAGCTAGAGCTAGAGCAAGAGCTAGAGCTAGAACTAGAGCTAGAGATAAATATGCACATATTAATTATCCCCCATTAGTTATTTATGTCTTCCTTAATCTCACTTATGTTTTGCCCACTTGATCTCTGATCTGCTGAGAAAAATTATACTTTTTTTTTAAATGTTCCTATTTACTTAAGTTTTTACTTTATAAATTTTATAGACATGGTATTTTATAAATATTTATGACAGTTTTATATATTATCCTCTTTATTATATAGTATCTATCTTTTCCCATTTAATATTTTTACCAACCATGAATGACACTTGTTTAATATTAATATAGTGATCCTTGCTTTTTACTTAGTTTCCATTTGTCTCCCATACCTTTGTAAAAAATTTCACTTTCAAGCTTTTTTAGTTTTTATTACATACTAGAGGCTCGTTGCATGAAGATTCGTGCAAAAGGCCTTCCTTCCCCTGGCTGCTGGCACTGATTTTACTTTGACACCTGGGACCCAGGCCGCAGCAGTACCCAGCCTTCAGCCTTCAGGCTTGTCTCCAGCCACAGTGAAGCCAAGCCTTCAGCCCTCAGCGGAGCCAAGCCTTCAGCTTCAGGCTTGGCTCTGGCGGCAGCAGAGTCAGGCCTTCAGCCTTCAGGCTTGGCTCCGGCCGCAGCAGAGCCAAGCCTTCAGCCTTCAGGCTTGGCTCCGGCCTCAGCGGAACCTTCAGCCTTCAGTCTTCAGTCTTCGCTGTTAGCCTGTGTATGCAAATTAACCCTCCATTTTGTTGGGTTAATTTGCATATTCACTCCTGATTGGCTGGTGGGCATCGCAGAGGAACGGTCATTTTGCATCTTTCTCTTTTATTAGTGTAGATGTAAGTTTCTTCTATACAATAAATCATTGACTTTGTTACTAGATATAATCCTGGAAGGAATCACAATGCCTCTCAGAGGTTCAACTATAGACAACTTAAAAAGTTTGTTTACAAAATCCAGCTAGGGTTAAAAAAACCCACAATAATAAGTGAAGGAGAAAGATGCTCAGGAACAAAGAGACACACTAAGTACAGGAAGCTAAAAAGAGCCAAGTGAATTTTGGAGTTGTGTCCTCATATAAGGCCACACAGGAGGAGCCATATGTGGAGAAATGCAGCCAGAGGTTCAGCCCAAAGCAGGGAGGATACAGGTAAGAAATATCTACTGTCTCTCCTCCTAACTTAAACCCTACAGCAGCCTCCAACTGAGGGCATTCTGCTTGAATACAGTCCACAAAGGAAGATGAAGACTGTACAGTTCTGCATCCATGACCAGAGCAGGTTAGAGAAGAAAATAAAATAGGTGGATACAGGAAGCAAGGAGAATAGTATCAGAACTGACACCCACTCACATCTATCTTGGCCTTTGGTAAGATTAAGAAAATCACATCTCTAGCACAGGGAGGAATCACAGTTCTATTATGACTGAAACTAGAGGCCCGGTGCACAAAATTTGGGACCCCAACCTGGGACCCCTCAAGGGATGTCTGACTGCCCGTTTAGGCCCGATCCCAGTGGGCAGCCGGACATCCCTCTCACAATACACGGCTAGCTCCTAACCACTAGCCTGCCTGCATGCCTGATTATACTAACCACTTCTGCCTACCAGCCTGATCACCCCTTAATCACTCCCCTGCCAGCCTGATCGATGCCTAACTGCTCTGCTGCTGGCCCGATTACCCCTAATGCCCTCCCCTGCCAGTCTGGTCACCCCCAACTGTCCTCCCCTGCTGGCCTGGTTGCCCCTAACAGCCCTCCCCTGCCAGTCTGGTCACCCCTAACAGCTCTCCCCTGCCAGTCTGGTCACCCCTAACTGCCCTCTCCTGCAGGCCTGGTAGCTCCCAACTGCCCTCCCCTGCTGGCCTGGTCAACCCTATCTTCCCTCCCTTGAAGACCTGGTTACCCTCAACTGCCCTCCTCTGCCAGCCCAGTCACCCCTAACTGCCCTCCCCTGCAGGCCTGATCACCCACAACTGCCATCCCTTGCAGGCCTGGTCCCTCCCAACTGCTCTCCCCTGCTGGCCTGATTGACCACAACTGCCCTCCCCTGCTGGCCATCTTGTGGCAGCAATCTTGTGTCCACATGGTGGCAGCCATATTTGACCACATGGGGGCAGCCATCTTGTGTGTTGGAGTGATGGTCAATTTGCATATTGGGCTTTTATTATATAGAATAGGATTGCAGCAGAGTGTGCAATTCAGTCATACTCCCAGCTGGATTAAATTTTAATGTTACCCATCATCAATAATCTTCATACAAGAGAGTAAGGAGAGTGGGAGAAAAGAAGTACGGAATTAACATAATGTATGTTAATTAGCTGTAACTGTTCTTGTCTTTGGTCATGAGGGCAAGTTTAATCTTCATAATTTCCTTCTTCTATTATCCATTATATATTCACACTATATTTTGCCAAATTTCTGTAGGACAGGAATTTTTGTCTCATGAGATGAGCCAAATCTTAATTTCATAGGACCAGCTCTTAGTGATCCTGTCTTTGTGTGGTGGCCATAGTGTTTCATTGACTGTTTTTAGGAGTCATGTAAGTGTTTACATGTTCCAAAGTGAATCTCCTGGATTCCAGACCAGTCCTTCTAGCCCAATTTCCCCTTGTTAATCAGAATTAATCACCCCAGCCAAGAATATAAACTTCATTGCTGCCAGTCAGGTCAATGGCATTAGGAGCTAAAAAGACAAGGGTGCAGTTTCAAATCCCAATTTAATAGAAACACAGCTATATTTCTTGACTGTAATTATATTTCCTTCCTTAAAAAGCTGGAGCTCCAAAGGTACCAAGTACAAGGTTCAAAGTAGGCAAGCAAGTTTTTGTAAATAGGCTATTTAGGTAAAATAATAAAATAGATTGCTCTCAATTTTACCTCCTAGTTTCTGGACCTGCATATATTGGCTTTTGGAAATATGGCACCATATATTGGCTGATGAGCTAAATCTGTTTGGCCAGCACCACCATTTCAATCAATACTGTCTCCCAGCTGGCACTGTTACTTAGCCTCCAGGAGGCCAATCCATCATTCTACCAGGCCAGCTGCTTATTGGTGATGGGACACGTGTAGAAACATGAATTTCATGGCCATGGATCTACTTGACAATTATTTTGCTGTAAAATGAGTTTTTTTTTAATCAAATTCATTGTAATGTTGGGTGTTATGGCAATAAATAAGGCAGGCTATGTGGCCATGTTTGATAATACTGATAGAACCATCAAAGGCAGGAGAACAGGAACTCATTTCCTGAATGTCTATATGTTTCTATGTGGACAAATCATTACTAATTCCATAATGTAAAGAGTTCACCAGGTGACTTTCTGGTGTCCCTATGAATGGTGCCTTATAAGGAGCTCAACGCTGCCTTTGGAAATTGGTTGGTTGGACACTCAGTAATAGTAGCCAGATCAGGCTTGCAAACAGGTAGTCCATTTTGTAGAATTCACACATACTGACCATCCATGATATCATGATTACTTTTTACATTGTATCATTAAGTAATACCAGAGTCACTGGGAAAAGAGATTTATAGACATCCATCCATTGCAGAGGCCATACACCTGACCCACCTGATTATTAAGCGCCTTCTCTTTAGAGCATTCATTCTCACAATGAATACAAATGTAGATTAGGAGATTGGACAAATAAGTAGGAGTAAATTATAGCAGACTCAGTAATCTGCTCATTCAATACACTCATGACTTCTATACCTTTTCAGACTCAGTCTCATACATATAATTTCCATTTAACAACTTGTAATGTTAATGTGCATGCACAACTTTAAGATTTAATAGCTCAAATAATAGTCAGTTGGTAGGAACACTTCAAATCACACCTGGTGTCCCATTTTCAAGTGTTTTATTTTTCCGGGGCCCAGTAGCAAGTCAGAAATTGCTTCTAAAATAGAGAAAAATATGTGACAGAAGGAGGCATGGCTCTGCTCTAAAGTCTTGGGCCCGTGAGCAGTGATCCTCTTCTAGGTGCTAGGTAGAAACTTGAAACAGCATCACTCTCAGCAAAATGTGATGATGCCCACATGGCAGTGGGTTACAGGTAGGGGAGCTTACAGATAGAAGTGCTCTTTCTGCAAGGTGCAGTTTCTTCTGGGAATTCTCTATAAAAGGGTATCTTCTTATATGCCTCTCTTTGTAATAACTACTATGTCAGTCAGATCCTTGCAAGAAATAGAAATCTGCATCTGTGGTCTAGCATAGAGACTTTACTGAAGGCACTATTTACCTCAACATGAGCAGGATTTAGGATCTCAACAAAGGATGATGAAATACGTAAAGATCAAAAATAGTAAAAAGCCTCTACCATCCCTAGATCTGAAGGGACTGGGGGTAAAAATAGCATTACTTAATTCCATGAAGAGCTGGTGCTATAGAGAAAGCTTAGACACTGCACTCAGGCAGAATCAGGGAAGGAACAGGGAAGAAATGTCATTATTTCTCTCTTATCGTGGCCACTTATCTCCTTCCAGTGCCTTGAATTAATGCAATTTAACTGGGAGCCGGCTGGCAGAGGAACCAAGAGATAGTTTTAGGAGTTTGCCTCCTGGAGCACAGAACAGAGCAGCAAAAATTGGAGAAGAAATCTGAATGGAAGGAACATGATAACCAACACATTTTTCTTGTCCAATATGTCTTTTTTATTTTATTTCATTTACATATAATAACAGTGAAGATATGTTTAGTTTGAGTTTCGTCATCTTATGTAATGATTTCCCCTTTCAATGGTTCCATTTTCTTACATTTCCTGCACATGCACATTTGGATTTGTTTTCCACCAGAGTATGTATTTATGTGTGTTATGTATTAGTTATAAAGGTAACTACTAGAAGAAATAAAAACTGGCTGGTTAATTTGAAAATCCTATCTAATAAAGAGGGAATATGCTAATTGACCATCACTCCGTCACAAAGATGGCTGCACCCACAGCTGAAGCCAAGTTGCCATAAGGAGCCTTAATGAGCAATCAACAGGGACCTGAGGCTACGCGCTCCCCCTCCCCCGTGGGGCTTGACAGGGGACCTCAGGCCGCATCCTCCACTTGGCAGGGCTTGACAGGGGACCTCAAGGTGCACCCCAAGTGCTGGGTCGGGGGAACTCAGGCCGCGCCCCCCAACCTCAGCATCAGGCTGGGGGACCTCAGACTGCACCCCTGGCCTGGCGGGGCTTGACGGGGGACCTCAGGCCATGCCCCCCACCCCAGCACCAGGCTGAGGGACCTGAGGCTGTGCCCCCCTGCCTGGCTGGGCTTGACAGGGGACCTTAGGCCACACCTCCCTCCTTGGCACCAGGTTGGGGGACCTCAGGCCATGCCCCCTACCTGGCAGGGCTTGAGGGGACCTCAGGCCTCGCTCCCTGCCCCAGCGCCAGGTTAGGGGACCTGAGGCCACACCCCCCACCTGGCGGGGCTTGATGGGGGACCTCAGTCTGTGCTCCCCACCCAGTGGGGCTTGGCGGGGGACCTCAAGATGTACCCCCAGTGCTGAGTTGGGGGAACTCAGGCCGCACCCCCTGCCCAGTAGGGCTTGACAGAGGACCTGAGGCTGCACCCCCTTGCCTGTGAGGCTTGACGGGGGACCTGAGGCTGTGCCACGCCTGGTGCCGGACCGGGGGACCTGAGGCTATGCCCTTCCACCGGGCCTGGCTTGACAGGGGGCCTCAGGCCGTGTCCCTCACCTGGTGGGGCTTGACAGGGGACCTCAAGGCATGCCCCCCCCCACCCCAGTCTGGGCTGTGGGACCTCAGGCCATGCCCCCCATTCTGGCGCCAGGCCAGGGGACCTGACGCCACGTCCCCTGCCCAGCGGGGATTGACAAGGGTGGGAATGGCCAGGTCTGGATCTAGCCCAATGTGGGGGGTGGCCGGGTCTGGGTCTCACACGATTTTGAGGCACATGTGGGTGGGTGGGGACTTGACACTGGGTCCCGTGGTGCGCCCCAGACTCTGACAGGAGGAAGGTTTTCATATACATTTTACTAATTTTCTTTCATTTCTGACATTCTATTATAGAGAAAGGGCAAATAGCAATATTAAATTATTTCCTCTAATTAATCCCCTTTTAATGTGCACAAATTTCGTGCACTGGGCCACTAGTATACATAAAGTAGAGATGCACCACATGAATGTTTAGCCAAAATCTGAAGGGCTGAATGCTAAAGCCATTGTCCACCTTAAGTTAAATATTACAATCATAGAATAAATATGAACTTTTATCAAATTCAATCATGGTTGAAATTATTATTAAAATTTTAGTAACCTGAATTATAAAGCTTTATATTATAGTTCATGATAATAACTTCTCAGCATTGTCAGCTGTTAGATTGCTCCTGTGGTCACCATCATGCAGATAGATGCTAGCTTGGCGACCTTTCCCATTACCATACTTACAATGATGTTCCCACCATAACATGTATTTCCCTGCAGTATTAAAGGACTAAGGCACATGTTTGAAGGTTCTGGATCCTGAAAATGTGGTTGACAGTGATGATGCAGCTTCATTGGGGCAATCCCACCTACTAGAACTTTGCAAACTGATGATATTTTCAGAAGCAGAATTAAGACTGTTATCTTGACTTAAATTTTTTTTCCTGTATTTGCCTGCAGTGGTAGTTGATCCATAAAAATCACTTGGGAACATTTGTCTATAAGTCTTAGCTTTTAAAATATGGCAATGAAAGAAATAAACTGGCTTTCAAGGTAAAACAATTGTCTCTGGACTTTCAGCAGCATCTAAACTTTCAGCATGCCCACTAATTTCAGCAACTTTCTAGTTTAGGATGACAGGAAGATCTTCACAGGAGGTCTCCTATAAGAAATATGTGTATTCTAAAGGCATATTGTATTGGTTATTTCCTTGGCTAATTCCAACAAACAAACTAATTTCTCTGCACACAACCACTGGGTGTCAGTAAGTCCTGCTATGCAAAGTATTGTTGTTAAGGTTTGTTCCAGCAGATATTTTAATACTTAATTGTTGCTGATTCACCTTGTATAGATTCATAACAAACCAGGTCCAAAATTGTATGCATGTAACATATTGTAAAATTTTAATATTTCACCTTCACAAATCAGCCTTAAAAGTAAATATTCATAGTATTCCATGTGTAAATGTACCAGAGCTTTTTTTTAATCTGTCCATCTACTGATGGCACTTGAGTTGGTACCAGATTTTAGTTATTGTAAATAATGCAGCTATGAACATAGGGATACATATATTCTTTCTGATGTTTTGGGATTCTTAGGATATATTCCCAGAAGTGGGATCACTAGATCAAATGGCAGTTCCATTTTTAATTTTTTGAGGAAACTCTATACCTTTTTCCATAATGGTTGTAGCTATAGAAAAGAAGGATCTCTTATCCTTTGAGACAGCATGGATGGACCTGGAGACTATGATGCTAAGTGAAATAAGTCAATCAGAGAAAGAGAAATATCACAGGATATCACCTATTTGTTACATCTAATATATGAATAAAATGAAGTGACCAACAATATAAATCCCGAGGCATGGAGGCACAGAACAGATTGACATATCTCGAAAGGTGGGAGTTAGGGAAAAGAAGTGATAAATAAAAGAATTTATAGACTTATATGCATAGCACATAGACACAGACAATAGTGTGGTGAAGGCCAGGGAGGGTAGGAAATTGGCAGAGAGGTTAAAGGTGGTGGTTGGAAATAGAGGAAATATCGTCAACAATAATAAATATTAAAAAATAAATATTCATATGCTTATACTAAATCTGAAAATTTCCTGGGATCAATGGTCACATCCAAATTCAAGGATGCCAGAAATTATGGTAGAGTAGATTTGTCTAATTTGACCTCCCAAAGTCTGACACTAAATGTAAAGGTGAATGGAGATTTGGGCCAATATAGGGGTAAAGTTGAATGTTGGTGCATTGTGCGTGTGTGTGTGTGTGTGTGTGTGTGTGTGTGTGTACTTACTTGTGTGAGAAAAGAACTTTCCAGGGCCCTGGAAAGGTTGTGATAGCCTGCTCAGGAAGACATGGGCACTTACCCTGTCTTTTAAACTTGAATATATTGGTTCATAGGCTAATGCTAATTCTCTTTCCTGAAAATGATTATGGGTGTCTAATAAACACCAAAGAATTAAATGAGGTATTATTAAAAGTTCACTGTCTATTATAATAGGAGTAAAATATCAAAATAATGGCCTTATAGATTATCTGATGGTCATGCTAACTTATTCCACTGGATAGAAAAGGGGATGCTTTTCTCTTTTTTATGATTTTGGGTCTTTGTTCTAAATCGACATATTTCGGGAACTTAAGAAAAAACCAAGGCCAACCAAAATATAACCTTTCAATCTAGTCAAGAGTTTACTTTATTCATCCAATTAAAATGTGGATCCTCTACAATACCTATTCACAATTTCTTTCAGTCCATATTTTCTCCATTATGTCCAATTCCCACCCATCAGCTGTTGGTTTACAATAAAAGCTATTTTTATGATTGTAGAATTATTAAAATATGTATTCCATACTCTAAAGACTCAAAAAGTTCATTTCACCTCTGCATGTCATTGATTTGTCATCTAGACCAGTGATCAGAAAAAGATGGAGCATGTTTCACATGTAATCATTCACTGCCTCTCTTGCTTCCTTTGTTTACTAGTCAAAGAAGCATAAGAGAACAACAGGAGGAAGAGTTCAGAGAATTGGAAAATATTATATATGATCCAACTCTTGAAAAGGTAGTATAATGTCTTACAGGAAGACTCTGCCCTCAGGTTTTCTTCTGTAAATCATAACTACTCTCACTCTTTTAGTTATAAGAGAAGAGGGAAAACTTCCTTTACTTATGTTGTTATGTTGTTTATCTTGGAAAAGTAAAGTACGAGGTAAAATCTACTTTTGGATTTCTTAAAAGACTGGACTACAACTGCAGAATATTTGATGTAAAGTATAAGGAGCATGTGATATAAATTAGGGATGTTTAGCTTGAAAGAAAGAAGGTTTTAGGGTGATATCAGAGCTGTTTTCAAATATTTGAAGGCTTGCCAGTAAATGAGCATGGTCTGAGACAAATTTTATATTTCCATAATGGGTAGAGAAAGGAATGGTATATAGACATTTTATGGTTAAAGATATGAACTATTATAAGGAATTAATAACAATTAGATATAAATTGCTTTAAGGGGTTAGAGATGCAAACAGAGTTTTATTGTTAGAGATGCTATAGAAGAAATTCGGGCATTGAATGGAAATTTAGACTAATTAAGTTTTATTGAGCCTTTCAATTCTGATGTTCTGTAATTGTATGAAAATATGCTGATAATTAACGATCATGGTATTCTCTTCTTATTGGTTGGGCTAATTGGAATGAAGACAATGCATGATAAATGTAATAAAGTGATGATTACTAGATCTTGAAAACATGGGGCTTGATTTTCAGTTCTTATATGGGTCTCAGTGCTTTTATAAAAAACAAAAAATTTATGCTATAAAAAACCCTAAAAATTAGAAATAAACTATAACTATACAATCTACCTCACAAGGTTTTATGTGAATAAAATTAAATATTCAATGCAGCAAATCCTTAAAGTTGACCTAATATGCACATGACAGTATTGCAAGTGGAGATTTATTGATGAGACCTAGAGGACTGGTTCATGAAATTTGTGCACCGGGGTAGGGGGTGTCCCCTCAGCCCAGCCTGTACCCTCTCCAATCTGAGACCCCTCGGGGAGGTCTGACTGCCAGTTTAAACCAGCAGTCGGACATTCCTCTCACAATCTGGGACTGCTGGCTCTTAACTGCTCACCTGCCTGTCTGCCTGATTGCCCCTAACTGCCCTCCCCTGATGACCTGGTCACCCCCAACTTCCCGCCCTACCACTGGCCTGGTCACCACTTACTGGCCCCCTGCTGGCCTGGTCACCCCAAGCAGCCTGCTGTTCAGTCGTTTGGTCATCCCTCACTAACCCGCCTGCTAGCCTTCTCGCCCCACACAGCCTGCTATTTAGTTGTTACTGTGACGGTGTCCTGGACAATTTGCATATTCTTCTATTATTAGTATAGATGAGCCAATTGCTAGTCTAAAATTTGCTAGGGTTTATAAATCATAAAGAAATAACCATAATTCACCATGGGAATGTTATAATAGGTGTAAATTAAAAAGTACTTTATGAACAAATAATGTTGGGAAAGTCAGGCTGGTTTGGGAGATGCATTAGGATAAAATACAGAAACAAGGTACCATATCCCATAAGATAAACAGAAATGCAGGCACTATGCAAAGAACATACCAGAAATATTCAGCCTGAGTAAATGCATAAAGGTAAATAAAATTATTCCCTAAGTTTCCCCACCACCACCACCACTGCAAAAGAATAAACTGTAAGCCCTACTTGGTAAATAGCAAAGAGCAGAGGATGATTTGATTACTCATTTGAAAACTTTTAGTATGGTTCGTGGCAGATAGCAGGTACATAAGTATACGCTTTTTTAAAACCAGAGTTTTTGAATTCTGCTTATGTTCATAACAAAATAATGGACTTCAGACTCATTCCCTTGTAATAACCAACTATAAAACTAGACAAATATATGTAATACTTTTCAAGCATTGTCCAACAAGAAGTATGGTATTATGTTCTACAAGTGAATTCCACATTTAAAGCAATGCTTCCATATGTGGCTACTTTCAAAACTGCCAGAAAGGAAGGAGAAATCCAAACAGATAGGGGGGACTACTCAGTAAAGTATATGTTTTTCTAACCACTTTGCTGTACATATGAAACTAATACAGAATAATATCAATTGTAAACTGTAATTTAAAAATAAATAAAAAGAAAATTAATTTAAAAATAGGTAAGAGCAATTTTTCAGGATAGGGAAACAGATTGTAGGATGAAGCTGAGGTGGCTGGAATTTATGAGGAAGGTTCCAGAGATGAAAGAACTGCAATGAGGAGATCCAAAAACCTACATATGGATCTTATTTATATACTAGAGGCCCAGTGTATGAAATCCTTGCACTCAGGGAGTCCCTCAGCCTGGCCTGCGCCCTCTTACAGTCCAGGAGCCCTCAGGGTATGTCCGACTGATGGCTTAGGCATGCTCCCCACCTAAGCTGTCAGTCGGACATCCTTAACATTGCCATGGAGGCGGGAGAGGCTCCCGCCACCACCGCTGCACTCGCCAGCCATGAGCCCGGCTTCTAGCTGAGCAACACTCCTCCTGTGGGGGCGCACTGACCACCAGGGGGCAGCTCCTGCATTGAGTGTCTACCCCTTGGTGGTCAGTGCGCATCATAGCGACCGGTCATTCCACTGTTCGGACGATTTGCATATTAGCCTTTTATTATATAGGATTGAGTGAGCACTAACTTGTGCATGCACAGAGTAAGCTTTCATAAGGCCAACAGAGAACAGTCCTGAGCACCACTAAGCTGAATGGAGACTCCACTGTATGATGTTGAGAGGCATCAGAGTTTTTTCTACCCAAAGTGAAGACACCTCACTGAGCATCCCCAGGTGTTTAAGTGAGAAACAGAAGAGTAATGCCTTTGAACTAGGGCTAATCTAGCCTTATCATTGGTCACCTGCCTAAGAGAGATGAAAACTTATGTACCAAAGGAACAAGAATTCAAAATATTTTCCAGATGAATAAATAGCATGAAATCCCATTTATTTGACATTATGTATAATGCATCAACAATAAAAGACACACTGATTGAATGCATAATAAAATGTGAGAAAATCCTAGAAAAGTGTTTTATCAATTTCAAAAACCTATCTCTGTAAATATTTCACCATAAAGATTTCTTGTACAGAAATGTCACCAAGGTTTTAAACTGGAGGACCTAGTAATTATTTTAGAAAATGACAGTAGTTAAGTTAACCACATTTCTTACATTTTCAATCTTTCTGGATAACTTCAAGTTTATATGTGCATATAATTACCAAAATAAAAGCATCGTCTCAATTGGTAGTTTATGTTTCTGGGCAGGTAATCTAAAAATAGATAAATGGCACATTATTCTAAGAGAAATTATTATGTAATATTATCAAGCCCAGCAAAAATGAAGATAATGGTATCTTTGTTCTCTATAACCAAAAATTGAAAAGAACTCAATTGTCCAAAAGTAAGAGAATAAATTATCTTTAAATGTGATCCAATCAAAAAATTGAAAAGTACTCATAATGCTACAAGAAAACTAATAAGCTATTGATACATGCAAGGACATGGAGGAATCTCTACAATACTCTAAGCCAAACAACTTCAAATTCAAAAAGTATATATTGTATGGTAAATTCCATAAAGTTTTACAATGGGCAACATTGATCTATAGAGATAGAAATTAGATCAATGGTTTAGGGGTGATGGGAACTGTTTAGAATATGGTTTGAGAGTTGATAACATGATAAAAATGATCTATGAAATGTTGACAGGGTGTAAGTTACTCAGGTGTATGCTCTTGTCAAAAGTCTTTGAGCAATGACTTAAGATTTGTGTGTTTCATGGTATCCAAAATATAACACAATTAAAAAGAAGGGAAAAGTCATATTTAAAAACCTGGGACAAGAGAACTCCACATATTAATCTGAAAAGCCAATGATTTCTGATATTCCTCTTACTCTACTAATATGGTTTTCATTTTTTTTTAATGGTCTAAATTTCTTTATATTATTGTGCTTCAGCCCAGGGGTGAATATTTTTAAAAAAAAATGCAAAGATGAAAAATTTCAGTGAGGTAATGGCCTAAAAATAGACAACAAAAACATTAAGCACCAGATTATCATTTGTAGTATACACAATAGCTCTCAAACATATGGGAGTTCTAATTCCTAGAACCTGTGAACCTGGCAAAAAGGACCTTATAGTTATAATGTTACAAACCTTAAAATACAAAGATTAGTTGTGATCATCCAAGTGGGCCCAATATAATCACACAAACTCTAGTAAAAGCAGGGAGCTTTCTCCAACTGGATCAAGAGAGATGTGGCAGTAGGAGAAACTATAAAGACTCCAAGTGAGAAGGATCTGATGTGCCATTGCTATTTTTGAGACTTACTGGCTTGCCTGGGCAGGCAGGAGTCAGGCCTCTCTGTGCCAGAGGCAGCCTCCAGGGGATACCTACAAGGAAAGACCTTCAACTGCATAAAGAGGAAATGACAACCTACAACTGCAAACTCTGCCAACAGCCTGAATGAACTCAGAAGCCAATTCTTCCCCAATGCTTCTCAGCAAGTGCTCCTGGCACCTTGGTTTGGAACTGGTGAGACCTCTGACCTACAGAACTGGGAGGTAGCAATTTATGTCACTTAAGCCATTAAGTTTGTTGCCATTTATTATGATGGCCATAGAAAACTAATAATGTATTTCAGAATGAGACTGAAACGTGAACGGATCTTGATTTTCAGGAAGTTTAAAAAGCATTATCTCATAAATCTCGCAAAAACATGGAAGATCTTGGGAGGATAAAATTAATAACACCTTTTACATTTATATTTAATTTGTATCAAATTTTGCTACTTTGCCTCTGTTAGCCCATCCCTCTCCTTTATTTTTCCTAAAGCTTCTCATAACTTATATTAAAATCCTCTTCATGTGTACAATTTATGCTCAGTAAAACTTTGAGTATATAGATAAACTTGGCATTTTAACCTCATCTATATGGTATGTAGGACTTTTTAAAGTCCAAATTCTTCTTTTGATTGCTTTAGTTATACAGGGGTAAATGGTGGAAAACGATCAGGTATTCCTCAAGGACTGTTTATCAACCTCAAATGTTTTGGGAGAATTTGTTTCACAAACTGACATCAGTGACTGATATGTTCAGGTTCCTTCCTTGTTCCCTCACACAGACTCTCGCCCACCTTCCTGAAAAATAATTACATGTAGTTAAAATAAAGCCTTCCTATGTTCATCCCTGTCGCAATATTTAGGTATTACTCTTCTTCAAAAGCTATTTCCTACGTTCAAAGTGTCTTCTTGTCCATGAAGGGTACTTGTTCGTGCTGGGCAGAAGTGAAAGGTTAAAAAACAAGCCATATGCAAAATGCTCCCTGTAGTCTCCACTGGGGTAAGTTTCCATCATTATTTGAGACTACAATGTTTTGGGGTTTTTTTTTTGTTTTTAATCCAACCCTATTTCAAAAATCTCTCAATAGATGACAAATACAAATCTAACTGCAAAAGGAATGTTTCCTTAGTAATTATTCAAGACACTAACTTAAATGAGAAATCTTTAATGGAGAAACATCTTCTTAGTGGAACATTAAATAATGGTTTATTTGCTCCATGATTACAGCAGTTCCCAATGGACAAGTCTGCTATTTATCATTTAAAAAAATAGGATAACAATTCAGAAGAACACCTGAATTTATTGGCTTTAATTAAATATGTTTTTTCAATACTGATGTAATTTAAACACAATCCAGAGAAAATATATATTGCATAGTTAGTCCCAATAAGAATATGTATGTTCCAATAATAATATTCATATCCCTCTGGAAATAAACCTGATAAATATATAGAAAACAATAAAATAGCTCATAATTTACTTTTTGTTTTAAAGCAAAGATTTTAACATACTTGTCCTTCAAATCTTCTTTGTTCTTAATTCAGATATCATTAATTGCTTTCTGTTAGTAATTCCTTTTCAGATACTATTCTTTTGTTTAAATTGAATTTGGACAATAATAAGCAGTAATTTGTCTATTTACGAGGTTGGGTTCCTATATCAAATATCTGAAAATCAGTATAATTTTTTTTCAAAATTCTTTTATTTATTTTTTTAATCCTCACCCATGGATATGGTTAGAGAGAGGATCTGAGAGAGAAAGAGAGAAACATCGATCTGTTGCCTCCCATACGTGCTTCCGTGGGGGACTGAACCTGCAACCAAGGTATGTACTCTGACTCGTAATCAAACCCACAACCTTTTGGTGTATGGTAATACTCCAACCAACTGAGCCACACCAGCCAGAGAATTAATTATTTTTATTTAATTATATTAATTATAGTCATTTAAAAATCAGTTTGTTCATCAAAATTTTTAACAAATGCTTATGTGATTTGAAAACAATTTAAGAACTGAAGCTTATATTTTGTTCCACAAATATGAGAAAGTGGTTTGCTAGAGTTCATTTAAAATATAGTTACAGATATTTCTTATTTTATATAAATGCCTTTTTATAGCCTATGGAGTGATAACAGATTTAGAGAATAAAATAAATGTTTTATTTCCCCCTCCTTGTCTCTCTTTATAACACCTAAAATTACTTGAAATTTTAGAAACATCAATATGAATTTCTGAAATTGTATTGCATCATCATAACAATGTAACTGAAAATCAGGGTTTAGATCAGGATCAGAGAGGGTTTAATGATCCTATTGGTTACTTCCCTCCTCCTATTATAGGTAACCAATGAACTCCTTTCTTTTGCTATGTTTGAAGTATTAAACTGTTTTTAAATTTAACTGGGCCAAGTCTAAGTGAAGATGCTGTATCACTGAGGTCTATGTAACACATTTGTGACTATAGCAATTAAAAGACAGGTGTACAAGCACTTCCAAATTCTTTCTAGTTCTACAAATAGAACTGAATGATACATTACAGGTACCATATTGTATATCAGCTCTTTAGTATCAAGTTGAGAAATGGGGAACAAAAATAGAAGAAAAAATGGTATTTACTGACGGCATGCTGTGCACTACACATGTGATGGATTTTTTTAACATGATATGTATTCACACAGGACCTTATAAATTATAAATTAAAAACTACCCTCATTTGCAGAGAAGAAAATTGAAAATCAGACAAGTAAAGTAATTCATCCCAGGTCATATAAGTGGAATTTCTATATTTATGTGTCTAATTCCAATGCCCATTATCTGATTTCCTAGAAGGGGAACAAACAGTAGAGAGGAAAGTATTAAAATGAAAAAAAAAAAAAGCTGGGAATCTCTAAATTCTGAAATGAACTCAGGGGCATAATTAGGGTGTCCAAAAAAATATACACTTTAACAGCTGATAACTCAATTTTCACCTCATTTCAGGTTTAATTGATTTGAAATACCAAAGGAAATGATTCTTAATATTTGCAATTCCATTGCTTTATGTTGTCAGCAGTGCCTGGACAAGAACAGCACTGATAACAGGCATTGACAAAAAAAAAATTATTCATTTCTGCAGATTTTTTTAAAATTTGCAAATGGACTGCATGTTAATAAACACTGACTTTATAATCATTCAAAGTGTGTATAAATGTAGAGACATCTTTCTGGAACTAACACACTGAGAATGTAGCCTTGTTGCAATGTCCCTTACCATCTTGTTGTTGTGAAGCTCTAGAGAAGCAGAGAAGTGTAAGGTCTCCCCTGCCCATTAACTGCTCCTGGTGGATATTTCTAGTTGTGGTGCAGTCTCTGATCTAGGGGGAGGCAAGTGATGTCTTTGCCTCAGGTGCAAAATTAAGAGGGAGCAAAAGAAGCAGTAATCAGAGTAAATAATATTTTAAGGTAACATTTTACTAAAGCAAATGCAAAAAAATCCATGATGAGCAATATATCAATATTTTTAAAGAGACAAAATTAATATTACTGATTATTTCCTTTTGCTTCAGACTTCACTGTGGCTTGGCATGGTACTCCTAGCGACCCTGTTAGACAACTAAGAGTATTTGCTAGAGATGATAGGTAAAAATGCTGAATCAAAGGATACATGCATTATAAATCCATATAATTACCATATTTAGTGACTCTAACTTTATCTTTTACATTTTAACCAATTTGAAATCATAACGTGTCTCCCAGGGGATCCTATATCACAATCGCTAATGGTGAAGCAGCAGTCCCTGTACAGCTGTTGTTGCTTATGAAGATAAATTTGCTTTAATTCTTGGTGGCATAACTTGACAAACGTGACCTGCTTATTCTGACAGCAAGCTATTTGTTATTTTCTCTTTGTCATCTGAAAACCTTCCGGTAAGATCAAGAAAGCACTAGAATCAAAACTTGCAGATGCCTTGGAAGAAAGTCCATGAGGCTGCTGGAGCACTGGTTATGAGAAAGCATGTGTCACCAATGCTCAGGGAGAGGAACAGTGAGGGCACGAGGAGAAACCCTGATGACTCTGAGTCAAAACGTAATTAGAATCTTTAGATCATTAAGGGAAATTTAGAAATATACCTTCTTTTTAATGTATGAACACTAGTGACATATAATTTTAAAATCTATATTTAAGCAAGTTTAAAGAATATAAAAGTGCAATGTTATAAGAAAGTAGAGTATCATAGCTTAATTGTCAGTATTTTATTCTTTGTTATTGGTATGTAAAATAATAGTTTGTCTTATAACTAAGACAACTTAAATTCAGTAACATATGGTATTGCCAAAATGTGCTATAAACAAGATTTTCCTGTTAGTACCATGCAAGTATTTTCTCCTAATCTAAATCATGTCATTCATTTATGATAGTTCTCATGAGTTCAAAGTAATTATTTAAATATATTCAAATCTATTTTTATTTTAAGTACTTATCACCTAAGCAGGTTTTCCACATTCTCTATTATTAAAATATTCTGTATTTTCTTTATATACATTAATACCTTTTATTTTAGACTTTAATATACATCTAAATTTTATTTTGGCTTATATTTATTTTGGCATATATTTTTAATGTGGACTTCTAAATCACCCATTTCATTAGTATAATTAATATGGTCTTACAGTTTTAAAATTCTTTCAGTATCTATGGACTTAGTATAATTTTCTACTTTAAAAGTTATTTCTTTCTCTAATTTTTTTGACTTGCAAAAATATGCAAACTCGTAGGATGCATGAAATATGAAATACATATGTGATAACCAGAAGGAAAGGGGGTGAGGGGAGGTAGAAGAGGGTATGGGTGGATACATGGTGATGGAAAGAGATTTGGTTTGGGGTGATGATCACACAATACAATATACAGCCCTAACCGGTTTGGCTTAGTGGATAGAGTGTTGGCCTGCAGACTACAGGGTCCCAGGTTCGATTCTGGTCAAGGGCATGTACCTTGGTTGGGGGGAACATCCCTGGTAGGGGGTGTGCAAGAGGCAGCTGATCCATGTTTCTCTCTCATTGATGTTTCTAACTCTCTATCCCTCTCCCTTCCTCTCTGTAAAAATCAATAAAATATATTTTTAAAAATACAATATACAGATGATGTATTATATAATTGTACACCTGAAACCGATTTAAGTTTATATCACTCCAATAAATTAAATCTTAAAACTTTTTCCATCTGAGATTATCATAAAGGAAAGCAATTCAGAGGTAATTACATGCCTAATGTGCAAATCAATAACACACTGGTCTAATGTGTGACTTCATAAGATTAGTGTTATATAAATGTGGGTGAAAGAAAATAATCAGGAGCCAAAATTGTGTCTTATAAGACAAAGTGCATAATAAGTATGTATTTCCACAAAATTCCAAATAGTACTGATTAAGTCGATATGCATTTAAAGCAGCAACAGCGACATTGTCCAGCCTGTGTGAGGAAGACCATAAATTCACTTCACTCAAATTGAATATCCCTAATTATCCCAATGTAAGTGTTAATGAAAGACCATGAAAAATAAAAAAAGAAAGAAAGAAAGACAGACCATGCAGTTCTTTCCCTAGAAAATCCTTAAGTCTTTTACTGAATAGGTGATCAGTATGTTGAAAAAAAAAGTTCCAAAACAAGAACACAGCAAAGGCAAGGATTTCTAAAATGGAATTCAAAGATTATTAAAATTATAGCACCAACATATTTCTTTTCACAATTATAATGTTCTCTCAAGTTCAGATCATTTTCTTGCTGTATATTTTTAATTTCTCAATTTCTAGACATTTATGCAATTTTTATTTGGGAATACTAATCTCTGTCACAATGTTCCTCAAAAATTATGTCTACAGAACCAGAAATGTTAAAACAATTCTAAGATGTAAATATTCCTCAGGAATCATAACTAAACCTTTTTATTTCTTATTGAATTAAATGCAGCTTTTATTTGCATTCCAATGAAAATAAAATAAAATGAAAGTAAATGAATACTTTAAGAAATGCCCATTTTCAGCATTTATTTCTCTTTTGTACCTAATAAATACTAAGTAACCAGTTCACCTTTGCATAAGTAACTGCTCAACACTTTCAAGAACAACTGTTTCATTCTGACAAATAGGCAAATGATATACAGATATGCCTTCCTTGCCTCCAGTATACAGCAAAGAGAAAGAGACCAAATGGACTAACTGGAAAGAAATCTGCTTTGTTCTTAAAGACAGATATGTAAGGTCAAGGTATGAATTTTATTTTATTTATTTTTTAATTTATCTTAATTGTTGAAAGTATTACAGATGTCTCCTTTTCTGTTTTCCCTAGTGACCCCTACACCCCACACCCACTCCTCCCAGGCCTCCACCACACTATTGTCCCTAGGCTATGCATATATGCATGTAAATTTCCCAGTTAATTTCTCCCCACACCTACCCACCCCCACCTTCCCTCTGAAATTTGTCAGTCTGTTCCATGCTTCCATTTCTCTGGATCTATTTTGGTCATCAGTATATTTTGTTCATTAGATTCCACACGAGTAAGATCATGTGATATTTATCTTTCTCTCACTGGCTTATTTCGCCTAGCATAATACTCTTCAAGGTATGAATTTTAGATAGACAGGGAACAGCTTCACTTGTGAAAAGAGGAACAACGTGGTGATATGCAATGCACTTGCAGTCAGAAAAAAATAAAGTATTATGTTTCAACTTCAAGGTTATCAACTATCCTACATAATAAAAAGGTAATATGTAAATTACCATCACTCCGCTACGCCCACGATTGGGCCAGCGGGAGGCACAGGGGGTGGGACTTAGGGTGGCTGGGGTGGTGATTGGGCTGGCAGGACGCTGAGCTCGCGTCGCCAGCGGCAGCGGGAGCTCAGTGTCTGCCCCGTGGCTGTGCTGCGGCACAGAAGGGGCCGCTGGGGCAGTGAGCCAGGCGTTTGGAGGCCCCGGCTGACTGACGAGGCGGCACAGGCGGGCAGGCGGCGCGGCTCCCAGGGGAGGAGTCTGGCGGCAGTTGGGCCGCAGGAGCACGCAGGGGTGTCCACAGAGGATGCGGGTTTCTGCGCAGCCCGGGGCCGGCCTAGGGAGGGCTCATGAGGGAGCCGGAAGGCAGAGGAGGCGGCGGCAGCCCCAGCCTTCCTGGGCGGGAGGTGAAGGCAAGACTCCGGCCTGGGCTCCTGCTGCCAGAGGGCCACGCCCCCGCCCCGCCTCGCCCTAGGGGCCCAGGGACTTCGGAGCTGCTGGCCACACCAGGTCCCGACCAGCGGACAGACAGCCTACACATGCATGATTCAATCATGCACTGGGCCTCTAGTGGTACTATAATTAACCTAAGGGGTGTGGGTTTTAGGGAAAACAAAGGGATCAAGAAGTGAGAGGCCTGCACTTCTTCCAGGAGTTTCCTGAGTCCTAATCCAACGAAGGCTCCATTATAGTTGGGGAATCATTGCTAGAACTTTAATCAGCTTCACTGTTGCCTTCCATCTGCTTCTTTGTTGCCTCGGAACTGAATTGATTTATTGATTTTGATTTTGATTTGTAAGAATTTCAAGAAAGATCTTTTAATGCCAGACAAGGTACCCAATTTATAAGGTGCTGGAAATCTTTTGTGAAGATGTAGCCTTTCCACTGAGTTGTTATAGCATTTAATTGGCCTCTAAAATAATAGGTGTGATTTAGAGGCCTGATTCCAGGTTACAACGAGCTGGCTGGCTCAGATCTGTCCCTTTCAAGCTTAATGAACAGTCTTCGTTCAGCTTCCAAACACTCCCATGGCTAATAGAGCACAATTTTTCAACCAGTAAGGGAAGTTCAATCCACTTATTCATAACTCCTAATTGAATAGCCAATCTAGAGTCAACATTCAGTCTATATGTCTCTAGTAATTTATACATGGGGGGGGGGGTTACTTTTAGGTTCACTAGATTCTGTACTCTGGGGCATTTGTAAAAAAATGTGCTGCCAGAACATGCATGATTGATTTTGTTTCATTGCGGATACTCACAAAGTCTTGATTTCCCCTGACTTCCAACTCAGAAAGCTAGTAGAGAAATGTAATAGTGACAATATCATAGCACTTTTCTCTGAGGAGCTCAAAGTATTTTCCAAACATCTCTTCATTAATCCTCACAACATCCTTATGAAGTTAACCAGCAAAGAGATTATTTCTATTTTATGGTAGGGATCAAAGACTTCCATGGGTAATTGACGTATTTAGAACTTTATAGATTATTAATGGAAAATCAGAATCTGAATTTGATTTCCTAAATCTTGGATAACCATAAAATTTAATGTCCAAACTAGGGCACTGTGAAGTGAAAGGGGAGATATTAATAATTAGGCCAAGAGTAATAAATTGAGATATCCAGACATATTACCTAAGGTCTACTAAATGAAATAATGACAACGCTGCAATGCCCAGTGGAAAGTCAATGGTTTAAGACAGAAATATTGAACTTACTGGTGTGGAGAATATGTATAAAACATAAGTAGTAAGTAAAAAACTTGCTTCTTTTTTTATTACTATATAATAAACTTCTACTACTAGGAGTTTGTGGCATTTATTTTTAATCTTATTCTGTATATTTTTTAGAAAATAGATGAAATTGTGCTTTATAAGTTAACTTATATTCAGGATTTTTAATGTGACATATCAATTTTTTTTCCAAGTTACTAAAAATTCTTCATAACATTTTTAAAATTACCACTTTATATTCTAGGATCTGAATATCATAATCAGCATAGCCATAATCCAATTTTTATTTATAATTCTTTAGATTTATAAACAGTGCTATGATGAGAACTTTAGCATATCCTATATAATAAAGAGCTAATATGCAAATGGCCATCATGCCCTCGCACCCTCATAATAGAACTGCTCAGACATTCAACACTGGGGAGAGAGGAATGGGGACCAGCCAGGCACAAATGAGCTTCCAAGAGAGGAATGGGGACCAGACAGGTACAAATGAGCTTGCGAGAGAGGAATGGGGACCAGCCAGGCACAAATGAGCTTCCAAAAGAGGAATGGGGACCAGCCAGGAACAAATAAGCTAGCGAGAGAGGAATGGAGACCAGCCAGGCTGTGGCCCAGGAGAGGGACAAGCCGCCTGCCAAATGGTCCCGGGTGCCAGCAGCTGTGCCTGTGCCTGTGGCCAGGAGAGGGATAAGCTGCCCACCCCAGTGTCCCGGGTGCCTGCGGCTGCGGCCTTGGCAAAGCTGCCCACCCACGGTCCCCTGCGGCTGCAGCCAGCCCAGGCAAAGCTGGCCCAGGTCCTGGATGCCTGCGACTGGCCAGAAGAAGGAATCCTGGGTCCCAGGTATGGGGTGAGGCAGAGGTGGTTAGGGGTGATCAGGCCAGCAGGGGAGCATTGAGGGGCAATTAGGCCGGTAGGGGAGCAGTTAGGGGCCATCAGGCAGGCAGGCATGCAGAGGGGTTAGGATCAATCAGGCAGGCAGGAAGGTGAACACTTAGGAGCCAGCAGTCCCAGATTGCAAGAGGCAGTCAGACATCCCCCGAGGGGTCCCAGATTGGAGAGGGTGCCAGCCGGGCTGAGGGACCCCCCTTCCGTGCACGAATTTCGTACACTGGGCCTCTAGTCTATAATAATATTAGGTGTACCGATTAATAATGCGGATTTTTCAATAGATGTAGTTACACATATGTTGTTATATATGTGATTTGATATGTATGCTATTTTGTTGTATAGACAGCAAGCTTCAAAAACTTCATATGTCAAATTTCCTGAAGGTCTTAACTTCATAGATATTTTTACATTTAAAAATGTCAAATTTCATGCCAAAAAAAGAGCACTTGCGGGAAGTTTTAATTCATTACTTTATTTTGAAGAAAAGTGCTGCTGAATACTTCGGGAAGCTTATGGTGAACATGCTCCAACTTAAGATACTTGTGAACGCTGGTTTAAACACTTTAAAAGTGGTGATTTTGATGTGAAAGACAAAGAACATTCAGGTAAATCGAAAAAGTTTGAAGACCAACAATTACAGGCATTATTGGATGAAGATGCATGTCAAACTCAAAAACAACTTGCAGAAAGTTTAAACGTTGCTCAGCAAACAATTTCCGATCATTTACAAGCAATGGGAAATATTTTAAAGGAAGGAAAATGGGTGCCATATCAACTGAACGAAAGACAAATGGAAAACCAAAAAGTCATCAGTAAAATGTTGCTTCAAGGGCATGAAAGAAAGTCCTTTTTGAATCAATTGTGACTGGCAATGAAAAGTGGATTTATTTTGAGAATCCCAAATGCACAAAATCCTGGGTTGATCCAGGTCAACCATCAACATTGACTGCAAGTCCAAATCGCTTCAGAAAGAAGACAATGCTCTGTGTTTGGTGGGATCAGGAAGGTGTGGTGTATTATGAGCTTCTAAAACCAGGTGAAACCATTAATCCTGATTGCTACCAACAACAAATAATCAATTTGAAACACACTTTCAACATGAAACGACCAGAATGTGCCAGAAGACACGGCAAAGTAATTTTGCTTCATGATGACACACTATCACACACTTCAAAACCAGTTAAAGACACATTAAAAGATCTTGCCTGGGAACCATTAACCCACCTGCTGTATTCACCAGACCTTGCTCCTTCAGATTACCACTTGTTCCGAATGATGGCACACACACTTTCTGAGCAGCACTTCAAAACGTATGAAAAAGTGGAACATTGGGTCTCTGAATGGTTTGCCTCAAAACAAGAAAAGTTCTATTGGGACGGTATCCACAAATTACCTGAAAGATGGGGGAAATGTGTAGCTAGCGATGGACATTACTTTGAATAAAGCACTTTTGATGTTTCTCTTGAAATGATCGTGTTTTCTTTGATCACAAAATCCGAATTATTAACAGATACACCTAGGAAAAGCGTAATATACTATAAGACAGGATGACCTTCTGGATGACTTTCAGGAGAAGCTGCAGTGGCGGGGGCCAAGGCAGAGGCAGCCTCCTCAGGTGCGGGGGCCAAGCCCCTTGCACAAATTTCATGTATCGGGCCTCTAGTATTTTAGTATGTCTAATAATTTCCTTAGTATAGCTTTCTTCAATTGCTTCCAGTTATATTTTGAATTTTCACTTATAATTCTTTATTCTTTAAGTTTATCTTTTTAGTTGATTTATTCTTTAATTCCATTGAGATTTGTTTGGGGGGTTTGGTTGAAGGTAAAGGTCAGGTTTTGTGTCATTGCTATTTAAAAAACAACAACACATGATTACATTTACCAATTTTTCATTTTTTTCACAGTTTATTTTTTTAATATATATTTTATTGTTGATAGTATTACAGATGTTTCCCATTTTCTCCATTTCCCCCCCTCCTCCCAGTCCTTATCCACCCACTCAGGTCTTCACCAGTCTATTGCCCATGTCCCTGGACTATGCATATCTACATATATTAAAGCCTAATTTGCTAAGTGTCTGATTAATCGATTGACCGTTTGGTCGACCGCTTGACCAGTGGCTATGATGCGCACTGACCACCGGGGGCAGACACTCCAACTGGTAGGTTAGCTTGCTGCTAGGGTCTGGCAGATAGGGACTGGGCGAGACGGCCACGACATACCCTGGAGCCCTCCCGCGGTCCCTCCCTGGCTGGCCAGTCCCCATTGGCCCTTCTATAATGAAATGATAATAAAGGAAATTAAATAAATAAATTTAGAGTTAATATTGCTTCCTTAACTCTTTTCTTTTTTCTTTTTTCTTTTTTTTTTGAGAGAGAGAGAGGAAAGGAGAAAGAGAAACACTAATTTTTGTTCCACTTATTTATTCATTAATTGGCTGATTCTTGTATGTGCCCTGGCCAGGGATTAAACTTGCAACCTTGGCATATCAGGATGACACTCTAACAAACTGAGCTACCAGCCAGAGCCAATTCCTTAACTCTTAATTTTTTTTTCTTTTTATTAAATTAATTGAGGTGACATTGGTTAGTAAGATTATTTAGGTTTCAAGTGTACATGATCTTTGTACACTTGAAACCTAAGATGATTGCATGTATGCAAATCATCTTCTGTCACCATATACCAGTATTTGACTCTCTTTTACCCTTTACTAACCCTGCCCCCAACACCTTCACTCTGATAAACACCATTCTGTTGTCTGTGTCTATGAGTTTTTGTTTGTTTGTTTTTCTTCTTTGTTCATTTGTTGTTTTCAGTCATATATCTTACATATGAGTGAAATGATATGGTTCTTAATGTTTTCTTCTGACATCTCACTGATCATGATATTCTCAGGGTCCATCCATGTCATTGCAAATTTTTATATTAATTTTTATTTCATGTAGCACATAGTTCTAAATGTTCAATTTGCATAAAATGTTTTTACTGGTAGATATTCAATCAACAAAGTTGTAGACTGTTGACTTTGACCTTCTTCAGAGCCAGGAATACATTTATTTTACTCATCCTTATTATTAATTATGCAATTTAAGAGCATATGCTTATTGCCATAAACTAATCCCTACAGAGTCTTCTCTTTTCTAAACTCTAAATTTAAAATGCCATTTGCAACAACATGACTTTAATACTATCTTACTAAGCAAAATAAGTCAGAAAGAAAAGGATAAGAACCATGTAATTTCACTTATATGTGAGATATAAAACAGAACAAACAAAAAAACACATAGACACAGACAACAATATGTTGGTTACCAGATGGATAAGGGAGTGGGGGGAGGGGAGGTTGTAAAGGGTAAAGGAGGTCAAATATATGGTGACGGAAGGAGACTTAACTTTGGGTGGTGAGCACACAATGCAATATATAGATAATTATAGAATCATACACTTGAAATTTACATAACCTTATTAACCAATGTCCTCCCAATAAATTTAATAAAATAAAATAAAAATTAATACTATAAATTATTCAACAATGATTCCTTGATTAAAGGGGATATAATAATTGCCTGGTATTGTTTCTGTACTATAGTGAGCGATGTTTAGTAATTGACAGTTGTTACTACTACCTCATGGCTTTTCTAGATATTTAAATAACATACAAATAGATTCTTCATCTCATATCTATATCCAGCTCAATAGTCACGGTTTTTAGATTAATGATATAGCCTGACATACTTACTACTGCCCAAGAAAAGAGTTATTCTCACAGATTACTGAGTTGCTGAGATAATGTTCAGAGAAAATAAACCTAAATGGATCCTGTCTATTGACATAACTTACTCTACTGATTTCCTCTACAATTTTAACAAATAGCTCAGACAAAAATGGGCCCCATTCAAAGATAGTAATAGAGAAGATACCACCCTTGTGCCTGTACAAAATATAGGGCAGGGCAAAAGTAGACTTACCTGTGGGAAAAAAAATAAAATAATCCTATATAAAAATAAAAGGCGAATATGCAAATTGTCCCCTCGACTGGGAGTTCGACTAGGCCTTAGGGAGTGGGCCAGCTGGCCAACCACCTGCGGCCCCTCCCCCCTGGCCAGCCCCGCCCCCGATTGCCCCCCTATTGGGGATGGGGCCGGCCTGCCAATTGCCTGAAGCCCCTCCCACTGGTCGGCCCCACCACCGATCTGCCCTGATTGTAGCAGGCCTGACAGACCCCACTCTTGCATGAATTCATGCACTGGGCCTCTAGTAAATAATCCTACCTAATAAAATGGTAATATGTAAATTACCATCACTCCGCTATGCCCATGATTGGGCCAGCGAGAGGCGCAGGGGGCGGGACTCGGGGTGGCCGGGGTAGCCGATTGGGCCAGCGGCGGCGCGAGCTCAGCGTCTGCGCCATGGCTGTGCTGCGGAACAGAAGGGACCTCTGGGGCAGTGAGCTCATGTCCCGCTGCGGACCATCAAAAGCAGGGGAGCTGGGTGCCTGTCTGCTCCGGCACCAGGCCTTTCAGAAGCCTCCGGTGCGACCGAAAGCAAAAGCGTGTAGGGGACCCTACACGTGCATGATTCAATCATGCACTGGGCCTCTAATAATACAAGAATAACCTCTGTGCTTCACAAACTCACAACTGTAAACCTACTTTTGCCCTACCCTGTATATTTTAAGTTGAATAGAGAAAAGCAATAGAGACCATATAACAAAAAAAGGTAAATAACAATATATACCATATTAATTATCATTGGGGCATAAAGTTTATGAGAATTTGGAAAACATTTTCCCATAAAATAAAAACAAACAGAAAACATCCCAAACAATAGATCTCCTCTTATGTAAGTGATCAAAAAATATGATATCAAGGTTTAAAGATAGTATCAATTTTTTAAAAAATATTTTTATTGATTTCAGAGAGGAAGGTAGAGGGAGAGAGAGATAAAAACATCAATGATGAGAGAGAAACATTGATCTCCTGCCTCCCTCACACCTCCCCCTAAGGATCTAGTCTGAAACTCAGGCAAGTGCCTCCACATGAACCTCAACCTCCAGGTACATAGGTCGATGCTCAACCACAAAACCACACTGGCCAGGCAAGCAAGTTTTAATGTTTTACCCTAGGAAAACTTCTTTTAAAAATAGAAAGATAAACTAGGTCAAAATGATAATATGCATATTTTAAAGATATATATTAGAAATTGATATTGGTATTTAAATATTTACAGATTAGCACATTAAATTCCAATTTTAAATGTGTAACTAATTAATTATTTTACACTTTGCTTTCTTTGAGTTGAAAATGATAAGAAGGTTTACTAAGTTTACAGTAGTTGACTAACATTTAAGAAAACTGAAGTTCACCATTTTGTTAGTTTGATGTAGTCAGATAATTAAAATGGTCACAAAGATAATTGAACATATTAAATTTGTAAGTGAAGTTTAAAATCTTTAAGGGAGTTTAATTAACTTAGTTGTAAATGGAACCAAGCAGTAATCAAAGTCCTTCTTAAAAATTATTTTTAAATGTACTAGATTTATAAATAGAATAAGATTTTTAAGTGTTTTTAAATTTTTATTTTAATATGCTGCACACATTTATTTAAAATACTGAATTTATTGTCAATACTTCTTTTTATATAAAAAGACACCCTGATGTGAGTAGCCTGTCCCAGGCCTAAGAGCAGCAGCCTCACGTGGTTGGCCCCTGTCCAAGGATCAGCAGCTGTATAAGTGGCCTACTCCCCCGTCCAAGGAACAGCAATGACAATAACAGCCCTCCCCATCTGAGGAGCAGCGGCCCCGCGCAGCCCACCCCCATCTGAGGAGCAGCAGCTGCACGCAGCCCGCACCCTGCCCCTGTCCGAGGAACAGCAGCCACACGTGCAGCTCACTCCCGCCTGAGGAGCAACAGCCATGCAAGCAGCCTGTCCCCTGTCCGAGGAACAGCAGCTGTGCAAAGAGCTCACACCAGTATGAGGAGCACCAGCCCGGCAAGCAACCTGATACTGTCCAAGAAACAGCAGCCTCATGAGCAGCCCGCCCCATCTGAGAAACAGCATCAGCGTGCAGCCAGCCCTAATATGAGGAGCAGCAGCCACGTGAGCAGTCCACCCCTGTCCCAGGAGCAGCAGCCATGCAATCAGCCCACCCCATCCAAGGAACAGCAGCTGTGTGAGCAGCCTCCCCCACCAGCCAGAGAAGACATCACTGCTGCAAAGAGCACCCACCAGAGGAGCTGCTGCCAACTGAGGAGCAGCCACTTCAATGACCACCTGAGGAGCAACAGCAGCTCAAGGAGCCACTGCCACCCAAGGAGCAGCCCCTGCATGACTCGACATCTAGATCAGTCGGTGAGTCCAAAAAATGGGTAGACAAAGAACCCACAAAGGAAAGAAAAGGAGGAATCGCCAGAAAAGCAGCTAAGCGAAATAGAGGCAAGTAATATGTCAGAAAAAGAATTCAGAATAAGGGTCATACATTTCATTAGCCAGATGGAGGAAAAAAATCAGCAACTTATGTAATAATCAAGAAGAAATGTATGAAAAAAATCAATACCTTATGTGAGAATCAAGAAGAAATGAAGAGTGATATAGGTGCAATAAAAAACACCATGGAAAGCTTCAACAGTAGACTAGGAGAAGCAGAGGACCGAATTAGCGAATTAGAAGACAGGGAAGCAAAACACACCTAAACTGAACTGCAATTGGAGAAAAAAATTAAAAGACAGGAGGAGAGCCTAAGGGAGCTATGGGATGACATGAAACGAAGCAATATACGAATAATAGGGGTGCCAGACCATCAGGAAGAGGAACAAAGGTTAGAAAACCTATTTGAAGAAATAATGTCAGAAAACTTCCCTGATGTAGGGAAGAAAAAAGTCACACAAGCACAGAGAGCCCCAAACAAGAGGAACCCGAAAAGACCCAAACCAAGACACATCATAATTACGATGGCAAATGTTAATGACAAAAAGAGAATCTTAAAGGCTGCAAGAGAGAAACAGAAAGTTACATACAAGGGAGCTCCCATTAGATTATCAAACAATTTCTCAACAGAAACACATCAGGCCAGAAAAGAATGGAAGGAAATTTACAAAGTGATGCAAAGCAAGGGACTGAATCCAAGAATACTCTATCCAGCAAGGCTATCATTCAAAATTGAAGGGGAAATAAGGAGATTCACTCAAAATAAAAGGCTCAAGGAATTTATCACTACCAAGCCAGCAATGCAAGAAATGCTAAAGGGACTGGTGTAAAAAGAAGAAATAAAAAGATAAGAAAGAATACAGGCACAAAAAATAAAAATGGATACAAAGAATTACCTTTCAATAATAACTTTAAACATAAATGGACTAAATGCTCCAATCAAAAGACATCAAGTGAGTGAATGGATAAAAAAACGTGACCCATATATATATACTGTCTACAAGAGACCCACCTCAGAACAAGGGACTCACACAGACTGAAAGTGAAGGGATGGAAAAATATCTTTCAGGTAATTGGAAATGAACAAAAAGCTGAGGTAGCATACTTACATCTGACAAAATAGACTTCAAAGTGAAGGCCATAACAAGAGATAAGGAAAGCCATTTATAATACTAAAGGGATTGATACAACAAGAGGATATAACCCTGATAAACATATATACACCCAATGCAGGAGCACCCAAATACATAAAAAAAAGTCCTGGAAGATATCAAGGGAGAGATCGACAACAATACAATCATAGTAGGGGACTTTAATACACCACTAACATCACTGGATAAATCCTCTAGAAAAAAAATCATCAAAAAAACAGAAATCCTAAATGACTCACTAGATCAGATGGACTTAACTGACACCTTCAGAACATTTCACCCCAAAACCACGGAATATACATTCTTCTCAAGTGCACATGGGACATTTTCAAAAATAGACCACATATTGGGTCACAAGCAAAGTCTCCCCAAATTGAAGAAGATTGAAATCATATCAAGCATTTTCTCAGATCACAATGGCATAATATCAGAAATAAACTATAATAAAAACAGCGCAGAAAATTCAAATACTTGGAAGCTGAATAGCATGCTATTAAACAGTGACTAGGTTACCAAAGAGATCAAAGAAGAAATTAAAAACATCCTGGAAACTAATGACAATAAAAACACAACAACCCAAAATCTATGGGACACAATGAAAACAGTCCTGAAAGGGAAGTTTATAGAGCTAAATGCCTACCTCAAAAAAAAAAAAGGTAATAAATCATCTAACTCTACAACTCAAAGAATTAGAAAAAGAGCAACAAGAAAAGCACAGAGTGAGTAGAAGGAAGGAGATAATAAAGATCGGAGCAGAAATAAATGTCATAGAGACAAAAAAAAAAATACAAAAGATCAATGAAACCAAGAGCTGGTTCTTTGAAAGGATAAACAAGATTGATGAACCTTCAGCCAGGCTCACCAAGAAGCAAAGAGAGAGGAGAGGGCCCAAATAAACAAAATCAGAAATGAAAGAGGCGAAATAACCACAGACCCCACAGAAACACAAAGGATTTTTAAAAAATACTATGAACAACTCTATTCTAACAAACTAGACAACCTGGAGGAAATGGACATATTCCTAGAAAAGTAAACAATCCAAAACTCAATCAGGAAGATTCTAAAAATCTCAATAGACCAATATTTTTTCAACTGTGGAAAAAATTGAAGCAGTCATCAAAAAGCTTCCAGCAAACAAAAGCCTGGGACCAGAAGGCATCACAGGGGAGTTTTACCAAGCATTCAAGGAAGAACTTCAACCTATCTTCCTCAGGCTATTCTAAAAAATTCAAGAGGAAGAAACACTTCCAAGCTCCTTCTATGAAGCCAGCATCACCCTAATAGCAAAACCAGATAAAGACAACACAATGAAAGAGAATTACAGGCCAATATCCCTCATGAACATAGATGCCAAAATCCTCAACAAAATTCTAGAAAATCAGATCCAGCAGTACATCAGAAAGATCATACTCCATGACCAAGTAGGATTTATCCCGGGGATGCAAGGATGGTACAATATCCGCAAATCGATAAACGTGATACATCACACAAACAAATTGAGAGATAAAAACCACACAGTCATATCAATTGATGCCCAAAAAGCATTTGACAAAATCCAACACCCTTTCTTGATAAAAACTCTCAGCAAGGTGGGAATAGAAGGATCATACCTCAACATAATAAAAGCCATATATGACAAACCCCAGCCAACATCATACTCAATGGGCAAACACTAAAACCATTTTCCCTAAGAACAGGAATAATACAGTGATGACCACTCTCACCACTCCTTTTCAACACAGTACTGGAAGTACTAGTCATTGAGGTCAGACAAGAAGAAGAAATAAAAGGCATCCAAATTGGAAAAAAAATAAGTAAAACTGACCTTATTTGCAGATGCCATGATTCTGTACATAGAAAACCCTAAAGAATCCATAAAAAAATTATTAGAGCCGAAACTGGTTTGGCTCAGTGGATAGAGCGTCAGCCTGCGGAATTAAGGGTCCCAGGTTTGATTCTGGTCAAGGGCACGTACATTGGTTGCAGGCACATCCCCAGTGGGGAGTGTGCATGAGGCAGCTGATCTATGTTTCTCTCTCATCGATGTTTCTGGCTCTCTATCCCTCTTCCTTCTTCTCTGTAAAAAAAAAAATCAATAAAATATATTGAAAAAAATTATTAGACTTAATAAATGAATTCAGCAATGTAGCAGGATATAAAATTAATGCAAAAAAATATATGGCAATTCTATACATCAATAATGAACTTACAGAAAGAGACACTAAAAAAGCAATCCCCTTTACCATCACACCAAAAAAATTAAGATACCTAGGAATAAACTTAACTAAGGAGGTAAAAGACCTATACGTGGAAAACTACAGGACACTGAAAAAAGAGATAGAGGAAGACATAAACAGATGGAAGAAGATACCGTGTTCATGGACTGGTAGAATCAACATCATTAAAATGTCCATACTATCCAAAGCAATCTATAGATTCAATGCACTACCCATTAAAATACCAACGGCATATTTCACAGACCTAGAATGAACTTTCCAAAAATTCATCTGGAATAAAACAAGATCCCAAATAGCTGCAGCAATCCTGAGAAAGAAGAACAAAGTAGGTGGGATCTGAATACCAGCTATCAAGCTGTATTACAAACCCACTGTTCTCAAAACAGCCTGGTACTGGCACAAGAACAGACATATAGATCAATGGAATAGAATAGAGAACCCAGAAATCGACCCAAGCCACTATGCTCAATTAAAATATTTGGCAAAGAAGGCATGAACATACATTGGAGTCAAGACAGTCTCTTCAATAAATGGTGTTGGGAAAATTGGAAAGATACATGCAAAAAAATGAAACTAGACCACCAACTTACACCATACACAAAAATAAACTCAACATGAATAAAAGACTTAAACATAAAAATACTAGAGGAATCCACAGGCAGCAAAATCTCAGACATATTCCAAAGCAGTTTCTTTACTGATAATGCTCCTAGGTCAATGGAAACTAAAGAGAAAATTAACAAATGGGACTACATCAAAATAAAAAGCTTTTTCACAGCAAAAGAAACCATCAACAAAACAACAAGAAAGCCCACTGCATGGGAGAACATATTTGCCAATGTTATCGCCGATAAGGGCTTAATCTCCAACATTTACAGGGAACACATACAACTTAACAAAAGGAAGATTAACAAACCAATCAAAATATGGGCAACTGACCTAAATAGATACTTTTCGAAAGAAGACAGAAGGAAGGCCAAGAGGCATATGAAAACATGCTCAAAGTCACTAATCATCTGAGAGATGCAAATCAAAACAACAATGAGGGACCATCTCACACCTGCCAGAATATCTATCATCACAAAATCAACAAACGACAAGTGCTGGCGAGGATGCAGAGAAAAAGGAACCCTTGTGCACTGCTGGTGGGAATGCAACTTGTGCAACCACTGTGGATAACAGTATGGAGTTTCCTCAAAAAACTAAAAATGGAACTCCCATTTGACGCAGTAATCCCACTTCTAGGAATATATCGCAAGAAACTAGAAACACCAATTAGAAAGACATATGCACCCCTATGTTCATAGCAGCACAATTTACAATAGCTAAGATTTGGAAACAGACTAAGTGCCCATCAGCAGATGAGTGGATTAAAAAACTGTGGTACATATACACAATGGAATACTACACTGCGGTAAAAAAGAAGTTCTTACCATTTGCAACAGCATGGATGGAACTGGAGAGCATTATGCTAAGTGAAATAATCCAGGCTGAGAAAGATAAGTATCACATGATCTCACTCATTTATGGAATTTAATGAACAACATAAACTGATGAACAAAAATAGATCCAGAGACAGAGAAACATCGATCAGACCATTAAATGTCAGAGGGAAGGTAGGGGAGGGTGGCGGTGAGGGGGAGAGATAAACCAAAGGACTTGTATGCATGCATATAAGCCTAACCAATGGACACAGACAACAGGGGGGTGAGGACATGAGTGGGGGTAGGGGGAGTAATGGGGGAAAAAAGGACACATATGTAACACCTTAATCAATAAAGAAATAAAAAAAAGACACCCTGAAAACAGCCCAAAATGCTCACTGAGAGCTACTATAAAACTCTGTAAGCCAAAGTTCTGAGTAGGTTTTATTTTTATGATCTGAAGATCAGGCATCAATTCTCTCTTCATGTTATTTTTTTCTTAATTTTGAAGTGCTATAAATGCACATAGGTTAAGGAGTCAAACAGTTCTTGAAAATTTGTCATTACAGTGGTAATATCCCATCCCTTCCATCCCTTTTCTCCCCACTCTGAAGATACTACTTTTAATTGATTTAGCATGGCTTTTGGATTTTACTTCTATATCTATAATTATAAAAGCATAATATGCTAATTAGATGGGACATCCTTCTGGCTGTCCTTCTTGACGAAGCTGGGGCTGCGAGGGAAGCCTGGATCCCGGTGACAGTGGGAAACAGGTGCCAACAGCCGGGGGAAGGAAGGCCTACTCTTGCACTAATTTTGTGCATCTGGCCTCTAGTCTCTAAATAATAGTCTAATACTGAAAACTAATGATTATTCATCATTAAGTATTTTCTATTGATTTACCATTATAACAGGTAAAGATTTAATCCTCCTTCCTATCTATTTTATATAATTATATCTTAACTTTGGATCAATTGTTAGTGTTCATATTATTATGACTAGGTTAATATTACTCACAACTGACCTGCTTAGCATAAATAATTATATTTTTCTCCGCCACAATAGTTTCTTTTTTTAAGCTGATAATTTTATTTAGTTTGCCATATATGCATCAAAAATGAACTCTGTGTTCTACTCCAATTATATGAGTCTATCAATAAATTCAGAAGTATTAGGCATTTTATCACTGTTTACCTTTCGAAAAAGGAATTTTCCTGACTTCTGATTTTCAAAGATCGTGATTTCAACAAGCTCTACTTCTTTAACAACGTGGAGATTCCTTATGCTGTATGCCCTGTTCTTTCCTCATTTACTATTCAATTTAGTGGAACATTCTCCAGTAACTTTTTGAGATACTGGGCATTAGAAGTATCATTTTGGAACTGTGCATGTAGAAAATATTTTTTATTATTTTCTCATATCTGATTGATAGTTTGGCTCAGCATATCATTCTACATGGGAAATAATTTTACAAATTATAAGATGTTGCTTGTCTTCTATTGCCCTATTTTAATTTTTCTTTTAGAAAGCTCAAACTATCTTCTGCTTTTTCTCAGTGTGCTTATTTTCATCACTATTTTTTCTTGGTCTTGGTATAGTTCTACTTTCACCCACTGGTTGAACTCTGGTGGATACATTCAATTTGAAAACCCATGGACTTTAACTCTTAGCCATTTTTAAAATTTATTTAATTGAAGTATACCACACTCCATTGTATTGTTCTTGCTTTCATTATGTATTTTTTCACTATATATTTTAACTATTGGCCCAACAGAACTGATCCTTTAGTTCACTAAACCTTCCTACCCTAATTTCCAACTCTTGTATTTTTATTCATTTTCCAGAAAATGCAGTTGGCTTTATCTTTCAAATCTACTGTTAAGTATACATCTTTTCAATAATACTTTAAATTTTCAAGAATTCTATTATGTATTTTGGTAATTCATTTCATGTCACATCTTGGTCTTATTGCATGGCATATGATCTTATAAGAATATTAATGATAATTTTCTTTCCTCGCTGTATGGACTCTATTTACTTCTAGCTACTTTATATTTTTTCTGTGTCTTATCTCACAGGTTATCCCAAGATTCTTATAGCTGCTGAGTATGTTTATGTTCAAGAGCAGTGCAATAAATGTTCATAGTAATCTCTAAATATATGAGTAGTAATTTTCAACTGTGGCTTCCCTACAGGGTAATCTAGGTGGACTATTTCTTTGGAGAAAAAAAAAAACACAACCATATAATATAACCTTAAGTCTACTCTTTGGACTTTTCCTTAAAGTAGATTCTACCAGTGTCCTTCCCTGAGAGTACAGGACTAATAGATCTTCATATTGTGAGGCCAAGAAAGGGATAGATTCCAGAGAGCTCTACTTTCAGTAGTTCATGTTTGTTTCCTTTGTTTTAGCCCCCTATTTTACATAGGACCAAAAAAGTTGATATCTCCCATCCTGAGATCCCCTGTTTTATCTTTCTAGAGGATGCATCTCTACTTTTCTGCCAGTGGAGCCAAGATGCATTTACTAGACTTGGTGAATATGCATTAAAAACACACTTCCAGGCAATCTTCCTGATTTTTAAATATACTTTTACCTCAACTTTCACAGGTATCTTGTGCTACTTCAGAAGCTTTTGAAAGATCAGATCTCCCCAATGGGAGCATAGAATTTTGTTCTCTTTGGTGTGCTAAGTCAGTTCCAATCCTTGGTGGACTCTCCATTAAAAAATATATATATATATATTGTTTTCTCTTTGCTCCTTTAGGTTTATATCATTTTAATAAACCATTTACCATCATTTTATAGAGAAAAAAATCTATGTTTTTAATATGCCGTAATTGCTATGTTGTCTACACCTACACTCTTGCCCTCTCCCCTTTTTAAGGGTAGAGTAAATTGTCATGGTCTTGGACAACTATTCTTCAGAGTTTGGCTTAATATTTTCATGGTGTTTATTTTTTTAAAAACTAATGGTAATGTTTCTTTTTCTTTCAATATCCTTACTGTTTTCTGTTATTTTAGGAAATAAATATATTTCCTGTGTTCTTGTTAATCAGGAGAACAGTTTGATCAACATAGGAATTTATCTTTCCATTAAGTTAAATAGACCTGCTTGAGAAATCATGTGGGACACAAGCTTTTAGGTATGTGAGAGGGCCCAAATATGGTATGACTTAATGATTTTTTCTATTTTGTCTGTGTTATGGTATATTCTAAATGTTTTCATTCCTCTAGATTCAGTTTTATAGTTATTTTTATCTGAAAAATTAACCTCTTCATGTACATTTTCAAGTATGTTGTATTCTTTTGAAAATTTTAAATCACCCATTTTCTCATTCTTCTAAATATATATTTTTATATAATCTCTCTTGTTAGTTGGTATCTTATGTATATGTTATTTCAAAGGACTACTCCCTTGATTAACATTAAATATCTATTGGTTGGTGTGGGGAAAGGTTAAATGCTTTAAATGGAAATATATTATTCTGCAAATGAGTAATCCATGTGTCTGGTAAAATACACAAACAATGCAAAATTTCTTAAATAGTGGAATACTTCATATTTCTATGTTTTTCCAAGGGGTAAATTGGGCCTTTAGACTAAATAATTGTTTCTTGTGTCAGATTTCTGGTCCAATACAGGATGCACAGCACCTCTAACCTGCACTTGCTAAATGTTGGCCATGTACCTGTCATTTATATAACCAAAAATGACCTACATTTCCAGAACACACTAAAGGAGAGGTCCTGAGCTGGAAACTCTCAACTCCTCTTCTCAGATTGGACTATTAAATAATTAAACAAGTATGCAAACCATTATGTGAAAGACTGTTCATTGCACAATTGTTTATAAAATGGGGAAAAAAGGAAATGCCCTAAATTTTCACCAATTATGATTGTTTTAAATGCAGGTAAAAATTAACACTTTATAGCCTGGCTGGCATGGCTCAGTGCTTGAGTGTCAACCTATGAACCAGAGGTCAGGGTTAGATTCCTGGTCAGGGCACATACCCAGATCGAGGGCTCGATCCCCAGTGTGGGACGTGCTATGATGTTCAATGGATTTTTGAATAATATACTGCAAACTACAAACAATTAGTATAATATTATTCATTTTTCCAAAGATACATATATATTACATATATATAGGATGTCCCAAAAAAGATGTATACAGACACTTTGATAATTATAAAGGCAGTGTTTATTAAAAAACATTGAATTTTCAAAATTGAGCTATCTGCTGTTCAAGTGTGTATACATTTTTGGGGGATACCCTGTATTTACATGTTTTGGATAAAATGGGAGATATCTGTAATACTATCAACAATAAAAAATATATTTAAAAATGTAAATAAATAAATAAATAAAATTGAAATTTTTGTCAGTGGTTTCTAAAGGAAAGAGGGGAAAGTGTGGCATGTGGGATTATGGAAAAATGAAGTTTTCAATTTACATTTAATTCACTTCTAGACAGTTTGAGTTTTTATAATGACCATTTGTAAAAGAAATGGAGAATAACAAGTAACTACAGTCATTGTAGTTTTTATAAATGATGATTTCCTACATGCATGTTGTGATCATAGGTGCCTACTAAGGAAAGAGGTAGATTCCATACTGGGGCGTGAGGTGCAGGGGAGAAGTAAAACCAGGGAACTCAACTAGGCAGAGTTACTAAGGCACCGAACTGGGCAGAGAAGGAAGGGAGTATGCTAGAGGCATGAGCTTTAAAATGTATGAAAGTTACTATACTAAGACAATTAGCTTGCAAATAACAATCACAAGGTAGTAAGGCATATAAACCAATCCCAAGGATGTTGCTAAGGCAAAATTCTTTGAAAGGGCCAATCAGGAACTAAAAAGCATATACGTGTGTGTGTGTGTGTGTGTGTGTGTGTGTGTGTGTGTGTGTGTGTGTATGTGTGTGTGTGTACAAAAAAGTGTATGCACTTCCTATTCTCTCTTTCTGGGTGCTAGATTCTGAGGTTGATGGCAGGAGACATGCTCCCTTGTGCCCATGGGGCTTACGGCCATGTGGGACTCTCAACATGGACTAATAGACTTTATTACCTGGCTGTGACATGGAAAGGAAGTTCTGGACACAGCCCTGCTCCTGGAACCCTAGATTCAGCTTTTCCAGGACTGGTTTCTCTCAATAAACTGTGGTTCCACTAATTGTTTTTTGTCCTTGACTTCATTCTTCGATTTTGCAAGGCAATGAACTTGGATTCAAAGATCCCACATTTTGGTTGGTTTCAAGATTACCCAAATGGATGCCCTGGCTTCCTTCCTTCCTGAGCAAGCTGGGAAGCCATAGGATCCAAGCTCATATATATAAGAGAAAGAAGAATATTTTTGCCAAAGGATATATTTGATTGTGAAAATAGGCAAGAAAAAAAAACATTTAGCTAAGGAAAACTGTGGTTCAGTGATATTTTCAGTTCATTTTGAGATCACATAGAACAATAACACAAGGTAAGTTTGACATTGAATAATTTCTGGTAAAATAAAGGATACTCTTGATCACCTGTTTGTCCCATATTGACTGCTTTTCTAAAACTAAAAGAAAATAATTTTAAAATAACATCACAAGAGTATACAATCCCTTTCATGGGGAGGATTTAAGTACAAAGGAATTCAGAAAGAAGAGTTATCAAAGCTATAATAGATGAGAGAAGAAAAAAATCAAGCCAATCATTAAAAGATGGCTAATAGTTATATGGCAGAATGGAGCAGAAAAAGCATTCTTGTCCAGGAGAACTCAAGATGGAAGTCATAGGGTTTGAAAAGGAGAACACATAGGAAGGACAGAAAAGAATATTTCATGTTCTTGGGAGCTGAGCTTAAATACTTAAAAAATAAATAAAACTTAGTTAAGTATTGTAGGACCAAGAAATAAAGATTCAAGCAAATTGCCCTAACTTTATTTTTAGAATTTGTAATTTGTATACTAGAGATCTAAAACAACGTGTAACTTACATTCATCCAAGAAGTTTTTGTTTCTGGATAAACTAGCTCCTTGAGTTAACTCATTGGCTGTTGACAATCAATCAATTTTAAATTTACAAAAAGATCCTGATAAAACAAAAAGTGAAGAAAGATGTTTGAAGTCAAAATTGAGAGATGGAAGCAGAGCTTATCTAAAGTAAGATTTCTTCAAAGAAGAATTTCCCAACTACCTAATAGTTGATTTTTACATGAATCTTTTTTTTTTTTACATAAAAGTAAAAGAGAAAAAAAAATAAACTAAAATATCTTTTAAATTCAAAAGATAGTTAAATTTCAAAGATCTAATTCAGGTAAGAAATTAATGCCAACTGTATCCCACCAAAATAAAGTTTTCCATCAACCTTGCACCTTACGCTTTTAGCTTTACATTGTAAAGCTTGCTTTAAACCATTATTTTACTTTATATTTTAAAAGGGTAGTAAATTTTCTCATTTATTCTTTATTAGCTGAAATAATTCTTAAAATAATATTTTCTCTCTAATGTTTGTTGGTTTCCTCCAAACACAGTTTGAATAGGAAAACCAAGATAAGTGTTTTATTTCCTCCCTTTTCAAAGTAATGGTTGGATTCTTTAACAACCTTTAATCATAATAAAAAAATTATTTCCCATAATGAAAATTTTAATGTTTGTAAATGATAAATGATAATTTACTCAAGAAAACTTTCATGAGTGTCTATTATCTAACAGAGTCTATTCTCCAAACATAAGTAGAGGAAGGCCAGGTTAAAAATTCCTGCCCAGACATTAGCAAGATGGAGAAATAGGAAACCCCAGAACTTCTTTCACCTACAGACACTGACTCAACAATGATACATAGACTGACTTCCTTTGTGAAAAATCTATCAACCAATTAAGAAATTTTGCATAACATGCAAGTGCTAAATGAGCTGCATGAAAACTGGTAGGACAATTTACAGCACCCACTCACAATAATGCCTCCCCTGGCACAGCACAATACAATGTAGAGAAAATACCTAATTCCTGGGTCTACTTGGGTAAGATAAAAAAAGAAAAGGAAAACTCTGGATCATACATCCAACATTCTGAATTTTAGGAGGGACCATCCAAGGGACCAGTTCCTGTCTTGCCTGAATCTAAATGCTGACATGAAAGGGTATCAGGTTGGAGGCTACTGAGAACAAAGGCAATGGTCTGTAGCATCCACTCACTGTAGTCTTTCCCCTTGGCTCAGAGTATAATGAGTAGGTGAAAACTCCCACCTCCTAGATTCTCCCTGGTGAGGGTAAAAGGTAGATTACATCTCCAGAGAAAAAATAGGACAAAAATGCTACGAGATAAACAGAAAACAATTAACAAAATGGCAATAGTAAGTCCTCTATCAGCTCAGCAAGTACTTTAAAAGTTAATGAAATGAATCCCCCAATCAAAATATATAGAACGGTGAATGTGAAAAAAAAAAAGTTCCAACTATATATTTTTGTATGTAGAAATCCTAAAGCTTCTACCAGAAAAAAAAGTTAGAACTAATAAACAAATTCAGCAAAGTCACAGAATACAAAATCAACAAACAAAAAATCAGTTATATTTCTATAGACTATTAATGAACAATCTGAAAAGCTAATTAAGAAAACAATCTCACTTTGGGCTGTCTTAAGCTCAGGGGTTCCTTTGATTCAAGACCCCTGGTACCCTCCAGTTCTTTAAAAAAAAGAATAAAATTCTTAGAAATAAACTTAAGGGGGTGAATGACTTGAACAATGAAAACTATAAAACACTGATGAAAGAAATTAAGAAGACACAAATGGAATGACATCACATTGACTGAAAGAGTTAATATTGTTTAAATGGCTGCTAGCCAAAGCAATCTATAGGTTTAATATAATCCCTATCAAAATTGCAATGATTTTCATTGTAGAAATAGAAAAACCCATCCTAAAATTCACATAAACCCTAGAATAGCCAAAACATTCTTGAAAAAAGAACAAAGCAGAAAGCTACATATCTCATAACTATGAACATATTACAAATCTATAGTAATCAAAGAAGTATGGTAGCTGCATAAAGACAGACATATAGACCAAAGGAAATAATAGACAGCCAGAAATAAACCAACTCATATAGGGTCAAATGATCTTTGGCAATGGTGCCATGACTACACAATGGAGAAATAATAAATTTTTCAACAAAATGATGTTTGTAAAACTTTATTCACATGCAAAAGAATGAAATTGGACCCTTATTTTACACCATTCACAAAAAATCAACTCCAAATGAACTAAAAACTTTAAACATAAGACCTAAAACTACAAAACTTCTAGAAGAAAAAAATGAAAATATTAATAACATTGGTCTTAGCAAAGATTTATTGCATATAAATCAAAAGAACAGATAATAAATGAAATATAAAACCATTAAGTGATAAAAGAAATAATCAATAGAACGAAAAGACCAACTGCAAGATTTGAAAAAAATATTTGCAAACTATATACATATATATATATATAAACATATATATAAAGGGTTTAATATTCAAAATACATAAAAATTTCTATAACTCAATATAAAAAATTATTAATAACCTGATTAATCATGGGCAAGGGACTTGAATAAACATTTCTCTAAAGAAGACATACAAATAGCCACAGATCTATGAAGAGATACTCAATGTCACTATTAGCAGATAAATGCAAACAAAAACCACAATAAGATTTTGTATTACACCTGTTAGAGTGGCCATTATCAGGAGGGGAAAAAAAAGAATAACAGATAGTGAGAATGTGGAGAAACTGGAACAGTTGTGCAGTATTTGTGGGAATGTAAAATGGTACAACTGCTACAGAAACAGTATGGTAGTTCTTAAAATAGAACTAATATGATCCAACAATCCCACTTCTGGGTATTTATCCAAACATAATTGAAAACAGGATCTGGAAGAGATATTTGCACTTCATTATGCATTGCATAATGCATTGCTGTATATTTTACAATAGCCAAGAAGTGGAAACAACCTAAATGTCCGTTGACAAATGAATGGGTAAAGAAAATGTGGTCCACTGGAATATTACTCAGACTTGAATAAGGAAATCCTTTTAAATTTACATTATGTAACTTATATGAGGTATCTTAAATTAGTCAAACTCCTAGAAGCATAAAGTAAAAATTATGTTTTCCAGGTGCTGGCAGGAAAGATAAATGGGAGTTGCTATTCAATAGGTATAGTTTCAATTAAGAACAAAAGAAACTGATGATAAAAATAGGACAAGAGGCATGGATACATGGAACAGACTGACAGATGTCAGAGGGGAGGGTGGTGGGCAGGACTGGACGAGATTAGCCAAAGAACATATATGTATACATAATATATGCATACCCCATGGACACAGACAAAAATGTGGGGTGAAGGTGGAGGTGGGCTCGATACATATGTAATAGTATCAATGATAAAAAGAAAAAAAATGAATATATTCTAGAGATCTGCTTTACAACAATGTGCATATAATTAACAATACTGTTCTGTACTCCTAAAATTTTGTTAAGAGGGTAGATTTCATGCTATTTGTTTTTAACACTATAAAAATAATCTGTCAATATTGAGCTTACATTTTAGTGGAAAAGACAAGGATAAAGACCCAGAAGTGAAATCATACTTGGTTTATTTCAAAACAGCAAGGAAACTGGTGTGACAGACAGGAGTGGGTGATGGGGAGCTTGGAGAATTTGTAAGAGAGGTAGCTGAGGGACAGGATCCTGTAGGGGCTTTTTATCTTGCAAAGAATTTTGAATTTTATTTTGGATGTACTGGGAAGCTATTGAATGCAGAAGAGTGTTTTCAAGCAGAAGAGGAAAATGATTTGCCTTATTTAAAAGGATCACTCTACCTGATACGGAGCTAGAAACAAAGAGACCAGTAGGGGCTTTTTGCAATAATCTTATGTGAGAAATAGTGGAGGTGACGAGAGGTCATTAGCCTCCAGCTACTATTTCTTCCAGACATCAGGACTCAAAGATTTTCAGACTCCCCAGGGCTTCCTCACAGTTTTTACATTCATTTCTCAAGTGCAAACATAATCCCTTCACTTCCTTGACATCTTAGATCTGGATCCTAGCTAGAGAGTGAGCAATCCAATCCAATTGAATGCCATGTCAGTATCCAGACTTCAGATGTTTTGATATTGATATAGCAATATAGAGGTTAGAGGTATAGTGAAGAGGGAAATTTCCTCTCCTATGTCCACACAAGCAACAGAACACACACACATACACACACACACACAAACACACACACACACACACACACACACACACACACACACACACACACACACACACACAGGTTTTCTGTTAGCATAGGATCTTGTAATCTATTAGGGAACAATTAGAAGGGATATATAGAGTTTTTCTAGTTACTTTCAGGATATCTATTCTTTGTCACAAAAATAAGCCAGCCAAGGCATTTTTGCTTCAAATGGTTACTTTTCACAAATTCTCCACTGTCTCTCACTAAATTCTTGATGCTTTTCCTGAAATTGTGGCATAATGTTGTCCTACATTCTAAGTTTTCAATGGCCTAATTTCTTACCCTTTCAGGGACCTCACGTGTATCTTAGTAAACAATTGAGATAGGCTGCAATGAAGTCATCTGATTAGATTTTGTTTTCATCCACCATAATTTTTGAAAAGGAAAAAAAATCAACACTTTTTCTCCAGACTGCAAAGAATTTCCATGGAGAGAAAAAAATAAAAATAAAACAGCTGCAAAATGTTACAAACCAAGGTTCCATATGAGGTAAGAGTTAAAATGAGAAAAATGTCCACATTACTTTGGGCAATGCAATTCCAGGGGAAAAGTAGCTGAGCACCTGAGAGCTAAATAATTCTAGAGGAATAAATATATATTTTGGTATTCATGGGGGAAATGACATCATAGAGATATTAGGTCTATTAAAACATATGTTTGTAGACATGTCGGTGTAAAAATTGCTTTTAGAGATGGGAAGAAGAGAAAAGCTCATCTTATTTTTCTAACAATCCTATTGGGTGCTTTTCACCAAAAGAGAACCGTCCACATGTTTATAACAGTGAGCGTGTGAATTGCAATATATTTCAAATTACATGAGAAGCTAAAGAGAATTTCTCAGTTTCAGGTCATTGTTTATTGTCCCTAAATTCTGTGATTTTATGAATAATTCAAAGCAATGATTTTACCTCCTTTTTCTACTACAGCACTTGGCAAGTTTCCATTTCATTTCTGTTGCAAAGACACAGCTGAGGTTCTTAGACTGGGAAAAATGTTTAGAATGCACTTTTTTCAAAATGAAAAATATAATGAAAGGGGCAAGAAAGATATAGCTTATAGGGTTTTCAATTGTGATAACTAAAACAGACGGAGCCTTCAGGAAAACTATCATCTTGATAACTGTTGGTTAAGAGAAAGAAGGCAGCATTGGGCTAGACTGGGGATGGTGAATTCACCTTATAGATCTGTCACCCAAAGTAAAACAAATTCAAGCTTGAATGAAGGTGATATTGATATGGAAGTATTTATTCGATAGGTGGAGAGAGTAGCAGACAAGAATGGCCATGTGAATGATCAATTTATTTTAGAGCAAACACCAGCAACTGAAATGTGAAACCAAATTGCAATAGGTAACTTATTAGTATATCAATCAAAAATATTTGGGACAGTAATGTAGATTCAACAGGAGAATTATATTAATACGTAGTCAAGGAAAAAATACAATCATAACTAATGAACAAATCCACTAGACTTGGTTCATGAGAAATCTATGATTTCTCGTGAACCTTAAATTAGGACTTAAAGCAGCAATCCTAATTCTGGCCTCAAGTCTGTTTCAGTTGTCTCAAACACTTCCAGCCTTTGGTAGGGACTGGCTTAATAGTGAAGGTAGTTGAGCAAAGCATGCAAGTGTCTGCCTGGACCTGAAAGAGACCAGGAGAAGCAGGATTCTACCCTTGGAGAACCTGAGCTGGAGTTAATATCCTTCCCATTTCAAATAGGAAGACCAAAGTCTTCATCAGCAGCCTTACCTACCACGACCACCCTCCCAGATGATATCAAGGATTTAAGCAAATTAAAAGTAGCTTTAGTTGATAAAACTATTGGGTTCCCTGATATGCGCAAGAAGAAAATTACTCTATGCCTTGTTTTAGCTATCTCTTCCTAGAATAACCTGTCTCTCCCTACGTACCAATCAAAATTGGTGCAAATTTTCCAAGAAATCTTCCTAGATGACTTCTCCCATTCCAGTCTTTTTAATTTATCCATTCAAAGGGTTATATAAATAACACTTGATTTGCATATAGTATAGCATTTATAGCCATGTAACTTGCATTTCAGTGACTTCTATTATATCATCAGCCTTTATAGAGTTAGCAGTATGGCTTTCCAAACTTAAACCTACTAGTATCTCTATCCTCCACCTTATCTTCACTCCTCCCCAAGATTATCATATTGCCAATATCTGTTCATTAAATTGAACTGAATATATAAATGACCCAAATTCCCTAATTTGCATAAACACCACATGTGCATGGTCACCTAGGACAGCAGAAGATAATTTTTTTCTGCCAGTATGTATATATTGGTAACAATTGCTGTAAGATCAGCTGGCAAGCCTTATATTAGACAAGTAAATCTTTCCAAAATATGCATATTAAAAACAGTGCATGGCACGTGCAAACAGAACCCAATAAATGCTTTAATTTATTGCAATACTTCCAAAATATTCAACCTTCTCCTGGCATCACATTCAAATAAAAGAGATTTTTCCTCATTGGAAAAAAAAAAGTGTTACCGTGTTTATTGAACTATTATTGTGCATATGAGTAGAACCCATGTTCAGAGTTTTTCTTCAATGCTACAGTTAAATGTTCCTATATGTGATTCTCTATGTTTGCATTCTTTTCCATTTTGTTGTTAAAAGTTGCCTCTGCTAATGTAATCTATTTATCATTCTAAGCTTTCTGCTGTTTCAAATGTGTATTTTTGTTAGTACCTCAAATTTTCAACGTTTGTACTGTAAAAAGTTTTGAAAAAAATTAGTATTTAAATCGAGTCACATATTTTAGCAAAAAATTTGTTTGTAAAAATATAGCCTAAACCAAAGAATTAATAGCTGACATTTAGAATGACCAATATTTTCTCTCTATCCCCAGTATTTAGTTTGTGAGCATATGTGTTAGATGTAAAAATTTTTCATTAGCAAAAACCAGACAAGTTCAATTGTGTTTTCACTCTGCTATCACTAGTGTCTTCTTTTTTAAACTATATTCCAGCCCAGTTGGTGTTGCTCAGTGGTTGAGCATAGACCTATGGGCTAGGGATCATGGTTCAATTTCCTGTCAGGACACATGCCTGGTTGCTAGCTTGATCCCCAATGGGGGGCATGCAGCAGGCTGCCTATTGATGATCCTCTCTCATCATTGATGCTGCTATCTCTCTCCCCCTCTGCCTCCCTCTCTGAGGACGGTAAAAATATATTTTTAAAAAATACACCTATATTCCAGCATTTACCATCATACTGCCACTTGTACAATAAACATAGTGTCATCAACACTGTACTTCCAAGCTTGAATTGAGCTAACTGCTAATAACATTATTCAATTAACATTGCAACCATTATTCACCTACCTTATTTTCCTTTTATCTTTCCGAATTTTCTGGGCCATTGTTTACTTTCACAACAATTCATATATAACTCACAATAATTTTATATCTAATTTTTCCTAATCTTAAAATACTAACTGAATTTATACATTTACATTTTCCCTTTGCTTTTGGAAAAAACTTACTTTCATTGGGGCCCACTTTCTTATTCTTTTTCAAGAGTTCACGATTCTTGACCAAAGCCCTGTTCCCTGAAATTAGTAAAGATCTTCACTAAATTACTGCATTTAATGAGTCATGCTTTCTACCAGGTTTCAATAGGAATTACTAATAGTATTCCTGAGCTAATCAATAAGTGTAGGGAGCACATGCAATTAGTGGCATGTTTCTTAACTTATTTCTCTGATCCAGAATAGCAAATACAATGGAAGGGGGAATGGAGAAAAGAAATTAAGTGTGGTTACATCTGCTAGTAACAATTGCAGCCATGTTGTCAAGGGTAAAACAATCATCAATGAGCTATACAGATTGTTTGTCACCAGAATAACTGAATCAAGGGATCCAATTCATTGATTTTTTTTCATTCCCATATGCCTGAACATCTGGGATGCAAAGAAACGATATGTATGTGTTAATAGGTAATGCAGTGGTAATGACTTCTACCTACTAGAAGCAGTTATCCATTTTCTCTTTCCTATCTAATTTAACAAGGAAATACTTTAGCTGAATTCTGATGAATACTCAGAAAGAACTATGTATGGCACATATGAATATAAAAGTACTATGGTAATGGCAGAAAATTAGAGCTTAAAAAACTTTAAGGACAGCATTGTTGGCCAAATTTTTATAAGTTTGATTTGAAATTACAATATACAGATAAAAAACAAGATTTAACTTTTTGTATATATGTAACTAGTGTGTAGTGGCAATAAAAATTGTAGAGGAAGTTGAATTGTATTTCATGTTTATTCCTCTTGTCAGTCATTACCGCATTTCCAGTGGTTCAGCAGGTGTTCGATAAGTTAAAGTTCATTCTGGGAAAAGTATCACATGGCCCAGCTGGTGTGCTTCAGTGGTTGAGCATTGAGCTATGAACCAGGAGGTCACATTCATTCCCAGTCAGGGCACATGCCTGGGTTTCAGGTTCTATCACCAGTAGGGGGCATGCAGGAGGCAACTGATGAATGTTTCTCATCATTGATGTTTTTATCTCTCTCTCCCTCTCCCTTCCTCTCTGAAATCAATAGACATTTTTAAAATAAGTATCACATGAATTATTATAGAAATATAGTAGGAAATACATTGTGGTATTCCCAATCTTATAATTCAGTGTGAAGACTACACCACATCCATGTGGAAATACTATAATTATGCTCATAAATTGATTTTTTAAATGTGCAACTCAATATGGCACAAATCAAATACATAAGGATGGGGCCCAGTTTAAAGCAATGACCAATACCAGTGGGATTAGTCAAGGAAGATTTCTTGGGGGAAGTGAATTCTAAACTGAATTTGATGTATTTGTTTATTTAGTACTCGTTTTATGTATTCTAATTATAAAACTAATGTATTCTCATGGCAATAAATTTGAAAATTTTAAATTAGTAAGAAGAATAAAATAAATTAAGAATGTCTTATCCAAAGATAATCATTATTCATCTTTCATTCTTTTCTATTAGTTATCTGATACTCTCTACATAACTACCATAATATTACATATTCAGTATTAATACTTTCTTTATGGTCTAGCAGTCTCTATATACACAGAGTTTGAGTGACACAGATGCCTCAAAAATTAAAATTAATACCAATCTAAATAAATGTAACACATTCATAAGCCATTTCCCTATAACAAAACATTTAAGTTTTTCCAAATTTTTGTTAAAATAAATAACTTCAAAAAATAATTTTGTTGATAACTTTTTCTTGGTTATTATTTTCTTAAGATAGACTTCAAAAATGTATTATGATTAATCATAGGTCATGATCATTTTGAGGTTCTTTACATCTGCAATATTTATAAATAAAAGCTACCAGTTCTTTATAATTTCTTAATTCTGTTTTATATCTTACTAGAGGCCCGATGCACAAAAATTCATGCAAGAGTAGGCCTTCCTTCCCCCGACTGCCGGCATCGGCTTCCTTCGGGCAACCGGGACAAGGGCTTCCCTCCTCCTGCCGCTGGCAGGCACCCAGGACCCAGGCTGCTTTGCACAGGCACCTGGGACCCAGACTGGCTTTCCTCAGACCACCCGCAGGCACCCGGGACCTGGGCTGGCTTCCCTCCAGCTCTGGCTTCTTTAGGAAGGACATCCGGAATGACATCCAGAAGATGTCCGGTCTAATTAGCATATTACCCTTTTATTATTATATATTATATTGTTCAGGATTCTCAGAAACATGGCAAATGCTAATTAATCATTTTCAGATTCCTGAACATTTAATAGTAATGAATTTAGTAAGTATGATGTGGTTTATAAACTTTATTGGCATGCTTGACGTGTTAGTTAAGGGTACTGGTAATTTTACTTCTAGTAATTGTTTTTTGTTTTGTTTTGCTTTGTTTTGTTTTGTTTTTAACCAGAAACTAATCTTGAATTTTTTTCTATAACTGTATGATATTTACTCCAATTTTGTATTACTTTCCTTTAACATAATATCCATATTAAAATGTAATCTTTACATAACAGAATAAGAGTGATCCTACTGTAAGATATATTAGTATTCAACCCTGCTATTTGGACAATTTTAGGTGAGCAATGAAAGGCCATTGGTGGCTTTTGAGCAGGGAACTGATATTGTCACAGAATCTGATGACCAGAGTGCAAGAGAAATGGAAAATATCCATTCAGATATTCTTAGCTGCAAATGTGTCATAGTTTGAAAACGCTGATTTTTCCAGATGACACATAACAGAAGTCTGTATTGAGAGACAACAATGGAAATGATAATGAAAGGATAGATACTAAATATACTGCAAAGGAATAAAAACTGGCTAGACTTGACAAACAGTTACTTATGCAAGGCATGGAAGAATGAGCAGCCACAGATGACTCTGAGGGTTATGAACCTCAGTGAACGAAAATAATATGTAACGATTTTTAGCAGAAAGTCTCAACCTTCAGAGTTGAGGCACACTGATAAAAACTGTGACAAGTAATGTACTACTAATAATAGTTTCATTATTATGAATAATTTATTCATTCATGAATTAAAGAAGATTCAAGCTCTTCCCCAGAATAACACCACTCACTTTCATTCCTATAAGCTTTCTTCAGAGAGAAAGAGAAGTCGGTGAAGGTGTTGCTAAAGTTAGGATTTCTGTCTCTCCTACCCTGGCTATAGCCTTAGCCAATAATCTTAACTTTAATGGTGATGTCAATTAAAGATTTCTTCGCCTGGACTTTACTACTCCATAAAAAGGAAACTTTGGAGGAAAAGCTGATTTATAGGACACAAATGGAAAAATTATAATATTTATGTCATATGATACATCTAGAAGACAGTCATTTTTTGATGTAAATTAGCTCATATAAGTATATCCTTACATGAAAAGATTCTCTTCCGCACAAGTTGCTTATGCTATCCTATCCCATCCAGGTAGAATTAGTGCCCCCTGCCCTTTGCACTTGACTATGTGAAGTTCCTCCTTCTGAAGTATGAATCTCTCTTTTCATGATAGCCCTAATCTATATTATAAAAACCCAGTGGCCCTAACACCATAACAACCAAAGACCGGTCACCAGGAGGCTGCGTGCATGGCAAGGCAGGCGCGGGTGGGCAGGGCTGCGTGCATGGTGAGGCACACACGCGTGGGTGGGGCTGCATGCATGGTGAGGTGCATGCGAGTGGGCAGGGACTTGACTCTGGGTCCTGCAGCGTGGCGGGACTTGACTCTGGGTCTCACGGTAGGGCAGGACTCGGGGGAATCCGATGGCATGGCGGGGTCTGGGGTCCCAGTTCTCATGCTATTTCCTGAGGGTATGGGTCTTGCGCGATTTCATGTGCTGGGTCACTAGTCTATAATAAAAGCATACTATGCTAATTAGACCGGACGTACTTCCAGACGAAGCCAGTGTTGCAAGGGAAGCCCGGGTCCCAGGTGCCTGCTGGCAGCCAGAGGGAAGCCCAGGTCCAGGGTGCCAGAGGGAAGTCGGTGCCAGCAGCCGGGGAAAAGAAGGCCTACTCTTGCACGAATTCCATGTATTGGGCCTCTAGTACTTATATAAGCACAAAAAAATGGTCCATTTGCAAAACAGATAGTCTTTTAGGCCAAAAGACAGACAGTCTGTAAAATTTCACTGAAGAATTTGTATTAATTTATATTTCTTTGAGAATGGACTACTAACTCATTACTATTACTATTTGTATTTTGTAAAAACATGGCTGGCAGAAAAGAAAAATATTTTATGTCATAAACTTATATAAGACTATATAATTTTTAAACAAAGTCTTATTTAAAAATTATATAGTCTTATATCAGTTTATGACATATTTTTCCAGAAATATAGTTATTCAGTAAACATATGCTCTCATGGGAATTTGTTTCTCATGGTACCACTACAATTACTTTGCTGAATGCTGACTATACTGATGAAGTTAGAGATTCTATGAATCTGTAGGAGACTTGTAAATACTGAAATTGTACATAGAGAGTGATACTGCCATGTGTCATATCAGCTTTTAAAAATTTCTGACTTCACTGTAATTTTTAAACTTAATTATCCTATTGCTTCTCAGCCATTTGGGCTAAGATCAAGTGTAAACTTAATCATCCTAAATATGATGACTGATGGTTCTTATTAGCCATAAGTCAAAGACTCTTTTCTTATTTCTTTTTAGCATTAGTCACTTTACTTATGAAAAATTAAATTTTCACTGTTCAGATAATCAGAATTCCAATATTGTTCATTTCATTATCCAGTCTTTTTTGCCTAAAATAATGTCATACTCAACTTATCATAATTATGTATTTTTACACCAGTTTATTTGACCTTACTAAATCTCAAGGAGTATTTAATTTATTTTTCTATCCTCTAATTATTAAATTGAGTATTTTGTCCTTATATGCAAAAATGATTATAAGTTTTCTTAGTAATTTTCTTATATACCAAGCAAAATAACTTTTAAGCAAAGTATTTTAAAAGCTAATATATTCTAGAATATATTAGCTTTTAAAGAGGGTTAAGGGGGGATAAATGGTGATGAAAGAAAACTTTGTTTAGGGTGATGGACACACAATATAATATATAGATGATGTAGCCCTAACCAGTTTGGCTCAGTGGATAGAGCGTCAGCCTGCAGACTGAAAGGTCCCAGGTTCCATTCCAGTCAAGGGCATGTACCTTGGTTGCGTGCACAGCCCCAGTTGGGGGTGTGCAGGAGGAAGCTGATCAATGTTTGTCTCTCATTGATGTTTCTAACTCTCTATCCCTCTCCCTTCCTTCCTCTCTATAAAACAATCAATAAAATATATTTTAAAAAATATATATATATACTAGTATACATGATGTATTACAGAATTATACAGTTAGAACCTATATAATTTTATTAACCAATGTCTCCTCAATAAATTTATTTTCAAATAAGTATTTATTGCAATGAGATTTTTGTGAAGATAGCATGGCAGGTTTTTTTAATTAAGTGAATATCATAGGAAAAAATAAAAGAATTAAACCATAGCTGTGTTTTTTCTAGTTTTGGTACATGTGATCACAATAAAAAGAAAACTAGAAAAATTCCAAAGGTAATTATTCCTGGTGGTATTTAGGATGTATTTTTGTTTTGGGTTTTGCTCATGTGTATTTGTAAGTCATCTACAGTGAGTGTGTATTATGATATAATTTTTAAAGAGCACTTTATTTACATCAAACTTTGTATGTTTATTACTTTATACAGAAGGAACATGGAAATAGTGAGACAACTACATTTAAATGGGTCCTCACAAAACCCTGGTTCTGGGCTAGTATGATCTGCCTTCTCAGTAAAAAAAAAACACCACAGGATTACAGCTGTAAAAGTATTTTAAGGCTGGCACATGATAAATCCATCCTTATTTTTACAAATGCAAATCAATAGGAAATACATAGTTTTATATATGTGGGATTTTAGTTTTAGGACATTTTAGAATGTAGTCTTTTGCTTAACAAAATATATCTGTATATTTTGTAAATCCTTTGTTGTGAGGCAAATATTAAAATTTATCAGGTCTCAAAATTGTAAGTTAACTTGTTGTTGCTTTTTTGAGGAGTTATAGGTTATTATTGTGATTTGGGTTTTGCACCAGTATAACTTCATGTACATACTGCCTTATAAAAGTGGTTCAGTTCTCAAAATGTAACCTGAAACAATTGGGGTTCCTCAAATGCAAAATTATTTTTATAATAATGCTAGGACATCTTTTTTCTTTTGCACTCTCATTCTATTACAAGTGTGCACTGGGATTTCACAGAAGCTATATACATGTGATATCCAAACAGATTGAATGTAGACACAAATGAGATTCCCACAGTCTCCAATTAAACCCATTTCTTTATAGATGAGGAAACTAAGATATAAAAATATTACACAAACTAAGTAAATTTTAGTATACAAGGTGCATAGATTATCTCATTTGATCTACACACACACACACACACACACACACACACACACACACAAATAACAAAACCTCTCCACCTGGTAAACCAAATATTATTGACCCCAGTTCACAAATGAAAAAAAATAAAAGGTTAGGATTATGTGATTTGCAGCCATGGTTCTGACCATATCTTTTTATTCTTAGTACAAATATTCTGTTCTTACAGATCACTTTGTAGAATTTGCCCATTTTAAGATTCTTAAAATCAAATATTTCTCCCTCTTTTTTTTGATACCTAATCTTTTAGCACAAAACTTCAAAGTTATAAAATGTCCATTTCTCCAATAGAGATGTACAAAATGGAACACAGGGTGGAAATGTGCATTTTATCTCTATCTCTAACGGAATTCATGTTAAATCAATGGGAAAGCATCAAAGGTCAAAGAGATGGAAAGACCTCAGCTCAGGATTAGTAACGTTGTCAATGATGTATTCTTCTTTGAAGCAAAAGGTAATGGGACTACTAGGTCATTTGTGTGACCCAGAGTTATAGTGGCTTTCATTCCTTTACACCTAGAATAAATAAGAGTAGAAATCATAGCATCCTACAGAACTGTGACTATAATTTGTGAATCTCTTACTGACCATTTTAAAAGTCCCACAATTATAAGCTGATTCATAGCTTAGTGAAATTTAATATGTTTGTACATGATAGAGTTAAAGATCCAATGTGAATATTTACTTCAGGAAAGAAAATTTTACAAATACTAGTATATGAATTGAACTATACTTCATATTTTTTTCTGAGCCCTGGTAGTTAATTCAAGAAAGGAATTGAGACTTCGAGTACTATGTTGAGTGAGAATGGTAAAAACAGATATCCCTGTCTTGTTCCTGTTTTTAAGGGAAACAGTTTCTGCACATTGAGTATGATGTTGGCTGTAGGTTTGTAATAAATGACCTTCATTATGTTGAGGTATGATTCCTGTATTCCCACTTTGCTGAGAGTTTTTATTAAAAAACGGGTGCTAAATTTTGTCAAATGCTTTTTCTGCATTTATTGATATGATCATATGATTTTTATCTTCCAGTTCGTTTATGTGATGTATCACATTTATTGATTTTCAAATATTGTACCAGCCTTGCATGCCTGAGATAAGTCCCACTTGGTCATGGTAGATAATCTTTTTTAATATATTGCTGAATCTGATTTGCTAATATTTTATTAAGGATTTTGGCTTCTATGTTCATCAGGGATATTTGCCTATAATTTTCTTTCTTTGTAGTGTCTTTATCTGGAATTAGGTAATGCTAGCTTCCTAAAAGGAGCTTGGGACAGCCCCAAGTGCCCATCAGTAGATGAGTGGCTAAAAAAGATAGAATACATTTACACAATGGAATACTGTGCTGCTGTAAAAAAAAGGATCTCTACCATTTGCGATAGCATGGAGGGACCTGGAGAGTATTATATTAAGCAAAATAAGCCAATCAGAGAAAGACAAGTACCACAAGATCTCACTTATATGTGGAATCTAATGAACAAAATAAACTGATGAACAAAATAGATCCAGAGACATGGAAGCATGGAACAGACTGACGAAATTCAGAGGGAAGGGTGGTAGGGTTGTGGGAAGAGATTAACCAATGAATTTACATGCATATATGCATAACCTATGAATAGACAATAATGCTGTGAAGGCCTGGGGAAGAGGCGGGAGCAGGGTGGAGGGGGTCAGTGGAGGGAAAAAGGAGAATATCTGTAATACTTGCAACAATAAAGATAAAATAAAAAGAAAGGAATTAAACAAAAGGATAGAATCTATATTGATGGTAAGTTTATAAAAATAAAAAAAGTTCTTTGTGTTAATGATGCAAGTGAAAAAGGGAATATTTGAGGTTCCAAATTTCCCTAGCATATTCTCCTGATGGGGTCAATTTTAGCTAGTATTGTCTTCAGTAGCCTTCTCTCACTAGTCCTATATTGAGTGCTCCCATGCTGTCCAACAGCCATGCAGAGTTCCCCGACTGTCTTGATTATTCCTCTTCTAAGTTAATCTCATATGCTTTCCCCCAGAACCTCAAAAAGGCCTTTTGGTATAATACCAGAGAGAAAGGGAGGCAGCTCTCACTTCTAACTTTAATCATCAAGTCTTCTGACAGCAGATGCTAAAAGACAACTATTTCATGAAAAGTAAGATGATATCATGAGTCTGTAGAGGGACACATAAGAGAAGGTGTGAAATAACAGAAAAAAAATCTATTGGTCTCTGTTCCCTGTTTCTGGCATAAATGCCTTGTAATATCCTAAGAACATTAGGACCATCTTTTATTCTAATATGTGGTCTCTTTGATCCTGATTCCTCACAAAGAGCTCCTAAATTTGAAATGCCTTATGTAATAATGATGGTTTTTGTTTTAATGAAGTAATTCTCGGTGGGCTCACAAATAGCTTCAGGATGGAAACTGGTCCAAGCCATGGACCAAGCCATGGAGACCAAGCCAAGATCAGAATCTGGGAAGTAGCAGATCCATCCTTCATCCTCTGAGAAGGAAAGAGGTGCTAGAGACTCCTTTAATGATTAAGTGTGCCTATATGATGACACCTCCATAAAAATCCCAAAAGTACAGTTAGGATGAATATATCCACATGCTGGAAGGGAGACACACCTCAACTCAATGGGAACAGAAGTCCCTATACTCGGGACCCTTCCAGACCTCACTCTGTGAATCTCTTCATATAGCTGTTTTCTGTATCATTATTATATCCTTTATAATAAACTGGTAAATGTGTTTTCATTAGTTCTATGAGCCATTCTAACAAATTATCAAACCTAAGAAAGGGGTCAGAGGAACCTCAACTTACAGTCTGTCAGTCAGAAGAATAGTATTAACCTGGACTTAGGATTGGTATCTGAAGTGTGGGATTCATCCCTTAATTTTTGGGATCTGACACTATTTTTAGGTAGATAGTGTCAGAACTGAATTAAATTATAGGATACTCATCTGTTGTCAGATACGTGTTTGATGTGTGCAAAAAACACATATTTGGTGTCAGAAGTGAAGTGTGGTAGTAAGGTGAGAACACAGCAGAAACACAGAAATGTGTCTTTCAAACTTAAAAGGAAAAATAAAGTTACATCTCCAGTAAAACTTCGATTCTGCAGCAATTACTTGATTGCAGAAGACTCGGTCAACAGAAGCCTAACTGAGTAAAGCACTGAACTGAGCAAAACATGGGCAACCTACCGTAGTGACCAACATCTACCTGGCAGGGCTGAAGTCTAGGTAATCTAATAGGCATTTTTAATCATAAGTTTCATGTTTCTCTGATAAGTATAACTTTGGTTTTTTGCTGTGTTATCCTCCTCATTCTAAGAAACTACTTAGAATTCTTGAGTGAACATCTATGGAAATCAAGCTGAAAGGACTCTGAGAAGAAATGGTGAATTCTTCATTATTCAGCCATTACTGATTATTTTATGTAAAGTCAGATATTACTGAAATTTTGATTGTCTGTCACTGCGGTGTTATTAAAATTCTCCTCAAAGAATTTCAAAATGAAGACAAGTATAACTTCAGAAATGAGAAAATATAATGACAAAAATCAGAGGTTGATTTCTTAAGGTGGTTTGGCCTCCAGGAATGAAATCATTAATGCAGACAAGATCAAGTTAACAGACTATTTGGCAACCATGTAATAGCTCTGTCTCAAATGCAAGATGGCCTTAAAATGGGATGATAGTTTGCAAAGATTCCATCACCTCAGTTTTAACATCTAGCTCCTTTCCACAGTTTCTGCTTTAGTTCTCAAATTCTAGTGTGCCTAAAAATTACCTCCTTCAAAAATAGAATGCTAAGGGAAGGAAAATAGAAACAAAAGATTACCTACCATGGTTTCCGTTTTTATGAGGCTCAAGAATAAATATAAACAATGTACATTGAGAAAAGTCAGAATTATACTTAAAACAGTTGGAGTATTGAGCAGAATTGACTAGAAAGGGGCAAGAGAAACTTTCTGGGAAGATGAAAATGTTCTATATCTTTTTTTTTCTCCAAATATATTCCTTTATTGATTTCAGAGAGGAAGGGAGAAGGAGAGAAACATCAATGATGAGAGAGAATCATTGATTGGCTGCCTCCTGCACGCCCCCTACTGGGGATCGAGACTGCAACCCAGTCATGTGCCCTTGGCCTGAATCGAACCTGGGACCCTTCAGTCTGCAGGCTGACGCTCTATCCACTGAGCCAAGCCGGCTAGGGCGAAAATGTTCTATATCTTAGTCTATGTGGTGATAACACATAATTTATTATTTATGCATCCATAAAGTATTATTTGAAAGAAACAATTTACTGACTATTGGGTCAGAAATGCAAATTCTTGAAAACCTCAGAGAATCTGTTCATTTAGTGTTGATTATCTTTATTATTCAGAACATCTGTATACAAATCATGGTCAATTATCTTTCTTTTTTAAGTATGGTTGGTATACAATACTATATTAGTTAAAATAGTTTCAGGTATACAATATCGTGATTTGATTTTTTACCTTACATATGATCACCCTAATAATTCTAGTAATCATCTGTCCCCGGACAAACTTATCACAGTATTATTGACTACATTCCCCTTAACCTTTTTTACCTATCTCCCCACCCCCTTCCTTCTGGTTACCACTCCTTTGGTCTCTGTTTCTATTAGTCTGTTTTTGTTTTTGTTTTGTATGTTTGCTTTGTTCCTTTAGATTCCTCATATAAGTAAGACCATAAAGTATTTATCTTTCTATGCCTGACTTATTTCACTTAGTACAATACCCTCTAGCTCCATCCATGTTGTAGCAAAAGCAAGATTTCATTCTTTTTGTTACTGTGTAATATTCTATTGTATATATGTACCACATCTTCTTTATCCATTCGTCTATTGATGTACACCTAGATGCTTCCATTTCTTGGCTATTGTAAGTAATGCTGCAATGAACATAGGGTGCATATATTTTTTCGATTTAGCACTTTCTTTTTATTTGAATAATAACCAGAAGTGAAATTACTGGGTTGTATGGTATATATATTTTTAGTTATTTGAGGAATCTTTATATTGTTTTCCATAGTGGCTTGCATCAATTTGCATCAGTCCACAGCACACAAAGGTTCCCTTTCTCCACATCTTCGCCAATACATTTTTGTTGACTTTTTGATAATAGTCATTCTGACTGATGTGAGGTGATATCTCATTGTGATTTTGATCTGCATTTCCCTGATGGTTAGTGATGTTGAGCATATTTCCATATGCCCATTAGCCATATGTATGTCTTCTTTGGAGAAATGTCTTTTTGTGCCCATTTATCAATGAGATTTTTCACTTTTTTTGATATTTTGGATATCATCTCATCAAATTTATCACTGGAAAATATATTCTTCCATTCAGAAGGTTATTTTTCTATTTTGTTGATGATTTTCTTCACTGTGACAAAACATTTTAGTTAGATGAAGTCCCATTTGTATACTTTTGCTTTTGTTTCTCTTGCTCATGGGGACATATTCATAAAGATATTAGTCAGAAAAATGTCAAATAGTTTACTTCATATGTTTTCTCTTAGAGGTTTTATGGTTTCAGGTGTTACATCTAAGTCTTTAAACCATTTTGAGTTTATTTTTGTATATGATATAAGAGAGTTGTCCAGTTTCATTTTTTGGTATGTATCTGTTCAGTTTTCCCACCACCAATTGTTGAAGGTACTGTCAGTTACACCATTGTATATTTTTATCTCTTTTGTTGTAGATTAGTTGACTATATAAGCAATGGGTTTTGTGTGTTGTTTTTTTTCTGGAATCTCTATTTGGCTCCAATGATCTATGTGTCTATGTTTTGTGCCAGACCATACATTTTTATTATTATAGATTTGTAATGTAGTTATTATAAGGCACATGATATCACCAAGTTTGTTCTTCTTTCTCAAGATTACTATAGCTATTTGTGGTTTTTGTGGTTTCATATGATATTTAGGATTATTTGTTCTAGTTCTGAGAAGAATATTATTGGTATTTTTATAGAAATTGTATTTAATATGTAGATTGTTTTGGATAGTATGGCCATCTAAATAATATTAATCTCTTCAATCCATGAGCACAAAATATCCTTACATTTATTTGTGTCCTCTTCAATTTCATTATTCAATGTCCTATAGTTCTCAGAGTGTAGTTATTTCACCTCCTTGGTTAAGTTTATTCATAGCTATTTTATTCTTTTTTTATGTAATTGTAAATTAGACTATTTTCTTAATTTCTTCTTCTAATTATTTGTTATTATTGTGTAGGAACATGATAGATTGCTGTATATTAAATTATTATCCTGCTACTTTGTTGAATTATTTTATTAATTCTATTAAATTTTAGGTGGATTCTTTGGTGTTTTCTATATAATGTCATTTCATTTGCAAATAGTAACAATTTTAATTCTTCCTTTTCAATTTAAATTTTTTTTTCTTCTCCGATTTCTGTGAATAGGACTTCTAATACTATATTGAGAAATAGCAATGAGAGTGGACATCTTTGTCTTGTTCCTGATCTTAGAGGTAAAGTTTTCAGCTGTTCACCACTAAGCATTATGTTAGCTGGGATTTGTAATACATAGCCTTTATCTAATCTAATAATAGACAAATATGCAAATTGACCGCACCTTTGCTATGCCCAAGCCACGCCCACCAGCCAAGCCACGCCCACCAACCAATCAGGATGAACATGCAAATTATCCCAACAAAGATGGCGGCTAATTTGCATATTGCGACAGTGTAGAAAGAAGCCAAGAGCTGCAGAAGGGAGCAAAGTTGCAGAGAAGCAAGCAAGCCGGGGGGAGGAGAAGGGAAGAGCGGAGGCGGGGCCGGGGGAGAAGGAAGTTGAGCAGGCAGGGCCGGGGGAGAAGGGGTGGGGCCGGGGGAGAAGGGAGGAGCGGAGGTGGGGCCAGAGGAGAAGGGAGGAGCGGAGGCGGGGCCAGGGGAGAAGGGAGGAGCGGAGGCGGGGCCAGGGGAGAAGGGAGGAGCGGAGGCGGGGCCAGGGGAGAAGGAAGGAGAGCGGGCTGGTGGAGAAGGCGGGCCGGCGGAGAAGGGAGGAGCGGAGGCGGGGCCAGGGGAGAAGGAAGGAGAGCGGGCTGGCGGAGAAGTTAGAAAAGCAGGGGGGCTGGCAGAGAAGGTGGGGCCGGGGGAGAAGGGAAGAGCGGAGGCGGGGCCGGGGGAGAAGGGAGGAGCGGAGGCGGGGCCAGGGAAGAAGGAAGGAGAGCGGGCTGGCGGAGAAGTTAGAAAAGCAGGGGGGCTGGTGGAGATCGCGGGGCGGGGGACAAGGGAGGAGAGCAGGCAGGGTGGGGTAGAGTGCAGCAGGAAACCCTATTGCAGGATTTTTCCTGCAACGGGAACGCTAGTCAGGTATATAATTTTGTATATAATTTAACATCAAAGATCTATTTCAATTCAGAAGTCATCTAACTTAACCAAATTATGAAAACATGTAATTAAAAATTATCAATTTTTACTCAAATTTTTAGTATATCTTCATAGTTGTGAAATTTGGGAGGCAGAGAGGAAGTTTTACCAGAATCTTGGGCTAGTTTAAGTGGCTTAAAGAAATAGTTTCCCTCTCCCTGATATATAAACCTTATACTAAATGAGAGTCATGGTTTGAAATATGTTTCTGGAAGAAAAGTATAGCTCCAGACCTCTGCTCTTCACAAACCCTACGCCCCTCGCACCCCCTTACGCTCTTCACGTCCTTCACGCCCCCCCACGTCCCCCGCGCCCCTTCACGTCCCCTCACGTCCCCCCGTGCCTCCTCACGTCCCCCCCCCCGCGCTTTCTCACGCTCTTCACGCCCCCTAAGGAAAAAAAAAAAAAAAAAGTATAGCTCCAGCATTTAGATAAAGAAAAAAAAATGTTTCTCATATGTGTTCACATTTACAATAAACAGTGTATGTTTGTATGCTTATTGCTCAGGTTTCTCAATGCTGAATAACACCCCAAAATAAATCATACCATTTCCTACAACTGTAAGTGTTCTTTCTTCCCCTTTGATCATGGCTAACTGCCTATGCTATTTCCATGGTGAGACTGATCTAAGAGTGGTTATCATGATCATAGGTAGTGTAGCTATTAAAATGGATTGTAGAGGATTTTGGAAAGAAGGCAGAGTAGGAAGCATCAGAAATCTGTCTCCTGACCCAGCCAACAATTGCACTGGCAGAATCTGTTTGATGTAACTATTTTTAACTCTGGGGTCTGCTAAAGGCTTGCAACTTCAAGAGGAAGCCTTAGATGGAAAAACACAAGTTCAGTCAATTTCAGCTCTTGGCACAGTAACAGCTGCTTACCCCTCGCCTCAGCCTCATGCCAGGTAGCTCTGCATATGTTCTCAGAACACTTTACACACAGCTTGCTGGAGCCAGGGTGGACAAAAGATCCTGTCCTCCAAAATCAAGGATCTACACTTTTTATTAGATTGAAATATTCAGTTTCCAATAACAACAAAAATCATAAGGCATACCAAGAAACAGAAAAGTATAGCATATTCAAATGAAGAAAAAGGAAAAAAAAAAACAAGATAAACTGTCTCTGAAGACCTGATGGTGACTCTACCACACAAAGACTTTAAATCAACTATCTCAAAAATGTTCAAAGAGCAAGAGGAATACATGGAGAAAATTAAAACAACAACAACAATGTATTCACAAAATTAAGTATCAATAAAGGAATAGAAAACTACCCTGGCTGGGTGGCTCAGTTGGTTGGAGCATTGTCTCATAGACCAAATGTTTGTGAGTTCAACTCCTGGTTGGGGCACACATCTGCGTTGCAGGTTCAATCCCTGGGTGGGATGTGTATAGGAGGCAGCAGATCCATGTTTCTCTCTGATATCTATGTTTCTCTCTCTCTAAAAATCAATAAAAATGATCCCCGGGAGAGGGTTAGAGAGAGAGAGAGAGAGAGAGAGAGAGAGAGAGAGAGAGAGAACCTAAACATAAACCAAAAAGAATCATGGAGTTAAAGAGCACAAATTAAAATTAAAAAATTCACTAGACGGTGGTCAAAAGCATATTTGAGTAGGCAGAAGAAAAAATTAATGAACTTGATGTGACACAACAATGGAAATTTTTGAGTCTGAAGAACAGAAAGAAAAAAGGTTGCAGAGGAGTGAACCTGTGGAACATCATCAAGTGGATGAAATTATGCATTATAGCAGAGATTTTCAACCTTTTTCATTTCATGGCATACACAAGTTAATTATTAAAATTCTATAGCACCAAAATATATATTATATTTTTTGCCAATCTGACAAAAAAATAGGTATAGTTTTGATTCATTCACACCAAACAGCTATTGTTGTGTTAGCTGTTGTTGTTGTTTTTATTTGACAACCTAAGGGAAAATAGGTCAGTGCCCTTGACTAAGTAGTCAGGTATTGCATGTTTTAAAAATTCTTGTGGCAGTGTGCCACAGCACTCCTGTTGAATATCGCTGCATGATAGGAATTCCAGAGGAACAGAATGAGACAAAAGAGTATTTGAAGGAATAATGGCTAAAACATTCCCAAATTTGATAAAAGTCATGAATATAAACATCCAAGAAAACTCAATGATCTGTAAGGAAGATAAATTCAAATATACTCAAACTAATACATATTATAGTCAAATTGTCCAAAAACAAAGACAGAGTTTTGAAAGTAGCAAGATAGAAATAACACATCACATACAAGTGCTCCTTAATAACAGTAACAGATTCTCACTGGATACACTTTGGTGTCCCGAAGTAAGTGGGCTGATATATTCAAAGTTCTAAAATAAAACAACAACCTAGAATCTTATATCTGGCAAACTGTCCTTCAAAGTGAGAGATAAATCAAGACATTATCAAATAAACAAAAGCTGAGTTTGCTACCACTAGATTGGTCCTGAAAAAACTGCAAAAGGGATAAAGCCGATTATGAAAGGACAATAACTTGAAGTAACCTGAAAACATATGAAGAAATAAAGATTTCATACAGAGCATCTTCTCCAACCACCATGGGAGAAATTCAGACATCAATAACAGAAAGGAAAAAACACCTCAAAGTTCACAAATTAGTGGAAATTAAATGAAATATTCTTTAAGCAATCAATAGATCAAATAACTCAAAAGGGGCATTAGAAAATACCTAGAGACCACTGAAAATAAAAATACAACATACTAATATTTGTGGAGCATGGTAAAAGGAATGCTAAGGGGAAACTTATCACTATAAATGTTTATATTAAGAAATAAGAAAGATGTCAACTCAACAACTTAACTTTACAACTGAAGGAACTATAAAAAGAATAAGCTAAACCTTAAGCTACCATTAGGAAGGAAATGATAAAGATTATATAAACAAAATGGAGAATAGAAAAATGATAGAGAAAGTTAGCAAAACCAAAAGTTGGTTCTCAGAAAAGATTAGCAAAATTGACAAACCTTTAGCTATAATTCAGGGGTGGGGAACCCTTTTTCTGCCAATGGCAATTTGGATATTTATAACATCATTCACAGGCCATACAAAATTATCAACTTAAAAATTAGCCTGCTATATTTGGCCAAACATTTAATCACCCCTAATCCCTTACTAGGGCCAGACCAAATGATTTCTCAGGCCTTATAAGGCCCGAGGGCCAGACGTTCCCAGCTGAGCAAGATGAACCAAGAAAAAATAGAGAAGATGCAAATTATTAAAATTAGAAATGAAAGTGGGGACATTACTGTGATGTTGTGATTTATAATAATAAATATATTTTTGTTCTTTGTCCATATTTCTGGCACAGAGCTCCTAAATCACTTGAAATTTCCTAAGTGATGAGAACCATAATGGTGTCTTTTGTTGTTAATGAGGTGACTTTGGAAAAGCATGGGGGCTGGTGGTCAATGGAGTCTATCAAATGATTGAGGCTTGGAACTTTCAGTGTGACTCTGCGGAGGAGAGAGGGACAGCAGGCTGAATCAATCACCAATGTCCAATGGTTTAATCATCCATTCCTATATAATGAAGCCTCCATAAAAACTCAAAAGAACAGGTTTGGAGAACTTCTAGTTGGTGACTATGTAGAGATCTAAGAAAAGAGGTACATCTAGAAAGGGCGTGCATTTCCCCCATACCTTCCCCTATGCAGCTCTTCCATCTGGCTGTTCTGAGTTACATACTTTTATAATAAACTGGTGATTTAGCAAGCAAAATGTTTCCCTGAGTTTTATGAGTCACTCCAGCAAATTAAACCCAAGGAGAAGGTCCTGACAACTTCTAAATTATATCCAGTTGGTCAAAAGTCCAGGTTGTTACCTGGCACCTGAAGTCCAAGGAGGGGGTCAGTTGACCCTCCAATCTACAGCCAGTAAGTAGGAAGCACAGGTGATTACTGTGCTTGTGACTGATCTGAAGGGGGGTGGGACAGCCTCGTGAGACTGAGGCCTCAACATGTGGAATTTGATGCTATCTATCTCTGAATAGAATTCTACCCAGAGTTGAATTCTTGGACACTCTGTTGGTGTCTAAGAATTGCTTGGTGTTGTACAGGAAGCTCAACACACAAATGTTGGAATGGGTTCAGAAACCCAAAAGAATTACCAACACTTGTACAGAAATAAAAAGACTTAAGAGAGTACTCTGAACAATCCTATCTAATAAAGAGAGAATATGCCATAACAAGATGGCTGTACCCACAGTGGAGGCCAAGTTCCCATAACGAGCCTTAATGAGCAATCAGCAGGGACCTGAGCCCGCGTGGTGCTGGGCCAGGGCAGGGGACCTGAGGCTGTGCCCCCCACATGGTGGGGCTTGACAGGGGACTTCAGGCCACACCCCTTGCCCCAGCGCCAGGCTGGGGACCTCAGGCTGTGCATTCCCAGCCTGGCAGAGCTTGATGGGGGACCTCAAGCCATGCCTCCTGCCTGGCAGGGCTTGACAGGGGACCTCAGGCCACACACACACCCCTATCCACACCCCCCACCCGGAGCCAGGCTGGGAAATCTCAGGCTGCACTCCCCCGCCCCTGCACTGGGCCAGGGGACCTGAGGCCACCCAGCAGGGCTTGACAGGGGACCTCTGGCTGTGCCTGTGGCCCAGGCCAGAGGACCTCAAGGCATACCCTCCAGCCCGGGCCAGTTGACCAGAGGCCACGCCCCCCACCCTGAGGGCCTTGACAGGGGTGGGGCCAGCCAGGTCTGGATGTATCCCAATCTGCAGGGAGCAGCTGGGTCTGGGTCTCCTGTGATTTTGAGGCGCACATGGGTGGGCGGGGACTTGACTTTGCTTCCTGTGGTGTGGCCCAGACTCTGACAGGAGGAAGATTTTCATATACATTTTACTAATTTTCTTTCATCTCTGACACTTCTATTATAGAGAAAGGGCAAATAGCAATATTAAAATATTTCCTCTAATTAATTCCCTTTTAATGTGTACTAATTTCATGAATCAGGTTACTAGTTATATAATAACAATGTACATAACCTCAAAGAAATAGACGAATTTATAGAAATACAAAACCTATCAAGACCAAAAAAAAACCTACTAATTTTAATAATTGAATTTGGCAATGTAGTAGGATACAAAATTAACACCCAGAAATCTGAGACATTTTTATACACCAATAATGAACTCTCAGAAAGAGAAACTAAACAAACAACCACATTTAAACTGCAATAAGAAAATTAAGATACTTAGGAATAAACTTAACTAAGGAGGTAAAAGACATATTCAGATAACTATAGGTCATTGAAAAAAGAGATAGAGAAAGATATAAACAAGTGGAAGAATATATTGTGTTCATGGACTGCTAGTATTAACATCATTAAAATGTCCATACTACCCAGAGCAATCTACATATCCAATGCAAACCCTATTAAAATACCAATGGCATACTTCACAGATCTAGAACAAACACTCCAAAAATTTATATGGAACCATAAAAGATTCTGAATAGCCATAGCAATAGAGAAAAAAGAACAAAGTTGGAGGAATCACAATACCAGATATCAAGCTACTCTACAAAGCCACTATACTCATAACAGCCTGGTACTGGCACAAGAACAAACATATAGATCAACAGACCAGAACAGAGAACCCAGAAATCAATCCAACCCATTATTCTCAATATTTGACAAAGGAGACAAGAACATACAATGGAGTCAAGACAGTCTCTTCAATAAATGGTGGTGGGAAAATTGGACAGATACATGAAAAAAAAAAGAAAGAAAGAAACTAGACCACAAACTTACACCATACACAAGAATAAACTCAATATTAATAAAAGACTTAAATGTAAGACGTAAAACCATAAAAATCCTAGAAGAAACCATAAACACCAAAATCTCAGACATCTCTCATATAGCAATATGTTTCAGAATACATCTCCCAGGGCAAAGGAAATAAAGGAAAAGATAAACAAATGAGACTACATCAAAATAAAAGCTTCTTCACAGCAAAAGAAATGGAAGCCCACTTTATGGGAGAACATATTTAGCAATGATACATCTGACAAGGGGTTAATATCCAAAATATATAAGAAATTTGTGCAACTTAAAGAAAGATAAAGAATCAACTTAAAAAATGGGCAAAGGACCTAAATAAACTGTTCCCCAAAGTGGACATACAAATGGCCAAAAGACATATTTAAAAACTACAGGCCCAGTGCATGAAATTCAAGTACGGGTAGTGTCCCTAGGCCTGGCTGGTCATCAGGGCCCATCAGGTTCCCCACCTCCTTGCCTCCCCACCTCCTCCTTCTCTTGCTCCCTCAGCAGCCCACCACCACCGCTGGTCACCCACCATGTACCACACGGCCCCCTGGTGGTCAGCACACATCATAGCAAGTGATCGAATTCCCAGTCTCCCATTGAACTCCAGAGGGGACACTTTGCATATTAGCCTTTTATATATATAGATACTCAAAGTCACTGATCATAGGAGAGATGCAAATTAAAATGACAATGAGGTATCACTTCACACCTATCAGAATGGCTACCATCAACAAATAAACAAATGACAAGTGCTGACAAGGATGTGGAGAAGAGGGAATCCTAGTACCTTGCTAGTGGGAATGCAGACCGGTGCAGGCACTATGGAAAACAGTCTAGAGTTTCCTCAAAAATGTAAATATGGCCCTAGCTGGTTTGGCTAGTGGATAGAGCGTTGGCCTACGGACCAAAGGGTCCCAGGTTTGATTCTGGTCAAGGGAATGTACCTTGGTTGCAGCCTCCTCCCTAGCCCAGTCAGGGCTCCTACAGGAGGGAGGCAACCAATTGATGTGTTTCTCTCACACCCATGTTTCTCTCTGTCTTCCACTCTCCTGAAAAATCAATGGAAAAATGTCCTCAGGTTAGGATTAACAACAACAACAATATTAATTAATTAATTAAATATGGAACTGCCATTTGACTCAGTGATCCCACTTCTAGGAATATATCCTAAGAAACTAGAAACACTAATCAGAAAAAATGTATGCACCCCTATGTTCATAGCAGTGCAATTTATAATAGCGAAGAGCTGGAAATATCCCAAGTGCCCATTAGTAGATGAGTGGATAAAAAAAGCTGTGGTACATTTATACCATGGAATACTATGCAGCAGTGACAATGAAAGATGTCTTACCTTTTGAGACAGCATGGAGGGACCTGGGGAATATTATGCTAAGTGAAATAAACCAGTCAGAGAAAGACTGCCTTAAGATCTCACATATGAGTGAGATCTGTATCACATGATCTCACTCACATGTGGAATCTAATGAAAAATAGTTTCAGGACATAGAAGCATGGGACAGACTGTGGAATCTCAGAGGGAAGGTGGGGGAGGGTGGGTGGGTAGGAAGATACCAACCAAAGAACTTGCATGTATATATGCATAACCCATTGACACAGATGATAGGGTTGTGAAGGCCTGGGTGGAGGGCCAGGTGGGCTAGAAGAGGTCAATAGGGGGAAAAGAGGGACATACATAATACTTTCAACAATAAAGATTTTTAAGAAGACTAAACCAGAAAGATATAGAATACATGAGAAAATCTATAACTAATAAGGAAATTGAATCAGAAATAAAATATTTCTGGACAAAAACCCGGGACCTGATGCCTTTACCGGTGAATCCTGCCAAATATTTAAAGTTGAACTAAAATCAATCCTTCTCAAACTTATCCAAAAACTAAAAAAGAAGGAACACTTCCTAACTTGTTCTGTAAGACCATTACCCCATATTACCTTGATAACAAAACAAGACAAAACACTAATAAAAAAGTATAGACCAATGCACAGATGGTTTAACATACAAAAATTAGTCAATGTAATAGACAACATTAATTGAATAAAGGGGGAAACACATAATCAATGATGTAGAAAAAGCATTTAAGAAAACTTAACACACTTTCATGATAAAAACACTCAACAAACTAGGACTAGAAGAAAATTACCTCAAATAATAAAACCAATTTATGAAAAAACCCACAATATTATCATACACAGTGGTTAAAGACTAAAAGTTTTTTCCAGTAGATTATGAACAAAGCAAGCACACCTACTTTTGCTGCTTCTATTCTACATAGTCTCAAAGTCATTGCCAGAGCATTTAAGCAAGGAAATAAAATTAAAAGCATTCATATTGAATAAGAAGTAAATTGATCTATTTTCACAGATGGTATAATCTTATATGTAGAGAACATCAAAGAATCCACACACAAAAAAAAATGCACCTACTAGAAATCATAAAAAAATTCAGCATATCAACATGATATGAAGTCAACACAAAAATCAGTTCCATTTCTATACTTTAACAATGAACAATCCTAAAAGGAAACAAAGAAAACAATTCCATTTACGATAGCATCAAAATATTAAAATACAAAAAATTAATTTAATAAAAGAGTTGAAAGATTGTACAATGAAAACTACAAAACATTGCTGAAAGAAATGAAAGAGGATATTTAAGATAGAAAGACAATCCATGTTCATTGATCAGAAGACTTAATATTATTAAAATGCCAATTTACCCAAAATGACTTATAGATTTAATACAAGCCCCATCAAAATTCCAATGAGTATTTTGCAGAAATAGAAAACCCACCCTAAAATTCATATGGAATTTCATGGAACCCTGAATAGCCAAATTAAAAATTAAAAATCCTGAAACAGAATAACAAAGCTGGAGGATTCACATTTTTTCTTTTTAAAATGTACTACAAAGCTACAGTTATCAAAACAGTATGGTCCTGGTATAAAGACAGACTTAGAGACAAATAGATCAGAATAGTGAGTCCAGAAATAAAACCTTGCATATATTTTCAAATGATTTTCAACAAAAATGCCAGAATGATTAAAAGAATGACAATATGTTCAACAAATAGTGGTGGGCAAACTGGATATGCATATGCAAAAAGAAAAAAGAAGTTGAATCTGTATTTAACTTCATGTACAAAGCCTAATTCAAACTAGATCCATGGCCTAAGACTTAATGACACTGGATTGGCAATGATTTATTGGATATGAGACCAAAAAACAGATAACAAGATGAAAAACAAATTTATGAAAAAAATTAAATGGCATATCAAAAGACACTATCAACAATGTAAAAAGCAACCTAGAGAATGGTTGAAAATATTTACAAATTATATCTGGGGGATATATATCTAGGGTATTAATTATGGGTATAATTAATTAATTAAAAGACCATATAGACAGCTCATGAAACTCAAAAACAAAATATAATCCAATTCAAACACAGGGATAGGACTTGAACAGCCATTTTTCAAGAAATACAAATTGCCAATAAGTACATGAAAAGATACTCAATATCACTAATCATTAGGGAAATGAAAAGCAAAACTACACTGTGATACCACTAAGATGGCTTCTATTGAAAAAATACAGAAAATAACAAATGTTGCCAAGGATGTGGAGAAATTGGAACCCTTGTGCACTGTTAGTAGGAATCTGAAAAGGTATGTCCACTATGGAAACAGCATGGTGGTTCCTAAAAAAATTAAAAGTAGAATTAAAATACCCACCAATTTCACTTCTAGATGTATATCAAAATAATTCAAAGCAGGGTCTCAAAAAGATATTTGTACAATAATATTCATAGCAGCATCAGTCACAATAGCTAAAAGTGGAAACAATTCTAAAGTCTCCATAAGTTAATGAATGGGTAAGTCAATGTGGTATAAGAAAGAAAGACAGGAAGGAAATTCTGACAAGCTATAATTTGGATGAACCCTGATGGCATTATGCAAAGTGAAATAATCCAGTCATAGAAAGACAAATAATGTATATATCCACTTATCTGAGGTAATTAGAATAGTCACAGTCAGAAAATGGAATGGTAGTTGCTAGGGGCTACTGGTTCAAGTCCTATGCCTAGGGGCTATTGGAAGAAGGGACTAAGGAGTTATTGTTTAGTGGGTGTAGTTTCAGTTTGGGAAGATGAAAAGAGTTCTGGAAATGGATGGCAGTGATGCTTCCACAATAATATGAATGTACCCAATACCACTGAACTGTACACTTAAAATAGTTAAAATAAATTCTGTTATGTGTATGCTGCCACAGTAAAACAAAACAAAAAATTTGAAAAAATGGACTGTAAGACCCCTGAGAATTGTGCTCTAAGAATATCTGGAAGACTAAGATATGTGGAAACTTCCAATAAAACATGAAAATAAATTGATATGTAAGTTTAAAATGACTTATTTAATATCTTTTTCATTTTAAAGCATAGAATACTTTATCATATAAAAATTACATAAAAATTCTTGTGTGTACTATTCATATTTAAACCATGCTTAAAGTTTTACTGTCTTTGTTTCAAATTATTCTATTTTTTAAAGGAATAAAAATGTACTACAGGTACAGTTAAACCTACCCCCAGATCCATTTCCCTTCTTTCCTTCTCCTAGAGACGGGAAACACGATTTTAATTCATGTTTCTGTAGTTTTCTGTTAAATACGTAGGTATCTTGAAACAATACATTTGTGGTGGGGTTTTTATTTACATAAGTGTTATTTCTTTATTTCTGAAACTTTTTTCACTCAACATTGTTTTTGCCTTTTAACTAGATTAATAAAATAAGGGGCTCATCTGAGGAGCCTTCCTGAGGAACCTGCCTGGGAAGACGTCTGAGTGCTGAGAACCCACAGGTCCAGACTGGAAGCGGTGGGGAGAGGCACTACCAGGGCAAAGCGCAAGGTAAGTCCTGACGCCACCTCCCTCCCGCGCCCCCTCCCCCACTCCCCCACCCCCCCACCCCAACACACACACACACCAACCCTTCGCGGTCCTTGCCCCTATGCGCCCACCTCACCTGGCCCAGAGCTCAGACACTGAAGACACGCACGGTGCAAACTGAGGCCCACACGTAAGGAAAGGAGAAGACAACTGGACGCGCTCTTTGACCGCAGAGAGAAGGCCACAGGTGCAGGTCAGGCGCTGAGAGAAGAAGGCAGGTGCACCTGGGCGGGCCTGCTGCCCGGAGCCCCGCCCACAACACTCCCTCCAACCAGGCGCAGCCTCAGGCAAGCTCCAAGGCCAAGCCCCACCCCAAGAAAAAATAGCTAGTAGAATTAGTTGTCATTCGATTTCAATGTGATGTTTAGTTGATTACATATACCTCATCTTATTGAAAAGTCAAGTTGTTTACATGTTTTCTATGAAAATTGCTGAGATAAATATTTTTTTTCTATAAAAGAAACCAAGAAGAAAAGTTAATAGATCATAGAACATGCTCATCTACAACTTTAGGAGGTTGCTTCTTCAAAGAGATTCTTTAAAAACCATTATTTGTTTGCAAAATTCTAGCGTAGTGCATAATGAAGGAAAGCAACAATTTTCTTGAAGAAGAAAACTTTAAAAGTCTCATATGTCAGACCTCCTTATTTTGAAATATCTCACCTCCTATTTCTTCTAAGATAATTCTTATATCCAAAAACTGGTAAGATAGTTCAACACCTCCATTTAAATGCCTTTTGGTGCACTGCTAGAAAACCTTTCTAATGACATGAGAGCAGGAACACTAACTTTAGAGTATACCTTCACTGGGGAAATGAAGTAGATACTTGAGCAAATAATATACATAATTAATGAAAGGTACACAATATTCTGGCAAATAAAACAAGTCTCAATAAATTTAAAAAGATTCAAGTCATACAAAGTATATTCTTGGACCAAAAAGATATTAAACTAACATTGTGAACAAAACAATATGAAAAAACATCCCTACATATTTGGAAATTTGAAAACACATTTCTAAATTATCCATGGGTCAAAGAAGAAGTGTCAAGGAAGTTTTTAAATATTTTAAACTAAATAAAAATAAAAAACAACATATCAAAAATTTTGAAATGCAGCTAAAGTAGTGTTTAAAGGGAAATAAATAACATTAAATGCTTATACTGTACTCAAAGAGAAGATAGAAAATCAGTAACCTAACATTCCACATTAAGACACTTGAGAACAAAGACAAATAAAACCAAAATTTTAAAAATATATATTAAAAAACAAGGAGAAAATGAAAAAAAAAACACACACAAGAATTCAATGAAACCAAAGTGTAGATTTTTAAAAATATGTATTTTATTGATTTTTACAAAGAGGAAAGGAGATGGATAGGAAGTTAGAAACACTGATGAGAGAGAAATATACATCAGCTGCCTCCTGCACACCCCTAACTGAGGATCCAGCCCACAACCAAGGTACATGCCTTTGACCGAAATCAAACCCAGGTCCCTTCAGTCCACCGTCCAAGGTTCTATCCACTGATCCAAACTGGTTAGGGCCCAAAGTCTGGATTTTTAAGAAAATGAATAAAATGACACACTCTACCCAGCTAATGAGAGAGAGAGAGAACACAAATGACTAATATCAGGAATAGAAGTGGTACATCCTGAAATCAAATGGAAAATAAAGATATATTATGAATAACAGTATGCCAATAAATTTGACAACTTATATAAAATTAAAGAATCCCTTGAAAAACACAAACTACAAAGACTCACTTTAGCAGCAATAAATAACTTAAGTAGTTTTGTATCTAAACAAATTGAATTTATAGTTAAAATCCACCAAAATAGAAAACTGAATATCCAGATAATTTCACTAACAAATTGTACCAGACATTTCGAGTATAATATCAATTCTTTATAGTCTCCTCTAGAAAATAGATGAAAAATAAATACTTCAAAATTCATCTTATGAAACCAATAATTCTGCTATACTAAACCAGACAAAGACATTATAAGAAAATAAAATATAGCAATATATTAAAAGAATAATACATCATGGGTAAGGATAACATATCATCAAGTGGGATTCATTCCAAGAATACAAGTTTTGGTCAACATTTAAAAATCAATAGATGTAATGTGCCATAAGAAAAAACAAATGATCATATAAATAAATGCAAGAATATTGACAAAATATTATAAAATTTAATATCCATTCATAATAAAAACTCCCAGTAAACTACAAATAGAACTTCCTTTAAGTAATAAAGGGCATCTGCAAAAATATCCTATATAATAAAAGGCTAACATGCAAATTGTCCCCTTGACCGGGAGTTCAACCAGGAGTTTGACCCACAGCCCCCCCCCCTTGACAGACCACACCCCCCCGATCGGCCCCCACACCTTAATCAGGGATGGGGCTGGCTGGCCAACCTGCCACATACCCTCCCCTTGGCTGGCCCGGCCTGATAGGCCTGATCAGGGCAGGCCGGCTGGACCCCACCCATGCACAAATTCATGCACCAGGCCTCTAGTATATATCATAGATCTATGATTCACCTGGAGTTAATTTTCATTTAAATTATCAAATATGTGTTGAGGTTCCTTTTTCTTTTTGGATATGGAGATATCCAATTGTTCTAGCACCATTTGTTTAAAAGTCAGCCATTTCTCTATTGAATGGTCTTTGTAATTTTATCAAAAATAAATTGACCATATAATTGTGGGACTATTTCTGGCCTGTTTAATCTGTTCCATTACCTATGCATTATATAGTCTTATCAATCCCACACTGTCTTAGTTTACAAAGCTTGTGATTAATCTTGAAATTGGGCATCTGGAATCCTCCAACTTCATACTCTTTTTTTCAGAATTTTTTTGTTTATTCTCACTCCTTTCCCATTCCATATACATTTCAGATTCATCTTTTCAATATCTATAAAAATACTTGCTGGGATTTCATTGAGATTTAATTAAATATATAGATCAAATTGGAAAGAATTATCATCTTCATTTTTATTTTTCAATCCATGAACACAGTATGTCTCACATGTCATGGCATATGTAGCAGAAATTTGATTTCTCTTATCAGTGTTTTGTTGTATTAGAAAGCTTCATTTGTACTAATTAAACATGCAAACAACCCAAATGCCTACTAATAGGTGAATAAACAAAGTTTAGTATCTATACCATGGAACACTATCTACCTATATAATAGAGGGATATGCAAATTAGCCAGGGCGCCATAATGTCACAACTGAACAGCAGGAACCTGAGGCTGCATGGTGCCTGGCCAGGGCAAGGGACCTCAGGCCACGCCCCTCCGCCCATTGGGGCTTGATGGGGGACCTCAGGCCACAACCCCCACCCCAGCACCGGGCCAGGAGACCTTAGGCCATTCCCCTCAACCCAGTGCCGGGTGGGGGACCTCAGGTCACGCCCTTCTCCCGGTGGGACTTGACTGGAGACCTCAGGCCACGCCCTCCGCCCCACTGCCAGGCCAGGGGACCTCAGACTGCACCCCCTGCCTGGCGGGGCTTGATGGGGGACCTCAAGCTGTGCCCCTCGCCTGGCAGGGCTTGACAGGGGACCTCAGGTCATGCCCCCCACCCAGTGGGGCTTGACAGGGGACCTCAGGTCACGCCCCCCACCTAGTGGGGCTTGATGGGGGACCTCAGGCCGCAACCCCCACCCCAGTGCTCGGCAGGGAGACCTTAGGCCATGTCCCTCAACCCAGTGACGGGTGGGGAACCTCAGGCTGTGCCCCTCCCCCAGTGGGGCTTGATGGGGGACCTCAGGCTGCACCCCCAGCCTGGAGGGGCTTGATGGGAATGGGACCAGCCAGGTCTGGGTCTCACCCAATGGGTGTGGGGCTGGCCGGGTCTGGGTCTCCTGCATTTTTGAAGTGCGTGCAGGTGGTGGGCGGGGACTTGACTCTAGCTCCCATGGTGCACCCCAGACTCTGACAGGAGGAAGATTTTCATATACATTTTACAAACTTTCTTTCATCTCTGACACTTCTATTATAGAGAAAGGGTAAATAGCAATATTAAAATATTTCCTCTAATTAATTCCCTTTTAATGTGCATGAATTTTGTGTACTAGGCCACTAGTTCATCAATAAAAAGAATGAACTATTGATACATATGACAATATATCTGAATTTTTAAAATAATTATGTTAAATGAAAGAAGCCAGTAAAAGAAATTAGTATGTTCCATATGGTTTTATTTCTATAGAATTCTAGAAAGTGCAAGCTAATCTATAGTGACATATCAAAGGTTGCCAGTATATGGGGCATGGCTAGACAGAGAGGAAAGAATGGAGGATTTATAAATGGGCACAGATATACTTTTCAGGGGTGATGAATATGTCCACTCTCTTGATTGTGGTGATGATTTCATGGAATTTAAATGCTTGCAGCTTATTCTATGGCAATTATAACTCAATGAGTTCGCTAAATTTAGTTCTGGATATTTTATAATATACTAATAAACACTATGTCACCTGCCCCACATTGGCCCCCCCTCCAATAAAAAAAAAAGGAACATGGTAACTTCATGTAGGTATCAACATATGGAACTCTGATAACTCTATCAGGACCAATTCTTACCTCAAGGTCTATCTTTTCTAAATATATTATAATAGCAAAGTAACCACATAATCACACATTTATAACTAAACACTCACTGAGGTTAAAGGAATATTTTCCCCTTGGAAGTCATAAATTGTAATAATATATTGCACTAGGCAATTATAATTTTGAAGAACGGATGGTGTCCCATTCAGAGTGGTTACTGTGGACTTTATAATGGCAGTGTCACATTCATCACAGCGTATAAGAGACATGACATTTAAATAAAATGGAAAGGTCATTAATGTAGAAAGGTTTTAAAACTGTCATCAGATCCATTAGAGTTGGTACCAGTATTTTACATAAAAATTGCCTGCTGTGAGGAAAAGGTATCTGAAATCAGATCTTTGAAGAAAATCAAATCAGATCCGTGATTGCTAGATGACATAGCTGTTAAAAGGACAGACACAAATGTATATGAATAGAAGCTTGATGCATTGAAGGCAGAAATGTCAAGAGAAAAATTGTTTGATGAAATAGGCTGATTCTTTGGTTAGGAGCTGAAATAAAATGAAGATCTGTTTTCCAAAATAGACCTGAGGATTATTTTTTGTGTGTGTCTGTCATGGAAAAATATTCAATATGTTCATATACTGCGGGCTCAGTCAAGTAAGTTATCAAAGTGACCTTTGTTCTCCTGTTTCTTAAATCTTGTCATGAAAAAAATGTTACTAGAAAGTTGTTTAAACCCTTAGTGTCAGTAGTAGGCTTCAAAACCAATGTTAAGTTTTTCTATCAATCTTCTGATATTGACTAAGGCATCTACTCTAATAAAAACCCAATATCAACAGATTAGTACAATGCACTTCAATTTTTAATAATAAAGATGCTATCAGGAAAACTATGTTTAATACTAAACTGCATTCATGTGCTGTCTTTCTGTCTGGAAAGAGTGAACTCCTTGGAGTTCTTGAATGACCTTATCTTAGTAGTTATGTTCAGTATTAGCAAAATTATTAGGGGTTCATTCCTCTGAGGCTAGTACATTTCTTATGCTTAAAAAATAATAGACTTTGCCCTAGCCAATTTGGCTCAGTGGATAGAGCATCAGCCTGTGGACCAAAGGATCCTGTTTGATTCTAGTCCAGAGCACTTACTTTGGTTGCAGGCCCCTCCCCGGCCTGGGCCCTGGTCACGGCTCCTGCTGGAGGCAACCAATCTATGTGTTTCTCTCACAGCTATGTTTCTCTCTCTCCGTCTCTCTTCCACTCTCCCTAAAAATCAATGGAAAAATATCCTCAGGTGAGAATTAACAAATAATAATCTTACCTAATAATAGAGAAACATGTAAATTGACCATACCTCCACTACACCCACAGCCAATCAGAATGAGTATGCAAATTAACCCAACAAAGATGGCGGTTAATTTGCATATATACCTGGGTCCCTGGAACCTCCTTGGCACCCAGATCACCCCCAGCCGGCCATCGGGCGGAGGCTTTAGGCTTGGGAAGGGGCCGAACCTGCAATCGGAGTGGGGGTGGGAGGGTCCCCTTCCCAAGCCTAAAGCCTGGGGCGGAGGCTTTAGGCTTGGGCAGGGGCCAAGCCTGGGATGGCAGGGAAGGGGGAAAAAATCAATGGAAACATATCCTCAGGTGAGGATAAAAAGAAAAATAAAGAAAGAAATGTCATATTCTATGAAAGACACATCTTGAAAATGCTTAAAGAAATTTGTCATTTTTTCATGGTGAAGGGACTGGAGTCCGTGTTGCTGAAAACACCTTGGCGGCTGTGGTGACTGGCTGTGGCTGCAGCAGCAGGGTGATGGGGCTGGCACCTTCCCCTGATCAGCCCGGTCGCCTCCCGCAAAGGGAGGCCAGAATGCGGCTTAGGTCTGCTCCCAACAGGGTGCGGGCCTAAGCCATCAGTAGGACATCCCCTGAGGGCTCCCAGTAAGTGAGAGGGGGCAGGCTGGGCTGAGGGACCCCTCCCCAGTGCACAAATTTTGTGCACCAGGCCCCTAGTAATAATAATAATAATAATAATAATAATAATAATAATAATAGACAATTTATAAGAAGGCAACTGAAAGGAGAAAAAAAGTGTTGCCCAATGGGTTATGATAATAAAATTTTAATGAATGTTTTACAGGGCTGTGACATAATCTTGTAATTCTTGCGTCTTCCTATCACCTATTTGAAACTTCATTCAGACCTCTTTGATGATTAGCATTACTTACCAGAATGAAGATACAATCCTATGAAGAGCCCAAGGTTCCTCACTTAACTAGGATCTGAATGGCAAACATGTGAAGAAGAAATTATAACAAAATTGCAAAGTACAGTGCTAAGAGCATTCTTGCCTAGAAAAGCAGTGTGGCTGGGTTCAAGAAGGCCCCAAAATAGTCCAATGATATTCCCTCTTGCCCCATTATTTTTTTCTTAATTAAGGATGCCGGGGAGTAGATGGAGTGACTCGCAGAGTGGTGCCCTCTATTTCCTATACCTTTTTCTGATCCTGTGATCATTTATGCTGTATATGTGAACATATACTCAATCACATGAAAGTCTGTTTTCATGCAACATAGTCATTCAAGCTACATGGAGCATCAAACTGTTTATCACTGAGGAAAAAGACCCTTTATGGATTTCTTTTTCCTTTTTCTACTTTACTCCATATTCAGAATATTTCAAATAAGCCTGTATTCATTTTGCAAAGAGGAAAACTTAAACTTGAAAATAGGGTAAATTTTAACTGATGGTAAATTTCCAGACATAAACCTGACAAAGCAAGTAATTAAAGGGAAATTTTTAACAGACATTATACATCTTCCATATGCCAATTTGTATACATAATTGAGCAAAATAAGAGGAATGACCTACCCTCTGATAGAACTGCAATCTCCCAGTAAACATCTTCAGTTTAGGTCATTGTTTCATTATTCATTCTTTAATGCAAATCAGGGCCATTTTACTTCTCATTCTTTGGGAAGAAGAAGCAAATCTTTATCTCGGTTGGTAACATTGTTGCAGAGTATCTGTTTTGCTTCTGTGGTTAGTCTTGGGGACAGCCACAGGAGCCAGCTGGTATTAGTCCAAGAGAGTGCACCATAATGAGACAGCAGAATCCTCTTGATAGTTCTAGTGTGCAACAACCTTCCTCTTAATTCTGATTTGCGGTCTGTAAACCATTTTAAGCATATGCTGCTTTGGAAATGTAATTGGAAATACTCCATCCAAACCATTTTTAAATTGATATTGTAGGTTGGGAAATTGCTGTGGGCTCTGTATTAATAACTTCTGATCTTATTAGGATTACACAATCCTTAGACTCATATGATTATTAATGATCCCAAATAAGTTATGAACCATCATTATTTTAATTCTGATGGTGAAATAAGATGTAAATTTTGTACCATATTAATTAATGGTTAGTTCATAATATGAATAGTTTGTTTTTTTCCACACGTGTGTGTGTGTGTGTGTGTGTGTGTGTGTGTCTGAATATGGGTTATACATAACTGTATCAGTTTACTTCCTTTTAATTCTATTAGTGCTATTCCTTAATGCCCATTTACACTATTACCTCTAACTGGTTAACTTATCAAAACTTATCAAGAATGCAGATTCCTTTGATTTGTTCAATAAAAATACTTTCTAAAAGTATAACAAGAATACAAATTTCCTGTCTTTTACTTTCAGCTGAATTTTGTATTAGCTCAGAGCCATGTGCAAATGTATTCTGCAAAAGCTGAAAATACTTCCAATTTTTTTAAAGAAGAAAAAACACCTGTTTTGGGCTCAATTATGAATTGCAGAGAATTACCATTTCTAATTACTAAATAGCTACAGAATTCCTATTTAAGTCAAATCAACTGCACTTGAAAAATAAACCTAGAATTTAAATGTTATAACCATTTATAATTCTTCTGCCTCTGCAGACAAAAACAAGGCTCAATTCAAAAGCAAGTCTAGAATAGGACATGAGCTTTGCAAATCTCACTAGGTGGTTTTAACACAGATGACATCAACTTTTGAAAAATGAATAAAAGGTAATCTTTTCCCTTAAAGCACATTTTGTAAATTAATCTTAACTTCATCTTGATAGCTTCCTCTCCCAGTACCCCAAGAAATGATAACCTATAATAATTCTAAACATTTTATTGGTACCATTTAAATATTCTAGAAAACCCCAATATAAAACCATACTTAAGAAAGTTCCAGACATAAAATTGATACTTTTAATGGGTTACGAATGAGTACAATTAGCTATGGTGATTGAAGCAGAGAGCATCTACTACTCATACATTCGTAGAACCAATGACCCAAAGAAATCCAATGATAATTTCTCAGGCAAAATTACTGAGGGTATGACTTTCAAATCTCAAATGCAGTTAATATTCTCCTGGGAAAGACTAAAGTATCCCAATATCAATCTTTAATCAGTAGACATATTTTACTTCCCTCTGGATACCACCGATCAGTTCCCACAATGTAGGCAGCTTTCATGTTAATTTGGAGAGAAAGCATTTCACTCATTTCGTCATACCATATATCATTAAAATACACATATTGTAATTATATATTTCTTCAAAAAGGCAAAACAATATGGGCTGCTATGAGAATTTTAATGGAAAAAACATACACAAAAAACCAATGGCCACTTCTTTTTGTAACTTGGTTTTGTTTACCAAAGCTGTTTCTTTAGGTTATTTTAGACATGTTTCCTTACTGCTACTTAAAATAAGATCACAAATAACCTTGCAGAAAATAGGAAATTCCCTTCCTCTAAAAAACACCTGCTACAGCACATTTTCTGACAAAAGTACACAGTGCAGGATTGATTTACAGGGGAACATGACAACATGCACATTATGTAGATGGCAAAGTTTAGCATTCCCTTATGATTCTATGTGTATATGATAATTTACAATCAGTCAAGTGCATCTTAAATTAAAACATGGATGTGCATCAATGACAAAAACATAAATCCCAGTGTCATTTTTTTTCAGTTTGCATGCCCCTTTTTCCTGCATTTGTGTGTGTGTGTGTGTGTGTGTGTGTGTGTGTGTGTGTGTGTAAGTCGTGGTGCTTTTGAGTCCAAAAAGAAAGATATGGAATATCCACGCCTGTAGTGGGAATCAAGATGTTCTTAGAAACCCTCACTAATCCTTGATAGAATGGGGAAATTTTTTTCACCTGTATTACCAGTATTCCTGATGTCTAAATCTGGGAAGGAGGAGCTTAGCATATATAATTTATTATCCAGATTTTCTTCTGATAGTAAAGAAATAGTCAAACTGACTTTGGAATTGGCAGAAATATATTTCTGTATGACTTTGTACAAGTCACTAACATCATTAGATCTCACAATTATCCCCCACAAGACTGGGGATAGAAATGGTATCAAATTCTGTTTACTCATAAGACACACTGATGAAATGATACATGTAAAGAAATTAGTAGCTGACACACAACACTCAGTAAGTTGTACTATTACTATTACTTCTAAAATTTAAAATTTAAGTCAGCTTTATGACAAGAAAATTCCAGTGAGTTTTTAAAATATACACAGTAGCATAATCTGAACAATTAGAACATTTCATCATCCTAAAAAGTTCCCACGTGGAGTATAACAGACATTTAAGACTTGAAGAAAAGTTTGTGGCATCTAGTTTGATTTTCTTATTTTAGAGATGAGGAAACCAAGGTCCAGTGAGGTGCAGAAAATGATCCATGCTCTACTTTAGCTGAGTCAAAGTCTGTTAGACATCTCAAATCTCCTTCCTCTGGACTCAGTTCTTGCCTGCTTTACCACACTGGCCCCCGGGGAGCCATGCAGCTCTTTGGGAAGGCTCCTTACTCTACAAAGCGGCCTAAACAAATGCAGCAACACCGAGGTCCAGGACCAGTGAGCAACACATAGTGCCCTCATTTGGAATGCAAACACTAGAAAGATTATATGCTCTCTTAGTCTGGAAGCACCCACAAAATTGTATTACTGGAGTTCAGAATTTCAATAGTGTATGCCCAGGATAACATATTTAATAGAAAATACATACATTAGATAAATAAACTGAGATTTAGGGGTGGGGAGAGTGTACTGTAGAAAAAAAAACAACAACATTGTACCGGAAAAACAAGAAAGACTCCATCCATCATAGACTCACACACAAAAATCATAAGTTTTTAATCAAATTCTTTGTTGTTCTTAGGAGGATCTGATGTTTCCTTGTTGAGAGAAATGTCAGCTTATCTCATGCCAGGATATGCTCACCTTGTATCTTTGCCCCATTTGGGGTTTTTAAGCATTATAGAGTATGTCAGTTAGGATTACAGAATTCCAACGCTGCTGGTTATTTTGAGATAAAAGGGCCTTATACTTCCTACCATATTTCCTTCATCAAAGAAATGATATCTACACATGGTAGACACAAAATAGTGGCTTTTTAACATTTTATTTTTACCCCCTTAAATAATGTTGGAAAACTATGAATCATCTTATATATTTTAAGTTGCCTTCCAAATTTTCCCATCATTTTAATGTTAAGACATTTCAAAACTGCATAAGAACTGGTATTTTTAAATATATTACCATTTTAAAACAAAATATTAGATCACTATTTCAAATGTTTCTAATGAAATCTGATTGTCATTGTGATTTGATGCCCACCATCATCTGTTAAAGAAATAACATGAACAAGGTATTCTTCAAAAATCTACCATCATTACTTTTTTATCTTGTTCTTATACTTCCATTCCACCTACCCAATTACAGAAAACACATATATTTTGTTTATAATTTTCTATGGTCAAGTCATCTAAATTGACCAAAGCAAAATAAATTTGTTATAAATCTTAATGAATAATGATTAAGGATAGTAAGTAAAATGTTATTAGGAATGCATTAATTAATGAAATTGATTATGGATGATCTTGTTTTGTTTCAATTAGTTTGTGCACACGCTTTTAAAATGAAAGAGGCTTCAAGATCAATTCTATTCCTATTTTTATAGATATATTTATTGAGATAACTTATTCTCATATAGACGGGAATGAAAAGATTTTTGTTATGGAAATGAAACTCAATTCATTAAACTTCTTCCAAGTCATAAGATGAAAATCATATATTGATCTCTCATTAAAAACATCTGTAATTATGTAATTACTAAATTAGTTCTCTTTTCAATTATATTGAAAGCAACAAATTAGAAATCATCTAATTGGCCAAAAAAAATTATTTCCCAGTCATTGATATCATTTAAATTATCCCTTTGACTGGGCCCTCAACCCACAGGTAATGCACCATATAAAGATCCTCTTCGTGTGAAATCTTTGAGTTTCTTTTGGGAAATGAGAGAAAAGCAATTATGATAGAGAAATTAGGAAAGGAGAATAACAGGAATCTTCTAGCATGATGCATTGGCCACCAGCACATTGTCAGGCACATCAAATCTAGGAAACCATACATATAGCAGTTGAAGATTTGAAAATGGATTTCCTTAAAAGTATTCCTGCCTGAGTGCCTGGGGGAAAGTCTGAATGGACCCCCAAGGAAAGCATATTCCAGCATCAAGACCACTGGCATAACAAAGGTAAGACTAGTTTTATTAATGAAAGGTTTCTTTAGACCTCTGTTAATTTACATCATCAAAAAGCTGCATGATTCCCTAGAACCATCCTCATTGAGGTATAACATATTCCTGATATTTTTGAAGGTTAAGAAGATGAAGGAGTTAAAATGTAAACAATTAAGATAGCCACAATCAAACTATATAGTTGGGGAGGCTAAAATTTGTTCTCATGACAATTACTATATTTTAGGAAACTGGTAGCTTATGATGTTTAATGTCAAATCATCAATATATCTATCTAAATCATCTATCTATCTATCTATCTATCTATCTATCTATCTATCTATCAAGAGCCAGGGTCCGTAATATCCAAAACAACCAAAGTCTCGACCAAACACCAGGGGGAGGGGGGCTGAGGGTGGGGCGGGGCAAGGTGGGCATGGCGAGGTTTTTAGCCTTTGGCCTGGGTGGCCCACTGCCTCAGAAGTTGACTCCAGCAGGACCTTGGGCCTCCCCTCTGTGGACCAGAGGCCCTTTTCCTGATACCATGTTCCCAGGATCTCTCAGACCCATTTGTGGAAGTCAGGAAACACTGCATGTGGTCATCCCGCCCTGGGGACTCCCAGGACTGACAGCAAGGGTGGGCTTCTGTGGGGTCCCCTCTATTATGCGATCCAGGGTCGCTACATCCTAATGTTGACTCTGGCAGGACTTGGGCTAGTCTGGCAGGACTAACCTCTCACGGTCCCTCCCCCTGTTAACCCAGTTCGTGGCATATTCCTCTGCGTATCTGAGGTCCTGCTCCCTATACCAAAGCCCTCGAGTCTCTGAGACCCAGACGCAGAAATCGCCTGTTGTCGTCATCCCACCCTGGGGACTCCCAGGGTTTACAGCGGGGGAGGGCCTTGATGGGGTCCCCTCTGTTGTGGCATCCGGAGTCCCTTTAGTGTTTCCTCAGGGTCCTCACCTTGACTCTGGCAGGACTTGGGCCAGTCCTCTGTGTATCTGAGGTCCCACTCCCTATACCAAAGCCCCCGAGTCTCTGAGACCCGGATGCAGAAATCACCTCTTGTCCTCATCCTGCCCTGGGTGGGATGATTCTGTTCTAGGGTCCAGGGTTCCTCCCTCCTCCCTCATGTTCCTCACCTTGAGCCCTGGCAGGTCCTGGGATCCTTCCTCTGTTGACCCAAGGCTGGACTCCTCAGATCAAGGCCTCACTGCCCTGAGTCCTCTGCAGGAAGTCAGTGTACCTCACATCCGGTACTAAGCCCAGCAATTCCAAAGCCTGATGGCAGGGGCTGAGATGGATTCCATAGGGTCCTTTAGCCCTGCCTCTGATCCATACTTTGACAGGGCCTGGACCTCCTGTCCTCTATGAACCTTAGTCTGAAATCCTCACACCAAGGGTCTGACTACATGACTTCCCTGAGGAGCTGGGGCCGGGGGGAGGTGCAGTTTTCAACATACAAACAGGAAGCCCAACTTTGGGAATTTAAATCCCTGCCTCATTCACCTTATGCTGTTAAGCCCCAAATCTAGACACTATACCTACTATGATCACCCCCAAGATTTTAAACAAAACTAAGATAACCAGTTAAGCAACTCTATTAATCAAAGACAGCCTAAAGGCAATGATTTCAACCTTGAAAACAGAAAGCTGGGGAGAGACGCATGGACAGTGGAAAAGGGGGGTGAGATGGAAAATTTCTCTGGTAGTAGCCAAGAAGTGAATGGTTTTCAAGGTGCATAAGACCAACCTGTACTAGGGAAGCAGGATGATTCACATCTCCACAGAGACAGTCACATTACCTTGAAACAATTTTAGGTAAATCTTATGAAAACTAGCTAATAGTGAAGGATGAGAAAGAACAATGAACCCCTGAAATGGGTGGCCTAGGGCAGTGGTCGGCAAACTCATTAGTTAACAGAGCCAAATATCAACAGTAAAACGATTGAAATTTCTTTTGAGAGCCAAATTTTTTAAACTTAAACTTCTTCTAACGCCATTTCTTCAAAATAGATTCGCCCAGACCATGGTATTTTGTGGAAGAGCCACATTCAAGGGGCCAAAGAGCCGCATGTGGCTCGCGAGCCACAGTTTGCCGACCATGGGCCTAGGGAAACATTTGAAGAAACATCATCTCCCTACCATGTGACCCATCAGAATTGAACATGGGGTCAATAAGTTTGAGAAGGCTTAGGAGTGCTAAAGAAATGCCCCTTTCTCTTACCAAAGCATCTTGGCCTCCTCACCCCTCCCCATGGAAGTGTCAGGATGGTGCTTTATGATGTCTAAGTTTCTCTCCCAGAGCTACCATTAGCTGAAGGAGAGGCTTCCTGATTAATTAAAGGCTAGAGATTGTGGCCCCTCATTGTCCTAGAGAAAAGCATATGTTCAGGAGGCCTGGAGTAGGGCCCTGGGAAATGTTGATGTGGTGAAGATGACCAGGAAACCACAAACTCCTAGCACAGTAATGTGACAACCAACCCCGTTCACCAAAAGAAGGTAAAAGAGGAAGAAGCCCTGTTAACCCAGGTCCAGTGTCCAGGATGAAAGGACCACACCCAAACTTCTCCTCTTCTTTCGTGGCATATTCCCAAGACTCCCTGGTCTTGCCTGGCAGATTCCATCCTCAACCCATAATTTTTCTCATGAAGACTTTTTTCCCTTTCATCCCAGCCATTTCCCCACAAACCAATGTGCTTCTGCGCTCACTCTGTTGTCCTTCCAGGTACTAAAGACATCCATGGGGGTGAAAATATATCTTTAAGGGAGTTCAAGGAAAGGAACTTTTCCAAAAATTCCTACCCCTTCAAGAAAACCTATGAAAGCTATAAAGCAAACAATATGTGGCCATTATCACAGGCCAAATGAGGAACTGAATAAAAATGATCCAGAATAAGACCAAGACAATGTAGAAAAATTCACCATCTTGAGTGATAACTTGGGCAGCCAGTAACTTCAGAGCAAGGCCAAAGACCTCAGAACTATCTATGAAGTCTCTGAAGTTTAGCCCCCAAGAAATGCTGACAGTGTGGAAGCCAAATTTTACACCTACAGGGTACACCAATAGTGATGATTAAAATAAAATTGATAAGTGGTTCACTTCCAGTGTAAGCATAATTTGCAGACGATTTTTATTAAATTAATTGGGATAACACCTATACTAATAAAAGGGTAATATGCTAATTAGACCGGGAGACCTTCCGGGAGACCTTCTGGATGTCCTTCCGGACAAAGCCATGGTGGCAGGGCTGAGGCAGAGGCAGTTAGGGGCAATCAGGCCAGGAGGGGAGGGAAGTTGAGGGTGATCAGGCCAGCGCGGGGGGGGGGGGGGGACGACAGTTGGGGGTGAGCAGGCTGGTGGGGAGGAGGGCAGTTGGGTGTGATCAGGCCAGAAGGGGGGGCAGTTGGGGACGAGAAGGCTGGCAAGGGCAAGCAGGCTGGCAGGCAGAGTGGTTAGGGGCGATCAGGCAGGCAGGCAAGTGAGCGGTTAGGAGCCAGCGGTCCCAGATTGTGAGAGGGATGTCCAACTGCCGGTTTAGGCCCGATCCCACAGGGATAGGCAGATTGGAGAGAGAGCAGGCTGGGCTGAGGGATGCCCCCCCATGCACGAATTTCATGCACCAGGCCACTAGTAGATATATAAAAGCCTAAGTGACCGAACGACCAAACGACCAAACGACTGAACGACCGAACGACTGGTTGACTGGTTGCTATGGACACACACTGAACACCAGGGGGCAGATGCTCAATGCAGGAGCTGACCCCTGGTGGTCAGTGTGCTCTCACATCCAACCTCCTGTGGTCCCGCCCCGTGGCCGGCCAGCCCTGATGGCCCCGATTGGGGCCAGCCAACCTCCCACAACCCCTCCCCCCATCAGGCCAACTTCCTGCGGCCCCTCCCCCCAGCCAGCCAACCTCTCACGGTCCCTCCCCCCAGCCCCTCTCCCTGGTCAGCCGGCCCCTATGGCCCCAATCGGGGCTGGCCAACCTCCTGCAGCCCCTCCCCCCGGCCAACCTCCGATGACCCTGATCAGCCCCGATTGCCAGCCAGGTCAAGGGACCCTACCTATGCAGAATTTGTGCACCAGGCCTCTAGTTATATATATAACTTTCAAATGACTGTCAGATAAGAGATTGCTATAACGGATATTACATCAATAGAATTTATGTTTTTCTAGAACCTAATACCATGTCTACATGGTAGCAAACAGCTATTGGTCTCTGATTGGAACAGCTACTAGAACTTCCAACATGACTCATGACAGTAGGAGTAACCATGACTGGAAAAGCAATGATAAAGAGACCTCGTTGCTGTGCTTCTACTTTCCACCAATCTTGAAAGAAAAAGAGTATACAACCTTTGTCTAATTCACATGTCTGTCAACAAGTGAAGAAATAGTTTTGGACATTATCTTTCATTAAGGACATATCATAATGTATTGTTTAAAAATTATGTGAATTTGAAGACTCAGAAGCCTGGAGTAGAACCTGTAGAATCTTGAGCCCATTATGAAAACCTACCTAATTATTGAGTTCTTAAATTCCAACATCTAGGTTGTGACCCATTAAACAAATGGCCAGGTATATCAGATTAAAAGTCCATTCACAGAGCTAGTGTTGTAGGTAACAGGCTTTGGGGGAATGCTACGTGGAGTCACTCATTATACAGTTTTTAGTGCCTTAACAGGTTTCTGAATGAGTAGTAATAGTCTTAATTGGAAAATAACAAGCATCACATTTATTATGGTTCTAGTTGTGTCTCCAATATGAAAAATATTCTCTGAATTTCATGGGGGAAAATACTTTGAATTTAGATTACTTTAAGAAAATTAAAGATATTGTATTTAAACATGTGAAACTTATGAATATTTTCTTTTATTGCTAGATACCACTGAACAATAAACTATTTGAGACATAAGTTCAAACAAACAGAGGATTGCAATGAACAATCTGGGTATAAATGTGATGTTAATTAATTAATGAGTTAATTAATGGCTTACAGCCTATTTACACTCTGTCCTGCTTATTTCTTAAGTTTTGATAGACATATTATGTAAGAGAATGCCTTAAAAATTATAGTAAGCTCTACTGTAGCCATGTGACTCAGTTGGTTGGAGCATTGTCCCGTACACCAAAAGGTTTCACAGTCAGGGCACATACCGAGGTTAGGGTTTTCATCCCAGGTCAGGGCGTGTATGGGAGGCTACGGATTGATGTTTCTTTCTCATTGATGTTTTTCTCTCTCTCCCTTCATCTCTCTCTAAAAGTCAATAAAAACATATCCTTGGGTGAGGGGTAAGAAAAAGAAATTATAGAAAGCTCTATAAAATATGTGATTTCAACTCTTAAAAAAAAAAGTGTATGTGCACATATGCATATGCAAAAATATTGGGGAAAAACATGCCTATAAAATGTTACTCACTATCAGAAAATACAGAGGACTTTTATTTTCACCTCTGTGATTTTCCATATTTTATAAATGTACTGTGAATGTATAACATTTTTAATATCATAGAGTAAAAATGAATATAAAAACATGACAAGGTTCTGACTGGCAATTTGTTTGTAGAAGACAAAGACTTGGAATTCAATAGTCTAAGTTCCAACTCTACCATGTGTAGCTACATGTCCTTACTGGATAATGCCTTACCTTAGTACTGTCATATTGCAGTACTGAGAAGGTACTTTGTAAGGGAGGTGGCTGTGTGTCCCCCCTCAGGATCTTTAGTGTGGACTTTCACTTCTGCAGTAAGTGCATGGTTACTGAATAAGTATAAGATCAAGCATATCATCCCATGCTTAACTTGTCACCATGTCTCTAGTCTTCCCACTATTGATTTGGGTGTCCTTTCTCTAGGGCAGGCAAAACATTCACTTATCCCAATAAGCAAGAAAGTAATTAACTGGGTGAGAAATATACCCAGAGTCCATTCAATTAGTTAAGAGTAACTTGGGAGAAGATATGCATGCCTTCTAAATAGTCTAATAAGTAAAAAACAAAACAAACAACAAAAAAACAAACAAACAGGTGGGACAACTCTCTTGTAAAAAAAATAGGAATAAATCCTATATAATAAAGAAGTAATATGCAAATTGACCATCACTCCAACACACAAGATGGCCATCCCCCTGTGGTCAAAAATGGCCGCTCCATGTGGACACAAGATGGCTGCCGCAAGATGGCCGGCAGGGGAGGGCAGTTGTGGGAGATCAGGCCAGCAGGGGAGGGCAGTTAGGGGTGACCGGGCCGGCAGAGGAGGGCAGTTGGGGGTGACCAGGCCAGCAGGGGAGGGCAATTAGGGGTGACCAGGCCTGCAGGGGAGGGCAGTTGGAAGGGACAAGGCCTGCAGGGGAGGGCAGTTGGGAGGGACAAGGCCTGCAGGGCAGGGCAGTTGGGGGTGACCAGGCTGGCAGGGGAGGGCAGTTAGGGGCGACCAGGCTGGCAGGCAGAAGCAGTTAGGGGCAATCAGGCAGGCAGGCAGGCGAGCGGTTGGGAGCCAGTAGTCCTGGATTTTGAGAGGGATGTCCAACTGCCCGTTTAGGCCCGATCCCACCAGGATGGGGCCTAAACGGGCAGTTAGACATCCCTTGAGGGGTCGGTCCCAGATTGGAGAGGGTGCATGCTGGGCTGAGGGACACACCCCCTCTCCATGCATGAATTTCATGCACCGGGCCTCTAGTACAATTAAATAAAGACATGCCAGGACACCCCAGCTTAGATAATATAAAGGATAATCCTAGAAAGACAAACTTTGTGACCACCTTCCAATTTCACTAAGCCTGAGGAATGAAGAGGGTCTTGTTCCTAATTCCTGCCTCAGATAACAGATATTATACTGTTAAATAAATGCATTTATTTCCAGAGAGAAAACATGGCACATATAAAAAAAATGGTCAGGTGATCATGACTTGTAAAACAATGTGAATAATCAAGTGGTCCATAGCATGTTAAGAAAGTAAATTTTTAGTTTATTCCCTCATACCTGCTTTCCATTTATTCCTTTGTTCATTCATCCGTTTATCAAACATGCACCCAGGTTTGGGGGCCTGAAGTTTATATAACTTATGGGGTCCTCTATAGGAAAAAAAGATATAAGATTAGGACTGCTGTCTCATGCAAGTGAGAAGCCTTGGAGCTTTAGCTTCATCAACTTCCTAGTAATCTACCTCTGTATCTGGGAGTCATGACCTTGTGCTGCAGTTTCCTCAATCCAAGATCCTAATAGCCCCTCCCAGGTTGTGGTGTTCTGTGTAAGTGATTGCATAGGCACATGGAAGACAGGCGACCCTGTCAATCTGCTGTTTGCCTGTGCTTTGTCAATTTGCTCACTCAGAGATATCCCTGGAATCATTTGCTGAAGCAGTCAACTGGGTGACATATGTTAGAGAGGTTAGACTCGCTCAAAATAAGGTTACCAGATAAAATACAGGACACCTAAGTGAATTTGAATTTAATATGAACAATGAGTAATGTTTTAGTGTAAGCGTGTTCTCTGCAATATTTAGGCATCCTGATTTTTTGTTTGTTTTTGCTCAATCTTGCAACTAATTAAAAAAGCTTTGTGTTCTTTTTTTTTTTTTTTTTTTTTTGCTCAGGTGCTTAACTGGTTGTGTTATGTGTCCTTAAGCAAATCATTTAACCTGAGACTGTTTTCTCTTCTGTAAAATGAGTGTAAACAATGTTCTTTACATTATCCTGTGACAGTTAAATGAGGCCATACATATATGTAGAGTGCTTTGTACAGTGCCTGGCACTGGGTGGGCTCATGTTAAATGCTAGCTAGTGGCGCTGTCAGAGAGCAGGTCTCTGAGTTAGGCTTCTATATAGTTTACACAGACCACAGCAGGCCAGAGTGGCTCCCTATATTTTTAATTTTTCTCCCAGAAAAGTACCTGACATCTCAGAAACCCATCCACACGCTGGAGTGCCCAAGTGAGCTTAAACAACATAGCAACCCTCTGGGAAGGAATAAAGGAGTGCACCTGGCCTTAGGTAGTCTTTTCTGCTGAGTTAATTGGATTCACTGAACTCTCTTTCACAATGACAAAGAGCAAATGTTTGGAATAAAAACCTTTCCTCAGTCTAGTAGAGCACCACCATTACAAATAAACATTTTAATCAAACATTTCATCTCATAGCTCGTGTTTGCCCACGAAGAAACTTCTTCACCTATGTGCTCTGGTTTTCTCATTCCCGAAATATTTGCTTGACATTTTCTGGACATAAGTTGAGAGCACCAAAAATAAAAATTTTTCTTTTCTGTTTCTTTATTATTTTATTTTATTTGTTTATTTTTATTTTTCAAATTTATCTTTATTGCTGAAAGTATTATAGATGTCCCTTTCCCCCACCCCTCATTGATCCCATTGTTTCTTTTTTAACCATCAGTTGTCCAGACTCATTATCATTATTTAATGATCTTTTTTCTTATTGGTTTATTCAAGTAAGGTCCATGATACATGCTAAGGAATATTTCACACTGAGTGAATAAAGCCTCTGGTTAATTTCCTTTCTTCCTAGCTTGAAAATCATGATGTCTCTTTCTCCTCATGTTCAGCCCCAATTCTGTCACCATACATGCCCTCTTCCTTGGTTTTATCTTGATTCTCTTATTCAGCAAAACTATTTTTCAGATAATGTTTGATGTCCTGGAATACAAATAGAAATAAACTTTAGTCTCCTCTCTCAAGGTGCACACATTGCTAGAGGAAGAGACAAAGGAGTAAAAATTCCACTATTAATAAAAACCTGCTACAGAAATACGTTCTGCATATCAAGGAAGCCCAGAAGAAACAGCACCTAAATGGTTGAGGGGATGGCATAAGGTCCGAAGAGATGAGGATAAAGAAGGTAACAATGAAGCTAAGTCGGAGACTAGATACAGGTTCATTAGGGGTGCACAAAGGGCCTGGCCAATGTGGCTCCGTGGTTGAGCGTGGACCTATGAACCAGGAGGTCAGGGTTTGATTCCCAGTTAGGACACATGCCAGGTTGCGGGCTCAGTCCCCAGGGTGGGGTGTGCAGAAGGTAGCCGATCAATGATTCTCTATCATCATTGATGTTTCTATCTCTCTCTCCCTCTCCCTTCATCTCTGAAATAAAAAATAAAAAAAGAGTGCACAAATGGCAATGGCAATGCATTACCAAGAGGAAAGTACATACGCAAAGAATTCCTTGCATAGAAGTGTGTAACACACCAAGGGAAATGGAAATAGCCTGGTAAAGCTGAGGCATTTGGTATGTCTAAAACTAGAAAAATGGGTTGTACCTGGATTTTTAAGGGACTTTCTTGTCATGCTGAGGAGTTTAGGTTTTATTTCATAGGAAATTAGGGATTTAGAGTAGGATTTGTGTTTTAGAAATACCATTCTGGGCTACAAGTTCTGTGAAAGTTGAATTGACAGAGGAAGAGGTGGTACATAGAAAACACTTATAAAGCTATTAAAATTGTAAAAACAAGAGAAGATGAGGGTCTCAGCCAAGGTAGAGGCCATAAGGATGTAAAAGAGAGGATGCATTTAAATGTTATCTAGGTGGCGACCGGCAGGAAGGTAGGGAGAGAGAGAGTGTGAGTGAGGAACCCATAGAGGAGAGTGTAGATGTGTGTGGTGTGTGTGTGTGTATGAGATAGGGTCACTTAGATTCTGCAGGTCTTCCAAGGGGCTCCCGAACAGGGCAGCCCTAGACGGCGGAGCCCCGCGCACAAAGCGGACACTTCTCGGCGGCTGGTGCGGACGCAGAGACCACGCCATCTTGGGAAACAGAGCTGCCCGAGACTCGGATCCTGGCTTCTGACACAAACCAGGACCCTGCAGCCACTGGGGACAGAGAACTGCTATCACAGCTTCAGACAAACAAACAAGAATCCAGACTTCCCGGCAGATTTCCGTGAGTCAAAGAGCCTATCCCCCTCCTCACAGGCGCTGATAGCGCCATAGTAACTGATAGACGCGCCCCTCCCCCAAGCTGCTGAGCGCCCACAGGCGTGCGGAAAGCGCCATAGTAACTGATAGACGCGCCCCTCGCCCAAGCTGCTCACAGGCGCGCGCACAGACAGCGTCACAGTAACTGATAGACCCGCCCCTGGCCCAAGCTGCCGAGCTTTGCGCAGGGACGCGCTCCCTCTTAGGGAATTTGGCGCGCGCTCGCGCACGGGACAGAAGCAGCTCCCCGTCGGGGAAATCTGTCAGTGCGCACAGAGGGCTCCCCTTCGGGGAATTTGGGGGAATTTGGCTCGCGGGGCACAGCTCCCCCTTCGGAGATTCTTAAAAGCGTGCACAGAGGGGCTTCCCTTTGGGGAATTTGGCGCGCAGGACGGACTCCGCCCCCCTTCTGGGACTTTGGGAGAGTGCACTGAGCCGGCTCACCTTCAGGTTTTTAAGAATGTGCGCTCTAGCCGGTTTGGCTCAGTAGAGAGAGCACACACAGGACGCAGCCCCACTTCAGGGAATTTGGCACGCCGGACACAGCTGCCTGGGATCCCTGACTCACAGCGCATTCACACTAAGAGCCAGCGACCCCAATTGTTGGTGCATGCACACACAGGGACCCTGATTCTCAACGAGAAACCGCACAAGGCAACAGAGACTTTGACACTCGAGTCTTGGTGCAGACACAGGGAAACTCTGACTCCTGGCACATGCTAAGGATCTCATTCTCGGCACATACCAACAGTGTGGTGCAGACAGGGCCCCTGATTCTAAATGTGCACACGAGACCACACGGAACACTGGGGACACTGATCCTGGGCAAGTTTGGTTCCCACCAACCAAAGACAGTCACACGTCCTAGTGTCAGAGCACTTCAGTGAAACTAGGGTGGAGCGAAGTCCCCACAGCACACGACCCAGGTCCACGCAAACAGAAGCTTGAGCTTTCTGGTAATAGCCAGAATGGGGAAACGAAATAACTCACAGAGGAAAGAAAATGTGGAGTCGCCAAGAAAGGAAATTAGTGAAAATGAAGCTTGCAACATGACCGAAAAGGAGTTCAGAGTAATGGTCATGGAATTTATACATCGGATGGATGAGAAAATCAACAACTTATGCAAGAATCAGGAAGAAATGAAAAGTGATATAGCTACAATCAAAAACACCATGGAAAGTTTCAACAGTAGATTACAAGAAGCAGAGGACCGAATTAGTGAGTTAGAAGATCAGGTACAGAAACAAGCTCAAGCTGAACAGCAATTGGAGAAAAAAATTAAAAAGCAGGAGGAAAGCCTAAGGGAGCTTCGGGACAACATGAAACGAAGTAACATGCGTATAATAGGGCTGCCAGAAGGACAAGAAGAGCAGCAGGGATTAGAAAATCTATTTGAAGAAATAATGACAGAAAACTTCCCGGATATGGGAAAGATAAAAGTTACGCAAGTAAAGAGAGTCCCAAGCAGGATCAACCCCAAAAGACCCACACCAAGACATGTCATAATTTCAATGGCAAATATAAATGATAAAGAGAGAATCCTAAAGGCGGCAAGAGAGAGACAGAGAGTTACCTACAAAGGAACACCCATCAGATTGTCAAATGATTACTCATCAGAAACACAACAAGCTAGAAGTGAATGGAAGGAGGTATACAAAGTGTTGCAAAGCAAAGGACTGAATCCAAGAATACTATATCCAGCAAGACTATCAATCAAAATTGAAGGGGAAATCAGGAGCTTTGCAGACAAAAAAAGCCTCAGGGAGTTTATCACCACCAAACCAGCAATGCAAGAATTGCTAAAGGGAATACTGTAAAAAGAAGAAATAAACAGGTAAGAAGGAATACAGACACAAAAATAGATATGACTGCAAACAAATACCTTTCAGTAATAACTTTAAATGTAAACGGACTAAATGCTCCAATCAAAAGACATCGAGTAGCTGAATGGATAAAAAAACACGACCCATATATATGCTGTCTACAAGAGACCCACCTCAGAACAAGAGACTCACACAGATTGAAAGTGAAGGGATGGAAAAATATCTTTCAGGCAAATGGAAATGAAAAAAAAGCTGGGGTAGCAATACTTATATCTGACAAAATAGACCTCAAAGTAAATGCCATAACAAGAGATAAGGAAGGCCACTTCATAATACTAAAGGGAGAAATCCAACAAGAAGAAATAATTCTGGTAAACATATACGCTCCCAATATAGGAGCACCCAAATACATAAAAAAACTCCTGGAGGATATCAAGGGAGAGATTAATAGCAACACAATCATAGTAGGAGACTTTAATACCCCACTATCACCACTGGACAAATCCTCTAAACAAAAAATCAGCAAAGAAACAGCAATCCTAAATGACTCACTAGACCAGATGGAATTAATTGACATCTTTAGAACATTTCACCCCAAAGCCACAGAATATACATTCTTCTCAAGTGCACATGGGTCATTTTCAAAGATAGACCATATGCTGGGTCACAGGCAAAGTCTCTTCAAATTCAAGAAGATAGAAATTATATCAAGCATCTTCTCAGATCACAGTGGCATAAAACTGGAAATCAACTACAATAAATACAATCCAAAGAAATCAAACACATGGAGACTAAACAGCATGCTATTAAACAAGGACTGGGTCACCAGAGAGATCAAGGAAGAAATAAAAAACATCATGGCAACAAATGACAATGAAAACACAACAATCCAAAATCTATGGGACACAGCGAAAGCAGTCTTGAGAGGGAAGTTCATAGCTCTACAGGCCTATTGCAAAAAACAAGAAACAATGGTAATAAATTACTTAACCCTACAACTCAAAGAGCTAGAAAAAGAGCAGCAAGAAAAGCCCAGTGTAACCAGAAGGAAGGAAATAACAAAGATCAGAGCGGAGATAAATGACATAGAGACCAAAGAAACAATACATAAGATCAACAAAACCAAGAGCTGGTTCTTTGAAAGGATAAACAAGATTGATGGACCTCTAGCCAGGCTCACCAAGAAGCAAAGAGAGAGGACCCAAATAAACAAAATCAGAAATGAAAGAGGTGAAATAACAACAGACCCCGCTGAGATACAAAGGATTGTTACAAAATACTACGAACAACTCTATTCCAACAAACTGGACAATCTGGAGGAAATGGACATATTCCTAGAAAAATATAACCTTCCAAAAATCAATCAAGAAGAATCTAAACAGCTCAATAGGCCAATAACTATGGACGAAATTGAAGCAGTCATCAAAAAGCTTCCAGCAAACAAAAGCCCGGGGCCAGATGGCTTCACAGGAGAGTTTTACCAAACATTCAAGGAAGAACTAAAACCTATCCTCCTCAGACTATTCCAAAAAATTCAAGTGGAAGGAACACTTCCAAGCTCCTTCTATGAAGCCAGCATCACCCTAATACCAAAACCAGATAAAGACAACACAATGAAAGAGAATTACAGACCAATATCCCTCATGAACATAGATGCCAAAATCCTCAACAAAATTCTAGCAAATCGGCTCCAGCAGTACATCAGAAAGATCATACACCATGACCAAGTAGGATTTATCCCAGGAATGCAAGGATGGTACAATATCCGCAAATCAATAAACGTGATACATCACATAAACAAATTGAAAGATAAAAATCACATAGTCATATCAATTGATGCAGAAAAAGCATTTGACAAAATCCAACACCCTTTCTTGATAAAAGCTCTCAACAAGGTGGGAATAGATGGCTCATACCTCAACATAATAAAAGCTATATATGATAAACCCACAGCAAACATCATACTCAATGGACAAAAACTAAAGACATTTCCCCTAAGAACAGGAACAAGACAGGGATGCCCACTCTCACCACTCCTGTTTGACATAGTACTGGAAGTATTAGCCATTGCAATTAGACAAGAAGAAGAAATAAAAGGCATCCAGATTGGAAAAGAACAAGTAAAGCTGTCTTTATTTGCAGACGACATGATATTGTACATAAAAAATCCGAAAGACTCCGTCAAAAAACTCATAGACTTAATAAATGAATTCGGCAATGTAGCAGGATACAAAATTAACGCCAAGAAATCTATGGCCTTTCTATACACCAATAGTGAACTTACAGACAGAGAGACTAAAAAGGCAATCCCATTTACCATCGCACCAAAAAAATTAAGATACCTAGGAATAAACTTAACTAAGGAGGTAAAAGACCTATACACGGAAAACTACAGGACACTGAAAAAAGAGATAGAGGAAGACGTAAACAGATGGAAGAACATACCATGTTCATGGATTGGTAGAATCAACATCATTAAAATGTCCATACTACCCAAAGCAATCTATAGATTCAATGCACTCCCCATTAAAATACCAACGGCATATTTCACAGACCTTGAAAGAACTCTCCAAAAATTCATCTGGAATAAAAAAAGACCCCGAATAGCCACAGCAATCCTGAGAAAGAAGAATAAAGTAGGAGGGATCTCAATACCAGATTTCAAGCTGTATTACAAAGCCACTGTTCTCAAAACAACCTGGTACTGGCACAAGAACAGACATATAGATCAATGGAACAGAATAGAGAATCCAGATATTGACCCAAACCACTATGCTCAATTAATATTTGACAAAGGAGGCATGAACATACAATGGAATAAAGACAGTCTCTTCAATAAATGGTGTTGGGAAAATTGGACAGATACATGCAAAAAAATGAAGCTTGATCACCAACTTACGCCATACACAAAAATAAACTCAAAATGGATACAGGACTTAAACATAAGACGGGAAACCATAAAAATACTAGAGCAATCCACAGGCAGCAAAATGTCAGACATATGCCAAAAGAAATTCTTCACTGACACTGCCCCTAGGGCAATGGAAGCTAAAGAGAAAATTAACAAATGGGACTACATCAAAATAAAAAGCTTTTTCACAGCAAAAGAAACCATCAACAAAACAACAAGAAGGCCCACTGCATGGGAGAACATATTTGCAAATGGCATCACTGATAAAGGTTTAATCTCCAACATCTACAGGCAGCTTATACAACTTAATAAAAGGAAGATAAATGATCCAATAAAAAAATGGGCAACAGACCTAAATAGAATCTTTTCAAAAGAAGACAGAAGGAAGGCCAAGAGACACATGAAAACATGCTCAACGTCACTAATTATCCGAGAGATGCAAATCAAAACAACAATGCGGTACCATCTCACACCTGTCAGAATGGCTATCATCAACAAATCAACAAACGACAAGTGTTGGCGAGGATGCGGAGAAAAAGGAACCCTCGTGCACTGCTGGTGGGATTGCAGACTGGTGCAGCCACTGTGGAGAACAGTATGGAGTTTCCTCAAAAAACTGAAAATGGAACTCCCATTTGACCCAGTAATCCCACTCCTGGGAATATATCCGAAGAAACTAGAAACACCAATTAGAAAGGATATATGCACCCCTATGTTCATAGCAGCGCAATTCACCATAGCTAAGATTTGGAAACAGCCTAGGTGCCCGTCAGCAGATGACTGGATCAGAAAACTGTGGTACATCTACACAATGGAATACTATGCTGCCATAAAAAAGAAGGAATTCTCATCATTTGCAGCAACCTGGGAGGAATTGGAGAACATTATGTTAAGTGAAATAACTCAGTCAATGAAAGAAAAATACCACATGATCTCACTCATTTATGGATAATAAAGAACATTATAAACTTGAACAAAAAGATAGATACAGAGACAGTAAAGCATCAAACAGACTGTCAAATTACAAGGGGAAGGTTAGGGAGAGGTGGGGGAGATAAGAGATCAATCAAAGGACTTGTATGCATGCATATAAGCATAACCAATGGATGCAAAACTCTGGGGGGTGGGGGCATATATGGGAGTGGGGTGTGGGGAGGGCAATGGTAAGATATGTACACATATAATACCTTAATAAAAAAATTGGAAAAAAAAAATAAAAATAAATGTTATCTAGGGAGAAAAGTGGGGAAAAAATGGATATAAAGAAGTCATGCTTGATGCCTGAATTTCGATATCTATCTATGTAGGTCTTACAGAGAAATTACTAGTAGATATACACACACATGCAAACACATACACAACACACCGAATATAATAATCCTCTCAAAATATGTTGTGTGTGTACATTGCACTAGAAATTCCTAAGCAAATTGAACCATTAAATGTGTTTAACCATTTATGAATGTCATTAATATTTAATTATTATGTTATTAATAGAACATGAGGCAAGAAAGCCACATGGCAATTTTCAGAAAATCTGTGATAGTTATAGATTTTATTCTCCACAAGAAAGTGGCCAAGGTCTATTTACTTATTGAGAATAAGCTCATATAAAATTTTAGTCTAGCCATTATGCTAAGTAAGAGAACAATTTAATATTTTCCCATTTCTTTTAATTATGGTATTGTTACTGTTTTGATTTTTAATTGTTTTTTCTTTATTTTTATTGTTGACTAGAGGCTCGGTGCACTGATTCGTGCACTGGTGGGGTCCCTTGGCCTGGCCTGTGGGGATCAGGCTGCAACTGGCTCTCCTACAGCCACTGAGGGACCCCACTGGTGCACGATCAGGGCTGGGGAGGGATTGCAGGAGGGCTCTAGGGCGTGTTTGGCCCATCTCGCCCAGTCCCAATCAGTCGGACCCCAGCAGCAAGCTAACCTACCAGTCAGAGCATGTGCCCCCTGGTGGTCAGTGCATCTGTCCCTTAGTGGTCAGTGCGCATCATAGCGACTGGTTGAATGATTGATCGAAGGGTTGGACACTTAGCATATTAGGCTTTTATTATATAATAGAGGCCCGGTGCACGAAATTCGGTCCCTTCAGCCCAGCCTGCAGCTTCTCCAATCTGGGACCCCTTGGAGGATGTTCAACTGCCGTTTAGGCCCCATCCTGAGCCTAAACCAGCAGTCAGACATTCCTCTCACAACCCTGGACCACTGGCTCCTAATCACTCACCTGCCTGCCTGCCAAGTCACCCCAACTGCTCCCACTCCTGCTGCTGGCCTGATTGCCCCTCACTACCTCTATGGGCCAACCTGATCACCCCTAACTGCCCCCACTGCCAGCCTGGTCGCTCCTAACTGCCCCCCTCCCCCGCCAGCCTGGTCACCCCACGCAGCCTGCTATTCAGTCATTTGGTCGTCCCTAACTGACTCCCCTGCCGGCCTGGTCATAGGCAACCATCTTGTGAGGGTGTGAGGGTTAATTTGCATATTACCTCTTTATTATATAGAAGGATACTATTACAATGTACCCATTGTTGCCCCTTTTCCCCTTCCACCTTAGTCCCTAAACTCCTTCCCTCTGGCCATCATCACACTGTTGTCTGTGTCTGTGGATTATGCATATATATGGTGTCCCAAAAATGTACACACACTTTGAATAATTATTAATTCCAGTGGGTTAAATCTGAAAAGAAAGAAACATCAATTGAGCTACCAGCTATTAAGTGTGTATACATTTGTTGGGGACACTCTGTATGTTCTTTGGCTTATCCCTTCACCTTCTTTCACCCCGTCCTCCCTACTACCTGTAGTAGTTTTATCAATTAGTAAATATATCTAAAAGTATATTTATAATATATTAAAGTCTAAAGAATAATAGTAAAATGAAGATCCAAGATCCATATATTCTCCTATCCATCTCTAAAAACAAAATATGGCCAATACTTTGAAGACCCTGTGAGTCCTTCACTGATCTCATCACCTTTTCTCCACACAGCCCCCTCTTAGACAACTACATATTTGATTATTTGGAGTCAATTATTTCCTTACTCTTTTTTTCCCCAGTTTAATCAATATTTTCATATCCTTGACCAATAGTGAGCATTTTACATGTAAATGAAATCCTACTTATATACTCTGGGTGAATTTTATCTTTTGCCAAACAAAATACCTCAAGGATTTGTCCATGTTGATATATATAGCTGTGCTATATACATTTGATTCTGATATGTAATATTCATTATGAACATATTTATTCATAGATTGGCTTATTATGAACATTTGTATTTTGAACATTCTTTTTTTGTGGGGGCCTGATGCGGCAGGGGCCAAACATGGCAGGGATTTCTCTTTTCCGCATCCCACGCAGCAAGAGAGATGAACGAACCGGTTCTAAGTGGAGGTGGCCAGGGATTGAGAAATATTAGAAATAAAGAAAATTGGACGCAGAAATAGATTCATGAAGCTGGGGCTGGGTGGGACGCCATCTTTCCTCTCTGATGGAGAGGCTGCATGACGACGACGATGACCCTGAGCCACACAGCAGGTTTATTTTATATCCCCAAAATCCAGGAAGTAACACCAAAACTTAGGATCAAAGGAGCTTATTTGCATTCTTAACTAGGCCCCAGCATTACTGGATTTACATATCTAGACCCGCCCCTGCTGACACCTGGGCTTCTATGAAGTCAGAACTGATTAACATGTCCAGCTTTATTGGGGAAGCATGTTCCCATGGCATGGCTCTGCCTACACCCTGAGTTCAGCTGACGATAATTAAAAGAAATGCCCAGGTGCCTCCCAGGCGGCCCTCTACATTTTTTAAAATATATATTTTTATTGATTTTAGAGAGGAAGGGAGAGGAAGAGAGAGATAGGAACATCAATGATGAGAGAGAATCATTGATCAGCTGCCTCCTGCACGCCCCTTACTGGGGATTGAGCCACAATCCAGGCATGTGCCCTTGGCCGGAATCGAAACTGGGACCCTTCAGTCCACAGGCTGATGCTCTATCCACTGAGCCAAACCAGCTAGGGCTGTATTTTGAACATTCTTGAGCATGTCTCTTTATGCATATCCTATCTAATAAAAGAGTAATATGCAAATTGACCATCACACCAACACACAAGATGGCCGCCCCCAGGTGGTCAAAGATGGCTGCCCCCATGTGGACACAAGATGGCCACCACAAGATGGCTGGCAGGGGAGGGAAGTTGTGGGCAATCAGGCCAGCAGGGGAGGGCAGTTGGGAGGGACCAAGCCTGCAAGGGGGGGTAGTTGAGGGTGATCAGGCTTGCAGGGGAGGGCAGTTAGGGGTGACCGGGCTGGCAGAGGAGGGCAGTTGGGGGCGACCAGGCCTGCAAGGGGGGCTAGTTGAGGGTGATCAGGCTTGCAGGGGAGGGCAGTTAGGGGTGACCAGGCCTGCAGGGGAGGGCAGTTGTGGGTGACCAGGCCTGCAGGGGAGGGCAGTTAGGGGCGACCAGGGTGGCAAGGGAGAGCAGTTAGGGGTGACCAGGCCGGCAGGGGAGGGCATTTAGGGACAATTGGGCTGGCAGGGGAGGGCAGTTAGGAGCTACCAGGCTGGCAAGGGAGGAAATTTAGGGGTGACTGGGCCAGCCGGGGAAGGCAGTTGGGGGTGATCAGGCCTGCAGGAGAGGACAGTTAGGGGCAACCAGGCCTGCAGGGGAGGGCAGTTAGGGGTGACTAGGTTGGCAAGGGAGGGCAGTTAGGGGTGACCAGGCCTGCAGAGGAGGGCAGTTAGGGAAATAGGGCCAGCAGGGGAGCAGTTAGGCATCGAACAGGCTGGCAGGGGAGTGGTTAGGGGGTGATCAGGCTGGCAGGCATAAGCAGTTAGGGGCAATCAGGCAGGCAGGAAGGTGAGTGGTTGAAAGCCAGTAGTCCTGGATTGTGAGAGGGATCCTAGATTGAAGAGGGTGCAGGCTGGGCTGAGGGACACCCCCCCTATGCACGAATTTCGTGCACCGGGCCTCTAGTAGTACATGAAAACAGTTAATCAGCTGTCTTTTTGCTTAGAATTTCCTATTGCTTCTTATATTATTACTCTTTCAAAGATTTTGGAGTCTTTATATTTTAGGGATATCTATTGTTAACTATAATGATATAGTGATTATGTGTCCATATAACCACAAACATATGTATATGAAGTCTATTAATAAGTTTAGTTAACTCCTGGAAGAAGAAAAGCATAAAAAACTGCTGTCAACTAGAATTGGAGAGCTGCTGCTATGAGAAGGAATGAAATAAGATGTTACATTAAGGGGAAACACAGAACTTGATTAACATAATATTTATACTCAGAAAGAAAGGCCACACTAGGGAGGAGCTGGCATAGACAGAGGTAACTCATGAGGAAATTGAAGCATGTGATTTAGAGAGTAGTGGTTTCTGGGTGGAATTAGAACCCTGTCTGAAGGAAGAAAGAAAGGAGGTGATATAAAAAGAGCTTGAACAAGTTTTGGAAGATTGCCTGGGGAATCCTGTATCCAGAGGAACAGAATGTGACAATGGACATACAGTTGGACACCAGGCTAACATATCAAATCCTAAGGCCGAGGGACAATTACCATAACCATGAGTCAATAGCACCTCAGAAGATTCCAGGAGGTCCTGAACTTGGGCTGGCCTGCACTCATTTGTGAGGTAGAAGTGTCTTTCTTTGACAACACTCCCATCCTTCTTTTTGGTGCCTGCCCATCCCCAGGGCCTTCATGCTGCCTGCCAGCTACATAGAACCCTTATATTCCTGCCAGCCAGCCACACATCCTTCCACTGAGCAGACATTTCCTTTCCCCTTTCCCACGGTAAAATTGTACGTTGTCCAAGACCAGATATTAGCAGTCACTACTCCCCGAAATTTTTATAAAAGAGTATAATTTATTCTTATAATTAAACTTCTCTCCCACTGACTCAGGAAAGAGAACCATTTGTTGAGCAGTTTGTGAAAGGCATATAAAGCCAGGGTGCAGGAGATAACACTGTACTATGAAGTCAAGCTGACATCAGGAAAAGGCAGAATTTTACTGGGTCCTGTGAGAACTTGGTCTCTTTATAATAAAATGGAGTTTAAGATGGTTACGCTCTATTAAGATAGTAAACAGTTTTCAGCAAACAGAGGCATGGTGCTAAAGGGGTGACAAGTGAAGTATGTGATAATTGTGGATACTCTTAAAGCTGAAGTCTTATGCTGTGCTAGTGTTTGTATTATGAACATTTTCAAGATTTTTTTATCTACCAAAAATTCTAGCATTTGTAAGTATGATTCAAACACCCAATGACTGAGGATCTCAGCAGTCAGTGTGAGCTCTATCAGGGTAATGACCATGCCCAGCTTGGTGAACAAAGGCAGTTGGATGAATGGATGCTTTCCCCTTGCCTTGTTCTCTACTAAGGCCAATCTGATAAACTTATTTGGGTTAACTGGTTAAGGCTGATAAAAGGTGATAATGTTTAGCTAATAGTTAAATATTTAACAGCCAACTCAATGCCTTATCACAAAGAATCCTATTTAGATAGTGAAGAATTTCAGACAAAGGTGCCAGGCCTGCAGGGAAAGTAGGAATATGGGTAATACTGAATTCAGCCTAAATCACAAAAATCAAGGACATGAGATTAGAAGAAAAAAATGTGTAGAAAAAAAAGATTTATTTATTTTATCCTTTCCTTAAATAAGTACTGTGTTAATGCATACTAAAGACAGACACCCTCTCTTAATGGGAGGGCATTGACAATAAATATAATAAATTTAAAAATTATGTAACATGCTAGAATGTGTTAAGTGCTGTGGGAAAAAATATTTAGAACAAAGAAAAGAAGGTCAAGGAGGCAGGACAAAGGAAAGTTAAAAATTCATTCATTTATTTCATTTATTCATTCGTTCACTCACTTAGCCACTCAGCCAGCAGTTTCCAAGCATTTGTTTTATCCTCAACATTCAGAACATAAAGATCATGGCCCTGCTTTGTCTAGTTGACATACATGAGCAACAAAAAGACCCAAGCCCTGGTAAAAATAGGTACAGAGTACAGTGGGGACTCCCAATAATGGCTAGCCATTCAGGGAAGGCTTCAGAGAGGAGAAGCATTTATATTAGATCATATGAACTGGGTAAGATTTAATCACGGGAGAGGAGAGAAAGGATATTCTAGGCAGCAGAAACAACCATTACAATATTATGGAAATATGCAAGAGGATAGAAATTCAAGGAAAAGGTGAAAAGTTTCTTGTGAAAGCATAATTAGAGCAGAAAGCAAAGCAAAAGGAGTGTGTGGTGAAGTCCGGTGGGGGTGAGGAGTAGCTTTGCAGCAGATGAGCCAGGAAAGAAATCCATCTTCCCAACACACGTTCAGAGATTCTACATACACCGAATGCATTTGTATGCTGCCCTGGATTTTGATCCTATGAAACAGCAGGCTTAAAAGTACTGCGGAACAAAGCAGTATACTTTGTTTTTATCATAGGTGTGCTTGGTTTTAACTAGATCCAGGATACGAAAATCTAAACCTACAAAACAGATAAAGTAGGATGTGATTATCTTGTGAACAAAGGGATCCCTAACTTTATAAAAGAATTTACATTCTTTATTCTCAGATGCAACACTGGTGCCTGAGTTTGCCAAGGCTCTGGATGTCAGGGGTCCACCAAAATGAAGCTATTTCTGAGACAATTCTGACACATCAGTGGAACTAATTTTTTCATGCTTTGTTTTTAAAGTTAAAGTTCTGTATAAACAGCACTTAAAACAAGTTTATATAAGACATGAATTTGTATTTCTAATAGCTTTTAGTTTAGCTTCCACCCCTCCCCCACCTCCCTTATCAATAAGCAAATTGAAGGGCATAAAAAGAAAGGAATCACTCAAGTATCTCTCATGGGTTTAAATCAGAACTTCCCCAAGCTGGGGCTGCATAATTGACAAACAATGCTACAGTGGAGATAAGGGTCCTCAAATATCTGCGGGGGGGGGGGGGGGGGGGGGGAGAGGAGGAGGCACTAATAGGGCCACTGTGTAATAATTAGCACCAAAGATTCCTGGTAATAAAGTGGGGATTCCAGGTATAGAAAAGTCATATGAGTGCCTTGATTTTCTTGATTGGAGCAAATGAGATAATCAAAACCTCATAGGGTATTTAGAGCTGGAAGATAAACTTACCAAGTTCCTTAAAATAGTGATGTTTCATAGGAATATACTGTTATCAGTGGACATTTTTATTACTTGTTATTCTTTCTTATTTAAACTTTTAGAGAACTACTCTGTGTGTGTGTGTGTGTGTGTGTGTGTGTGTGTGTGTGTGTGTTTAATTTAAAAATAATACTAGTACTCACAAAGGTTTGGGAATAACCTCCTTCTGGTACCCTTATTGTTTTACCTCCTCAAAATAGTAGTCCAAATGCCTTAATGTGTTAAAGCCTCAAAGTTTAATGTTTAAGTTGATAAATGTTAATACTTTAAAAGTAATATTTAAATACATTACTAAGAATTAAAATACATATACCATTTATTTATAGACACATAACATTAAAATGTGTGTTTCTGTGTTTGTCTGTGTATGTATCTTCAATATCTAAAGCTAACATACTCAATGGTAAAAGATGGAATATTTGTCTCTTATGACCAGGAATAAAGGCAAAGGTGTCCATTCTCAAAACTTAATTTTTAAAATATGTTTTTATTGATTTCAGAGAAAGGAAGGGAGAGATAGAAACCTCAATGAGTCCCTACTTGGGGATTGAGCCCACAACTCTGGCATGTACCCTGACCTAGAATTGAACCTGCAACCTTCTAGTGCACAGGGGAATGCTCAACCAACTGAGCCACACTGACCAGACTCAAAACTTCTAATAACACTGTACCACCATTCTTAGCCAGTACATTGAGGCAAGAAAAAGATAATTTTCTTAAAGACAAAAGATGGAAGAATAGAAGTAATATTTTTTAATCTATAAATTATAAGATTGTCTGCACAGAAAATACTATGGAGTAATTTAAAAAAGACAATAAAGTTTTGAGAATATGGCTTTGTTGCATAAATTCCCATGTCTTTGTTTCTAATGAGGTTATACATATTTTTGTGTGTTCTTTGGTATTTTTCCAATGGAGTATTACTACTATCTTAATAATTTGTAACACTTCTTAGAAAGTAAAAACAATAACCTTTGCCTGTTATATCAGATGCAGAGTATTTTCCCACTTTCTATTTTAATATGCTTAGTCTTTTGCCATTTAGATGTTTTCAAATCATTGTTTGGACAATCCAATAGATCTCCTATTGTGTAATTTCATATATTGTTTTCAAGCTTAGAAAGCCTCTACATACTCAGCCCTTTGTTGATATTCACTTACATTTTGTGGTAATTTGTTATACAATTAAACATTTAACAGTTACCAAATCTCTTTTACATCACTTTGTGATATTCCCTATCATATGTTAAGATTTTACATTTATGAGCATCAGTTTTAATGCTGTCTATTCTGTTCCATTATTCTGATACTCAGTTCTGATACATAGAAAATAATACTTTACTGTGGCTCTGTAAGAACCTAAAATATGTATATCACCAGAGTCAGTTCTTTATGACCAATGTTCTTAGCTATGCTAATTTGGTTACTTTTATTAAAAATCTGTAGAGTCATGGTCTTCTATTGAGAAAAAAGAAGACTTTTGGGTTGGTTGGAATTATCTTAAAGTAAAATGAAATGTTTGAGACATTTTTACAATACTGCAGAAAATGGTTTGGATTGGATTGTGTGCAACCACATAATCTCTTAAAATGATTATAGTGAACACCATTAACATCTTTCCAAATATTAAACCACCTTGCTTTCCTGGGAATGAAGCCTAGAAAATTGGAGTGGAAAATTTATTAAATGTGTTGCTAAATATGGTTTCCTTGTATACTGTTATTGAATTGTGCCTCTCTTTCATCAGTGAGTCCTTTCTATGCATGTGTTTTGAGCTCTTTTTCTTTCAGTCTGAAGATAACTTATTAAACATATTTGGTTTATTCTTATGTATTTTTAAGGCTCTGGAATATTTAATGTAATACTGTAATTACCTAATTCTTGCAAACTCAGAAAAACTTTCCTAATAAAAGTATTATTTTTATTTTATTTTATTTTATTTATTTTTAAACTAGAGGCCCAATGCATGAAATTCATGCAAGAGTAGGCCTTCCTTCCCCCGGCTGCTGGCCCTGGCTTCCCTCACAGCCCTGGCTTCATCTGGAAGGTCATCCAGAAGGCCATCTGGTCTAATTAGCATATTATGCTTTTATTATTATAGTTGTTTTTATTGATTTTAGAAAGGAAGGAAGAGGGAGAGAGAAACATCAATTGGCTGCCTCCTGCATGCACCCTACTGGGGATCCAACCTGCAACCTAGGAATGTGCCCTGACTGAGAATCTAACCGGCAACCTCTCAGTGCATGGGACAAGGATAATCAACCAACTGAGACATACCAGTCAGGGCTAAAGGTCTTTTTTTTTTTTAATAATTACCTATGTAATAAACACTTTAAATTTTTCCTTTGATGTATATTTTTTTATAAAATTGAATTATGTAAAGTAAAAATCTCTCCCATACATGTTTTAATAATTATTTTATTTTCTAATTATTTTCTCTTTCTAATAATTATATTTTCTAGAGATGTTAAAAATACATTTAAAAAACATACATATTTTTATCTATTCACTTTATATTTTTTTCTATTTACTAATTCATTACTTTCTATTTCACTGATTTCTATAAGGCTGCCTTCTTTAAAACTTTGTAACTTCTTAAATAGAATACTTATTGCATTCATTTTATTTATCTTAAATGATAGCGCCCATGATAAAAATTTAGATTTGAGTATGTAATTTAGACTATCCCAGAAATTTTGACAGCTATTATTCTCAATTCAATTATGTTCTAAAGACATTTTAATTGTATTTTATCCCCTCTTTAACTAAATTGCTACTTAATGTAATCTTAATTAATTTTTAGTTTTCTTTATTCTTGGACAAAAGATGTAAATTGGCCCATCTGATTTCCATTTTTTTAACAGCTGAGGTTTTTGCATGGCTTTGAATATGATTAAATTTTATAAACATTCCTCCAACATTTGACAAAGTATATATTTTTATTTGTGAGTATACATTTATATTGTTCATAAGCATTTGTGTTTATTCATGTCTTATTTACTTCATAGTCTGACAGTGCTAAGCTAAAGCACCTCACTTTACTTGTCTTTATGTCAAATTACCTGTAATATTTTTGTTGCTATGTTTTGTATGCATGAAGATGTATTTTGCCCTTCATATTGGATTTTATTAATAGAATTACCTACTGTGCAACTTAATGCTTCTTTTCTCCTTGAGTTCCACTTTGATATAATTATTCTAACTTTTCCCCCAACTCTTTCTTTTTGCTTTTGCTGTTCATAGAGGAGTTTAAGTCGCAGTATAAATGTCATAATATACTTAATTCATAATATTATTTTATACCTTCTCTATTTTTTTTTCTCACTGGGGATTTTGTATTTTTCATTTTTAAAATTTTTGCTTTGTAGGCTCTGTTTTACTTACTTTTTTCCTTTGTTTGCCAAGTAAAGTTTTATTTTTAGTTTTACTGGGAGTTGTCCATGACTTTTTCAAATATTTAAATATATTTCTTACTTTTAAGGTAATTGCTTAGAAATGTCATTTAAAATAAATGTATTTAAACTGCAACCCAAATGATGCTGTACCTGGTTGGGATAGGGCACAATGTATGACTGGTACACTTCTGTAAAAAACTGAAAACTTTAACTATTAGGATAATAGGCCTATCGTTTGTTAATAAATAGTTTTTTATAGTTGCAACTATGCCAAAATTCTTAAGAGGAACAACAACAACAAAAGAATCAAAATGATGATTTTCTTGCCACTATTTTTTCAACAAGATGTCATGACATCCTCTTTGGCTTATGCTGCAGAAATGCCAGCGTTAATTCAACTCATGCATTTAAAATATATTTAATAATTTTCTATTATGTTCTAGGGACTATAAACAGGTCAGATATGGTTCCTGTCATTATAAACATACAGCCTGGTTGAGGAAATAGATAATAAACAAGTAAAAAGGGAACACACACACACACACACACTCACACATCCTTTTGTCTTTTGGTCATTTTTCAGATGGACTATAATGAAGTGGGAAGAAACCTCATATATAAGTTACATATATGAGTAAGCCCAAATATTAACATGAAAATTTCAACTTAGATTTTATTTTCAATGAGTCTTTATTTCCCGTTTGTCTTTCAGCCAGTTATGATCCTTAATATAGGCTATTCCAAAAAAAAAAAATAAAACCACAAACAAACAAAAAAAAACATTCACACTTTAACAGTTGATAACTCACTTAATTTTCATCCTTTTTCAAGTTTAACTGATTTGAAATAATGGGTGAAGCCAAACTAAGCTTTGAACAAAGAAAATTTATCCTAAAGTGCCACTAGACTCTCTTTATGGGCATACATAAAAGATAAATTTTACCATATAAAACTGGCAACAGTTGATGAATTGAAGGTGCACAAATACCAAACGAAATGATTCTTGATGTTTGTGATTCCATTGCTTCACCTTCTCAGCAGTGCCTGGACCAGAACAGTAATCAATTTCAAAATAGGCATTAACAAAAACAAAAAAAAACTTATTCATTTCTGTAGATTCTTTTAAATTTTGAAATTGAACTGTATGTTAATAAACATTGACTTCATAATAATTCAAAGTGTGTATACATTTTTTGGGGGAACAGCCTGTATATTCACCTGAAATTTCCCTGTCCCAGAATTTCTGGTAACAATACTTTATCTTTTACAGGGAATGATACAACTGAAAGGGACCTCAGAGTTCTTTTAGGCTGAGGATATTAAATGTAGGCATCAATGTCACACTCCCACCTCCCATGGCCATGGCAGACATTGCCAATCAATTTCAATGACCATTTACCTCAAGGCTATATATAACCAAAGAATCACTCTCATCATAGCATTCTAGTTTGCACTAACCACCTGGAGTTCTTGAACATGAGATGAGGCCTATTTGACAAAAATCCTGTTTTAGAACCCAGTGGCTCAGTGGTTGAGCATTGATTATGAACCAGGAGGTGAAGGTTCCATTCCTGGTCATGGCACATGCCAAGGTTGCCATCCCTAATAGGGAACATGCAGGAGGCAGCTGATCAATGATGATCAATGATTTTCTCTCATCACTGATGTTTCTCTCTCTCCCTCTCTGACATCAATAAAAAAATATATTTTAAAAATTTATTGTTTTTGAGTGAGCAAACTTATTGCTAATGAAAACTTAAAAACATAAAATTATTACTAGATTTATATTTAAAATAATATTTTTGAATAACAATTTTGTAAGTTGTACTTTTCAAACAGGGCTTGATTTGAAGAGGCAAATAAAAATGTATTCTGTCACACTGTTCTTCTTAGCCCTATGCAACATAATAATCTGGCCACTCAGTATGTATATATTAGAGGCCTGGTGCATGAATTCATGCATGGTTGGGGTCCGGCCAGCCTGGCCAGGATGATGGGACATGGGCGGTTGGCCAGCCTGCCTGCTGGTCAAACTCCTGGTTGAGGGGACAATTTGCATATTATCCTTTTATTATATAGGATTATATAGGATATACACTGAGTGGCCAGATTATTATGCGTTCAGAGATCTTAATAATCTGGCCACTAAGTATGTCTATATAGGCTGACTTCACACTGTGATTTTCAGACAGGGCTTGATTTGAAGAGGCAAATAAAAATGTATTCTGTCACACTGTTCTTCTTAGCCCTATGCAACATAATAATCTGGCCACTCAGTATGTATATATTACACTCAGTATGTATATATTATATATATATATATATATATATATATATATATATATAGTCCTAAGCATACTTTTATTTATTTATCTTTGTTGCTTATGACAGAGCATGTTTTTTTCTTAATTAAGGTATTACATATGTGTTGTAGTAGGTTTTATATCAAAAGACAATAGGAACCTGATTTCCTACAAGAACCCCTTTGACATTCAATCCCTTTAAGAAATGTCCCCATCTTTGCTTTAATTAAACAAGAGTCCTATTTGTGATATTTCTATTTCTCTAGTCTTTGCAAGCTGCCTTAACCTTGCCCACCACTTTTCTAATGGCATCCTACATAACACATTTTCAGCTTCAGAGTTCGGGGTTTTCTACATCTAACATAACTACCTGTGAAGTGTTTTGTGATATTTCTGCAAATGAATTATATTACAGTGCATTTGGGGTTCCATTTAAAACAATTGATTTGAGTCCATTGCATCCTTGGCATAATGATGTGAACTGAAATTGTTGTCATAAAAAATGCCAAAGGTGCCTCATGAGTATCCTTCAGACTTGTCTGCTGGCATTGAAATGAGGTGATGATTTCATACAAGTTCAGCCAGCAACTTGTGTCTCTATACATCTTCTACTTTTGTTGTAAGAAGAATGATTCTCAACTCTCAGAGAGGCAGAGTTAAGCCTGGAAATTCAACTGACAGGAGGAAGACACAGCCCTCTTCCCTCTCCCCCATCCCTGATTAACAGCTGTGCTCCAACCCAGTTCCAGGGGATGTAGCAGTCACATTGTGTGTAGCTATTGTGTGACACAGGGACTCTCTGCCCAGCACTGTGGATGATACATTAAGATAAGGCACATTTTTAGCACTTGTATAATGTTTTATAGACTTCAAAACATACTCATGGGTTTACCCAAAAAAGCTGCACAATATGCTGCTTTTAGTTTTTCTAATTGGAAATGATTGGAGAGCCAAAGAATACATATGCAAAATAGACAATAACCAAGTTCCAAGCTCTGCAGCCCCAGCCATAATTGCATTTTCACAGTGTGGAGTCAGCCTAACTAGTTTTAAATCCTGACTCTACTACATACTAAATCCGTGACTTCGGATAAATTGCTAGAACTCCCTGTGCTCAGTTTCCTCATCTGTAAGTTTGGGTTAATTGGAAATCCTCAAATGTTATGCAAGGAGAGGCTCAATAAGTGCTTACACCTTACGGCCTGTCGCCTTGGAACGCTCCTTCTGGGAAGCCAGCCATCATGCTGTAAAGACACTCATCTAGACAAGAGAATAATGAAGGGCCAGAAAAAGGGGCGGTGCATCCAGAAGGTGAGAGGCTGTGGTGGACATTCCAGCCACAACAGCTCTTTCCGCTGAATGTACCCACCTGAGTGACCTCAGCTACACTGTGTGGAACAGAGGGACCATCCGATTGATCCCAGTAAACCCACAGAATTATAATAATAAAACATTGCTCTTTTTCACTACTAAGATTTGGAGTGATTTGTTAGCAACAATAGATAACTGAAACAGTCAATATATCATTCTTTTAGTGTAAACCATCTAGATTTGACCTTTGCAATAGATCTTCGTGTATTATGCTGGGTCAGACAATAGCCAGTCAAGGAAAGAAGAAGGGTCTATCACTGTACCTGAGAATGGATAGAGGAACTAGGTGTAATGAGGTAAAGGAAAAAAAATTAATATCTGGCAGAAGAATTTCTCTTAGGCTCAGAATTGCACTTGTTTGGAAAAAAATTATTTGGTAAGTCTAGCAAGTAGGATTAGGTTTGGCAACATGTAATAGAAAAAAAATACACATAATGCACTAACAATGGCTTAAATAAGATAAATCTTTATTTCTCTAGCAATCATAAACAAAAGCAAAGGAAGGCACTCCAGAGTTAATATGGTATCTTCTGGTTTTAGGGAATCCAGGCTTCTTCTATCTAATGGCATTGCTTCATGGTCTATGATGGCTGGTCAGGCTCTGCAATTCAGGTCTGTGTTTCAATAAGCAGTGGGAGGGGAAGGGAGTGGAGAGGGGGAAAAAGAATGTGCAAACCTCTGTTTACATATCAAGGAGAACTAAGTTAAAATGCCACACATCTCTCAGAAATGAAGAAAAATGTATAATTTTATATTCCTTGCAATGTGTGATGTGAGAACTGTACATGGCTAATAACTCTCCATCAAGACTATCTTTTTCAAATTACTTTGTGTGAAAGGAATGTGTATGTGTGTATTTTTGTATAATTTGGTGAAAAGACAGAATTATATATGGGGAGATGTGAATGGCACAGTGACACTAATGTGAGAGACGATCTCGGCAACAGAGGTGTCCAACACAACGTAAACCTCCTAGAGTTTTCTGAAGAAATTGTAGGGAGACATTTATGCAAAATAGAAATTCAAGCAAGCATTTCTTTCTTATTACATAAACTTTAAAACATACACAAGATTAGAAATAATTATATAAAGAGCCCCCCTTCCCTTACCCAATATGCACTGCCCGGTTTCAGTAATTTCAACATATGGTGAATCTTCATTTGTACAGTACTACCTTTCCCTCCCCCTTCACTGGATTATTTTGAAGCAAATACCAGACATCATTATTGCAGCTTAAGGTTTTCTAGATCACAAAGGATCAAAGACGCTGAGAGCATCTGGATTAAATATGGAAAATGTACAAAGTTAATGATTGTAGAGTCAAAGAACAGAGTTGGGCAGTATTGAGAGAAAATAGTGGCTAGTGTGAGCAGTTTAGAGTTGAATAAAAATGAAATAAGGAAGAATTTTAGGATAATTAAGTAACCAAGATAAGGCCAGGAAAAAAGACTGCATAGATGACACAAAAGAGGCAGCAAATTTGTGAACTCATAAAAAGGACCTAGAGAAAGAAAAGATAAATTGCATATTCAGGGTATAGGAACATTCAAGAGTTGCCATTAGGATCACAAATGAACACTTAGAAGATGAAAGCAAAAGGGAAAACTGAAGAGGTCAATAGCAAACACTATTAGTTACTTACCTAATATCCATCCTCCTTTTTCTTCTGAGTAACAGAGCCCTAATGGTATTGAGGAAGCAATGTGTCTGGACAAAGGTAACATTTCCAGCTTCTCCTTTCACACAGAGTATGTGAAATTCATTGCAGAGAGCACTGGAAAGGCTCTTTAATGAAGGTTGATTCACCTGGAGGGGCTGTTTACTCTTTTATCCTTTATCCTTTTCCCTCACCTTCTAGCACATTAAGAAGTGGTCATTGGAGTCTCATCAGCCATGATCAGCTAAGAGGAGGTGCAGGGATATTGCAGCTTGACTACGGGGCCACCACGTGGGCTGTGGCCCACTGAAGTCTGCATTCTGATGCAGAAGAGACAAATAAAAGCCACTTTTGTCTGGGAAAGGGTGGTCTCTTTTAAATGTGCCAAGATTAATTGAAAGAGATATAGTAAGAAGTCTTTGAAGGAAGAATGGGAATTTTTATTGTGCAAAGCAAAATGAATGAAACATTTTCCATTGATCAGTAAGTAGATGTTGCTGTTCTGTAGACAGTGTCATTCCTGATTGAATTTTTAGATGAAAAAGGTTAGGCATCCAAACATTTCTTGGAGAGCAGTTCTCCAAAGCTGACCCAGAAACAAAGACTCAGAAGTGTCACCTGTTCTTATATATTAATTATTACTATTACTACTAACCTCTTAGAATTCTACAACACTGTCAATTTCACAACACTTTCATATATTTTGAGCACTTAGTATGTGCAAATTATTCTAGGAAATATGTCCGGGGTGGGGGGGGTAACATGTCAGGTAAGGCCAAAAAATAACTACTATTTATTGATTAATTACATTGTATGATTAACTAAGTGGAACATTATACATATATTTTCTCATTGAATTTCTTAACAACTTTATGAGGGGATTATTGTTATCCCTGTGTGTTAGATAGAGAACCCCGAATTTCTGAGAGATTAAAAATTCGCCAAATTCATCAACTAGAGGACAGAGACTTTGGGATTCAAAGTCAGAACTGTCTGACTTTCATGTCTCCAAATAATTCAGAATGGAGAACATGAGATGTTATAAAAAAGGTAATAATGGTACAGTAGTTTAGAGATATAAAGTGTATAGAATCAGGGGTTTTATTTCTTTTTTTAATATATTTTTATTGATTTCAGAGAGGAAGGGAGAGGGAGAGATAGAAGCATCAATGATGAGAGAGAATCATTGACCAGCTGCCTCCTGCATGCCCCACATTGGGGATTGAGCCTGCAACCCAGGCATGTGACTGGGAATCAAACCGTGACCTCCCAGTTCACAGGTCGATACTCAACCACTGAGCAGCACTGGCCGGGCAGGGGTTTTATTTCTGCAGAAGAAGAAATTAAGTCTCAGAAAAATTAGTGATTTACTTGACATTCCTTATTTGTCCCTCTCATGTTTCCAATACAAAACTCAACAGATTATCATACTTCTGCCCCAGCCCTGAGTACCACCCAATTTACTATATCTAGCTGACAGAAATCATAGGGTAAATCATGTAAAAGAAACCAATGATATTTACCTATGTTGGCCAGAATTATTGCACCAAACCCAGGTTGTGAATGATGGAGAAACAGTTCTAAAGAAAAACAAAACAAAACAAAACAAAACAAAACACAAGACTTCATCTTACTCCAATTTACTACTTATATAATGAATAATAGTAAACTAAACATTTTGTGTGACCCAATGGGAAATCTCCCACTTCTGGAGTAGATTTATGCTCTTTGGCCAAGTCTTGGGAGAGTCACATCATCTCTCTTTTCTTTTGTGCGGAGCAAAACAACAGCCCTCGGCCAGCAGCAAGGTGCTAAATCTTGTTTCAGCCTTGCTTTAAAATGAAAATAAATTCATTGGTACCAATGAAAGCTGATGGGGAGGGACAGAGGTCCCAGTGAAGGGAGAATGGGAAAATGCATAAGCAAATGAAGATTTAAAAACAGAATTGTCAGATTGAGCAAATAAAAATACAGTGTACCCAGTTAAATCTGCATTTCAGAAAAACAATGAATACATTTTAGTATAAGTATTTCCCCAAACCCCAAATATTGCACAGTTCACAACAGGTTGCAAAATAGAGACAATTTGTTGTCCCAAATATTGCATGACACATGGACTCATGCTAAAAAAAACGTTATTTGTTGCTTAGCTGTCATTCAAGTTTAATTGAGTGTCCTGTTTTTTATTTGGTAGCTATAATCAAAAACAAGAGGAAGTAGGGGGAGAGATAGAGAGAGAGAAAAGAAGGGAAGAAGAAAGAAAAGAAAAATTTAGTATATATATCAATAATCTTAATGTCAGTTACTAGGAACTTTCAGAGGTTAAGAGAACCTGGCCACATTTTTGTTCAATATTGCAAAAGTAATGCAAGATATTATTATGTAAGATAATTTCAAGAAAGGGTTACAAAGTTTATGAAGACTTTATATATTTTTTTATTTTACAAATTAACTTATAACTCAATGAAAAATATTTTTGCTACTCATTAAATAATTACAGACTATCTATTTTAAAATTAAACTATCATACACTTTAAAAATATGATAAGATAGTGGAAAACAAATTTAAAATATCAAATTCATTTTAAGTCGTATAAGTGTATCTGTTATTGTATGTATTTATTATTTGGAGATAATGATGAAGTCTAAATTGGAGGGCTTTTATATAATACTAGTAGCCCATTTGCAGGATTCAATCCTGCACGCGGCCGCTTTGGCCACGTGCACTGCCGCTGCCACAGCCTTGGGGCCACCACACCTGCACCTGCGCGCCGCTGCCGCCCGCCGCACTCCACCCTGCCGCGCTCCGCCGCGCCCTGCCCCGCCGCGCTCCGCCCCGCCCCGCCGCGCTCCGCCCCGCCCCGCCGCGCTCCGCCCCGCCCCGCCGCGCTCCGCCCGGGCTTTCCCTCTGGCAGCCACCTTGCTTTCCGCTTTTCCTCCCTCTTCCTTCTAAGTTGTCTTCAGTCTTCACTCCTCCCTCCCTCAGCGTATGCAAATTAACTGCCATCTTTGTTGGGTAATTTGCATACTCGCCCTGATTGGCTGGTGGGCGTGGCTTTGGCTGGTGGGCGTGGCTTGGGTGTAGCGAAGGTGCGGTCAATTTGCATATTACTATTTTATAAGGTAAGATTAGAGGCCCAGTGCACAAAATTCATGCACGGGTAGGGTCTCTAGGCCTGGCTGGCAATCAGGGTTGATCTGTGGGGTGACCAGTGGGGCGATCGGAGGGGGGAGGGCCCCCTCGCCCCCTGCCCCCCGCTGGCACCTGCCTTGGCTGGCCTGGGGCCTGCGGGATGGGGGCAGCTCCTGTGTTGAGCTTGTGCCCCCTGGTGGTCAGTGTGCATCATAGCGACCTGTCGTTCTGCCAGTTGTTCCTCCTTTTGGTCAATTTTCATATTAGGCTTTTATTATATAGGACTATGCTGCGGGTCAATTTCCCACTCTTTCTCTCCAACTCATTGGCTCTGCCAGCCACAGAAGAAGGGGCTGACCAATTCCCTGGAACACCTTCTTCTATTTCATATCCAGGTATAGAAAGTCGTCTTTCAGATTTGGGGACTATATTCATGCTCATTGGTTTTTATAATAAAGCACCACAAACTTGGTGGCTTAAAACAACACACACTTATTTTTCATACAATTCTTGAAGCCAGAAGTGAAAATCACTTTCCCTGGACCGAAATCAATAGGTAGGCAGTACCGTGCTCCTTCACCAGGCTCCTAGGGAAAATCCCCTCTTTGCCTCTTCCAGCCCCTGGTGGCTGCCAACATTCCAGCCTCTGGTGGCTATATCAGTCCAACCTTTGCCTCCATGGTCATGTTGCCTAACCTCTTCTGTGTGTCCAATATCCCTCTGCTTTCCTTTTATAAGGACATGTGATTGCATTTAGGACCCACCTTGATATTCCAGGGTAATATCCCCATCTCAAGATTCCTAATTTAATCACATCGCCAAGTACATTTTTGCCATACAAGGTAACACTTAGAAGTTCCAGAGGTTAGAACATGGATGTTTTGGGGGGACCATTAGTCAGCCTGCCACAGGGACTGAGGGAACACCTTGCACAAAGTAGTGTCCCTGAGGAATACAAATGGGCTTGTTTGTGAGCTTAGCCAGGAGTCAACTTAGCTGGGGATGTCTTTCACCGACTGTGAAGGAAGACCTGGAATACAAATTTGAAGCTTTCGTTTTCTCACATACACACTTGAAGTCATGAGCTTGGATTGTGTCCCCCTCAGATTTCAAATACAGGTCACAGGTGGTGGTTCATGATCACACAAAGAAAGAAGTTCTGGTAATGTTGGCCATTCATTCGTCCTCAGTAACCTAAAGTTCTGCCCATTTGATTGCTTACTATTTTTCCTGCTATGAAGCTAAATTTAGATGAATAGATATTCATTATTAAACATATTTGTTAACATCCCTTTGGTGCAAGAGATTATAGCAGGTCATGTAGCAAGATGATTAGAAAGCAGCCTGCGAGGCAGATTGTCAGGAAGCCAATCCCTGCTCCACTAATTAGTGACTAGATGACCACCACTCTGTGCCTAGTTTTCCATCTATAAAACAGTTCATAAGGTTCATGAGGGTTAGAGGAGCTAACAGAAGTTTAAAGCGCTTGGAACAATGGCTGGCTGTTAGATGATGTCTCTAACTTAATAAATGTTAGCTGCTGTTTATTTCGTTGGAGAGAACAAGAAATAAAAAGACCTGAATAAGATGCAAGAATAGCTGAGGCAAAATATATGCGAGATATTTTTAAGTGTAAGAGTTAAGACAGTAAGTGCTACAAGAGGTCTGAGCTTAAAGAGGTTTTATTTGCTTGTTTGTTTTTTAGCTCTGACTTAAGAAGTGTCAAAGAGTTACAGAATTGGACAAGAGAAAGGAAAGATTCTATCTTTGGAGGACAGGGGGCTGGGCAGGCTCTCGGTGGCGTTGGTAGGTAGCTTTAGCGTGTGGCATTGCACCGTCAGGGCAGAGTCTTAGTGGCATAAGAACACGGGCCAGAGCTGGTCTGAAGCATGGAGCGCAGCACCAACACTTAAGAGGCCTAAACTGGTGACCTTCACCAAGGTAGAAAAAGTGGGTGATACCTAGGAAGACTTGTTCTAAGAATTACGTTAAGGAATGTGTGAGGAATCAACCAGACAAATGCAAAACGTTTTCTTTTTCTATATGACCTCTTAGTCGGGATACAGTCAAGCATGAGATTGAAGGCTTCATTCCTTTAAATATGATATAAAACCACCAATGCTTGCATTATATTTGATGGGCATTCATTCCTCGAACAGGTTTTTGAGCATATAGTTTGTACTGGGACTATACTAGGAACTGCTGATAAAGTTATTAGTATGACACGGTTGTGTCTGAGAAACGTATGGGCTAAAATAGAGGGAGTCACGTGAAGAAAGAATACCATATAGATGGTAAAAATTACCATGAAAATATCCCCAGAGTGCTGAAGGGACCTCTAACTTTGCAGGAACAGGGAAGACTGAATATCAAAATACTTGTATGACAACAACAACAACAATAAAAACACCCGGCGGGGGCTCTGTATAAAATGGCATTTTTGTTTGAATTGGGCAAAAGAGGAATTTTGCTGGGCTCTTGCATATGGAGAAAGCTGGGGCTGACAGTCCAGCCCCAAAGGCCAGTGAGTAGCTGCTGGATGATTACTGACTGACACTCTGGAATACAGTCTATAATATTAAAAGTGATCTATGGCCCAGTAAAAAAATGCATCCTCATACACAGTATACAATACCCAAACCATCGCATTCACAAAATCCGAATAATGAGTTCGGTGCACTCGAGGGGCTGGGGGCACGTGGGTGAGGACCTAAAGGTCAGTCCCCGCCCAGCTTCGCGGACCCTGGGGTTTCCGAGCGGAGGTGGGGGCTCCGCAGGGGAAGTTCGGAGCGGAGGGAGCGGCAGAAGCACGTGGGCTGAGGGGGTGGGAGGACGCTGACGCGGAGTACCCGGTGGAAGTGTCAAAGAGGAAGGAGTGGAGGGCTGCCGAGGTGACAGGGTGTGGTCTGTGGGGGAGCCGGGCAGCGCGAGAGGAGGGCGCAGGACCCACCCGGACGGAGGCGCAGGGAGGCGCGTGCCTGCGGCGCTCGGTGCGGGGCCGGCGAGGAGCGCGGCGCGGGGCCGGTGGCCGGGAGTTACCCGTCCTCGCCAAGTGCAGCCCGGCTCGCCGCGGCGCCGGCCGCCGGCGCCTTCCGCCAGGGCCGGCGGCGCAGACACCTGCCGCGCCCGGCTCCACCTTCGTCCCCAAGTAAGTCTCGCCTTTTCTGCCCATTTCTCCGCGCCTCCGCCTCCGCGTGCACCAAGTAGGAGTTCCCGTGGCGGAGCCGCGCGACCGGCGCCCCGGGAGCCTCGGCGGCGTCCAGGGACGCCCAGCCTCCGCGCGTCCCGGCGGCGCGGGGACCGGCCCGAGGCCCCCGCCGCCCGCTCGCCTGCGCGGCGCGGACGGGGTCGGCGGCAGAGTTGTTGGCACCGATGCTCCCCGTCTTTTGTGCTCTGCCCGAACCCAGAGCCGTGCCAGGCCGGGGTGGGGTGGGGTGGGGAGGGGAGGGAGCGGAAGCCACTTTATGGCTCCTGGCCCCACCTCTTGCCTCCACCCCAAATCCTAGGGGGATTCTATACGCCGCGGACTCGGGCGCAAGTGAGTGCCAACCGCCCCCTCCCCCCAGTGGGGCTATGGGATGGGGTGGGCAGCCGGCCGGACCGCCACGCCGCCCCCTCTTCGGATTTTCTTTTTAGACACAGCGTCTTTAACTGGTGGGTGTGGAAGGCGGGCTGGGTAACCATGGGGGTCTGGGCGCAGAGGACGACCCACCTTCTGGCTCTCCTTGGTTCTGGAGGGGAAAGCACCCAGAGCCCCGGAGCCCGAGCGTCCCGCGCGGCAGGCTTGCGCGCGGCCGGCGGCAGGCTGTCGATGGGTGGGTCCCTTGTCTGGCTCATTGTTCGCGGTGACTGTTCTTGGGGCCCGGCAGAGCCACACACACGCCGCTCAGGAGCCGTAGGTAAAAGTGACGACTTGGAGGAGTGATGGCCAAGAGCGTCGGGAGGAGAGGGCTCACCCAGTTTGGAAACGGACTTCTCAGGGCTTGGAGGGCAATCGTAGTCGACAGCGAAAACCGCTCCTGAGTGTGAAACTTAGATCTGACTCTGATGCACGGAGACAGCCTAGTCTAGTGAATGAAACCCTCAGAAACAGGGCGCGGTATTGCCCCCCATTGCAATTGCCTTCGGGGTAACGAAGATCGAGTTTTAAGTGTTATTGTCAACTGGTTGCTTTCTCTTGTTAGCACCTGTTTCTCTTAAAGGTCCCTGGGTGTGGGTTTTAGTTGTTTTGGGTGGGTTTTTTTTTTAGCCCCCCCCCCTTTTTTTGGAATGCGTGTTTATTCCATTTGTGCCTTCAGCCAGTCGACTTGCGTGGTTGCTGGAGAAGAATCCCTTTTTAAAAACAGAGTGCAATTTCCACTCTACAAACTGCCAAGCGCTAGCTAGCATAGACATCCATTGCTCCCGCCCTAGCCACATTGCTACCTAACATTCATGGAGGCAGACATGTGCACCCGAGTCAAAGGGAGCCTGTTGTCCCTAGTTGGAGGTGTCAAAACACAACTAGTGCATGCTCATTTCGTTGGAGGATTAGGACACTCTTATTTGAGTTTTTTCCCCCCATTTCCATAAATGACAATGATATCATGTTCATGGTTCCTTAGCCCACTATAAAGGAGGGTGCGTTTCCCTGAGGAGGACATTCCTTCTTTTTCTAAGGTGCATGGGTAATAATCAGAATAAGCATTTGACATGAGGGATTTTAAAATTGTGATATATATATATATATATATCTGTATATATTATATCTGTATATATATATATATATGTACATATACAGTATATATATATATATATATATGCATATACATATGTGTATACATATGTTTGTATCTCCATTTTATATATATGGTTGTAAACCCCAGTAGTTACTAATACACTCTACTGCCCTGGTTAAATATTACTTTGACTTCCCTGGTGGACTTGCTAAGTGCATCAGTCTGCTGAAGCCTGGAGTTCCAGCCCCCAGGAGAAATAATATGAAAACCTCTCTCTGACCACAGTCTGATTCCACAGGGAAAAGCCATGCAGTAGGAGTATTGTTTAGAGAATGGAAAGCTGTGAGATTTATTCTAAGGTGGAGAGAGGGAGTTAGGTAGAAGAGAAATAAAAATGGAAACATGAGTAGGCAACCAAACCATACTCACAATTCCACAAATACACAAATGGAAAGTACATAGTGCTTTCTCTCTCTCTCCTTTATCACTTTAATGTTGATATCTTTAATGCTTTTCATCACAGTATTTGTGCCTCTTGTTATTCGGCTTTGAACAAAAACCTTTTATATTGTCAGCCTATTATATTTTCAATATCAATAGTGCTCATTGAATGCGTAGGATTATCTTTTAAAACTGTTCTTTGTGTGTCTACTTGCATACCATGTTCAACTTAGTATGGGGCCACATGAGCAATGAATCAACCAGGTTCTAATGAAGATTAAGACATGGAAGGTACCCACAGCTATGTATAAACTGTATACTCATTTAACCACCTTCCCACATGACCAATTTTAGCTAGTTGCTTCTTCATCTTCTGCAGTCTCCAGACTCCAAATTCTTGTCCAGATTGATTGCTGCACTAAATCTTGATTGTACAAAGAACAGAACTTAATTATTTTGGTCTCCTTTATCAGTCAGTAATGTTTTAGTGTTGCCAATTTAATTATATCATTGAAATATGTATGACTTTAAACTATGTTGAAAAAGGTCCTTTTAAACTTGTTTCTTCACACAGAAGAAAAAAAAAAGTCCTTCTAAAGTCATAATTTCACTGCTGTGAGGCCCCCTAGCCATTTGTGTTTATTGAGTTTACTGTTCCACATGAAGAAAGAACCATTGTTTTGTTGTCTAGGAGCTGAAGGAAGATGGAAAGTGAGAAAAGAATATCAAGCACTTTAAAATGCTATTATTTTCTCTAGTGGGAAAACTATTTTTTTAAAGTAAATAATGATTATTTTCTTAAAGATACACTAAAACCTTACTGAATGATTCAGAGGAAAAGAAAATTTCAGGATAGAAATGCTAGCTATTACTCAATAACCATAAAAGGTTGTTGTATACAAAGACGTGTATTTAGAACCAACCTCATAACACATTTTCTTCTTTCTATGGAATTATAAGTTTTTATTAAATTATTGTTATTAAACATTGAAATCTCATCAAAATCAATATTTAAATGCAGTGTCTTTTTGCAAGTGCTTTAATTGTAATAGCCTATTTGTTGAGATGAAAAAGAACATCATTGATGTCATGGTGTGCTTTGCATTTTAAAATAGTAGCTAATGAATTACAAACATTCATTACTCCAGAACCACTTGCTGAAATTTCTCAGGACCCCCAAATAGAGAATTATTTGTACTTTATACTATCACTCAGGCTCTTGCTCAGTTTATATTCATCCCCTTTTCTTCTTCAAAATTAATTTCCTTTTAAATTAATACTCTATTGGCTCTGAATCTTTTTTTCCTCATGCCATACATTTATGTGTAAATATTTTCAGCATGTCCTGTTAGGGGATTTGCTGTTGAAAACATGTAGGAATTAGTGGGGGGAGGGGTGGAGAGAGAGAGAGAGAGAGAGAGAGAGAGAGAGAGAGAGAGAGAGAGAGAGAGAGAGAATAATTTTTATTTATCCTGGAAAGAGTCAGGGCTTAACACAGGAACAGAAAGGTTGGTTTCACTGAATAAAATTCATCCAGGAATACTTCTTTGACCTTTAAAATTCCAAGCTATGTAGCGCAGAATATACATTTGAGTAATTCAGGCACTAACTTCACATAGCATAAAGCAAAGTAAGAGAGTATCATAGTGTCTTTGCTTTGTTATATTTGAATGGTGACTTTAATTCCATCCACTTTTCTTCATACTAAGTAATGCAAACTACCCACTGTTTTCTTAATTTTCTTGCTTTTTGCCAGGGGTGGGGAGTAGATGCCTGGCTGGGAGGGGAGGGAACGCTGTTCTATTTATGTAAAAGTTAAAACTTCCATGTTCATTTTAGAAACATTTTATTTAATAAATTCAGTTTCTTCCATAAGTTTAGTGATTTTTAAATTTACTGAGGAAGATAAAGGTTGACACTGAACTTTCATAACCAAATGCAACCAGAAACAAATTGGTTAAGTGCATTTAAATTAATGCATGTAAATGTTAAATTTACTTTTTCTTCCCATAACCTAATATGAAGAAATAATATTTAATTAGGTCTTATTTTTAGGAGCCAATAGTCATTTAGGTTAAATAAAAATGTAAGCAATTGTGAAATGAATATATAAGACTAAGCAAATTAATCATTGTGTATACTTTTGATATACATATTATAAATTAGCATTTTTAATCTCAGGGTTAATGTGAATTTTTTAACTGATTACATTTTGTTTTGCTTGGCCATTAGAAAGCTCGGAGTCAATCCAAGATCTAATTTATTGATCATATAAGTCTCCATGAAATGCATATGCCTGTTATTGTTTTTATTCTACTTACTTTCTCTGTCGAAATGTATTTTTTTTATTGTGGAAGGAGACAAACCATCAAAGTTAATATGAATGAATGATTAGAAATACAATCAAGTCTGCAAATATTATTGAGTAATACTATAAATGCTGAGGGGATGGTAGGCAAACTAAGGCATGATTTCTGATGTAAAGATACTTATATTCTAGCTGGATAGAGAAGACATAAAGCACATAAGAATTTAGCTAATAAGTGAGTCAACATATTTACACACATCTGTTGCATTAAATTGAAAACTCAGACCTTATTGCTAATGACGATCAACTTACACTTTCTAGAAAAACACTATTAATAGTACCAACTGGTAAAACAAAGTAACCATATAATTTCATTAGATATATACCCTCTGGGTGTAGTAAACTCCAAATAGTCTGAGGATGAAAATAAATGTTGGAAGCATCATTGTGATTCTGTGGTACTGGAGACTTCCAGACATATCTCCCCTCTTTTTCTCTTTCTCATCCCTTCTCTTTTTCTCTTTCCTTCTTTGTCTTTCATTGACTTTGTTGCTTGCTATTCCATCAGCCTTTGGGTGGACCTGATTGACAGTAGCAGCAATTCTGATGGCAAACTAAACCCTACCGGGATGGCAGCTCATGAAATTTCTGGCTATGTAAATACACTATTTGTTCTAAGTGCTGTACTTAAATATAGTAGTTAAGTTTAAGTGCCCGGTGGTTGTTTCCCTTTGTACTTGAATCAACAACCCTTTTAAGCTTTAAGAAGGGACCACCCATAAAACTGTTCATTTTAGCTGTAATAAAAAAAAAGGGGGGGGGGGGGGAGAGTAAAAACCTGAAGAAAAAAATTGAACTAAATTATTGACCCAGGGTGATGTGTTTATGGCTAAGGCCACAAACTTTGGATTAGACTTAAAATCTGGGTAGAAAGCTCATTCTCATATTCTCTATCTCCCACATATTTTCCCCCAGATATCTCCATTGCAGTTAATGTTAAACATTCTGTTGTCCTAAACTGAAACAAACTTTCAGACAGTGATAAATACTGACCATTTAAACTTGGCCTTTTAAAAAGCACATTGGATATAATGAAAATGTGTGTATTTTAGTATACTTACTTTGCTTCCAATGATGGTATAAATAGTGCATAAAGCTTTGAAATTTTCATCAAGTTAATGTTTCACTGACATGCAAATTAACTGCTGACATCTAAGGTGCATGCCATGTGATGACTCCTAATTGGCAAGTGAACCTCAGAGGGTTATTTATAGATTACATAGCAACAACGTGCTGGAGTAACTTCTCATTGTGCAGCTCAATTCAAATTGATGTTTTAGCTTTGATTCTCTTCACTTTTTTTCACAGCCCTTTTGATCTCTAAAGCCTCTCAGAAATAAGATACCTAAGGTGCTAAATATATAATTAATAATATTTGGGCAGAGAATTTGTCTTCAAATTACTCCTAAGAGTTTGGAGACCAGTTAAGCCTCCCTCGCTAGCTTGTTCAGGTATGTCTGACTCTTTGGGGCTGTGAATTTAAACTTGAAGATTTGGTAACATCCATTTCCGTCCAGAGCACATAGGATAAATGTTCATCCAGAAAAAGCAAGGAAGAAACTTGAACAGTTATCAAGTGAATTAATTTTTTAAAAATAGCTGCCTCTAAAGATCTAAGTGGAAATCCTATTTGATTTTCTAATGGCAATTGAGTTTCTTTTATCTCTACTTTCCATTACCTTTTGTGTATGAAGATTGCATAGTGAGAGAATTATAATGTATCTGCAGTTCTCACGCTAGGTTATTAGGTTAAAGCTTGTGCCTTCCTTTCTTTATTCCATGTCTGTGTCTGCCTAAAGGTAGAATGATCATGAAAAAGTAAGCCCTTCCTTTATTCTTCACATTTTATGTTCAGTATGGATTTTGTACATGATCTCATGAGGCAAAGATACATAAACTATAAATTTCACCCACAAAGATACAACTTATTAGAGAAGTTTACAATTTATTTGCCTTTAGATATTTTCCTTATGCTGCACATAGCCTGTAATGTTCTACTTTCCCGACCATATTGGTGAAATGTCTGTCCTTTCTTAAAAATTTAATTAAAAGTCACTGTCTCTTTGAAGGAATCCGCATAGTTGGATTTAAAGTTGACATTTTTTGGAAGAGTGTGTGGGGGAGAGGAAGAGGGGGGTTGGGTATATGTGTGTGTTTTACAGTCATATTGTAAACATGGAAATGTTTAGAAAAATCTAAAGAATTCTATACAAATATAGTGTTTGTTATAATTACTACTGTCATTATAAAGCCAAAGAGATAAACTTAATGTTGGATCCAAATCACATGGGGCATTGAATACTTTTCTTATTTCTACACTTTTGACTAGTAGTTGAAAATTTTGTTCTTAGGCCTGTTACTTTTTATTGATAAATGTCTTCATTAGTAGTGCATGGTAGGATATGGGTACAATCAAGGCAACTTGGTTTCTTGCTGGTGAAGGTTTATTAGGAAATTTATCTGTTAATTAGAAAAAACTCGGGTGGGGGGTGGGGGTAAAGGGGAGAGATCAACCAAAGGACTTGTGTGCAAGCATATGCGCCTAACCAGCGGTTGGGGACAACAGGGGGGTGGGGGCATGTGTGGGGAGGGGTGTGGGATGGGAATGGGGGCATGAGGACAAATATGTGATACCTTAATCAATAAAGAAATTTAAAAAACAAACAAACAAACAAAAAACTCACTTTTATATCAAAACTGAATGCACTAGATACTGAGATAAAAAAGAAAAGCAAACAACAAAAATGATCCCTGCCTTGATGGAATTTAGAATCAGATGGGGACTAGAGATAATGAATGTGGTGAATGAAATGATACAGATCATTATGGGATATTTGGGGAGCTATGGCAGTGGGTGGGTGGTGGACTGGGAAAGTTTCATGGGGGATTTGAAGGAAAAAAGGACAAGTAGAAGGCTAGAGGTGAAGAAGCACTAGATGGGGGTCTCTGCCTTAGAGCTGCTGGGAAAAAAGAGGGAAGTGAGGCACACATGGAAGACCCAGAGGGTCCAGGGAAGAAGACCCATACATTAGACCCAAGCCCAGCAGAGCAGTGTAGAGATCAAGATTTGGAAATTTAATCTTATACTCCACGCCTGCACCCACACAGCTGAACATTAGCTGAACACACCTACGGAAAAATATACAACTATAGTTCCTTTTCATATTCATTAATCTTAAATAGGTTCTTGAGGTTATCAAGTAATCTTACTCGACTCCCTACTCTACTCACTCTCCTGAAGACTGTATCATACTTCCTCCTCTCCTTAAACACTCAGGATCTCTATGTACACCCTCAAATGACGGCCTCGCTTCCTATTCACTGATATAAGTAGAGCAATCAGAAAAAAATCTCCATAGACACCTACTGCCATATTCATTCACTTCCTGATATTTCAACCTATTACATTTTAGTGGAATATGATGTAGAAATATGTACATGTAATTTATCAGTGCATAAAACTATTTCTTTAGACCTTGAACTTCCATGTTTAGTTGTTTAGCATGGGGAAATAATGAGTGTTGGAGTCAAAGATTTATGTAAAGTATGTTACTTAGAATACTGAAAAATTAGAAAGGATATACCTGCCCAAAGATAGAAAGAACAAACAATAAAGTACAGCAAGCATCATTTAAAAGTATTTTTTTAAATTATTAACAAGGTAAAAATATATGATATAATGTAAAAAGAAAAAAACTAACAACTGTACATAGTATATGATACAACTTTGTGTATGTACATGGAAAAGACCAGAAAAAAAAAGTGAACCATGCTAGAAAGTTGTCTTATTGGACAGTGAGATGAAAGTTGTTACATATGGTAAATCCTTTGAAAATACACTCAGCTTAGTAGAGAGAACCTTTTTATGAGAGGGGCCTAATGACATAGAAAATGTCTCCTGAATAAACACAATAGTGAAAGTCATCTCTGTAGTGTGCTGCAATTGTCATTGAAATGTTTGCCCCCCACCAGGCATTCCCCTTGCCTGCCACAGCCAAGCCATCAAAACCCATAGAATTTATGGCTAAAATATATCACAAATCTATTGAATTTCCACCATCTCCACTGCTGTTTGTCTGCAGGAGGACACTGTAATTTCTAGTCTGGATTAGCACCTTAGCACCCAGCAGGTTTTCCCCATTCTTGCTCTTGCAGAACTGAGGATCTGAAAGTCAGTATTGCATAGGGTTTAAAGCATGGACTCCATGCATGGGCTGCCTAGGTATGAATCCCAGCATGGCCATTTGCTACCTGTGAGACTGGTGGCAAGTTACTTGACTTCTCTTTCCCCATCAATAAAATTGAGGATATTCGTACCTATCTTATATAAGGTTAGTAGGATGATTAAACACATGACTGGCACAAAGTAAGCACTATTATGTATTAGTTATTTGTCAAGACCTAAGTTAGATTGTACCTTTACTTATTTCAAATCATCCAAGGACTTCTCATTGCACCTTGAATTAAATCCTTATGATCTACTGCATCAACTTCAGCTCTAGTCACTTTCTGCTTCCTTACTATTTCCTGGAATACACCAAGTTCATTCTGTCACAGGGCTTTTGCACCTGATATTCCCTCTACATGGAAAACTTGTCCTTCACGTCCCAGCTTCTGCCACCTCCTCTAAGAGCCCTTCCCTGACTTCTACTCATCTAGAGGACAATTTCTACTATTCCTTGTTCACTCTACTCACCTTATTTTTTTCTTAACTGACCTTATTACTATTTGAATGTTTTGCTTGTTAACTGTTTTCCCTGTGTTTGACCACTAGAATTTAAATTCTGTGAAGTAAGCATAATGCCTGTCATGGTTACATTTGTTTCCCCCAATACATAGCAAGGTCTGGCATGTAGTACTAGGCAAATGAATAAATAAATATTGGCTGGCTGGCTAGCTGGCTGGTTGAGAGTCTAACCATTATAATCAGGGAGTTGCATTTCTTAGTAGAGAACTTGATGGGTACTACATTTCAAGGTCCAGAGGACTTTAAAAATGCTTGTCAGAACACACGTGCATTTTGAAGAGGTAGAGAGTTTTGAGAGGGTGCAGGGGAGTGATGAGTGGATTGGTGGACTATATACCTGCACATGCTTCAGGTCATGGATAGCCTAAGTGGAAACTTCAGTTTTGGGGATGCTGGGTTGGTTTGGGGTGAGGTATTGGAGTGTTGAAGTTCAGCCTTCAAGATGAAATATCATACCAGTGTTTCACAAAGAACCAGGTTAAAAATACTTTATAAAGTAACTTCAATTGCATTTTACTTCTGGCTTCAGAGAATGTTGAATAAGACTCTGTCACAAAGTCAAAATATGTGAATTAAAGACTTTTTATTTTTAAAAAATCAAATTGATTATTTGATGCCTTGGGGGGGAAAAAGCAACCACAACTGTTTTCTTTCTTTGACTCAGCTGGTTTTTAAAATGGAAGTTAGTCAAACCAGAGTATGTGTTGTACATGTGAGTGTGGATACCTTTAGGTTGTTTTTAGATAGAAACACAGTTCCGGAAAAGATGTTTGCATGTATTGCTTTTGATCATAAAATTGTGGAGGCCTGGGAAGTTTTGTATGAAATGATGCTCCCTTTCTTTTGCCAGGAGGTGTCACTACAGCTCACTCAAACTCACCAATGCATTCTGTAGGGACAGACTGGAATTTTATTAGAATGTATGACCCACCAAGTTCTCTACTAAGTTGTCCAAAGGAAATTTGATGAAAACAGAATTCTTTCCAAGTGCCTGTTTTTCCACCAAATAAATATTTTCACTGTGAACTAGCTGAAAACTAAAGTGGAATTTTTACTTTTTCCTTTGTTGAGTGGGGGCAGTGGAGAGAAAAAAAAAACACAAAAACACAGAGTAAGATAATGGAGGAAAGACAGACCTACAGAAACATGAAAATATGAGTAAAACAGATATGTTTCCAACGATAACAGGCTACTTGAAAATCCCTGAATACAGTGTTTTCTCACCCATCCTCCTTGGCGTGTGTTGTCTCTTCCATGCCCTTCTTTTCTGCCCAGGTAAGTCTAGCTTGCTCTGCCAGAACAGTTATAATTAAAACAAAAGTACTCTCTGGTGTTGAGTTAATACATTGTTCCAGGTCCTTACTACATATAATTTGTATCCTCTATGATAACATTATAAAATAGGTGTCATCCCTAAAAAAAATTTCAAGTGAGGAAAATGAAAATTAGGAAACTTATATGATTTGTATTTGTAGCTATGATTTGACCATAGACTCATCAGATTTCAAAAGCACACCATTGGTCTTCCTTTATGTCCCCAAAGAGTCCCTCCCACTGGAGACTTCCTAATGCCCTTCACCCCTGACAAATTCAAGTACTTCTCCTGTGTCCCACAATATCTGGTGTTCACCCAGTATGAACACTCGTCATGACTGGGCCACGACCCTCTGTTTTCTTCTGTCCCTTGTCACCTGGGGTTGAAGCACTTTGAGGGTGGATACAGTGTCCTATCTCTAGAACAGAACATGAGACCTCTAATGTTGAACTGGATGGGTGAACTAGAGAAAAGATGCACCCAAAGATAGGGCTACACGGTGTCTGAAGATATGGATGAGGAAAACATGGAAGGCAAGGGACCTTTGGACGGTCCGCCTTCACCTACTGCTATTGGCCTCACTTGCTCCACTACCAACTGAACAATGAGCGATGGACAGAGGAAGAACAGGGTTAAGCGTCCAAGAAGGAGGGGATATTTAACACAGTCCACCTTGTAGCTCCTCTAGAAGTGGAGGGAAAGACTGGCATCACGGGAGCTGTGTCTTCTACTGACCTCCAGGTGGCAGCATGGCCCAGCTGTCAGAGACCAGCTCAGTTCTTTGACAGTCCTTAAGCTGCAGCAGACTCGGAACTGTTTTCAGGGCATTTAATGCCCTGGGAATGATTAATGGTGCTGCCGCTCACTGTACCCCGAGGGTAATTGAGCCTGCAGTATTTTGGAGGCTGCAGAGAGTCTTCCTGAGCCTCTGTCTGATAAAAGTGGCTGTAACATTTTGAACATTATATCCTTTCAAAGACATCCTGGACCCCTTTTTGTTGTGCCCAGAATGCAATCTTTGGCAAAATATTTTAAGGTGGGGGGTGTGGGGTGTGGGGAGGGGACTACCATCAGCACCCTCAAGATACGAGGAAATTGTCTTAATGTTTTTTAGATGTTTGGTTTGCTATGCATTCCATATTCTTTTTTCCTTCTTTGATTCCGAGATAATATTCCTTTCCACCTGACTTAAAGCAAATCCTCTAGAAGGTAGCTTGTGCTGATTGAGTATTTCGAAAGAGTGCAGGCAGAGCTATGCATAATGTCTTTATTTAAATAAGCGGTAAGCCCTTTTATATTGTAAGCTGAGGTATTTAAAAGTAAGATGATTGGGAATTTCTAAAGTTGCACACAGTTCAAAAGAATGGGAAACACGTTAGAATGAGCAACATCAGGGTACAGTGTCTTTTATTCTAAATATACATGTAATAGCAATTACAGAAGACAACCAACAAAAGATTTTAAGCCTGTCGGGTTGGGTTTGTATGACTACTTTTCATGAAGTTTTTAGTAACTGGGAAAAACGCCAGGTTCTAAACAGTGGGAAACAGTGTCATGAATAGGATATACTTGTAGATCTTAGCACTGTTGTGGGGGAAATGACTTACAGATTCAGAAAACTTATGTCTATGCATCTAAATGGGAAATCTGAACCTCTACCTTTTTGTAGTTTGAATTTACATGCCTCTGGTGGTTGCTTGTAGGCAGTGGTTTGTAAGTTCTTCAGTGAATTCTTTTTATATCACTTTGGTACTTTTGAGAATAATTGTTGTTCCTCTAAAACTGAGATTTGACTCTCATCCCAGAAGATTCTCCCGTGGTAGCCCATAATGACTTAAAGTTGTATTCTGTGTAGGAGGTTATCTTGTAGTTGTTTAGAGAGCCACACTTAACTGGTCTCCATGTGTGGACACTTTTAAGTTTAGCAGGCAGTAAAGTTAGACTCTTTAAAATCTTAGAATAGAGTAGAAAATCAGAAGAACAATTAGAATGGGTCCTCAAATTATTATTATTTTTTAAATCAGATTTCAGGTGTTATACAGAGTGCTATTCTAGCTTCCTTTACTTTGTTAAAAAATTTATCCGAGAGTTTGAAGTTGCAGTAGTATATTTGTGATGAAGACCTGGGCTAGGGAATAAAAATAAGGGATGATGATGGGAAGTTAATTGAGATAGGTTCACAATAGTTTATTTATAGCCTCTGATTTAACTCCAACAACAATAAGACTAGTAGAGAAAGAATCCCAGCATAGCCTAAAATCCTGCTTAATGATCCATGACTCACTAAAGGGTTTTTTCCCAGCCTACCAATTTCTATTTATTTGCCTGCTCTAGTCAATTTATCAAAAATGTCTTGATTTTATCACTTGATGTAGAGATCTTCATTTCCATGCTGCCTTTAATTATCATGCTGCTTTATATATAAACATAGTATAGTGTGTTAAGTATTATCATTTATAACTTCTATATTTTTTCTAATTTTTCAAAAGCAGATTACAAATTTTTGTCAATATCTAATTTATATATTTTTTAAAGGAACAGTTTTTGGATATGTCTAAATAATTTCCTCGCAGAGCCAAGAGGCTTTTGCCCTAGAAAAGGACAGAGTTGGTACTACTTTAAACAGAGGGCCCACTGATCAACTTTGCATTTCAAAGTTTAACTTTTGACTTCTTTTAAGAAAAGAAGCACAATAATGCTCTTGAAAGTCAGGTATTGTTGAGGAAAAGGGATTTTCTAAATCCATTAGCTCTCAGCAAATCAAGACTGGTGGAATAGATGAGAGGGTTTAGTGCATTCCAGGGGGTAGAGCCAACTCAAGATGAGAGGAGGGAATGAAAGCCAACTCCTTTGGCCTTAAGGAATTGTGGCAGGAAAAAATGGTTATGGAATTAGGGAACCAGGTGGTGGGTTATTTAAGATCCTGACCTTACTTTTATGCGTTCAAGAACAGAAAGAGTAGGATTCAGTAGGAATGCCAGTGATGTGCTTCCCAGAACTTAGGATTTTTAAGGGAAACCGTACGATTCTAGGAGGAGCCCTCATATAACATGGGCAAGAGTAGAGCAGTGGTGATGGCAGTCAGCTTGACAGATGAACCTGCAAAGAGGGACTCAAAAGCCACATCCCAGTGAGGGAAGTGAGAGACGACGGTGTAGCCAGCAGACTAGTGGAGACCTGAGGTTTGAATGAGAGCTGCCTCCCACAGATGGAGTCTTGGGGACTAGGAGAAATGGCCGTACCTATAGACACCAATGAGGGACATCAGCAGGTTCTTTTAAAGACTAACTGATACAGTCAAATCTCAGTAGTTATCCACAGGGCTTATATTTAGCAGGTCTGCAACGGCATGCTTACATCATTTGTTTACACTAGTGTCTATTCTGGTGGTTCTTCTTTAATTGGCATGCATCCTGATTGGTTCATGCCATGCCATACACATTAGTTGAATATTCTGAATACTACCTCCGGTTATCCACATCGGCAGTAGAGTAGTCCTATTGCCAACATTTTAATTCCAGTTCTGTTGGCATCAATATTGTTATAAACTGTTCATAGCTAAGGATAACAAATGCATGTGGTGACAGGAGGGAGGGCAGCTATATGGCCATATGTTTTTGTGCCTCTCTGAAGCCCCTAAATGAAAAGTGTTCTAAGACTATAAAGGACCAAGAAGCAAAGTACAACCAACTGACCAAGCAAATTTAAGTGGTACTTATTTGTGGGGGAGTTGGCAGTCCTTCCCTGGCTGTGATATTACGTTTTATAAAATTTAGGTATTTATTGGGAACAAAATGTTTAGCAAACAAACATAAAATAGGTCTGGAGTAAATTCAAAATGCTATTTTTAATTTATAATCCTTAGCATCACAGTCATTATTAACTGTTGTTAACTATTTTATTCTAGTAGTGCTTAAAATAACAAAAATTAATTATGTACTATTCTAACCATTGAAAATTTCTGGAGTAAAATCATTAAAACTTTCTACTCAGTAATTATGTCATTTCACTTGTGCTGGCATTTTGAGGCTGAGTTAAAAATGCAAGGCAGTTGTTGTTGTTTTTTAAACTTGCCTATGAACAACATGTTAACACATTTATAAGTATAAAAATATATATCTCCTAACGTTTATTTAAAATGATGCCCTAAGTTTCCTGGTTTCTATGCCTAACAAAGTATTTTTTTAAATTTTTTGAAGAAAATTACCAGAGCCATATGATGACTTAGATTCCTTCTTTCACAGTGTGCGTCGTTTCTCTGAGCATGTTTAAAGGGAGAGGAAGAAGGGAGGAAGGACATGAAGAGTCAATGTGTGAGCTGCACTCAAGGTGGTTTCTGACTCTGTAGAACTAAGATAAATCTTTTGTCTTCCTCATCTAGTAGAAAGCTTGTGTGATTTGCATTTTGGAATGTTCCGGCCTTTTAATTTACTTCTAAATAATTTGTTTCTACATTAGGCTTCTTTGTTTGCAGAGAACAATACTACACAGTGATTCATGAAATAAAATGAACTAACACTACACTCTACAAAGAGAATTTGAAAATAAAAACCATTAAGGGTGAATGGCATGCATTACAGAAATTTCCACCATATGTCTGAAAGGGTTTGTTTGTAACCAAGCTTATTTACGAAATTCATAGGCACTAATTTATCAAAGAAATAGAGTGATAATACTTTCCAGCCAAAGGAAAAATTTAAAATGTAGTAAACATTAAAAACACATTAATAATCTTTCCTGTGACCCTGATTTTTCTATTTTCTTTTAAGATTCACACCAGAAAGACTGTTTTAATGATGTAGAAATTATTCAAGCTCACCAGTACTGTGACAGCATCAATTCCTAGAGTAGGTGGTTTGGAGGATGGCAGAACTTCTAATAGCATTACACCAATAAGAGAAATAAATTTTACCAAACTGCAGGAAATTCTGTAACCAAAGAATTTCTAAGAGGTATGTTCTATCTGCTGCATATAAAATATATCACAAACACAATTTCCTTCAACAAAATTGGCCCTCTCGTTTCAATGAAAGCATAGTGAGAAAGGTTTATGTAATTAGATGCCTGAATATATAGAAAATTTTTTACAAAAAGAATCTGGACCCTAGTATCTTCAACATATTCTGGATCTACCTATTTGAACACACTTAGTTGATGACACCTTTCACTACCAAAAGTAAAATACATTGTACATTTTAAGACTTATTAAATGAATCTCATTGTGTTGTGGATACTATAAGAATTAACATATTTCCACTTGCTTATTTAATTTGATTGTTAAAATATACGTTAGTGTCATACTGTATGTATCAATATTTTTACACAAAATGTAATTTAAAAAAATTAAGTATTTGTGGAGTAAATAATACAAAATAATTTGGTAATACAGAGTCCAGTACTAGCCATAGACATTAATAGTAATTAATGCCCCTTTTGACTTCAGGAAGTAGCATGGTACTCACCAAAGTAACATGGTAACTTGATGAGACGTAAGAGAGGTAAGGGACAAATTGTTATAAAACTTCAATTTCTATAAATGTTCTTTCAAGGTGATTTGTAAGGAACTTTCAATTTAGTTGTCAGCATTTCTTAATTTTGCCTGTGGTTCAGAAATGATCATCTTAAGATATTCATGAGCAGTAAGGCCAAATTCAGTGCAAAATTTAACCCACTGTGGTGCTACATCTTCCAAATGCACTATACATGGAGACTTGGCACTTCACGGTGAACCATAGCATTATACTCTCTCTCAGAAGACAGTTCATATGTGTGAGGGATCATTAATGAGCCAAGAGGGGTCAGAGGTTATTGCTTATAATAAGATCGAGGTCATATCTTCGTAATGAAATCCAATTTAGTTAATCATTCTGGAATTGGTGACTATTTAATAATGGCTACTCTTAGTCACTTAGTTAAGGTGTGGATTTGTGAATTGTCATATTTGAGCACTTATTTTCTCACAGGGATGTCTGCTTAACATATTTATCTGTGTTTTTTTCTTTCCATTTTTTGTTTCACCTGAATACCATCCAGTAGATTTCATGTGGATGGAAATACTACAGGGAGATTGGGTATGGGTATTGGTCCTTTTTCCAAAGTTGAAACACTACAGTAATACAATATAGAATCAAAGAGGAAGGTAGAAATCATCTAGATGGAAATACCAACTCTCTTACCTATCAGCTCTGTGGCCTTGGTCAAATTACATGATTTCTCTAATACTAGTAAACAGAGTGTAATGCAGATTACATGAGTTAAATGCAGTCATATATGTAAACATCTACTACAGTGCATGATACATTTTAAGCACTCAGTTAATAATTTTTGTTGTTTTGAGGGAGGACTAATGTCAGAGAATAGTTAAATTTGTTGGGATATGGGACTAAATCAAATTTTTAAAAACCACAATTAAATATGTACTATGTTTTGGACACCTTAGTAGGGACATGAAAGAAGAGAAATAAGAGGAAGTAGGAGAACATCAAAATTAACATTTACCCAATTATAGGTCTTACCAACTCCTTTGCAAAAATTTCTGCCTCAGAAAATAATCTGTGTTGTACTTTTAGAGCTAATTTGCTCACTCATGGTAATGCTTAGAAAAAGTTTTGATAATTTTAGATGCCTAGTATATTTTGTTGAAAGTATGCTATTAAGGAAAAATAATGAGCTATTTTTTGTCTTTTCCTCTGTGTCCTTATGCATCCTGGAACATGCTGTGATTAAGGTAATGACCACATACGTACTCACAGAGATTTCTCTCTTTGAGAAAAGAAACCATAAATAGGAGGTATATTTTTGTATAACCAGGTCCTAATATAGTGCCAATAAATAGTTGTGCCAGATGCAAGATTTTTTTAATGAATGAATGAGTGAATGAATGAGTTCTAGTGAATGCATGAATAAATGAATCTCCAAGTTAAGTCTATGGTTTTTATGAACAAGGTCAAAACATATTTATAGACGATTTTTTGTCAGACACGTCATTGTTACTCTTTCAGTTCTAAAATGAATAAATATTCACAAAAATGATCAGCATCAAAGAAAATGACATTTTGGTAAAATTGATGTGTACATTCCTTGCTGATGGCATTATCAATTGATAACCCCTTTAGAAAATAACATTAACATTTATAGCATAAGTCACAAAATATACTCACATCCATTACCTTAGAAATTCTTCTTCTCTAATGAAAAACATTTGAATGGAAATAAAAGAAACTAAACATAAAAAAACTGCCGAAACCAGTTTGGCTCAGTGGATAGAGCGTCGGCCTGCGGACTGAAGGGTCCCAGGTTCGATTCCGGTCGGGGGCATGTACGTTGGTTGTGGGCACATCCCCAGTGGGAGGTGTGCAGGAGGCAGCTGATCGATGTTTCTCTCTCATCGATGTTTCTAGCTCTCTATCCTTCTCCCTTCCTCTCTGTAAAAAATCAATAAAAATATTAAAAAAAAGTATTACAATCAATAATAGCTAAAAATTGGAGACAAAAGTTGAACAAAATAATGATTTTATAGATTATGATTTATCAACACAGTTTACTATTATGAAGACACTAAAATGATCATTATGTAGAAACATCAATTTATGTTTATGATACCATATAAGTGAAAATAGTGAAATATAAAGTACCATATATACAATTATTTTAATAAAGTTAATACATATGTATAGGTAATATCCTATCTAATAAAGAGGGAATATGCTAATTGGCTGTCACATGCTCACAAAAGATGGCAGCACCCACAGCCAATAAGGAAGGAATATGATAATTGACTGCCACGCCCTCAAAGATGGCAGTGCCCACAGCCACAAGATGGTGGCGCCCAGTCCCCTCAGCCCCACTGGGGCAGCAGGCACTGGCATGGCCGGGCCCGCCTCCAGGCAGGTCCAGCCGCTCTGTGGGCCTGCCTCCAGAGTTCCCCAGTTCCCTCAGACCCCCAGCCACCCAGGGCCGGTCTGAGGGATGACCAAACAACTGAAAAAGCAGGCTGTGTGGGACGACCAGGCCAGCAGGAGGGGTTAGTGAGGGATGACCAAACAACTGAAGAGCAGGCTGAGTGGGGCAACCAGGCTGGCAGGGGGGACAGTTGGGGGTGACCAGGCCAGCAGGGGGGGACAGTTGGGGGTGATTAGGCTGGTGGGGGGGCAGTGAGGAGTGATTAGGCCAGTAGGGGGGCAGTTGGGGGCGACAAGGCTGGTGGGGGGGGCAGTTAGGGGTGACCGGGGGGGGGGCAGTTAGGAGCGACCAGGCCAGTAGGGAGGGGGCAGTTGGGGGCGACCTGGCCAGCAGTGGGGGGTAGTTAGGGGCAACCAGGCTGGCACGCAGAGGCAGTGAGGGGCGATTAGGCCAGCAGCGGGGACAGTTACGGGTGACCAGGCGGGCAGGCAGGTGAGCGATTAGGAGCCAGCGGTCCAGAATTGTGAGAGGGATGTCTGACATCCCCCGAGGGGTCCCGGATTGGAAAGGGTGCAGGTTGGACTGAGGGGATCCCCCACCCCATGCACGGATTTCATGCACCGGGGCTCTAGTGTATAAATAAAATTAGTAGTTGTGTCGGGATAATAAGTGATTTTGTATTTTAAAGACTTTATTCATCTTATATTATCTTTCAATACACTTCTAAAAATATCTCATTTTCTTTTTGTCAAAATAGATATTGTAAGCATAACTGTGCCTTTTCTTATAATAGTTGTGTCTTTACAGGGCCTGAGACTTATCATCAGTTGCTCTCATCCCAATAACTGAAATTTTGGAGTACGTAGATGACTGATTATATTGATCTCTGACTATATATTTTGAAGGTTCTAAAAATAAATAAATCCTCAATGTACATTCATTTTAGTTGTTTGTTTTCGCTGAAAGTCAACGTAAAGTAAAAATCAAAAGGCCTACATGTATATGTATCTTTGTTAATCTAGAGGTAGCACGTTATAATGAAAAGGAAAGGAACTCTTGGCCAACAGGTTAGACCTGTTGCTTTTACAGATGTGGGAACTCTGGAAGGCTGGGAGATGAGTGAGTTGGGCAGGGTTATCATGCCAATTAATGGTAGAGTTGAGTTGAGTGAGTTGAGAACATTTCACCCCACCCCTTTCAGAATGATTTCCCATCACCCTAAAATGAGCAGTCAGCTTCCTTCAAGCTTCAGAGCCCATGAAGATTTTCCCTACTTACAGCGTCACATCTGCACTGTACAGTATTCCCAGGTATAAGGAAAATAAGGGTTTCCTGCTCAGCCAGAAATTGCTAATCTGCATGCAATTGCACAGAGGTAAATGTATGGCTCTTCAGTAGTCTTGTGTACATGTTCTCATTGGTTGCATCTCCTCAAAGTCAGGAGTTCTACTTGTCATCTCTACAGCATTAATTTGTCCACCTAGCATAGCATTCCTATAGGTCTCAGTAGCTTTCAGCACCTGCCCTCCTTACCATCCCCAGGTGGAATTCCTGGTCACAGTAAGCTGCTCTCACTGGGATAGCTTCTAAAAATCCACAAAGAACAAATTAATGTTCCTGATTTGCTTCAGAAACAAACAGAAAAGAAGCCTTTCCATAATTCTTGAAAATAACAACAAAAATAGCTTCAAGGGAAAACATACCACTATTTTTAAAGGGGGTTCTAACAGAAGAGTTCAAAAAAGACAAATATTTGCTGAGGACTGTTTGCCCATTAGCCTGTGGTGGGCGTATTAAAATACAGTAAAAGCGAGGATGAGTGGTTAAATATATTTGAAGGTCCTACAGAGTCAGCCTTGAAAGAATTTTAAAAATAAACTCACTTGAGTGAATGTGCTAAAAATGAACATTGATTATTATATTTAATCTCTACATTGATGCATAGTTTGTCAAACCAGGCATCATTTAAACATGGCTTCCTCCTTTGCTTCCATTTGATGTTGCCCTTCTTATTTCTTCCTCTTGTTAATATGGTGAATAAACCCATTTACAATGTTGTGGGAAATTTTATGATTCTTTTATAATCAGAGAAATAGGCAATTATTAGTCAGAAAACCCTTCTTATTCTCTTCAGAAAACCACTATTTTATTGCCATTTTTTCAATAATATCCACCCAGAAACCTAGACAGTACATACTAATTGATTAACTACTATGAATCAGGCACCAGACTAGCCAACATGGAAAGTCCGCATCTGGGTAATGCTTTGTCCTTGTCCTCAATGATGTCATACTGTGAGAAGGGGATATGAAGACTTCTTGGGATAAGGAACTGATTAGCCAATCTATCTGGCTCTCCTATTTGTTCTTCCTCTTCTCAGGGCTTCTTTGAATTCAGACAGTGTCTTTGATTAATAAGGCAGCCATTCAAGGGAGAAGGGCTCTAAAACAATGGCTCCAAACAGAGGTCCTTGGATCTGTAACAGGTCCTTGGATCTGTAACACTAGATTAATAGGTTGTGCTTTTTAAAACTGCTTATTCTGGTATAGATCTGAGTATCTTGGGGAGAGGACTGGGAAGTCTATTTTAAAGATGCTCTCTCAATGACTTACATACTTCATCAGGGTTGGAAATCAAGAATGGAGGAATCCATAATGGGAAAGAGGGAGTGATTGTGGAAATGGACAAGGTGAATAATCACCAGAAGACTCATATGGAGACAGTATACATAATGGTTAAAGACTATCACATTATCACGGGTTGAATCAGACTGCCTGGGTTTATATTCTGTCTCTGCCACTTAGATTTGGGGCAAGTTTTAAAGTCTGGCTGGACCTCAGTTTCCACATTTTGTAAAATGAGAAAAATAAAATTACCTACCTCAGAGGTTATTATAGGGATTAAGTGGGTTAATATATATAGGGCGTCCTAAGAAATGTGTACACATTTTAACAGCTTATAGCAGTTAAATGAAAATGGAATGCATTTTAATAGACACTGCTTTTATAATTATTCAAAGCATGTATATACATTTTTGGAATCATCCTATATTTTAGCATTTAGAATATTGCCAGAGATATAGAAAATACCCAATAAATGTTACTACTACTACTAGCGTCTCCTCTTCCTCCTATTATTATTATTTTTTATTAAGGGCATTTATTCTTTGAGTCTTACAAAAATACAGTTCTCCTCTATTAAACCCCCAGAGTATATAAAGCAAAAAACTACTGATAAGTACATGAGACCCTTTAAATTCATCATATAATAGAATAAATTATTTTTAACTTCTGGTTCTTTAGAAGATTATAGGCTGTTTGGTATTTTCTGTGCTCAGTAGATGGATGATAACTAGCCCCTACAGTCATTACTACATTGCACTGCTATACTTTTTATTGTTTTCCATTTCTTCAGTTCAAACACCTTGAGAAAAATGTCAATTGCAAAGCACAGAAAAAAAACTTTTTAAATTTCTTCAATTTCCCATATATCATCATAGCCTTTGGCCAAAAGTAATATTAATGTTCAATCAATAATTTTTCTGCTCATCACTGGGCAGACATTGGTGTGGGCTGCTAAGAAGGACTGTGGCATCAGATTCAGGAAACTGGGTTCTCATCCCAGGGCTGTTCCTGACCACCAGAGTGGTCTTGGGCATGTCATGTAATAGCCCTGGGCTTGTTATTTTCATGTATTAATGAGATTGAGTTTACCTCTAGAGACAACAAAAGAGTATTCCTCTCTCTCTCTCTCTCTCTCTCTCTCTCTCTCTCTGGGGTTTATCTCACTCTGCCTCTTGTGTAAATTTGAGTCACAATAAGGCAAGGATATCCACTAATAAGGAGTCTAATTGGTCCAATTTTAGGATGCTTACTGGACCATAGATTTAGCATGTAGATGTCTAGGTCCCCCTTTTTTTCTTTTTCTTTTTTAAACACTCTTTCTCTGCTGGCTGGGCCCAAAGCCATTTCATTATTACTAACAGGGAGGATTATATAGTGTTTCCCAAACTATCCTCTATATAGAATACTCACTCAATAAAATATTAACAAGTACATGAGGAAAATATTTTCATGATAAAACAAGATTGAGAAATAATGTGTTGAATTTAAACTGGTTAATTTTTGACTACTCAAATCTGTAATACATAAATGTATATTGTGAATTTTCAATAAGAGAATATAATACATAATATTTTTAAACTATTTTGATCATGGAATCCTAACTTTCAAGAAATATCTCACAGGATCAGTATTCCATGGAGTATACTTTTGCAAATGTTTGAAGAATATTTACCAATTTTGGCTTTCTAAACAGGTGTTAACTATATAAAAAACAAGTTTTCTATCTGAGGTCCAAAGACACATTCATTGAAAATGGCAAATTTGAAAACCTTATATATTTATCCAGAAGTACACGATAACACACTCTATTATTTGATTTCAGAGGTCTCAGGAACATTGTAAATTTTCTGAGTATTTTACTTAAGAATGTATAAAAATGTGGGATCTGAGGAAGAAAGCTTAAGGTCAATTCATTTCTTGGTGCCTATCACCTGTCTAGGTCTGTTGTGCTGGTCCTCACTGCTGTTCATATGCCAAACAAAATTGGGGCTTATCTTCTTCTTTTTTTTTTTTTTAAATACATTTTATTGAGTTTTTACAGAGAGGAAGAGAGAGGGATAGAGAGTTAGAAACATCGATGATAGAGAAACATCGATCAGCTGCCTCCTACACACCCCCTACTGGGGTGTGCCCGCAACCAAGGTACATGCCCTTGACCGGAATCGAACCTGGGACCCTTGAGTCCGCAGGCCGACGCTCTATCCACTGAGCCAAACCGGTTTCGGCGGGGCTTATCTTCTTAACACCCAGTTTCTAAAAGGCTGCCAAACCCGACTTAGTCTTTTTTGTATAAAGAGGAAAAGTTGTAATTATTACTCGTGCTTGAGTCATTGGGCCAAAGGAACAATTGCCAAGAGCCCATCAACCCCTGCAATGGATTGGCTGGTGGTCCTTGTTCCAGTGTGGATGTTAACTTTAGTCCTGAATTAAGAAAACTTATTATAATCCCTTCCTTTAAAAAGGGGGATGGGATAAAGAAAATTAAATAAGTATTTACTTGTGATAGGTGTCCTATTTCTGGAAGTGTTCTGGATCTTTTTCCCATGACCTATCCTTTGTGTTTCAAACTTTAATATTTTTTGAATATAGTTAGCTTCTTAAATTCTATAATATTTTCTTAAAATAAAGGGTGAATTCACTAATATATATATATATATATATATATATATATATATATATATATATATATATGTATCTCCAGACTTTAGTAGAACCCTGAATATATTTCCAAGAATATATTTTCTTATTAAGATATACATATAATCTTTAGCTGCATGGTTCTAAATTGACAGTATTCTGAAATACATGTAGCCTAAGTATCCATTAGCATAAGTATTAAGTATAAGAGATTTGAAAGTCAAAATCAATAGTTTTTCTCCTAAAGCCATATTTATAGAAGATTTCAGATAGAAAATTCTTCCCATGGTGACCTTGAATCAGAGGAAGACGTTTAGCCAAATTTATCGTACGTGTAATCACAGTTTTTATTACAATCTGACAATCAAGGAGCTAAGAGTAGGAAAAAAGCAAAAAAGAAAATATTGTTGAGTTAGTTTTATGTGCCAAGGACTGAGTTAGGTGTTAACAGGTACATTATCTTTAATTAAGGGATTATTGTTATTGATTACTTAATAAAGTTAAACTTACTGAAGTTATTTCCAGATACTGTGAGATGAATATTACAGTCAAGTCTTGATTATTTCCTTAAATGTGTTCTCATTTATAACAGTTCTGCCTCTATGACTGATGATAAAAACAACTAAAAAGGGGATAATATTAAAAGGTAAAGATGGACTGAGATTTTTCTTAGCATCAACAATAACCTGTCAGGAACATAAAAGGTGCATGAAAATTAAGTTATTCACCCAAACCTACCAACATAGCAAGTTTTAATGTCAGCCTTGCAAATGATTGTGAATATCAGATACAAAGTTTAGGGGGAAAAAATGAGGACATACCCAGGGATAATTATAAAACAGGCAAATTAGAATTTAAATGAGGACTTTTAACAATGGCAATGCATTTCTTCACTGACTGATACTGGACATTATCTATTCTCTCATCACTCTATTTTGTGTACCTGTGAGAAGGCTTTGGGAAATTTTGCGTAAGAAGATAAGAAAGAGGTTAATCAGTCAGACCTTTCTCCTTTCCAGACGGCTGTTTTATCTCTGACAGTGACATCCTCACCAGCACTTCTGAGAATGGGTGATTATGAGCATGAAATATTGAGCACAGCAAGGATTCAATAAATGACAACTATTGTTATGATGATCACTGTTACACAATTTTAGTTTTGGCAATTCACTCTTTCTAGTTTTTCTTAATAATGAAATCATCCGTCACTCATTTGCCATAATTCTATTTCCTTTTATGTCTATTCCATCTCTCAAAATAACACATTTGATACGTTTGCTGCCCGATATATAAAGTAACATTTCCTTTCTGTTAACATGCCTTAATGGCATGACACTTCATTCTTTAATCTCCTTTTTCTCTAATAAATCTATATTGACCGTATGAATATTGTTCATGATTATATTGACGCCAAGGAGTAGTGAAAAGAATATGAGATGTCAGGTACACGTGAATTCAGATCTTTTCTAAGTCTGCTGTTAGGTCAATAGCAGTTCTGGGGCTGTGAGGATCCAATGACGTGACATATGGAAAGCACATAACAAAGTGCCTGGCAGGTAGTAGGAGGTGAGAAAATATTTTTCTGCCACAGCACCACCTCTATTCCTTACATTCTTTCCTTCCCTGAGCATTAGGGATGCTGTGGTTCTAGAGCAGCTCTTTCCAATAGAACTTCTGCAGTGATGAAAATATTCTATATCAGGCGTCCTCAAACTACGGTCCGCGGGCCACATGCGGGTGCTTTTGCCGTTTTTTTTTTTTTTTTTTTACTTCAAAATAAGGTATGTGCAGTGTGCATAGGAATTTGTTCATAGTTTTTTTTTTAAACTATAGTCCGGCCCTCCAACGGTCTGAGGGACAGTGAACTGGCCCCCTGTTTAAAAAGTTTGAGGACCCGTGTTCTATATCTATGTATGGTAGCCACTAGCTAAAGCTGGCTATCTAAATTTAACTAAAGTAAAATTCAGTTCCTCTTTTGCACTGATCATATTTGAAATGCCCAATAGCCACGATGCTAATGGCTATGCATATTGGACAGCACAAATACAGAATATTTTCCTTTTCTTAAAGTTCAATTGGGCAGCGTTGCTTTCCAATAATAGGCAATAAGTGTGACTAGTGTGGCTGCAGAACTGAATTTTTAATTTTAGTACATTATTATCTTAATTTAAATAGCCACAAGTGGCTACTGGCTACCACCTCAAACAATGTCATTATAGAGTACCACAAGCGCTGGTCAGAAGCTTTGCAGATTTTAATTGTCATATTTAGATGTCATTTCAGGCCAGTGATTCTGAGAAATGGGTAGATTAATCTGTCAACTCGAAGTGTGTGTAATGTGTTTTTGATTCCCTTTTCTCCACTATGACTAGGCTAAACTCAGCCCACATTTTGATGTTCTCATGTAAGAGCAACTTTTCAGTTAAAAAAACAACAACACAAAAAACTTATATTTCATTGGACTTTACTGGTCTCACTTATTTTTGAACCTAGCTATAAAATTCAATAAAGGACATTTTTATATGCCTAACATTGTTTAGTAAATAACAAGGTTCAGAGAAAATATATGAAAACATGACAGCCTGTAGCAGGAGGTCTTGCCTACAGAGTCACAAACACACTGATGAGCTGTGATCATTTAGAAGGTGTGGGGCAAGCAATTTGTTGCTGTTAATAAAGTGTCAGCATTTGCAAATTATTCCCTTTTTTATTTTAAGAAATTAAACAGTCTTGATCACTGGTATGATGATGCTAGTCTTACTCATTTACATTCTGTCATGCTTTCTTGAGTGGGAAAGAAAAGTAGTGTAGGGTTATATCTGGCTACTGCCTGGGTTCACCTATGGGATTGGGTCGCTGATCAGAATGTCATCCATGTGTGTTAGAAAAAGAGAAAACTGTTAAAAGCACCCTAAGCAATATGATGCCAAGCAATACACTTACTGATGGCCTGGTCATGGGGACTGATCATTTTTCTCTCGCTGCTTGAATCTTGTTTTTTAAAAATCAGATGGCAGATATTTAGTCATTAGACTGTTTTAGTGTGAAGTGTCTGACTTAAAGGAACACATTTTTAAGGTGAAATAGGGTCAAGGATTCATCTTGTTGACAGAATGGAAAGGTGATGCAGTGCAAGAGATATTAGCGGGGATTAGAACAAAGTTGAAAAGCACCGAGTCTGGAAGTCTTCACAAGCAAAGAGCGGTTGAAACATTTAATGGAAAAGGAGGAAAAGGTCACACGAAGACATGGCTGAAGGTCAGGAAGTAATACAGTATTGCTGGCAGCATGCAAAATGATTATTTAACTGAGTTTCCTGAATGTGTGCAGGGTTGTTTTGTTTGTTTGTTTGTTTGTTTGTATATTCTGAAGACGTGTTTATAATAAACATAAGAGGGAATTTGGCATCTGTTCGTGTCTGGTTCCATTATTTTACTTATGGGCAGAACAAAATTGTTTTAGAAAAGATAACATGCTAGGAATTCTCATTGGACTGTAATCTTTCAGCCTAGATACAAATAAATGACTATCTACAAAAAAGTTTCATCCTGAGCAAAACTGATCACATCTAATGTATATAGTTATTAAGGTAAACTGCATCAGAAGAGTTATATTTTCCAGTTTTCTTAGGATAAGTTCATTCTAGAAAATGGCAGAAGGACACAAAGACCATAGCAGACCTTCTGACCGCTGGGGGAAGAGAATGTTTGGCTAGTGTGCTATCATCTGCCCCTTTAGTCTTTCTTTCTTGCCTGACAGTTACATGGATTTAAAAGCCCATTAGGGAAGAGTGTGTTCGGTCTGTAAGCAGTGGAAGCACATGATCTGATGACTATTCTATAAACAAACCTGAGCTTCATTTTAGACGGGAATAGGTTTTCATTCATTTGGAGGCTAATTATAAATTGGGACGATATTCTTTTTGATGGACAATTTAATTGAATTTAAATTCAAATTAACATCTGCTATTTATACTTTATATCATGCAATCTACCTGAATCTAGACAGAAGCTATTAAAGATCTGTGTCTAGAGAATCTTTGTAATCTGAAGAGTTTGAAGGAAAAAAGAGCATTTTTTTTTAAACCCTTGTTATTGGAACCAGACTGTAGTTGCCCTTGAACATCAAGGATGCTTCCCTTTATCCACAAATATACTAAAGGGATTTGCTACAAAGGGAACTGTTAAAAATGTTTGGCATTTTTCAAATAATATATGTGTTTTGAATGAATAACACTCATGTTATGCAATTCATATATTTTTGTTCAGATTTTGCCTTATTTAAGAATTCAGCTTATATAAATTCATAATTACATTTCAATACATAAATATATCAATTCTATCTATAGCCATGAGTAAATTCATTTAGAGCTATACTTAATATATATGCATCATAATTTATCTATAGGCAGATGGGTATATAGATAGATAGACATGTATGTCATAATAAGTCAATATTTCAAAATTTCATGACTGGAAATAATTAGCTACAGCTCATAGTTTTGGGTGTTTTGCTTTTCTTCAAATAACTCTCATTCACTTACAGACCGCATGATAATATAGATTACATACGAGCTGTGTGTTCACGCATTGCCAAATGCTTGAAGAATGTCTGTGCTTTTCACCTGAGAAGCATGTAAATTATAATGATACAGGAATAGAGAGAATCAATGTTCAAGGGTTGATGCAGGGTTATGTGCAAAGACATATACAATTCACTTATAAGTATTACTTTTAAAACTAGAGGCCCGGTGCATGAAAATTCATGCACTGGAGGGGGGTCCGTCAGCCCTACCTGCCCCCTCTCACAGTCTGGGAGCCCTCAGGGGCGGGAGGCGACCCAGCGATGAGGGGAAGGCGACGCCCCCATCACACTTCTGCTGCTGCCACTGCCGGCAGCACAAACCTCAGCTGGCCATGGTTACCTGAGCCTTTGGCTGGCCCTGGGCAGCTGGGGGGCTGAGGGGACTGGGGGACTCTGGAGGTAGGCGCGTGGCAAGGCCAGGCGGGGCTGAGGGGACTGGGCGCCACCATGTTGTGGCTGTGGGTGCCACTGTCTTAGAGGGTGTGGCAGTCAATTAGCATATTTCCTTCTTATTGGCTGTGGGCACTGCCATCTTAGAGGGTGGGACAGTCAATTAGCATATTCCCTCCTTATTGGCTGTGGACGCCTCCATCTTTGAGGGCGGGGCAGCAATTAGCATAGTCCCTCCTTATTGGCTGTGGGTGCCATCATCTTTGAGGGTGGGACAGTCAATTAGCATATTCCCTCCTTATTGGCTGTGGGCACTGCCATCTTTGAGGGCGGGGCAATCAATTAGCATATTGCCTCTTTATTAGATAGGATTATAGAATTATATGATTAACATTTCTCCTAAAACTAATTAGGCAATTTATAAAATGACAGGAAATTCTCATGGCATGATACCTCTGTCTAAAATCAGTCCTCATATCTAATTTACAGTCCTGAAGAGGTAACTAAGCTGTTGAATAATCATTTTTATTTTTAATATTAGCGCTAGATGATTTACTAGAGGCCTGGTGCACGAAATTTGTGCACGGAGGGGGGTTGTCCCTCAGCCCAGCCTGTACCCATTCCAATCTGGGACCCCTCGAGGGATGTCTGACTGCCCGTTTAGGCCACTGGGATCGGGCCTAAATGGGCAGTCGGACATCCCTCTCACAATCCAGGACTTCTGGCTCCCAACTGCTTGCCTGCCTGCCTTCCTGATTGCCCCTAACCATTTCTGCCTGCCAGCCTGATCACCCCCTAACCACTCCGCTGCCAGCCTGTTTGCCCCCAACTTCCCTCCTCTGCCGGCCTGGTCACTCCTAACTGCCCTCTCCTACAGGGTTGATCACCTCCAACTGCCCTCCCTTGCAGGCCTGGTCCCTCTCAACTGCCCTCCCTTGCAGGCAGGGTGCCTCCCAACTGCCCTCTCCTGCTGGTCATCTTGTGGTGGCCATCTTGTGTCCACATGGGGGCAGGATCTTTGACCACATGGGGGCAGCTATATTGTGTGTTGCAGTGATGATCAATCTGCATATTACTCTTTTATTAGATAGTATATTAGCGCTAGATGATTTACTTTATTATTTGAGAAGATTTTAATGGAAAATCAGCTTAAATTATTTAACAAACATATTGCATGAGCCTGAATAACACATCAAGGTCTTCGAATTGTGTATTTATTTCCTAATTATTTGTTTGACAGACTATGGTTTTGAAGCTGCAAAATATGTAAACAATGTTAATCATTCACAATCTTGAACTGAGATGAGTAAATGGGAACCTTTACAAGGACCTCAGGAGGGGCACAGAGTCAGAGGTTCAGTATTCTAAATCCGTGGAATCCTCCCTGTGCAGCATCTAATCTTCTCTTTAAATGTTAATAGCTGCTTCATGCCTCCTAACAATCCATCTCCCTAGAATGCTTCCTGGTTAACAAAGATCAGCACTGACCTAAGCCCTGCCTTTACATTTTTCCCCACTGATGCCAAGAATGTTCCATAAAAGTCAGAATGAACGGGTGAAATAAAGGTTTGGGGCATTGCCAGAATAAGATGACTGGCTTGACATATGAGACACACCAAGGCATCTTGCAGAGTAGAATGAACATGGCATAACAGTGACCCATGTAGTAGTAGTCTTAATGTGGCAGGATCAAAAAATGATTTCTTAGTTCACTAAAACCAAATCTCTCAAGCCTCAAATGAACAAAGATTCAAAAACAAACATGTACACACAAACACACGCAGTCCTGTGTAATATATTTAAAAGCAGATTGCCAATTTATTACTCAGAAAAGGAAATATAACTGCTACACATGCCAGAATATTTATAATAGCATAATCAGAACATACTCTCTTGCAAGCCAATGTAAGAGAAAGTCAAGTCATAATCAGAAATTTGTTTACAAAGATGAAATTGAAGTCAAAGAAGTGGCTTTTATTGGTAAAAAGTGTTCCCAATGAAAAATATGCTGCCTACATGTAAAACAAAGAGGCAGTTCTTTGATTTTTTTCAAATAACAATTATAAATCAATAAAAGCCTAGCTGGTGTTGCTCAGTGGTTGAGCATGTACCTATGAACCAGGAGGTCACAGTTCCATTCCAGGTCAGGGCACATACCCAGTTTGGGGGCTTGATTGCCAGCTTGGGGTGTGCAGGAAGCAGCCAATCAGTGCTTCTCTCTAATCATTGATGTTTCTATCTCTCTTTCCCTCTCCCTTCCTCTCTGAAATGAATACAAATATTTTTAAATATTTAAAAAATATTTTTAAAAAATCAATAAGAAAAAACAATGTCAATTTTAAAAATGGGTGGAAAGATAAATACCCAATAGGTGAAAACAGTTCACAAACATAAGTACAAATGACAAGTAACCATTAAAAAATGATAAATCTCACACATAATTAAGAAAATGAAAATAAGATTTTTATCCTATGAGTTTGGCAAAAATTTAAATATCCAATAATATTTATTGGTGAGGATGCAAAGAAAGAAGCAATCTCAGAGAATATGGGTGGAGTTAGAAACTGATGCAACATTTCTGAAAGAAAATTTGACATTACTAATCAAAAATTTCAATATGTAATCCTAATAATATGCTTTTGCAACAGTATGCTGAAGTATTTTACTAGAAGAATACAGTAAAACCATAGGGGTGGAAAATGTTTAGCTTTATTTTACATTTCCTGTATTATATGAAAAGTTTTACATCATTTGCCTAGATTTTATTTTAATTACAACCAAATATATATTTAAATAGACACATTACACACACACACACACACACACACACACACACACACACACACAATTAATACATGCAAGCACACAAACTTTGGTAAAATAGCCAAATAAATTGAAAGGATCTTCCCCATATGATGGCACCATTTGAAGTCTATTAGCTGAAATTTTGTTTCTGATCACTTCATGATTAGTTACTGACTTCATTGCATTCAAAAGGCTCTTCTTTTATTATTTGATTGTTATGTAACTTCAGACAAGTTAATCTTTCTGAAGTTCTAAGTTGCTGTTCTTGTGGTTTATTTATGTTTATTGATAGCATGAGGGGAATGCCTGTCAAAGAGATGTTATGAAGATTAAGTAATAAAACTTCTATCCTCATAGTTCAAACCCTGGAACTAAAGGACAAATCATAAACATTAGTTATTTTTCACTCATCTATTGTTTTTATGTTTGTTTTCCCCCCTTCATAATGCCCCTTCTCTCCTTCTTTACTATGTCTTTCTTTTCTACCACATGAGGCTCTGCTCCTGGGACCAAGTTAAAAGTACTTTATTCAACCATATTATGGGTCAAATATATTCTTCTGAGGTGGCTTGAGAATCTAACCACCATGTATGAAATTGTTTCCAGAAAGTGACTCACAAATTAAGTTTTGGAACACTATCTTTGGAAATTGGATAGTACCTGGACTGTGACTAACAGCATCAAACAAAAATGCATTCTTCTCCATTTTGCTTATTATCTGCAACTCAGTCATGCTTTTCACTGCCTCAAAGAGTATGATTGAGCTCTTGATAGAACTCTTTCAATTTAGACACTATGATAGCCACAACAAATTATTCATGGAGATTATGCTTTGCCTTCAACACAGGGAACTGGCTATGTAAATTTATTGAGCACTTGCTATGTGCCAGAAACTGTGTCAGTTGTTTGATATGTTATTTCATTTAATCCTAACAGTAACCCTCTGAGAAAAAATAATTACTTTAATTATCTTGTAAAAGAGGAAATAGGCTCAGAGAAGTTAAGCAACATGGACAAGGTCATTTAGCTGGTAATGGGCATAACCAAAGTTCAATTCTAGATCTATCTGTGCCAAAGCCCATGATTTTTCCAAAAATGTTAACTGATTGAAGTTTGCCCCTCCAAAGATTTTTACATCTTATATCCAAAGGTGTTCTTCATTTATTTTTGTTACTATTGGCATTACAGCATTTAACCCATATACAGTCCTGAACAGCTTTAAACTCTGTTTGAAGAAGTGAAGCTTTTTTGACCTTGGTAGATAAATTTCTGAATGACTATCATATAGAAGAACATGTTTTTGGTTGGCAGGAGCAATTAGTTTGTATGGTTACCCATGCACTTACTAAAGGAGCTGACGTGGATTTCCTGTAAGTATCCTGTGTCATGATGCTCACCACCCTTTTCCCACAGATGCCAGCAGTGGACCTAAGACTCCTGGCCATACACACAAGCTCATTCACTAAGATTCCATGAGGAGGCTAGAGGCTGCCAGGTCATAAACACTGTTGCTCTAGCGTGCTGAAATCCAAGGTTTAAGGAAACATGATACAGAATCCCTAATGAATGTGTTTTTTATTGCCCCTTCTCTTTATGGACCGTGGGTACCACCCTCCTGTGTACTATACCTGAATCTGTAACTGAAGTGTTGGGAGCTGAATTTTTGCGCTACCTCCATTCTGTATATCCTGTCAGAATCTTCCATTCATTATCAAGCACAGTAAACCTGATGTTTTTATGCTACCCACATTCCTTTCATTATTGTGCAGCACACGGGGCCAGATAGAGTTATAATCTGTTCTTGACTATATCAGTTAGCTATTGGTGCATAACAAATGATCCCAAAATGTCATGGCTGAAAACACATTCATTTACTTTGCTCATGATTGTACAGGTCAGAAATATAAGCTGGGAGTCTGCTGGGTACTTTTCCTAGTCTTGGCTGGACTTCTTTATGAATTTGTGGTCAGCTCTTGTCAGCTGTGGCCCAGCTTTACTGATCTTGGCTCTGCTCTCACAAGTCTGAGGCCTTTGCTCGAACAAATGGTCTGACTTGATTCTGATCCATATGGTCTCTCATCCTCCAGCAGGCTAGCTCAGGCTTATTCACAGCAGCTGGGCGGCATCCCAGGGAACAAGCAGATGCAGGAACGGTCTTTAATGCCTAGGCTCAGAGCCAGCATACTGTCTTCTCTGCAATATTTTAATGGTCAGAGTAAGCTGAAAGGGAATCCTAATACTGGGAGTGGGAAACAGACTCCACCACATAAAGGGAGGAGCTGCAAAGCTATATTGCAAGTGGTATGGATGCAGGAAGAAGTAAAGAATTGGGGCCCCCAATTTTTGCAAGCAGTTAACCAAAACTTCTTTTATTCATTTATTTTTTAAATTTCTTTATTGATTAAGGTATTACATATGTGTCCTTATCCCCCCATTGTCCCCCCAACCCCCTACTCATGCCCTTACCCCCCTGTTGTCTGTGTCCATTGGTTAGGCCTATATGCATGCATACAAGTCCTTTGGTTGATCTCTCCCCCTTACCCCCACCCTTCCCTACCTTCCCTCTGAGGTTTGAAGGTCTGAAATGATTTCTCAACAGAAACACATAAGGCCAGAAAAGAATGGAAGGAAATTTACAAAATAATGCAAAGCAAGGGACTGAATCTAAGAATACTCTATCCAGCAAGGCTATCATTCAAAATTGAAGGAAATAAGGAGCTTAACTAAAATTCCTTTATTGCTCTTCACTACCTCTCAACAAAGTAATTTTTAGCTCTTTGCTAATCTGTGCCAAGGTGGTGTCCTGGTGAGCTAGGTAACTTCTGTAACAGATATTGTACAATGGCTTATTTGTGATGTTTAAAAGATGTAGTTTGATTATCATGGTCACCACAAGCTGATGTCCGCATAGGAAAAGCTGTAGAACACTCTCATTTGCCCAGGACCCAAGCTGACCACGTGGGATGTGCGAATTGCTCACTGGAGGAGTTTGGAGTTACTGAGCTAGGTATGAGGAGATGGGCACCCAAACAGCTATAATGGTATGGCCACTTTCTCAACTATCTCTAATTAAAAATCAGGACAAGGTATCAAAGCTGAATAGATGTTTTCTTTCTACAGTGCTCAATTCTCAACTCTCACTGCTGCCAAATAATAATAGCTGTTCCAGAAATCAGGTCTTTCTCACAAGTGATTGCTAACTAATATGCTACCTAGGCTAGAAATTAAATAACTGGTGCAGGTAAAATATACATTCCCCAGGAAATCCTAAAGCAGCATGTGCAAACTTTTGTTCTATAGAATGTTAATCCTCTATGATGTTCCTTAAAAAAATGGATTCTAAGATAAAAGTTTTGATAAACAATAAAAAAATAATCTATTGAATGACCGCAATGCATGTTAGTATATTGAAGTATCTGGAAAAATCTGCCCTAAAGAAACATAGCTACCTAGTGTGAAAGCTTTTCTCATGTTCCCTCTCACACCACCCCATTTTCCACCCTTTTCTCTCTTCCTCTATATCCCCTTGAGTCTAACCCCAGTAAAAAGACTCACCCATGCCCCGCCGGTGTGCCTCAGTGGTTGAGCATCGATCCATGAACCAGGAGGTCAGGGTTCGATCTCTGGTCAGGGCACATGCCTGGGTTGTGGGCTTGATCCCCAGCAGGGGTCTTGAAGGAGGTAACCAACTGATGATTCTCTCTTATTATTGACTAGAGGCCTGGTGCACGAAATTCGTGTAGAGTGTGCGGGGGAGGGAGAGACACCTTAGCACTGCCTGCACTCTCTGCAATTCGGGACCCCTACACCTTTTTCTTATCTTAACCTCTTCACATTTAAAAAAATTAACTGAAATATCACCTACTCTAGGAAATCCTCTTTGAACAAATGTCTTTACAATCTGTATTAAGTATTTTCATAGTATACCATTCTTTTTCTTTAACAGCTACTTAGAGTGGATGCAATGTGGTTTTCATTCTTGCATCTGAATTTTTTCTTCTTGCTCTTGTAATAGCAAAGCTTATCCAATTTACATTTGCCCTTCAAGGGCTTATATTTGGTTCAGTTTCTAGTTGGCTCCCTGCTTTATTTTTAAGCAATAAATTTGGGTTGTGATAGTAAACCTCACTTGTAATCAAGCCTGTAGGTCTCTCTATCTGAATATTTCTATAATACCTATCACTTTAGCATACCAGAGATTGTCTTCATTTATAGAAAATAACAATAAATGTCACCTGATCATTTGATCTTCTAGTAATATATTTTTTAATATATTTTATTTATTTTTTTACAGAGAGGAAGGGAGAGGGATAGAGAGTTAGAAACACTGATCAGCTGCCTCCTGCACACCTCCCACTGGGGATGTGCCCACAACCAAGGTACATGCCCTTGACCGGAATCGAACCTGGGACCCTTCAGTCTGCAGACCGACGCTCTATCCACTGAGCCAAACCTGGTTTTGGCAATCTTCTAGTAATATTTTATAGCAAGATGTATTATTCTAGTAATTTAACTATTATAAAACTGAGGCCTATAGAAATAAATTACATTGAACAATAAAGAATGACTCAAATATCAAAGCATGGTACACTTAGGGCCTCCCTTGTCCTGTGCCTCAGATATCATAGCATAGTTCACAGTTCACATGGAACTCAGCTTCCTTTAAAATAGAAAGGGATGCCATACTCATGAAGCAGCTACTTCCACATATATTATTTTTATTTAATTCATAGCACATACTCTTTGTACTAATTATTGGAAAATCATCCTAGCAATTGCCTCTGTTCCTCTCTGTATTGTTGCCTTACATTCTGATGTTTTTACTTTGCTTTTATCATCCACTCGCTCTAATAAGACAGTGAATTTATTTAAGGGCAGAGATCATGACTTGAGCTTGTGTTTCTCTATCATGGTGCCTAGATAAATACTCAAAGGCCATCCAGTCCAAATGACTTGTGATGAGAGAGGCCCACTGTTGCTGGAGACCTCTGATTTTTATTTAAGGGCCTCACTTGTTCTGTGCCTTTACAGAGGGATGAGTAGGGGCTAAGGGAATTTGAGGAAACCCAGACAGAATTCTCTTCCTAAAAGATTTTGCTAAGCTGGCCCCCCTGGGACCATGGGCATTTGTCCAATTAAAACGCAGACACACAGCAATAACAAAGGCACTGGTCCGTGGGGATCAAACCTGCAGGAACTCACCCCCGGGACGCTGGGTAGACCTGGGCTGGTGCTCCCCGTGATGGCGATCGTGAGTCTCTTCTCTGCCTGCTCTGCTCGCCCCCTGATGGCAATCGTGGGTCTCGGCTCGGCCTTCTCTGCTCGCCCCTGATCGCGATCAGGGGTCTCGGCTCAGCCTGGCTTGCTCTGCTCGCCCTGTGATGGCGATCATGGGTCTCTTCTCTGCCTGTTCTGCTCGCCCCGTGATGGTGATCGTGGGTCTTGTCTCTGCCTGCTCTGCTCACCCCTGATCGCGATCGCGGGTCTCGGCTCGGCCTGGCCTGCTCTGCTAGCCCTGTGACTGCCATCGCAGGTCTGGGCTTGGCCTGGCCTCTTCGCCCTGTGATGGCCCCTGCCACCTGCCCAGGTCCCCTTGAATCCGCCGGAGGCTTAGGGCGCTGCTCCTACAGCCTGCATAGGCAAATTAACCTCCATCTTTGTTGGGTTAATTTGCATACTCACTCTAATTGGCTGTGGGCATAGTGAAGGTACGGTCAATTTACATGTTTCTCTATTATTAGTATAGATGTTTGTCTCTCCCTCTTTCTTCTCTGAAATCAATAAAAACATTTTAAAACTTAGAAAAAAAGACTCACCAGGCATTGCAGCAGAGCTTGTGTTGGGTTTGGCCAATAGAATATATCTGCAGAAGATAAAAAGGGCATGGAGGAGAATAGATTTTTCTTACCAGCTTCTTTTGTGGCTTTGGTGCCAATTCTTTGGCAATGGCTGGCTTCCTCTATGACTACAGCTCTCATAGGGAAGTCCTCCCCATGGCTCCAGCCCTCACTGGGGTTTAGAAACAGTGTTTTTCCTCCCCTGATTTCAGCTTCAGGCTTTCCTATTGTTGCTACTCCCTTGTTGCTTCTGCATCCCGTGATTAACTCTGCCTATACTTCCTTAAGCAGTCCTTTCATTAAAGTCTATTCCTAGGGATTCTTAGCTTGGGGGTCCAAGGACCCCAGTGACATCTATAGATAGAAAATAGGATTGGTGAATTTGGATGGGAAAAATCACTTTCAACTTGCTTAGTAAAATATTCACCCCTTTATTTTCACTAACCCCTAAAAGATATTTAGCATTTCCTTCAGTTATGAACATAAGCAAAATTCATTAGCAGTACCTCTAACTTTCTCATTAACAGATATCACAGATATTTTCATATCACATTGCAGGTTTCATTGATATCTTGAAATAGTATTTCTTTTTTTAAATATATTTTATTAATTTTTTACAGAGAGAAAGGGAGAGGGATAAAGTGTTAGAAACATCGATGAGAGAGAAACATTGATCAGCTGCTTCCTGCACACTCCCTACTGGGTGTGTGCCCGCAACCAAGATACATGCCCTTGACCAGAATCGAACCTGGGACCCTTGAGTCCGCAGGCCAACGCTCTATCCACTGAGCCAAACCGGTTAGGGAAGAAATAGTATTTCTTTTTTTTTTTTCTTTTTTTTTAAATATATTTTATTGATTTCCTACAGAGAGGAAGGGAGAGGGATAGAGAGTTAGAAACATCGATTAGAGAGAAACATCCATCAGCTGCCTCCTGCACGCCCCCCACTGGGGATGTGCCTGCAAACAAGGTACATGCCCTTGACCAGGAATCGAACCTGGCTGGACCCCACCCATGCACGAATTCATGCACCGGGCCTCTAATATATATACACACACACACACACACACACACACACACACACACACACATACACACTGACATCCGGTCTAATTAGCATATTAGCTCTTTATTATATAGGATTGATTGCAGAGAGGAAGGGAGAGGGAGAGAGAGAGATATCAAAGATGAGAGAGAATCATGGATCGGTTGCCTCCTGCACGCCCCCTACTGGGGATCGAGCTCGCAACCCAGGCATGTGCCCTTGACTGGGAATTGAACCCGGGACCCTTCAGTCCGTAGGCCGGTGCTCTATCCACTGAGCCACACCAGCTGGGCAGAAATAGTATTTCTTATTACTAGTTTGACAGGGTATTAATTATGAGATCAGATGCTAGACCATATTATGTAAATGGATTAGTAAAGAAACATACTTATTCCTATACTAAATATTTGTTTCTTAAAATATTTTAACTGAATTTTAATTTAATTGATACCTTTTGTAATCTTTGTATTTTATGTGTTTTCTGAAATAGTTTTGTATTCTTCCCAAGACTCCCCAAAAGTTTCATTGAGCACTCGCCCTGCCCCAACACACACGAGACTAAGAACTAAATCATCTGAGGAGCTGACATAACATGCACTTCCCAATTTATTTGACCAGGGAACCCATGGTTCATGTTCATGCATGAGTATTTCATGCAACCCGTCTATCACAAAACACACTTAGGAAAAGATATAGCACAGGAACGACCCATCATATGACATTCCAGTTATGGAGATCTGGTCAGAAAGGGACTGTTGTCCCACTGGGTACAGGACTCTGGCTTCTCAGACTTTGTCACTTGTACTTTTCCCCAACTTGTTTCCCTCCAGATGCCTCATATTTTCCCCTTGGGTTCCATGCTCTGGCCACCTACCCCCTTTTCTTCTGTCATCTCTGTTTGATCCCTCTCTTTGCTCCTAATCCTATTTCACAAATCCTCTTATTTTCATTCCCATGGTGAGAACACACTCATGAATTACAATATAAGCTACAGCTCAACACACCAAAAACAAAACAGTGACCCAATAGCAACCGAGAGGACATAATTTAGTCCTGTCAGGACAGTCAAACAGTCTCACACATTTTTTTCTTCTTTATCTCTGGTTCCCTACTAATTATCCATAAAGAGATAGAGATGACCACTGTGGTGATATTACAAGTGCATGGTCTCCATTAACTGTGCTCTTTGGAAGCAACACTTCCCTTTTATTTATTTTAGTACTAGAGGCCCAGTGCACAAAATCTGTGCATGGGTAGGGTCCCTAGCGGCTGCTGGCCAGGGCCTTCCTTCCCCTGGCTGCCTGCTGCCACTGCTGGCTGGGGCCTCTCTTTGCACCCACCTTGGCCTCTCTTTGCAGCCCGCTCACCTGCTCCACTATCTAGCTGCAGTCCCACTCTAATGGAGCCCATCGGGGCCAGTAGCACCTCCACCTGCTGCCAGTGCTGCTTCGCCGACACTTGCCATGTTCCACGCTGCCCCCTGGTGGTCAGTGCATGTCTAACTCCTGGTCCGTTGAACACCTGTCTATGGGAAAATTTTGCATATTAGCCTTTTATTATATAGGACTAGAGGCCCAGTGCACAAAATTTGTGCCGGGGCGGGGGGTGGGGGGTCTCCTCAGCTCAGCCTACACCCTCTGCAATCTGGGATCCCTCTCACAATCCAGGACCACTGGCTCCTCACTGCTCACCTGCCTGCCTGCCTGATCACCCCTAACTGCCCCCCACCTGATGCCCTGGTTGCCCCTAACTCTCCCCGCTGGCCTGGTTGCCCCTTACTGTCCCCCCTGCTAGCCTGGTCGCCCTCAACTGCCCCCCTGCCAGTCTGGTCGCCCCTTACTGCCCCCCTCTGCCAGCCTGGTCACCCCTAACTGCCCCCACCCCCTCCCCGCTGACCTGGTTGCCCCACGCAGCCTGCTGTTTGGTCGTTTGGTTGCCCCACACAGTCTGCTATTCAGTTGTTTGGTGGTCCCTCAATAACCCCCCCTGCCAGCCTGGTCACCCCACACAGCCCTCTGCTCAGTCATTTGGTTGTCCCTCACTAACCCCCCTGATGGCCTGGTCACCCCACGCAGCCCACTGCTCAGTCATTTGGTCGTCCCTCACTAACCCTCCTACCGGCCTGGTTCCCCCACGCAGCCTGTTTGGTCGTCCATTTGGTTGTTTTGGTTGCTACGGTCACTTAGGCTTTTATATATATAGATTCTTGGGTTCTAATATCAGGAGTTCAATTATGTTTACTGAATGAATAAATGAGATGCAAATTTAAGCCAGGGTAAGGAGGTTCTGCTTTGTCAACAGATTTAGTGACTGAAAAGGAACTTTAAGGATAGCATTCATATTTTATTCATCAGTAGACCCACTAAGGACCATGTGCATAGCTTTGGATGCTTATTGACTAGGCCATGGTTCCAGGTTCTATTCATGTCTCAGAGTCAGAGCCAGAGTTAACACATTTACCCTCTAGAACAAGCACGTCAAACTCAAAAGCTAACACGGGCCAAATAAACAAGGTTTAAGTTTATGTGGGCCGCAAAAAAACAAAAGCTTCAATTTTCATAGAAACATAGGTTTATTTCGATAAGAGACATGCTGAATACAGAGGGTTGAATAAATGAGTAATCATTAACATAAAATAATAGAACATTTTAATAAAAATTAACATTTTTTCTTGAACATTAACTTACCAGACACTGAATAACTGCACAAATTATAAGCATAACACAAATAAACCTATTTTTCTTCTTCTCCAAAGCAAAATATTTCCAGTTGTGCACACCAAACAAGTCAGTACAAGACTAATGATGTGGCAATTGGCTGCTAAAATATTCGCTGCTAGTATTAGTGGAGAGAAATGGTGCGCCTGCGCGTAAGGCACATAAGGGAAATGAATGCAACACGATTATAGTAATCAGTCATTAATGAATGTTGTAGTTTGTTATTAATAATTATAAATGACAATATAGTGTAAAAATTAAGTTACAAAATTTTTATTAAAACATTTCTTACATACTGTTATATTGGCTGGGCCATAAAAATATTCATTGTGGGCTGCAAGTTTGACATGCTTGCTCTAGAAAGATAAACTACTGTACTGACCATTCTCCCTGAATGATGTTGTTTTTTTCTGATATTGACAAAAATCTTCACAAGAGTTATGACTCTCTGCTTTGTTTTTTTCTTTTGTTTTTGGTCCCATATATTAATGCTGAAACATATTTATGCTAAGGCTGAGCTTCCAAAAAATAATTCCTTCTTCTTCAAAAAAATAGTCACATTCTTTTAATACATATATGGAAGATAGTATAATATAAATACAATATTATATTATATGTAAATATTGCAAAATTTTATTTTTTGCTTAATTATCCTGTCTCATTTTCCACACCTCTCTTTGTAACCAAATTATTTGTTTGAAATATGAAAAATTCTTTTTAAATTTTTCTTATTAAAGTACTTTGAATCATACATAATGTTTCAATTTGTAGATTATTTGTATCTTTTCTAATTAATTTTTCTACCATACTTACTTTTTCTCTATTCGCTCTGTTTCTACAACTTTTCCTCATTTATAGAATCTTTTTTAAGGGTTTTATTGAAGTTTGAGATCTCTCCAAGTTTTCTCCCTTTGATTTTCTTTTTTCTTTTTCTTTTTTTTCTTTTTCTTTTTCTCTTTCTTTTCCTTTTTTTTCTTTTCTTTTCATTTCTTTTTTTTTTTTTTTTGTCACTTGTGGCAGCACTCTTTAAGGATGTTTACACTGGAGCCTGTATTTTGAACTTTGCTTCACATGGTCAGTTTTCTGACATCAAACTCCTGTGTTGTCGCCACCTGTTAGGTGGCTCCAAGTTACCCTTCAGCTTTGAAGGAGGAGGTTTAAAGATTGCCTTCTTGTGCGTGCCCTCTATTGATAAATAAAGTAATCATGTGGCTCTGTCTTGCTTTTTTTTTTTTTTTTTTGTGATCATTAACCTTATTGTGAAGCTCAAATTCTGTCTGATAAGTAAAACAATAGATGGGAGAGAGTATTGTCCTGCAATATATAACACTTGGACTTACAAATGGCACATGCATTTATTTGAAACATTATTTTTACATCTCCAGTTATATTCCCGTACTATCTTTACCTTTTCAAGTAATATCTATAATTTACAACTCTCAGCAATAACCATAAAAATCTTTTTTTAAAAAAAATGTTATAAGGTTGTGATTAAAGTGCTAAAGCATTGCAATTCTGGACAACTTCGGTGTCTACAGTAGAAAAGATAGAATACTATTAAGTGTTATTAAATTTCCATTGCTTTCAAGGAGCCTAAAAAGAGCTTTTTCTTTTTTTTGTTTTATTTCCTTCACGGAATACACGCAGACACAAACACACACAAAGAGTAATATTATTATTATAGGTTAAATTATGTCCCCACCACACACAACATCTCTCATCCTAACTCTGACTTTAAGGACCAGGTTGAATATCAACTCCTTGGTGAATCAATTCTTATACTTTTCTCATCAAAATTAATTCTTCCTTCCTCTGTGCTATAGAGTCATAATAATATTAGTTTATTATTATTATGACAGTTGTGTTCATGGAACTTAATGTTTTCCAGGCACTGTGTTAACTAATTTCCATATATAGTTAACTTAATTTTAACAATAACACTGAGTTACTATCATCATTGTCTCCATTTTACACATAAGGAAACTGAAGTGCAGACAGATTATGCAAATGAGACTTGATCTCAGGTTTCTTCGACCTGAAAACCTTAGCAGCCACTCATGACTGTTACCTCAAAGGAAAGATTGTAGTTTACTCACCATTTTATTCCCAGTCACCAAAATTCTTGTCACATGATTGGTGCTCAGTGACTATTTGTTGAAGGAGTATGAAAAGAAATGCTTCACATTAATGAAAAGTATTCCATTGAATTTACTAGTATAAATCAGAGACCTAATAACAACCACAACTCAACAAAAAATTACTCTTTTATCTTTATTTAGTCTCATCTGGATCTCCTACTTCTTGTCACCCCAAACCAGTAATTTTATCTTTTCTAACTTCACTTTAGGTGCTTTCTGTCCCTCTACCTGCTCAGTGAAGTTATGCGGATAGCAGAGAAGACCTTGCTTGGTTGTGTAATTGCTGATCTTTGTTCTGATTTTTGAGGTCCTGAGTGCCTTCTTCCCCTTCCCCATCACACCCTAGTTAGGGAGTCCCTAATGTCCTCCCTTGAATAGAGTAGAGCATCATGCCCCTGAGTGGTGTGGTCTACTCAATGGATGTCTTCTACTCAAAATTGTTGGGTCTGTTTTTTGTCACTGGGAATTCCATTATCTCTGGAGACTTTAGCAAAAAAAGGCTCACCACACAAAGGTTACATTTGTACAGGAGCCTAAAAAGAACTTTTTTTTTCCTTTATAGAATACACACACACACACACAGTAATATTATTATTATAGGTTAAATTGTGTCCCCCACCATACACACCAAAAGATGTTGAAGTCTTAACCCCTAGGACCTATAAAATTACCTATTTTGAAATAGGATCTTTGCATATAATCAAGTTAAGACGAGATCATTAGGTAGACCCTAATCCAATATGACTGTCTCCTTATTAAAAGGGGGCATTTGAACACAGAGACACACATCGAGAATGCCATGTGAGAATGAAGGCAACGATCTAAGCTGAGGAACACCGAAGATTGCCAGCAAACCACTAGACTCTATGGGAGAGGCATGGAACAGATTTTTCCCTCTCTGCCAAGAAGTATTCAACCCTGCCAATACTCTGATCTCAGACTTTTGGTCTCCACAACTGTGAGACAATACCTTTCTATTGTTTAATCCATCTAGTTTTTGATACTCTGTTATGGAAGTCTGAAGAAACACATGCAATTATCTATCGACACTTGGACATTTTCCTGTCTAGAGCCACAATAGATGTCATAAGCAGACCCAATTCTGCCCAATTCTGAAGAAACACATGCAATTATCTATCGACACTTGGACATTTTCCTGTCCTGAGATCCAGTAATAAACCAAGAAGTTATCCAGGTAGCCACAATAGATGTCATAGGCAGACCCAAACACATGTATTCTGTTACCAGTAGACCCTCACTCAGAGCTTGTTTATTCCTTCATAACAATTTTTTAAAATTAATTTTTTAGAGAGAGGAAGGGAATGAGAGAGAGAGAAAAAAAAATCCATGTGAGCTTTTTACGAAGATGGCGCCGAAAGCTAAGAAGGAAGCCCCTGCCCCTCCCAAAGCCGAAGCCAAAGCAAAGGCTTTGAAGGCAAAGAAAGCAGTGTTGAAAGGAGTCCACAGCCACACACAAAAAAAGAAGATCTGCACATCACCCACCTTCTGACGGCCAAAGACACTAAGGCTCCGGAGGCAGCCTAAATATCCTCGGAAGAGCGCACCCCGGAGAAACAAGCTTGACCACTATGCCATCATCAAATTCCCCCTGACTACCAAGTCAGCCATGAAGAAGATAGAAGACAATAATACACTTGTGTTCATTGTGGATGTCAAGGCCAACAAGCACCAGATCAAACAGGCTGTGAAGAAGCTCTATGACATTGATGTGGCCAAGGTCAACACCCTAATCAGGCCCGATGGCGAGAAGAAGGCATATGTTTGACTGGCTCCTGACTACGATGCTTTGGATGTTGCCAACAAAATTGGAATGATCTAAACTGAGTCCAGCTGCCTAATTCTAAATATAAAAATTTTACACTGAAAAAAAAACCACAAACAAACAAAAAAATCCATGTGAGAGAGAAACATGTCTCAACCAGGGATTGAACCTATAACTTGGGTATGTGCCCTGACTAGGAATTGAACCTTCTACCTTTTGGATTACAGTACAATGCTCCAACCAACTGAGCCACAGCAGCCAGGGCTCCTTTTTAAAAATGTTATAAATTATCTTCATACTTTTCAAATCTATAGCTACAGCCAATGATGAAAAGGGCCAAGAGGAGTTTCCACGTAGACAATCCTATATAATAAAGAGCTAATATGCTAATTAGACCGAACAGCAGAATGACCATCCAGACGACTTTCTGGATGAAGCCGGGGCTGCAAGGGCCGAGGCAGCTGGGGCTGTGAGGGCCGAGCCCCTTGCACAAATTTCGTGCATCTGGCCTCTAGCAATAGTGATAAGATAGCAAGGTAGGAGTCGGAAAACCTATGAATAGCAAATAGTGTCAGAGACAACTAAGGAACATCACTGCTTATAGGAAGCAACACTGGGCCCGGCTCATTGTCCCTAGACTTTGCCTTGGAATATTCCTCTTCACATTCCCAGAACCCATTCCTTCATCCATATATTTGCTTTGGTTTGCTGGTATATTTTGTTGTTTTATTTTTTTAAATTGTCCTTCCTGGCTCAACCATGCTCTCCATTATGAATTTTTAACCTGGCAAGTGTCTCATACCCAAACAGGGTTTTCTGAGAAGCTCCTTTCTGCCAGCCAAGGGAAATAAGACTCGTTAGTTAAAATACCCAAAACCACAAAAAGCAAAGTGATCAGGAGCTCATTAGGCTACAGCTACACATACTTGAACACATTATTATCCTCAAGGGCATCTCTGTATTTTGTGAAATACTATATGATAATCACAATGACCCTGGGTCATAAAGATATTAAAAAGACAGCTACATATATAATAATACAAATTAGAAAAGCTTCTAATTTTGTTTTACAAATCATTAAAAGCTCAGTTGTCTTAAATTCACGGTGGTCCAAATGAACTCCTGATGGGTATTAAAGAGATTTTCTGCCTCTCTCCATTTTGTGTTCTCTACCTCTCCTTACCCCACTACCACTTCCTCTCCCCACTTCTCTCTCTCTCTCTCTCTCTCTCTCTCTCTCTCTCTCTCTCTCTCTCTCACACACACACACACACACACACACACACATACACATATCCTTTTTAAAGATATGGGACCAGCAGTACATATGCACAGGACTGAAACAGACTTACCCAAAAGAATCCCTTGCCAGACACCTGATCACCATGTAGTACTTTCCAACTCTTTTTCTCAGCTACAATACAAATGATATATAGCATTAAGTGAGCAAATACTCCCGTGGCAGGATTTATGCGTAACCCCTTAACTTGGTCTATAAGTCTCCTACTCTGAACAACAACAACAACAACAAAACATGCTGGAATGAAGTCACTGAAACTGACATTATTATAAATAAATTGAATCTACTTTATTTAAAAGCAACAACACTTCTTTGTTACTTCAACTATTATTAGTTGATACACCACACAACTAGTTGAAACACACTGGCAGCCTGGAAACATGCCTATGGATTAGCTGGTTTACTGGGAAGAGCTTTGGTTTAGTATTAAGACAAATCTGGATTACTCCTGGCCCTGGAACTTTTGACCTGTGCCAAGCTTGCTGCCTACTTCTTGCCTCAGGTTTATCTGTGAGGATAATAAACTGTTATCACAAGATGGTTATGCAGATGAAATAAGATGATATGTGATAGCACCAACGTGCCTGATAACTATTCCTTTCTTCTTGTTCTTTGTTCAATCTGAGTCAATTTTTGAATAAAGTTACTCATATGTGGAAAGGAAAAAAAAAGATCCAAGTCCACCTTTACCTTCAGGTTACTTAGATGTAGCCCTCCTTTCTTTGTTTGAGTCTTTGACACTTTTGAGTTTGTTAGATGAATTAATTCTCACTCTGGAAGGCTGAGACTAGGACTCCCTAGGGAAGGAAATGCAGACAGGTAGAATTTCCTTGAGGAAATATAGGGGAAGGAGTGAAATAAAGATAAAGGAGAGGCGGCAGCAGAAGTTCTGGCAGCCTGAGTTCACTGGGCAGGGGCCAGCCCCTAGGGAGTGCCCATTTGGGTTTCTCAGTGTAGGGATGGGAAAAGGGGCAAACTACTTGCTTCATAGTTTTGCCTAGTGATGAATAAATAACTATCAATAAATAACTCTCTTTTTATCTATCACAGCTCCTAGCAAATTGCCTTGCATTTGGAAGATTCTTTGTAAATGTTTAATGAATGAATGATTTAGTCAATTAATCACTGAATGCTAAACTGGAAGAGCCCTGAGAGATCATATAATCCCAAATTGTAACATTACAGCTGCGGGGCTGAAGCCCAGAAGAGACTGTCTCACTTGCGAGGATGCTCCAGAGACTAAGACCCAGATCTACTGACTCCAGACACCGGAGCACAGCCCTTAATTTCAGACTAGAATCAGAAAATGTATTGGAACCAGAGATCTAATTATTCTAATTATTTTCTGACTGAAAACACCCCAAGCATCAGATTCTACTTCTCTCTTAAGGGCTCAAAATACTTGGATACTCTGTGGTGTGCTTTGTATTCCAGTCTCTCCATGTGGTTTCCATAAAGCAGAAAAAAATGGGTTGATGTGATGGTCATGATGTACATTGAAATCTTGATGGGGGACAGTCATTGTGCTCTAAGAGACCTTGTGCTATGCAGCTGGTGAGGGAATTGGCTGAGTCCGCCACAAGTGATCTTGTTCCGCTCTTATTTTCCTGCTCTCCTTAGTCCGACTTTACACTTCATAGTCATGATGTTCACTTCATCTGCATAGTCTTGGAATGAGCTTTTGGCTAATCAAATTCTACCCACATTCAGCTTAAGTCATATTTGCTGATGAGGCTCCCTGTCCTTGACTATCCCAGTCATAGTGGTCTTCCTCTTCTTTGCAAACCTCTGATGTTGGGCCATCCTTTTATTCTTTGTTGTCTCATGTGTGGCACAGAAGATGCTCTATACTCCTCTCTTCTCTATAAAACTGACGACATAGTAAACATTCATTGAATGAATGTTTTGTCAAAGCCTACTTGGATTGCCAGATAAAATACAGGACACTCACTTAAATTTTAATTTGATAAACAACAAAAAGCTTTTTATATAAATGTATCCCAAATAGTAAACAAAACTTATATTTTTTAAAATTTGTCCTCCTTTCTAGTTCTCTATCTTCCAAACACTCCTATCTTTATCATATTGCTTTGTCTTAATCTTTTATACTTCTGCTGGTACTGGCTATTCTAGCAAATCACCACTCAACAAACAATCCCCACATGATATATGCATTACCATCACTAAAATCCACTTTTCATCACCCATACTCCCACTTTTTCCAGGCAGAGATGCCATTACATTCACACACATATTTCAGGAAATGAAATTTGTCGCTTATACTTTACAGATTTGGCCATTCACTAAGCCTCTATATATCTAATTTGTAATTACTTTTGTTTCTTACATAGAACAATTCTTCTATTTCTTATTACATGAAACTGTGCACCAGCAGTTTATCCCTTCAGGAGATGTCAATTAGAAGAAGAAATATTTCCTAATTCTTATCCTCTGTTCGCTGTTTCCAAAAAACTATCTGAAGGTAAGCCATAGGATAGACAAAAATTAGAACCTTTTCTTGGCAATTGATTCTTTCTTTCTTATTTTTAAGCACATAATTCACATAGCATAAAATTCACCATTTTAACCATTTTTTATAACATCTGAGAATTGATTCATGAAAGAAGATGAGATGTCCCTTTCTTGGATATCTTGAGAGATGAATTTAGTCCTAACACAAGAGGGAGGATTCTCATGGGGTTATCTCTATCTCCATGTCTCCATATTTATTCAGTATTGAATATAATAGAATTCTAAGGATAAAATATATTTATGAGAAAATAACTGGCTACCTTAAGATAAAGTCTGCTATTGCTGAAGGTTACCAGGAAGATTAATTGCTCAAGAGTATTTTATATGGAAAAAATATACTACAGGTGTGATTAGGCTAAGAATCTATTTCTCCCTATAGAAGGGAATAAGAAAAATGCTTTGAAAGTCTGTGCTTATCTTGAATATTATCTAACATCTTCTATAGGAAGGAGAAGAACATTGATTATGAAGAAACTTGGGCAAATGGCACTGGACAGAGAATCAGAATATAGTTCCAGGTCATGACTGTATCAGTAGTTTACCGTATAGCCTCTCACACTGAAAAGTTCAGTTTATCACATAGCTACTGCAGGGATTTATTTAGACCCAAGCTGCAAACAGGTGACAGTGACACTGGGTCCATTCTTCTGGATAATGCTTGTCTTTTATTTGCTCAAATTAATACATTTGCAACATAATGCCACCAGCATTTAGAATTATGTGTGTTCTTTAACATAGTTTAATTATTAGAGTGTTTCCACTGGCCAGGTTATATAATTCAACACCACTCTTAGGAATAAGATGGAACTGAAGACAAGCCTGGCCACACTAAGTAAAATCCTGGTCAGGTTCTCATATGGCCGTACTTTTGGCTGCCAGAGCTCAGGGTCAATGGGATTCATATGTTCTATTCCAAGTCTAGGAACACAGGGTGGATATCTTGAGACTGTCGGCTTTACTTATTGGTCCAACGTGCAATAGTTACCCCAGGAGCATCTGACCAACCTCAGAGGAATTCTAACATGCCAACATTGGAAAACAAACTGTCATGATAAGTTTTCTAGTAACTGTCCCACTTGTCCTTCCTTCAAATTGAATGAAACTCTGTAGGGAAGCAGGAGTAGTGTAAAAAGATCACTGTATGAGGACAAAGGGTATAGGAATGTTAGTCCCCGGTTTGCTAACTAATTCTGTGGCCTTCGCCACTTTAACTGGCTTGGTAACGTGGTTCTTTGGTCCTGCATCTATAAATGCCCTGGATCAGTGGCTGTTCAAGTGCGATGCACAGAACTCAAAGGGCTCTGTGAAGTTGCGACAAGCTGCTCCAGGATGTGAGGAGCGGTCTGAGCTATCATCTAGGTGGGACTCCGTTTCTATTCTCCCTTCAACCAGAACAGTTCAACTTTTGTTTGTTTTATATATTTGAGCTTTTGGATCTGAAGCTCTTTGATGGAAGATGCTGAGGCTCTGAAAGTCTGTAGACTGCTGTTATTACATCTCCTTGGCTGATTGTTACTGAACTCCGTGTTTCTAGTTTTAGCATGACAAAACTGTACAACTTTAAAACGAATGGGAGTTCTACAGGTAGCAACCAAAGAACCAGCAGCACCCTTTAAGAAAGGTCAGTGTTAGAAGGAACTGTGGGATGATGCAGTTTACGGAGCATGCTTGTCAAGTGTGCACTTATTGATAATGATGATGACACAAGTATTCTGACAGAAACGAGATATTTTTGGGGTATGCGTGTTCTTTTTCGCTGTAGTGCATTTTTATTTTTGTCATATTTTCCCAAACAATAAATGAAGACAACATTAATATTCATGAGAGGTTGCAGGAAGAAAATGTTGAGTTTCTTTTGCTCTCAGGGACACAAACCACTGAAGAGAGGATGTTGAAAACTCATAGTTGGAGAATAAAATAGCAACAACAATAATAACTATCTACCTAATTCTCCAGGGTATGTTAAAAACACACAAGGCTGTCTGAATACATTTATGAGAGTAAAGCACATTGCAGAGACCCATATCTCACCTTTATGTGTTTTATCTTGACCCCTGCAGTATACCAGAACCCATTCAAATTTTCTTACACATAAGCAAAAACTTAAACTTGGGCACTATAATATTAATTAAAATTAGTTGCCAATATTTATATTTCTCCCACTAGATTGAGCTTTTCTTAAGGAGAAGAAATCTGAGTTTTCCAAAGTGCCTACCATAGTATTTCATAGCATTTTGCCCATACTTGGAACTCAGTGCATGTTTGTCAAAGTGAAAAGGTAAGGGAAGTGTAGATCAAAACTTCAGCTTAAGGCGTAAAAGCATTTCTGCAGAACCCGCATAGACTTTCTGGCTCAGGTTACAGGCAGCCATACTTAGGCTGGGTGGGGCCAGTGAAAATGGCCTTGCCTCAGTGCATACCCACAGTTCAACTAATGAGTTAGTTGAGAACTAATGAATACTTTCATTCCATGCAACAGGAAAGGTGATCCTCCACTCTGCAGATTCACTAACAAGTAAGAAAAACAGGCATCTCAACTGAAAAGTCCTTCAGTTTGCATGCATAATAAAATTATTATATCTCTTTAATGGAACTACCCTCAAATGCTCCCCAGATTATTTTAATTAGCGGTCAGGATTGAGAAACATGAAGACTTAGAAAGAATGCTGTCCAAGCATCCAAGTCCAAAGCTCAGGTCTTTCTATGGCCAATTACTCTTTATTACAGCGATTTTCAACCAGTGTGCATAAGAATTTTTAAAGCATTCAATACCTGACTATTGGCCTGCACTGGCCTCTTTTCCCTTAGATTGTCAAATAAAAAGTGTCAACAGGCAACAGAACAATAGCCATTCAGTGTGAAAGAATCAAAAGTACACCTATTTTTATTTTATTTTATTTTATTTTATTTTATTTTATTTTATTTTATTTTATTTTATGTTATTATTTTATTGATTAAGGTATTACATATGTGTCCTTATCTCCCCATTTCCCCCAACCACCTCACTCAAGCCCTTACCCCACTGTTGTCTGTGTCCTTTGGTTAGGTTTATATGCATGCATACAAGTCCTTTGGTTGATCTCTCCCCCTTACCGCCACCCTCCCCTACCTTCCCTCTGAGTTTTGACAGTCTAAAAGATACGTCTCTGTCTCTGGATCTGTTTTTGTTCATCAGTTTATGTTGTTCATTATTTTCCATAAATGAGTGAGATCATGTGATATTTATCTTTCTCTGACTGGCTTATTTTGCTTAGCATGATGCTTTCCAGTTCCATCCATGCTGTTGCAAATGTTAAGAATTCCTTCTTGCTGAAACCGGTTTGGCTCAGTGGATAGAGCATCAGCCTGCGGACTGAAAGGTCCCGGGTTCGATTCCGGTCAAGGGCATGTACCTTGGTTGCGGGGCACATCCCCAGTGGGGGGGGGGGTGCAGGAGGCAGCTGATCAATGTTTCTCTCCCAACGATGTTTCTAACTCTCTATCTCTCTCCCTTCCTCTCTGTAAAAAATCAATAAAATATATTAAAAAAAAAGAATCCCTTCTTTTTTACCGCAGTGTAGTATTCCATTGTGTAGATGTACCACAGTTTTTTAATCCACTCATCTGCTGATGGGCACTTAGGCTGTTTCCAAATCTTAGCTATGGTGAATTGTGCTGCTATGAACATAGGGGTGCATATTTTCTTTCTGATTGGTGTGTCTGATTTCTTGGGATATATTACTAGAAGTGGATTACTGGGTAAAATGGGAGTTCCATTTTTAGTTTTTTGAGGAAACTCCATACTGTTCTCCACAGTGGCTGCACCAGTCTGTATTCCCACCAGCAGTGCAGGAGGGTTCCTTTTTCTCCACATCCTCGCCAGCAATTGTCATTTGTTGATTTGTTGATGACAGGTGTGAGATGGTACTGCATTGTCATTTTGATTTGCAGCTCTCAGATGATTAGTGACTTTGAGCATGTTTTCATATTTTTTGTCAGATTGTGTGCCACAGAATTTTAGTGGTTTATGTGTGCCATGAGATAAAAACGGTTGAAAACCACTGCTTTATGGTATTAAGTTGGGAGCAATGCTTAAGAGCCTGGCTGTAGGAGCCAGACTGTCTGGGTTTGAGAAGTTATTTAGCCTCTCTGTATATAATTTTCCATATGGTAAATGGGTATGATACTATTACTTGACTCAGAGAGTTATTATGAACATTAAATATTATATATGTAAGGCATAAATACTATATAAGAAAGGACTTAGTACCTGGCCCATTGTAAATCTTATAAGAATATTTGCTATTATTGTTTTTATTCACCTGTTTAAGCTTCAGTTACTTCATCTTTAAAATGAGGTTATTATTTTTATTTTAAAGGTTACATGAGATTTTCAAATAATATTTTTGAAATCCATGACATGCCATAAATCTTTATTTGGTGAAAGCTCTTATTTTTATAGCATTATTATAAGTTCTGATCTCAGTTATATGATGTGTAGTTGGAATAAGCCTGATGTCCTCCTACATAAAGAGTGATTTTTCATCCCCCAAGAGGGGCACAGAAAATGTAGGGTTTTATTACAGCCATGCTGCTGAATTTGGGTAAGTTCTTTAATGTTCCTGGGTTTCAGATTAGTCTTAGGCAAAGTGAGGGCCATCGTGGAGTTATGATGAGGAGTCAATGCGCTAGTACAGTAAAGCACTTAGTACAACACCTCTGGTTGCTCAGGAAATTTTATTTCCTTTCTCTCCTTATCTGTAACATTAAGCCTTTCAGAACTTTTTTTTTCTTTTAATCCTCACAAGAGGATTTTTAGTGAGAGTGGGAGAGAGGGAAAGAAAGAGAGAAACATCAATGTGAGAGAAACACATCAATTGGTTGCCTCATTTCCTTTGTGGCATTCTAAGAACCACAGAATGTCAAACATGTAAAAGACCTTGGGAATTAGAATCCACCCCCGGGATTTCACAAAGGAAATGATTTGCCAGGGCCTGGGCCGGAGAGGAGCCTGCAACTGGTACATGCCCTTGACCGGAATGGAACCCGGGACTCTTCAGTCCTTGCTCTATCAACTGAGCCAAACTGGCTAGGGCTAGTTTTTTTTCTTTTCTTTTTCTTTTAAAGATCATTTCCAACTTTAGTATTTGATCTTCATATAATATTGTAGATTTGGTATACTTCATGCTTTGGCATCAACATAGAATGTTGCATCTTTATTTCTTATGTCATCAGGGGAATTTTAGTTAAACAAAACAGTATTTTAATGTTATTGAATATTAACATTTATGTTCTCAAAATTAGTTAAACCAGATTGCTCTGACTATGGAGAAAAAGGCAGATATTTGAAACATGTACATAATCATCGCCGTTTGCCAAAAATTCAAATTCATTGATTAGTCACGGCCAAACATGTTGAGATCATCCAAGGATTTAGGGAAATTAATCCAATTATATGGCTATATTTCCTTTGTGAATCCTATTGGGGAAAATATAATATGAAAACATAAATGTGGCTCAGAGAGAAATCTTTTAAGCCAAAAACATTATGAAAGGTTTTGCTATAATCCATTCAGAAATTCTGAAAGGTAGGTTAGATGTATCGTCCTTGCTTAACCACTGAGGAAATTAAAACACCAAAAGAATGAGAGATTCATCTATCTCCTAGCACTGCAGGGACAGAGCCGGGATTAGAATGCAGATGGCACTGTTATCCAGATTTATGTAAAGCATTGTGCAATCCAAAATGTATGTTAAAAAAACCCACATTCTGACTGTTAAATGGTCCTGTTGGAGTGTATTTTTTTCTCTTACTCTTCAATAATCCATTCCTATTCAGCTATTTAACTCTGGTAGGCATTCTAAGAACCACAGAATGTCAAACATGTAAAAGACCTTGGGAATTAGAATCCACCCCCGGGATTTCACAAAGGAAATGATTATAAGGAAGAAAGGGAAAGGGACAAATAGTTTGCGTGGCTAGACAATGCTTAAGTGGTCACCACCTGTAGGGTAAAAGGTCCCTATGTGTTTTTTGATTGTTTGTTTAAATTCTACTTCCAAATATATTCTAAGGCCAAATATATTGAGAGGAAATATTGTAGACATGACTCAGAGTTGGGCTTAATTTAGATTATAGAACTATTAGGCTGGGGAGCGGGGAGGAGTGGAAAAAAGGGTGTCAGGGATACAGGGGTGTGAATGCCAGTTTGGCTATCTACTACCTATGTGACCTTGGGCAAGTCACTTAATCAGTCTGGAATCCTAAACCTACCCTTACAGTGGTCCTAAAACTAGTACCTACTTCACAATGTTGTTGTCACAGTGTTGCTACAAGGAGCTGACTGGGGATACCACAGGTTAATAATAATTACAAGGTATTATTATTATAAGTAACATGGATTTAGATATGTTGAGCTATCAACTCATTCTTACCCGATGATCTAGGTTTACTTTCTGTGGTTGCTTGTCAAAGTTTTAAGGTTCTCAGAGCTGAGCTGCTTAATCAAAATTTTCTTCCCAGTTGTTCCTTTGAGTTTTGCATAATGTTTTATAAACTTAGGTCAGGCTCAATCAAGTAAGTCTTCATTCTAATTAATGACTTATGGTTGATATGTGATGAAGAAGGAGCCATAGGGCATATGCATATATATGCAAACTTTGAGGGTCAGGAATGAAGTTTTGTTAAATCTGCAAGAAACAGTATTTGAGTGAAGTTGCAAACTAATAGTAATTTGCTGAGGGGTCTGAATGGGAAAAACAATTACAGAGAAAAGATTACTAATATCCTTATAGTCAACTATATGCTGGATTATAAATACATTTCTTTTTTGAAATATATTTGTATTGATTTCAGAGAGGAAGAGAGAGGGGGGGGAGATGTAAACATCAGTGTTGAGAGAGAATCATTGATTGGCTGCCTCCTGTAGGCTCCTTACTGGGGATCGAGTCCAAAATCCAGGCAAGTGCCCTGACTGAGAATTGAACCATGACCTCCTGGGTGCATAGGTCGATGCTCAACCACTGAGCAACGCTGGCCGGCTGAAATACATTTCTTTTTAATAATATTACTTTTGATTAAAAAAGCAATCCATGATAATTATAGACAATTTAGAGAAGTGTAGATAATCATCTTACCAAGAATGTATATTACCTTTTACCATAGTACATTATTCATGCAAATACATTATGCATAGTATATCTGTATACCAACTATATAAACATTTTTTTGAAAACTTAAGTTAAACTCTTTTTTTGTATAGCATTTGTGGTCTATAGCTAAACCTCTTTATCATAGATTGTTTGAGGATGGAGTAGCCATACATACCTTCTTAAACCTTCCCAATGTAAACTTCCAGTACCTTGGAATCACATTTGAGCAAGCACTTACCATAATTGCAAAGCTATTGAGCACCTTTGTTTTTGTTTTGTTGTTGTTTGTTTATTTATTTGTTTTGAGCTGCTGGAAAAAAATGAGAATCTCCAAGCCTGAGTGGGGTTTGGAATTTGGAAAGCCAACTGGGGAGAAAGTCCATATCAATACAAAAAAGTGGAAGAGGAGTCAAAGTAGAACAAACAGCAAACAGTAAAAACCAGATTAGTACATCTCACATGTGCATACCTCAGCTGGTAAACAGGTTGGTTTGACTCCACTCTCAAAGTTCACTTACCTCACATGGAATCAAGTCATGAACTGGTTATGTGTGTGTGGTTTGTGTTCCAATACAAATAACTTATTACACCCTCACTATTTGTGTTAAATGTTTAAAGACATGGAAGGAAAGAACTGGGATAATTTAATTTTCTTTTTTTTAATAGAAATTTAAAAAAAATGATTTGAAATGATCTTATAGGGACCCAGCTCTTTGGGAAGAATTCATTTGAACTTGAATAGCTGTATGGTAGGAAGAAATGGAAATTTTCATTAGGCTAATTAAAATCAGTATAATTATGTACAAAACAGGCAATAATAGTTAGAATTTGAAACATACCAGAAAATAAGAAGAGCCCTAGCCGGCTTGGCTCAGTGGATAGAGTGTCGGCCTGCAGACTGAAGGGTTGCAAGTTTGATTCTGGTCAAGGGCATTTGCCTGAGTTGCGGGCTCTATCCCTAGTGGGGGGCATGCAGGAGGCAGCTGATCAATGATTCTCTCTAATCATTGATGTTTCTATGTCTTTCTCCCTCTCCCTTCCTCTCTGAAATCAATAAAATACATATTTTAAAAAAAGGAACTAAGAAGAGTTAGTTTTAAAACAAAATAGGGAAGCCAACGAAGAGACAGTAATGCAATGATTAGTAGATTAGATTTGAGGTGTGTTGCAAATATCAAACACAGTAAGTTTTTAAGTAGGAATGGAGCATAATAAAATGGCAGAAAGTTTTTACTGCTCTTTATACAATGTCTTGATATGGAAAATGACTTTAAATGACAGAGCCCAATAAAGGTATATCTCCGTTGTGTGCATTTTATGCCCTGGTAAATGGTTGTTATTATGAGCCTGGAAAGGAAACCAATAAATATGTAGATTGTTCTTGTTTAGTTTACTGAATGTACAGTATTGGTTGAGATACAGAATTTCATTCATCCATTTAGTCATTTATTCATTCATTCGTATTTCATCAAAAATGTTTTTGAACACCTTTTATGTTCTAGGCTGCATTTTATATGCTATAGATACACAGATACAGCAATGAACAAAACTGACAAAAGTACTTACTTGCATGAAATTTATCACCTCAATGGGTAAGATGGAAAATAAGCAAATTAATATATAATATGATATCAGGTATGAAGTGGTTTGAAGGAAAACAAGGCAATGGAAGGGTTAGAAATATGTAGTTTGGTAGTTTAAATAGAATATTTGAACTAGAGAGGAGAGAAAAGCCGACAGTAACCTCAGGAAAATGAACCTCATGGATATTGACTAAATATTGGGAAGGGCCATGGGAGAAGCTGACAAACTTAACTGTTCAGAATAAAGAGGTCAGAGCATGGGAAAGTGTGAATGAGCAGCACCAGTTGTAGGTTCAGGGAGATCTGAGTTTGAGTCATTTTCATTGAACAAGAACTTTGCAACTTCGGTCAAGTTACTTCAACTCTATGAGCCTCAGTTTCATCAACTGTAAAGGATAATTTTTTTTTTCTGCATGATTGTTCAGGATTAATTATGCATGATTTAATCTTCCTTTAAATATCCTTAACCCATTTGTTGATTATATCTGTATGTTGTAAAATGCTTTATAAATATTAACTCATTTAATGCTTACAACAGCCATGTGGTAGATACTGTTATTACCCTCATTATACAGAAGTGAAAGCTGAGGTACAATCAAGGTAAGTGACTTGCCCAAGTTTGCATAGTTAAGTGATGGAGCCTTATTTCAAACTCCCAGGAAGCCTGATTCAGTGACCCAAGCCCTTAAGCACTGTACCTACCTACCCACCACAGCATTTTAGGGCTTTACGTTCCTCATATATGACATGAAGGAGCTGGAGTAGATAGTATCTCAGGACAGTCCATTCACTTGGTATGATCTATAAGTACAGTGAAAAAGTAGATTTTATCTGGGAAGTAAGGCCAGGACATCTGGACAGGGCCAGATGTTCAGGAATGTCAGCTTCTTGCCACAGCTCAGAATGATCTAAAATACCTGGATATCTATACTGATAGGGAAGGTGCCCTGCTATTATAGACCCATCTTATTACTCACAGCCTTTCTTTCATGAATGTGCCAATTTTGCCCATGCCTAGTATGGAATGTAGCTTGGCACAGACAAATTGATGATCTTTGTGATGCTTATTCTGAGAACTTGATCCTCTTGTTTTCAGAGATGTGTTTGTGTTCTAAACATTAAATACTAAAAGGTTAAAGAGAATTCTAAGCATAAGAAATTGCAAACACAGAGAGTAAATATCAATCAAGAAAAAATATTTGTGTGTGTATAGCGGAGGGGTGAGTGTGGGGGTTGCAAGGATACAGGGACATCACAGAATCATAGACATGCCTCATGGGAAAGGAAAAGTCATAAGAAATTGAAGCTGCTTTCAGGGGTCAGCTGGTTTCTCATGATCCTTCTCCCATCTCTCTGCTATATGTTCCGCTCCCACGTTCACATGAACTTTCAGCAACCTTTCCTAAATCTTTAAGGAAACAGGGCTGCTCCAGTTGGTGTCCTAACAGGAAACAAATTCACCCCAGACTGTTCAGATAAACAATGAATGATTGGGGACCACTAGCAGAGGTGTGGGCAGAGTTAAATGCACAAACAAAGGTTAGAAACACTCCCAGAAGCTACCAACCAGGGGGGAACCCCTGTTATCATGGATCATAACCACTGATATCAGAAGCATTGATGGAGAAAATGTAGTAAAAGCATCACTGTAAACACACTTCCTTGCCTATTTATGTCTCTATCCATCTAATACTTTCTTATTCCTTTGACATTGCTTAATTTCTTCTGGTGTCCAAACCTATAGTTAGTGTGTATATGTGCAGCTGGAATAATAGTTAAAATTTTATTCTAAATATATGAGAAGAAATTACCTAAGTTTTAAAATTCTATCTGCCACTTCATCATTCGTGAGATTATCAGAGCCTGTCGGGTCAATTAGCTTTTGATAGACCATTTGCAGTGTGAAGTGTGCTGTGAACTGTGTCAGACTTTGAGGTCAAGAGGGAAGGGATGAAGTTTTAATCCCCTTCACTGACTATGGTTATGTAGACTTTATAAACCTCAAGTTCTCATCTATAGAATATATAAAATAGTATTCACAGGACTGGTATGAGAAGCAAATGTTCGAAGCTGTGACATTGTTCTGAAAAATTAGGGTACCATGCAAATACATGCACCATGGTCTCCACATAGCCGTGAACCCAAAGGAACCCAAATTGAACAACCGTTTTAGCAAAAATAGGTGACAAAATATAAGCCCAATGAAAATCGGAGACTATTTATTCTTATATATTCCTAAATCAAAAAAGAAGCTTGATTTCCCATATTCTAATTTTCAGCAAAGTAATTAACAATTATACAGGAAACATAACAGCTATCATCCAACAAAGCATCATATCCCATTATTATGCAAGGAGTGAGACCAATGCTTACAGAAAAACACTCAAAAGTAAAGAAACACTGATTTTGTGGGTATAGGAACATCCAGCAGTCAGGGTCATTTCCTGCCAAGCAAAGAGCACAATTTACTCCAAAGTACCCAGAAGGCACCGCTGTTTATATGGGCTGGAATAATGAATGTTTGTAATGGTTACATTAAATTATCACAGAAAGGTCAGATTATGTTTACTCAAGACAGCAGGGATATACATTATGTATTCTAGAAAGATACTCATTTAAAATGGTTAAAATTTTAATGATATTGGGAGACTTAGAGAGTTATTTGGAAAACAGCTCTTAATAGCTGAAGTTTTATTAGACTAGTTCACTGATTTACAATGTAGGATGTTGGACATGACAATCAGTCATTTGCTGGCTTCCTAAGATGTGTATATTTACAGAATTGAGTATGAAGGAACAGTAGCCTCCAAGTGCTGGGTGTCCTGTCATCTCGCTTGAAGAAGTTTGGCTCACCCTGGCTTAAAACTTGGGACTTTCAGTGTCACAGCCGAGGAGTTGAGCAGGTTTATGACATGTGTGCTTAATAACAATTGAACAGTGGGCTAACTGTGTTCTAGGATATTACAGTGGGCATGCCTAATAATAGTTCAACTGTGTTGCCTGTGGTTCATTTGCATATTTATTAAATATTCACGAGTGCCTTACTCTATGCCAGGCATAGAATGTTAGTCCTGTGTTAGCACTGGGGACACGAAAGTGAAGGTTAACCTGAAAAAATAGTGGTTTTACTTTTCTGTGGGTTCATTATAAACTCTCTGTCCCATACCCACCCCACCACACACACTTCATGAAGGGGAGAAGGTGGCATCCTGGATTCTAAACCTTCTTAGGTTCTATGTTCTAGCAAAGAGCTCAGGCTTGTGATCTAGAAGACCTATATTCAGGGAGATAAGGGGCTAGGCTGTGGACCTAGGAACCAAGAGGTGGCTGAATCTATGTCCCAAGAGGGGGAAGGACCAGAGTACGGGTTATGGGGAAAGGTGGCATAGAAGAGCTACTAATCTTGAGAAACATGGTGATTCAAACCGCTTGGCCAAATGAGGATGGGGAAGGGGTTCTGTGAGCAGAGGAGTTTTGTCTTTAATCAGACCACTTGAATTGGTTAATAAGCTCAGCCATAAAAACGATATTAACAAACAGAAAAAATAAAATGTTAAAAAATAAGCTTCTCAACAACCAGCTCAAAGAACTAGGAACAGAAACACTCCCCATACTTCCGTAAGTCTAAACATCCTGGGACTGTCAAACAGAATGTGCAGGGTCAAGCAGGGCAGAATCCTGGTGAGGATTTGGACAACATTTAATTTAAATTTAAAACATAACATAAAGACATAGTCATACACCTGAGAGTTGTAAAGCACATTTATATCCATTAGAAATGAGTAGGTGACGCATCCTGCCTTGGAGGAGCTTACAGTCTAGAAAGACAATTCCCATAAAACTAATCTCTCTGCCAGACTTCTTACCTGCAGGGTCTCTAATCTACCCTGTTATCCTGCAAGGTGGGGAATTGTCTGTATTTTATACCTAAAGGAACCTACAGGATGATTTATATATTAATGAAAGTGTATGTAAGTCATGACATACTGTCGATAAAATGTGGCAGTTCTTTTAAACAGAAATTGCTGTCACTAGCCCTCAGTTTGAACTTTGTCTTTAAGGAATCAAAGGAGTAAATAGTCTCCACTGTGCCCTGAAGGTCTGCCCCAGAGTGAGTGAGAACTAGAAGGGATGAAGGCCACCACGTGTGGCTTTCTTCTGTCTCAGGCCAAGTGGTATTGGACACAATTGTGGGGACTCTCCCAGGAGCAGATGCATGCTTCGCCTTAGAAATTTTCCAGTTACATTTTCAGAAAGGTGGAGGGATGACTTGGAGAGAATCCTCTCTCTAGTTTATAATGTAGAAAGATATGATGTGAAACACTGATGCATTAAAACGTATAGTTTCCTTGATTCATATTTACATATTGCTTTTCATTTTGAAGCATAAGATCAAAGCTACCAGAGCATTTCCCAGAGGGAGCAGAAACAAAGGGATAAGCCTGAAAGTGCCAGAAACCCTATATACAAGATAAATGGCAATTAAAAGTAGCCAGAGGCCTTTCCTTTTTTAAAAGCAGAATTCTAGTTAAATAGACCTTAGTGCTCCACAATTCTAGCCTTCCTCAGAACTGCAGGTGTTGTTTGTCCAACATTCCTGGTATTAATTTATCCTGCTTCTGCTTGAACTCATCCTGTACTTTGTGAGACAAATTGATTATCAGGAAACATGTTGCCTTGGAAGTTCTACTCATAACTCTTGTTTCTAGAACATAATGCATAATATCTACTTCCCCTACTGTATGACATCCCTCAAATACTAGTTTAAAGATGACTATGACCAACTCTTTCCCCGAAATACTTTAGTTCAGGTTTCTTCAAACATGTCATGCTACTTGTTCTTTTCGGATTGTGCTGCTATTTCCAGTTTCCTTCCTAAATTGTATGTAAAGGACTCAAGATATAATCTGAGTAGAAGTATCACTTATTTCATACTTTATTTTATTTCCAAATTATATATTGTTTTAAACAATATATCATAAAAATTCAAGTGATACAAATAAATGCAAAGAAAATAGTCTTAACCAAATGTTCTCCACCCAGAAGTAACTCATTTTAACATTTGATGATCTTTTTAAACATCTCTCCATGCACATAGGCAGTTGACAGTATTTATGAATTATATCTTAAACATCTCCACTTTTTTTTCTTCTCTATTTTCTACTGCATACATTCTGATAAAATGTGTAGTTATACTTCATTTGGGTTAAATTTGCATTTCCCTGATGGCTAAGGATGATGAACCTCTTTTCATGTGTTTATTTGCCATCTGTATATCCTCTTCAGTGAATACCCACTTCAGAAATCTCTGTTAATGTATTTTGTCCCTATTTTAATTAGATTTGTAAAAAATTTATTGTTGAGTTTTAGGATGTCTTTGTAATTTAGGTATTAGTCCTTTTTTGTTTATGTGCTTTGTAAATATTTTCTGCTTTCCTTCTGTATCTTGTAATTTCATCCTCTTCACATAGAATTTCACAATTGTAACAATTTTAAAATTTATTAAGTTTTTAATTTTACTTATTTTTCTTTTTATGGATTATCCCATAGGTGTCAAGTCTAAGTACTCTTTGCTTAGTCCTAAATTAAGATGTTTTCCTATGGTTCTTTTAAAAAATTATAGTTTTATGTTATATCTTTAAGTCTGTGATCCATTATGAATTAATTTTTATGTAAGGTATGAGATTTAAATTGAGGTTTATATTTATTGCCTGCGTATACCCAGTTAATTTAGCATCTATTTATTGAAAAGGCTATCTTTCTTCCATGGAATTGTTATTTCACCATTTTCATCAGTTAAACATTTTTATGTATGTTTGTTTCTGAGTTCTATAGTATGTCCCATTGATCTTTGTGTCTATTCTTCCACTAATACAACAGGGCTTGATTAATGTAACTAAAGAGTAAGTCTTAATATTGGTTAGAATAATTCTTCCCACTTTATTCTTCTTTGTCAAGATTGTTTTAGCTATTTTAGGGTCTGTGTCTTACCATATGAATTTTAAAATAAACCTATCTTATTCTTAAAAAAAAAGGAAATCAAAACTTGCTTGGATTTTGTTAGAAATTGCATTAAATCTAGAAATAAACTTGGGAAGAATGAATATCCTTAGTATGGTTAGTCTTTCACTCCACAAGTATGGTATGTCTTTGCATTTATTTAGGTTTTCAATATTTCTTTCATCACTTTTTTAATTTAAAGCATGCACATTCTCTACAATTTTCTAAGTATACTAGAGGCCTGATGCATGAAATTCATGCAAGAGTAGGCCTTCCTTCCTCAGTACCGGCTTCCCTCCAGTACCCACTCACTGCAGCCCACTTGTTGGTGGCCTGGGCCTCCCTCTTTGGGGGATCCTGGAGTCCCCCGATTGATCGCCCAGCCTGCCGGTGGCCTGCACCTCCCTCTGTGGGGCGATTATGGGGCAATGGTGGGGCCCCCGACCAATCGCATCGCACCGCCTTGGCTGCCTGGTGACAGTGGGTATCATAGTTTGGTCCCAGATGGTCATCTGGATGGTCGTCCGGATGGTTGTTCCACTGTTCGGCCATTTGGTCGATTTGCATATTATGCTTTTATTATATAGAATACCTAAGTATTGCATTTTATTCTGTTTACACATGGACAGTTAATACATAGAAATGTGATTGATATTTGTATGTTGGTCTTGTATCCTGTGACCATTGCTGGACACACTTAAATCTAGATTCTTTTGTAGATTCCTTTGGGTTTCTTATGTACAAAATCATGTCATTTACACATCAGAACAGTTTTAGTTCTTTCTTTCTTATCTGTATGATGTTTGTTTTGGTTTTTATTTCCTCTTATTATGCTAGCTAGAATTTTCAGTACTATTTAGAATAGTAATGATTAAAAACAGAAATTTTTTCATCATAGGGAAAAGCACTTTGTTGTTGTTTTTTTATATCTTACCTAATAATAGACAAACATGTAAATTGACCATACCTCCACTACGCCACCAGCCAATGGCAATGACACAGGCATTCTGCCCCACCCCCGGTCTCTCAGGGCTTCTGGGCAGCATGAGAAGGAGGGGCCGGAGCGGAAAGGGGCTGGGCTGGAGTGGAAAGGAGGTGCTGGCAGCCAGGGAAAGAAAAGCCCATTCTAGCACGAATCTTCATGCATCGGGCTTCTAGTTAAGTGTAATGTTAGTTGAGGGTTATTTTCACATGCTATTTATCAAGTGGAAGTAATTCCCTCTATTCCTAACTTTTATCATGAATGGGTGTTGGATATTGTCAAGTGTTTTTTCAATGTTAATTGATACAATTTAATTTTTGTTCTTTAGCTTGTTGATATAGTGGATTACATGAATTAATTTGTTAATTAAAATTGCCTTGAATATCTAGAATAAATTCTACTTGATAAAGGTATATATTTTTACATATTGTTAAATTTGGTTTGCCAATATTTTATTGAGAATTTGTGTGTATAATTTATGAGTTGTATTGTTCTGTATTTTTTGTTTGTTTTGTCTTTGTTTAATTTTAATATTAGGGTAATATTGACTTCATAAAGTGAGTTGGGAAGTATTCCCTCTTCTATTTTCTGAAAGAGATTTGTAGAATTGGTGTTAATTTTCCATTAACTGTTTTGTAAAAGTGTCCAGTGAAACCATCTGAGTGTGGAAATTTCTTGTTGTAGAGGTTTTAATTATGAGATCTATTTTTTTTTTTAATGGTACATTTCAGGTCATCTATTTCTTCTTGGTAGTTGTGTTTTTTTTTAGGAAAGTTTCCATTTCTACTAACTTGTCAAATTTATGAGTGGTCAATCCTGATATTGATGATCTGTTTGTCTTTTTAAAATTTTTTTTCAGCTTGCTGGAGGTCTTTTAATATTTTCAAAAAACAAACAAACACCAAAACACATAAACACAAACAAATTTAAAATACCCTACTTTTGGTTTCATTTCTTTCATATTTTTAATGTCCTTAACTTCTGCTCTTATCTTTATTAGTTCCCTTTTCTGCATGTGTTGACTTTATTTTGCCTTTTTTTTTCTAATTTATATAGGAACTTAGATTATTGATTTGAGACCCTTCCTCATTTGTAATGTAAGCATTTAGTGTTATATATTTTCCTCTCAGCACTGCCTAAGCTTCATCTCACCTCTTTTAATATGTTGTATTTTCATTTTTACTCATGAGTTTTTGGTAGACTTCTTCTTTGAACCATGGGCTATTGAGAAGTGTATTGTTTAAAGATTTTCCTGTTGTCCCTCCTGCCTCATGAAAGATAACCTCTACTCAGGAGCTAAGATGAGAGGGAGCCTTGTGTTCTTGGCTACATGTCTGTATTGGGGTTTTGTCTTCCTGAGCTGCAAGGGGAAAGGGAAGGAGCGGGCAATGGTTACAATGGTTACTTTGGCTGTCCTTACCATGTTTTTGTAGATTTTCTTTAATAAATGTTTCCTCATATTCTGCATATAGTTAGTATAATTTCTAGATAATGTAAATAATATTTTTAAATAATTTACACCAGTTTGGGAAGCAGGTCCACAGAACTCCTCTGTATATCATTCCAGAGGCAGAAACAGCTTCAGTAATTTTAACATGTCTTTCTTCATTCCTCACTTCCTTATTTTGCTTTATGTCTTGGTTGCTACATGTGATCACTGAATTGTTTGTTTTTCCAAAAGGAGGTGATGTTTTTTCTCTGAGAGTTTTCACAATCAAGAATATCTGCCTTTTGTATTTGTACTTGAATAAGAATAGCCACTTAAAAGAGTCTTGATGTTTACGTTATTTTTCCTGAGAACTTTATAGAACTTCTTCTGTTGTCTTTTGACATTAAAGGATGTTATGGAAAAGTCTGGAACTTTTTTTTTCACTTTGCACTTTGAAGTATCAACTTTTTAAAAAAATTTATCTTTATTGTTGAAAGTATTACAGATGTTCCCTCCCCACCCCAACATTGACTCTCTCTACCCCTCTTCTTCCCCCTCCCAGGCATATACCACAATCTATATATAGAAAAGCCTAAGCGACCTAACAACTGAATGACCGAATGACCAGTTGACTGGTCGCTATAATGTGCATTGACCACCAGGGGACAGATGCTCAACACAGGAGCTGCTCCTGGTGGTCAGTGCACTCCCACAGCCAATCTTCCTTAGCCCCTCCCCCTGGCCGGCCAACCTCCCACACCCTGATTGGTCCTGATTGCCGGCCAGGCTGAGGGACCCCACCCATGCACGAATTCATGCACTGGGCCTCTAGTATGAATATAATATGGTTAATCTCTCTCCTTCCTTACCTCTGAAATTCATCAGTCTATTTCATGCTTCAGTGCCTCTGGATCTATTTTGTTCTGCCATTTTTTTTTTTAATTCTGGAAATTAAGGAACTTACTGAGAATATATTTTAACTTTAACTATTTACCAGTACATCCTGATGTATATTGTATCCTTTCAATCTATGGATTCTTTTTTTATTTTTTCCCTTATTTCAGAGAACATTTCTGGTATGTTTTGGAATATTTTTTTCTAATTTACATATTGGATTATTTAATTAGGACATACCAGTTATCCATATTGAATTACCTATATTCTTTATATCTATAATTTTTTCAATATTTGTGTGAATCTTCTTGACTTTTATTTTTGTATTTCACCCTGGTTATTTCAAAACTCGAATCTATTCTTTTTATTTTTTATTTTTATTTTATTGTTTAAAGTATTACAAATAGTAGTATATATGTCTCCTTTTCCCCCCCATCCCCGTCTAATCTATTCTTTATTTTTTTTCTCAGTTTTTAGATATCTGATAGTGTTTTGATTCTCCACCTTTTTCCTTAACTTGGCAGTCCCTATATCTATTTTTAAAAATTGGTTGTCTTATCTTTTTGAGCTGATGTTTTACTCATTTAATATTCTTATTGAGTTTTGGAGCACAAAGCAACATTCCATATTTTGCTATTATTTCTTTGTATTTGTTTTCCAACTGGATTCTTTGACTGCCTTAGATTTTATGTTTTTTTTACCTTTACTTCTTTTTTTTAAATTGCATAATTTTCATGTTTTTCTGCTTTCATTTTTCTCAGCTTCATTTCATCAGTTTTATTTAGACTCTCACTATTTACACTGCAGTATTCAAACCAGAGATATTGGTTGGTATCACCTGGAGACTTATTAGAAATGAAAAATCAAAAACTCCACCCAGGACCTACTGAAACAGAATCTGCATTTTAACAAAGATTCCCAGGTGATCCTTATACAAATTCATACTGGAGAGGCACTGCTCAAACTTTACTGCATATTGAAATAGCCTGGGAGATTTAAAGAATACTAATGCCTGACCTGAGATTCTGATTTAATCAATATGGAATATGGCCAAGACATGAGTTGTTTTATTTTATTTTTTAAATTAAATTTATTGGGGTGACATTGGCCAACATGATCATATAGCAGGAAATTGTGATAACGACGGACTGAGACCTTCCATTTATTTCTGATATTGCGTAGGTTACTTCTTTTTTTTCATTTGTCTCAATCTGTTTAGTGTGTCCTCTATTCCTTTCATTCTTCCTTCTTCTGTACACACCCACAAACTGGGTACTGCTATCTATTTATTCTGTAATCTGAGAGTGAGTATTAAGAGGATGGAGATAGAAGGGAAGGAGGAGGAGTTCAGCTATGACTGGTGGACCTGGATTCAGCTCTTTCTCCTGAGATCCCATTAAATGTGTAACTTCACCAGTCAGGGATGGATCTCAATTCTTATGTATGTCATCTTTGAAAGTGGCAGATATTTAGAATTATTCCATTGGAATGCTGGAGCTTTCACTCTTAAGGATTAAGAGTCCTATACTCATCTCATAATGACCTATGCATCTTCTAGACCTACTTCTCTCTGTATTGTATAAAGTTAGTGAATAATTCTTAGGATTTGTTGACTTCTTAGTACTACTTCTGTGGATTGATGGTGGGATTAGGAGCTATATTAATCCATGTTATAACAGAATTTTTAGTTTTATTTTTTAATATTTAAGACTCAAGGTTTACCACTACTCAATTCTTTACTGCTGGTGAATTTTCGCTCTTTTTTCTTTCATTTTATTAGAGAATTGGCTAGAGATGCCCTGCTTAATTTTGCCATTAATCTAGATGCTATATGACTATTCATGCAGTATAAATTTGCATTTGTGTTTTGAGCAAATATACTTGGCATTTATTGGTACACATTAGGCTGTAAACTGTAGTGGAGAGTCAGAATTTCTTTTTTCTTAATTTATAATTTATTATTACCCAAGGATATGTTTATTGATTTTAGAAAGAAAGAGAGAGAAGCATTAATGCAAGAAACATTGATTTGAAAGAGAAGCATCAATCAGTTGCTTCCCATATGTACCACAACAGGGGATTGAACCCACAGCCTTTTGGTGTATGGTATGATGCTCCAATCCATTGAGCAACCTGGCCAGGACTCCAGTCAGAATTTCTTTAAATTCAACCATTTTATATTTGATTTTAGAAGTTTTTTTTATATTATGCTTTTATTATCAATGATTTAATTTAAAAACTTATTATTAGTTTATTCAAGCAATGTAGACCTATTTCTCAATCTTATAATTATAAATATTGTGAAACTGTGTATGCACTATAGCACATATATAAAAATAATTTGTCTTTCAAATAGGAGTACCTACATATTCAGGAGTGTTCATGTTGATGCTATTGTGAATACAATAGATGAGATCTAACCAAGCATAAAAATAGCTGATTTAGAATTTAAATAACAATGTAGCTCATTACCGGGGAAAGAAAAACATTAACAGTTAAAAATAGAGCTGAATTTAAAATAAAAGAGCTAAATACCCTCACTCTTAAAAACCAAAGTGAATGTCATTACGGATTATATTCATATATTACTACACAATAAGTTAGATCATTTTAACATCCTGTATATTAACTCAAGTGCTTTTTAAACTTTATTTATAAATCCCTTTCCCTCCATTTTTTTAAATTATATAAATTTTATTAATTGTGTTGTCAGCTTTCTGTAAAGTTTTTCTGGGTTAACAAGTTTCTACCAACTGAATATCTAATGAGTAAAGGTTCAGTAATATTTCTAAAGTTACTGACAAGATTTATGGGCACAAATGACACGAAATCTGAGTTACTTCACTAATTTCATGCTCTTTCAAATAAGGCACCTGGTTTTAATGATATTTTGCAAGAGCAGCAAATTAAAGGAATCTTTGTTAAGAACTAGTTATATTATCTTTAAAAGTCTCCAAAGATTATAAATATTTGAATAACTCACTTATACATTTTAATTTATTATTTTATTTTTACTATCATAAGTCTGAGGTCACTTGAAATTTGTCTGAATCTCTGAATTAATTTCAGGAGAATTAACATAAAATATTGAATCTTCTAATTCAAGAACATGGTATAACTTTATTTAGATCTTTATTTCCTCAGAAATGTTTCATAATTTACAAAATAGTGATTCTGAATATCTTTCATTACATTTATTCTTAGGCATTTGACTTTTTTGATACTATTGTAAATGCTATTTCAAAATTTTTATTTTCTAGTTATTTGTGCTATTATATAAATTATAATTAATATTTGATTATTGTCATTCTATCCTGTGACCTAAGTTCACTTACTAATGCTAGTAATTTTTTAGGATTTTTCTGTGTAAACAGTTATATTATTTAAAATTGAAAGAGTTTTTATTTTTTATTCCAATCTTTACACCTTTTTTTCTTTCCTTATTGCACTGTCTTCTAGTACAAATTGGAATAAAAATGGTGAGAGAGGGTATTTTTGCCTTCTTCCCAATCATAGAGAAAACTAATTCAGTATTTCACCATTAAGTTTGATGTGAGCACTAAATAACTCACCTAATTAGTAATTAGCTTTGCACTATATTTGCTTAATCACAAACTAGTGAGCAACCCATCTCTCTATGGATGAGTCAAGCCATCTCTTTTTTAAAATATACATATATTTAAAAGTGAGTTGCAGACATCCATTCACCTCACCTACAAACAACTAAATGTGCATATCATTAAATGGTTCATTGCTTATTCATAATCTGCTTTTTTTTTCTTTTGAGATAAAATTTATATTTAATGAATACACAAATCTGAGTTATATTATTTGATTATTTTTTGACAAGTGCAAGCATCTGTGCAACCCAACTATTGTGGGAGACAAAATGCACTGGGTGATTAGGAGGTGATTTTATTCAGGCTATTGCAATAGAGAAAACATTTATTAATGAGGAATACCTCAAAGAAAATAATGAAATAATGTGGATTAGGATTTTACAGCAGTAGGTAAACAAGGGAATTGGTCATACATAAGTGTTATGGGAGTCATGAGGAATGATAGAGATGGGTCTTATCTAGAAATATGGGAGGGCAGGGCGATCATTGGGGGAGAGCTATTGCCTGATAAACAAAGGGGAGATTCTTAACCATCTTTGTTTTGGGGGAACACAGGTCTCAAGTAAAATTCAACATTGTCAGTTCTCATTTTTGTTTTAGAAGAATGATAGTTATTACTGTACACTCAGAAAAGATAAAGAAGCATCCTTTGTGGGGAAAAGATGTGCTTAAGAAATAGTCCCTCAAGGACTCTTATTGCTGTCATTTCAGTATAATTGGTTAGGTCATGTTTTGAGAGTTGGTGGCAAAGGTCAGCTGTTTCAGATTCCTAGAGATCAGGTATTCTAAAAGAGAAATAAAAATGAGAAAATATTAATTTAAAATGTTGTATTAAAGAGCCAGACACTGGTTAGTGTGGCTCAGTTGGTTGGGCATCAACCATATTGTGCACTGAAAGTTTGCCAATTCCATTCTCCTTAGGGCACATCCCCAGGTTGCTGGATCCATCCCTTGTAGGGAATGTCCAGGAGGCAGCTGATTGATGTTTCACTCTCACATTGATGTTTCTCCCTCTCCTTTCTCTCTTTCTAAAAAATCAATTTTAAAAATATTTAAAAAAAAAAGAGTCAGGAATGGATCTGTCAATGTAAGAAACATTCAAATCTGTGAAGAATTTTTGTGAGTTTGCTTGAGCCAAACTGTCAACAAAGGCCAGAAAGTAGAATCTCAATGGATTGAGATCATTCTCTGGGGAATGGCAGTTTTGCACCATTTTTTATACATTTATACATTACAATCAAAAGAGGAGACATAAGTGGGTTACATGAAATCCATTGGTGGTAGATTAGGGAGGCAGGAGAAAGCAAAGTGGGGCAGGGAGAAAGGAACCTCTGGGATTAGATAAACAGTAAAATGATTGACACATACTTCTTTTACTTAGGTGGGTAAAGGATAGTTAGCAGTCAACAATTAAGTCAATAACAAGGGGATTTGTGGTCTCTGCAGAGGAGTGCCTGTGCTTCGTGGGGTCCTGAAAAAGGAAAATTACTTCGACATTCCAATGATATGTTATCGTAGATGCAAAAAGACAATAGACCAGCTTAGTTAAGGTGAAGACTGACCCTGGTCAGGGAAGATGCTGGCCTAGGACATGACTATCCACCATAAACTGCTTTTTAGTTAGAAACGTTTTAATTTCAGATCATCCTTTGTGGTTACATTAGGTCTCTGACTTTGCAAGGATGCCATGCAGGCCATCCCTGAGCTAGTAGGTTAGCATGTGGCCCCTTTTCATCCAGTGATCCTTGAGGGTAATCAGTCCAGTGGAAGCTAAGAGGTGAGTGGAGGAAAACCTTTGGCTGGGCAGCACCACTCCTTGAGTTTCTTTTTTTAAAAAAAATATATTTTATTGATTTTTTACAGAGAGGAAGAGAGAGGGACAGAAACATCGATGAGAGAGAAACATCGACCAGCTGCCTCCTGCACACCCCCTACTGGGGATGTGCCCGCAACCAATGTACATGCCCTTGACCGGAATTGAACCTGGGACCTTTCAGTCCACAGACCGACGTTCTATCCACTGAGCCAAACCGGTTTCGGCTCCTTGAGTTTCTTGAAGTCTCAAACTGTATGTTAATGCTTTTGGTGGTTATGCACATTCTTATTTAGAGGCATGTATGACCCAAGTATTTTGCCACACCTTTTTTTCCAAGGAGAATTTTGTCCCATAAATGAATGTCAGTGATTGTGAGTTCTTGGGGCTTATGCCAGGATACCTGGCTTCAAATTGCCAGGCTTCATCAAATCTTGAGTAAATTTGTAAGGCCCTGTGGAACCCAGTAAGGGATCTGGGTAGTTAGATTTTAGATCTCAGTGATGCCAAGTCACTGGGAGAAAGGGAGAAAAACTAGAAAAGTTAATTTGAAGAATTATAGCCGGATATGAAAGAAACTGGAAGCATTAAAAATGTGGTAGGAATTGTTAACTTGTACATGACAATCCAGCCCAATTTACATCTAGATACCAAAACTGTTTTTCATACAATTGGAGAGGAAGTTAGTTAGATTTCTACCAGACAGGATAGAGCTTGCATATCTATCAGATACCTGCAATTGACAAAGTTGTAAAATAGCTCAAAGACCCTATATTCACCCCTTTTTTAAAATCAAAAATAATCTCAAAGAAAAATTACTCTTAATCACAAAACTAGATGATCACATTAGATTTTTGCCTGATTATTTACATACATGCAGAAAGAATAGTAATTTACCACATAGACCTAAATTTGCTTTGCTGAAAAATTTTATAAGGAATCTAATATTGGACTTTTAAAAGCCTCTAAAGGATAGCCAGCCAATCAAAGAACAAACTACCTGACTTCACCCTTAATACCTGGGATTTTAGGTGAATTCCTCTTCTCTCAAGGTCCCCAGAATATTCTAAGATTCTTGACATGACCTGCCTTACTCCCCTTTGTGAAGTTGAGAACCTTTGTTTGTTCTGATTTATACCATTGTTTGTTCACTAGTTTGGGATGCACCATTTACTGAGGGTCTCACAGTGAATTCTAAGGGAATATTTGCCCTTAGTTTCACACTTCATTTCCTATTTTAATGTCTCAAGAGTGAGCTAAGCCTTTAGGACTCCTCTTTTGTCCTGCCTTTAAAAAATAGGCCCATAGAAGTTTCTCTCTTGTACTTACAGTGCCCAAGCCTGTTACCCAGACAACAGTATCTGTATTCTGCCCTCATAACATAAATTTTAATAGAGGTTTCTTGGGTTTGGGTACTTTTAACATGGTAAGAGAACCTGAGAAAGAATAGATATCACTAGTCATATTGCCCATTTATATATATCTATTTATGTAAAAGGCCAAGTGACCGACCAACCATCTGTCTGTCTGCCCAGCTGTCCGACTGACCAACCAGCCAGTACGTATGACGTGCACTGGCAATTTAAAAATAAACATTGACTTGCGCTTGCGTGACACATATAAAGCTCTCGCTGGTGCCAATTGCATGTGTGTTTTTTGATCTGTCATTGCTGATCATGAATTTGGTTGTTTTTGTTGACATTCTGAAGCTAAAAGAAAGCAGCATCCTTGACAGAATATGTATGAAGACCAACTATTGGCACAAATGTCCCTGTCTGACACTGGCCTCCCATTGAAATTAATTCAAATATAGTTTCCTATGATGCCATCATTTGCAATGACTATTAATAAATCACAAGGACAAATTCTAGACAGAGTAGGAATATTCCTACCTGAACCTGTTTTTGGACATGGTCAGTTATATGTTGCTTTCTTTCAAGTTTGAAGCGCGTGTGATGTTAAAGTTAAAGTTGTAAACACTTCATCACAAGGGAAATTAGTCAAGCACTCTGAAAATGTTTTTACTCTTAATGTGGTATACAGGAAGATATTATAATAAGTTTAATAAATTTATCAGTCATTGTTTTTATCAATGTTGCTTTTATATCATGTTTTTGTTGTTTTTATGCCTTGTCTTTGTTGTTATATCATGCTATTGTTTATTTATTAATCAATTTATATATTATTTTCATATACATTTTACTAATTTTCTTTCATCTCTGACTCTTCTATTATATAGAGAGGGCGAATAGCGATATTAAAATATTTCTTCTAATTAATTTCCTTTCAATGTGCACGAATCCATGCACTGTGTCACGAGTGTTAAATAGAAGTCTTCCAAAGTGCTAATAGTCATATAGATGGTAAAATCCTAACTTAAATGGTAGCATTGAGAATAACACTGAATCAAGATAGATAATTTATATTTGATTATTTGTAGACTTTAGCCAGAATTCTATCCTTAACCAGAAAATATATTACTCCTCAGATTGAAAAAATAATCCTCTTATACTTCCAAAGCACTTAGCAATCTTTTATATGTCATTCAGGTGTAAATTAGTGAATGTTATTTTTCTTCTAATCACAGTTGCTATCATGATGTATTAACAGGAAAAGCTAATTGAATAGCAAAAAAATCCTTGAGTGAAAGAGCTATTTCAGTCAGCTCTGGTTTACCATATCCTGGCAGCATTTCATTAAATTCTCAGAGAGTGCAACTGATTATTTGAAATGTAATAATTGACTGTTAGTGGAAAAGAAGTGATATGCATAGCAGAGTGGGGACTTCTGTCATTGGTTATTCTACCTGCTGTTTTTCTCACAGTCAGAGCATCTCTTTGGTATGGAGGGAGGGAAGCTGAAATGGACTGACCCCTTTGTAGAGCTGGGGATGTGGACCCAAAGGCTGGGGAGAAACATAGCTCCTGCTGCGCAGCCCACAAAGCCCCCATTATTGCTGTGTGGGCAACTCCGTTTGCATCTCATTGAAATTGTTGTCTAGCACATCAACATGAGCAATTAAAAAATAAAAGAGGGGAAACATCCGCCTGCTTGTTTAAGATGCTCAGCAAAAGAAGGGAAGCTCGAGATTTGAGAGAAAAGGGAAGGTTTGTAGTATCAAACTTCCATCCTCACCCCCCTACTGAAACTTGCCTATAAAGCTACTTTTTAAAAAGACTTTAAAAGAAGAGAAAGGAAAAGTTCTGAAAGAAGCTTTCAAGTCTGCCAAAATGTGGGTTCATTAAACCGTAAATACAGTAATGCAATTTTGGTTCACTTGATGTCATATTTATTTTAAAATAAATTGACTTTCAATGTATTTAATTTCTCAGGATGTTCCTCTGGGGCATGCATTCTATTTATGAGCTCGATAAATACTACCAAATCTGGATTGATAGAGAAATAGAAACATAAAGCTAAGAAATTTTTAAAAGGAATCAGATTTCGGAAGGGAGTATAGGATGTGTGAAAAAAAAAGTGGGATGAGAAATCAGGGAATGGGACTGCTATGAAGGGTTCAGAAATGGTACATAAAGCATGTGAGGAAGGGAAAGTATCAGAGAAGTGACCTTCATCCCCTGCCTTCCCCTTTTCTGCCTCTGCTTCCCAGCTCTGCACAACACCTCAGGGGTTTTCTCTTCACTCTCTCCTCCCGGGACCATAGATGTCAACGTGTTCCAGTGTTCCCACAGGTGGAAGATGGAGAATCACTCATTACCTGAACGGCACCTACCTTCTAACAGAAAGGCAGGATCTCCAAACAGGCCTGTGGATACTGTGTGCACCAAAGTTGCAATTTAGATCTATTGAGAAGGGTGTGTGTGTGTGTGTGTGTGTGTGTGTGTGTGTGTGTGTGTGTGTCACAGAGTATGAATGAGAATGAAGCAGGCTACTTATGCCAAAAGCAATTAACTAACCACAAACTAAATAGGCTAAAAAACATTAACAGATCCATTGACATCCAACTTCAGAAACTATGGTGGTGGTTGTCCAGAAAGAAGAAATGACATTGACAAATTGTGTGTTGCAGAGACATGGTGCCACGTTTCATGTAAAGGCTGCCTGCATTTTCTGTTACCAAGAGATACAGTAGCCTTGAAAAGCACTCTTGTAATCTTGTCACAAAGGTAGACTGTCTATATGCTGACTGAGAAGGTGAGAATTAAATTAACATTATTAACCCTTTGCACTCGCTTTTTTCTCGATTCCTTTATTCTAATGCTAACCATGTCGAGTCACACTCGACATCCGAGTGCAAAAGGTTAATAGTCACACTTAGTATATATCATTTATCATCTCTTTAAAATTTTACAACACCCCTATGTGGTGATATTTTTATCCCCACTTTACAAAGAAGAAAATCAAAGCACATAGAAGTTGCCCAAATTGTAGAACTAGTGAGCCTCAGAATCATGGTTTAATTCAGCTTTGTTTGACATTGGTACCCATTCCTGCACTAACATAATACTATGCTGCCTACCAGGGAAGGGTTACATCTATCTGTATTACTATAAATTTCATGATAATAATGTGCTTAGTAAAAGAATGCATGTGCCTATGCATGTACATTGTCTCTCTAAAAATAGGACATCTATACTAATAATAGGGTAATATGCAAATTGGTCAGGACACCGTCATGGTAATGACCAACCAGCAGGCTGCATGTGCAGCAGGCGCAGGTGGGCGGGGACTTGCAGCATCAGGAACGGGGGCAGGGGCCGGGGCCACGGAGAGAGGCTTCTCTGCTGCGACCCCGGCCGGGGGTCCGCAGGCCCACAGAGAGGCCCCTCCGCTGTGCGCCTGGCTGGGGGTCCGCAGGCCCACAGAGAGGCCCCTCCGCTGTGCGCCTGGCTGGGGGTCCGCAGGCCCACAGAGAGGCCCCTCCGCTGTGCGCCTGGCTGGGGGTCCGCAGGCCCACAGAGAGGCCCCTCCACTGTGCGCCTGGCTGGGGGTCCGCAGGCCCACAGAGAGGCCCCTCCACTGTGCGCCCGGCTGGGGGTCCGCAGGCCCGCAGAGAGGCCCCTCCGCTGTGCACCCGGCCGGGGGTCCGCAGGTACCAGGAGGTCCGCAGGACTCTGCCGCGACCTGGCCCGGGGAGTCTTGCAGGCCTCCCCCGGCTCCAGCCTACCTCTTTGGGGCAATTCATTGAGGAGCCCCGCATGGGTGGACGGGCCTACCTCTTTGGGGCTATGGATCGCGGGGCTCCCGCACTGGGATAGGGCACAAGCCAGGCAGGGGGACCCCTCGCCCTGCCCCGAATGCACGAATTTTGTGCACTGGGCCACTAGTTGGCTAATAATTGACATACCTATTATTGTTAGGAACATTATTGACTCCCCAGAAACCCTCCTTGTCACCACTGTCCCCAATCAAGAATAATAACTATACTGACTTCCAGGAGTATAGAGGCTTTTTATCTGTCCTTGAACTTTATATAAATGGAATTATAGAGTATATACTCTTGTGTCTGGCTGGTTTTGCTTAACATTATGTTTGTGAGATTTATCGTTATTTCTGCAATAGAATACTACATAGTAATGAGAATAAATAATCATGGTGTCCTATTATGTTTCATTACAGTTTATTTCTCCATGCTACTATTGATCATTTTGGTGGTATTCAGGTTCTGGCTATTATGAGTCCTGCTGCTATACCCACTCTAATAAATGTATTTTGGCAAATGTATGGACACATTTCTGTTGAATATATCACTAGGAGTGACATAGACATAAAAGGTACATATATTCAGTTTTGTGGTATTTTAAATGTTCTGTGAACTGTGGAGAGGAGACTATCATATTTCAATATCACTCAAGGAAATGTTATGGAAAAGAAAGGTGATAACGTGTTTTAGGAGTCTGTTATGTGCCAGACATTCTGCTGGATATTTTCCTGGCAGCTTTAAAATAGGGAGTGCTGTGGACTCTTGCTTCTGTCTTTCCTATGCCACCATTCCAAAAAAGCAGTCTCCAGGTTCAAGCCATGTTTGTTTTTTATTGTTTCCAGGTGGCCTCTTACTAACATTGTTGGGCAGGGAACTATGCCTTTCCCTGGATTGCTCTCCTAAACCCTGTATCCAAGCTGTTTCTCTGGCCACTGCCCCCTCTTCCCTATTGTCTTCAGCTCCTTCCAAATACTTACTGTTTACCCCTCTGTTTATCCACTATGGTTCCCTGATATTCAGAATAACAATATCTTTTTTTTTTTAATTTTTTTTTTTACTCCAGAGTGACTTTTAGTCCTGGTGTCTCAGAGGCCAAACGGCTGGAAAAATCCTCCACAGTGGTTCCCTTTATCTCATTCAAGGAACAGAAGTGTCCCATATTCTATCTCATCCCCATCTTCCTTTTTCCTAAATTCCTAAACTCTCTGAACCCCAAAGTGGCAGGACCTGGAGTGTGGTTGTTTGACAGACACACTGAACAAAATCAGTAGGAGTAAATGTGTGTGTGTGTGTGTGTGTGTGTGTGTGTGTGTTTTCACTCAAGCACATGACCTGTCCTGATTTACTAAATTTAAACACCTACAGAGGCTGTGACACCACAAGAGTCCTTGTGGACTATAGGTAGAGACCTGGTTGGTTGGTTGAATCATCATTTGACTTTAAGTCGGAGGCTTTGATGTTTGCTGATAGCTAACATCTGTCTTCTCTCAGTCAATGTCTGCTGGTCTTCTCATAGTCTTCACTTCTCCTACAAATCCTTTACTTAGATGACTTTCACATTCTACTGGGAATGGCCAGAGGCACACTTGGGTCTAGTTGACCCCAAGAGGAGAACCAAGCCTCATCAGAAGTGGGTGGGCAGGGGCTCTGGTTGTTGCTTATGCTCTCCCACTATGCTAGGAGATGTGTCCAGCTGGAGAAAATTTGGGACTAGACCAGAAATACAGCAAGCAAACACTTCCCATATGTGTGAGTCTGTCTCTACCCTGCATTTAATCATAGCCAGCCCACCCACCACCCTGCCACAGCTGACACATGCAAACCATTCACAGACAGCATCTGCCCCAGGCCGTTGTCCCAGCCGGGGTCCTCATTATAGCTGCTGCTGCTCTTGCACTTGCCTCCCTGGGACAGGAAGTCCTGAGTCCATAGGCACAGTTTCTGTTTGACCTCCTATTGTTAACTCCCTTCCTTGACTGAGTGGGCTTTGGCTTCTTTTGATTTTATCATCTCTCCCCACTGCTCTAATTTTGGCTCTCCTATAGCATCTTGACCCTGGGAATCCCACAAATTTGCCACCAAAACCACCACCCATCTCTACAACATCTAACCCAGGGGTGTTAGACAGTAGACTTCTTCTTTAATACCAGAACAAGAGACATTCGTTAAACAGAGCGTATACCATCATAGATGTCAAGGGGTATGAGCATGTGTCAGAAGATGCACTTGAAGCTATTTTACATAGTGCAATTTTAGTACTTATCATTAATACCATATGAGTTTTAAAAGATAATTTTAAAAAGTGACAGGGCATAGAGAAAGAATACTGGAATATGTTGAGTCTATAGTTCTGTCCGTATGCCTGTCACTGGATCTCAGTTTCTTAACCACTCACACACATTTATTATAATGGGTATTACTTAGGTCCTTTCTTAGTGTTTAAGGCAGAAATTCTTTGACTCTGTCTGCAGACAAAAGTAGTTATGCTTAAAAATCTAGGTTATCCTGTAAACTCTAGATTCTACTATAAATTTTGTGAATTCTCTTCTCAGTTTCCCTGGAATTCAAAAAGAATAAGACCAGTTTTCCAAGGTAATTACAAAGACTGTCCTAGTGATGGTGCCCCAAAGTTACAAAAGTTCTTACCCTGAGGTACTAGCTGCCCTGACATTCTTTTGTCAGGTTTTGTATTATTTTCTATATCTCCTCTTTAACCCAATTTTCTGTATTTTCTAGCGGAAATAGGACACAGTTCCTTTAAGTGTAACAACAATGATTTCCTTTATCATTCTATACTTTGGAACTTTTGCTTCAGGTGCTTTTAAATGAGCAGGCCCGAAATCTTGAAATTAAACTGCCAGTTATTAGAGATGATATTTCATGCCTCACATGGGGCGCACCTCCTTTTCATATTGCATTTGTGATAGACAGTTCTTTGCATGAATAATAGAATGGCCCTGAATGAATTCACGTCAGCTCTGCCTCAGGGAGAAACGCAAGGTGAGCTCCATGACTCCTACTAGTGTGATCCTTTGCCTGTTGACATTACTTTTAAACTTCTCTTCCGTAGGCTGCAGCCATGTGTATTAAATAAATGATAAACACCATTTCTCTCACAAGGCCAGCTTACCATTTGAGCTACAAAGGATGCTTTGCAGGTAGTTGAGAGGTTAATATCACTGAATTATTTATTTATTCTGGATAGTTTAAACATCCCTACTTTCTGCCTTTTTTCTAACCTTTCTAGTGACTGATTATGAGTGGGGGAATATATAATCTCCAACAAGGACAGATTACAAAGATTGTCTCTTATCTCTGGTAGAATTTAAAAAAATGAGTTCTTTCTTTATGGGAGAGAATTTCACATTTTTTTTCTTTCTACAAGAAAACAGTTGGGAGAACATAGAGAAGAAAAAAAGCAAAAGAAAAGAGAGGAGAACGTAGCAAGATATTCTACCACAATGGCAACCCTAAAGCTGGGCAGATATCCTGACACCTATGTTATATATTATGACCATCCCCTCCCCCATAGAACTATTATTCAGATAAAGGGTGGATAAATTGAGCAAGGGCATTCTTAAAGAGTAAATAAAAAGGAGAAGCAATGCAAAAAGGCATCCCTCATCTTGAGGAATGAAACTGCCAGGCAGCCGCTCCTACACAGCCTTATCACTCTTTCAAAGTCCTTCAAGAATCCTCAAATTTACAACTGCGAAATCATTGCACAGGTTCCTGCCTTTCTTTCAGGTCTCATTTCTATCATATCTTTATACTTTGTTATCTTTTCCTGTTAACCACCTCTTTAACTTTTACTATAATGAATGATAATGAACAAAGAAAAACCAAGCTAGGCTTGTTCACAGCTAAATCTTTTCATCCCACCTGTCATGTCAGCTTGGTGCCTCACTCAAAATGCACATCCCTGAAAGGACTTGTCTGAAGTTTAGAACTGCAGATTGGACCAGTTTAGCGCTCATGGTTCCTTATCTCTTTCATCTCTGAGTCCACTTATCTGACTTGAAGAAAATATGAGAACCTAGGTTCTGAGTAGGCCCTTCAAGTCTACAATGTTCTGGAGCCCACCCCTGAATGAACTTTTCTGGCACACAGAAGTTCTGAGGGGGCTGTATGTACATGAACAACCTGAATTTCTCTAGAAAGTAGCTGTCAAATTTTTTGCTCTGGCGGAAAAGAAACCCTGAAAATAGTCTAAAAGGCTGATGCTATGTCTTTAGATGTCAGAGTTTGAACTCATGCAAGCAGCTGAGGTTCTTTCGACTGCAGTTGACCATACCTATTTTTTCACCCGCCCACAGTATATCCTCTTTTCTAGCTAGCTTCCCTCTGAGAGCAGAGTGGAGACAAGGCAAATAGAAGTCAAGGTATTGGCCTTCATTTTGTACCTCACAGTCAGCTCTGTTCCAAGTAATTTGGCCTAAATTATTCGACAAACTAATGTATCTTCCTTGGTTCCCTTCCTCAATGACATCTCTGAGTTTATCCAGTGCCAAAACATCAAAGGTACCTTTGATAATGGTCTCTAATTCATCATTCACTGCATTTAATTCATTAAAAAGATTCTCACATCTGTTTATTTGTCTCAATTACAACTGCTGAAATTCCATTCTTGTCTTGACTTTTTGCTTAATAAAGTCAGGTCTCTACAGCCCTGAGTCAAACTAGCCGGCTCACCTCCAGTTTTCCTCCCACATTGCAGTGCTATGTGCTAGAAGGGGGAGTGACTTAATGGAAGGTTTAATCTGGGCCGTCACTGTGGTGGTTGTTTTGCATAGTCCGTTTTACTTAATTCTTACATTATCTCTTTAAGGTAGGTATTGATAATTTGATTTTTACCAATGTTGAAATAAAGGCCTATAAAGCTTAAGACAATTACTTCAAGTATCGAAAAGCTAGAAACTAGTGGAGCAAGGATGGAAACCAATATCTGGTTCACCTCAGATTTTATAGAATTTGTATAATAGCCTGCTATCTCTCAATAATATATAACTGAATGGATAAGTAAGATACTGAGTGAATGAATGTATGAATTTACGCATGAATATATGAAAGAGGACTTATGTCCTTTTGCAAGTAGGGGACTGTGGTCTGTTAAGTGCTATTTTATAGTAATTGATGTGGATATTTAATCTTTGAGTCTGAAACAGTTCTTCCACCTGTACACTCCACAGTCCACATTCTTACTTAGGACAGCAAAGCACAACTTAATAAGCTAGTATTGAAAGAATTCTGATTGGGAGCGTATTAATGCTTCCTTCAATTAGTTTCCTCCAGAGTTAATCCCATTTACTTTTCCTGTTTGGGCAACCAGCTGTTTGAGGTTGCCGGGCAACCAAGAGCTGAAGGGAGGGGGGCTGGGGAGAGAATGGAGACCCAGAAGCTTTAACCAAGGTGAATATTAAATGAGAATCAAATGTCAGAGAGACTTTATTTTAGGGAACAAACAGATCATTCCAAAGTGAACATTAGAAAGGTGAACTAAATTCAGTACAGAACATTTGTTTTCACTATTTATATTCTTAGCATAATCTAATTTTTCTTCTGATGCTGTGTGGCAACAAAGAGCCCAGGGGATTAGATTTTGAGTGAAAGGAAAAAAGTGTGGCTTCGGGGAAAGCAAAAGTGGTCATGAAATGGCAGCTTTCCTCTGGGGTGACTATTGTTTCTATAGAAGAGGATTAAACAGTGGAGTGTGTTTAATCCTGCAGAAACTTCAGAAACACAAAGCAGGGGGCCAGAGCTTATAGGAAATACTAATATTGTCGAGATGTAAGTAAGTAAGTAAGTAAGTAACTAAATAAATACTTTCTCAGGTCAGGGGTTGGGGGAAATCAGGGCATTATATACAGATACTAAAGGTAAGAGAGGAAATGGAATGCAGGCATTCATGCCCCAGTCCCATAATTCTAGATACCAATCCCTCTCCATGTCAATGCTCGGAGTGTTGATGGTGGCAGGCTGATCCTTAGAAGGTGGGCCAGACCTGAATAGCTTTATCCTGGAATAAAATAAGTGCCTGGGAAAGACAGTCTCCTCTCAGACACATTGGTTGAGTGTAGAAGGGAAGGGTAGTGCAATAAACTAAAAGTAAAGAAAAATCTTCTGGTGATCTTGGGTAAGAAATGTCTTCTTTTTAGAGCCCCTGCAATATGTCTGCAGCATGCTGCCTGTTTGACAGAGGTATTTTTCACCTAAGAAATACAAGGATACATTCACATCTCTGGTTAAGGCCGATACATAACAGAAGTTGCAGGAATTGCTGCAAAGATTTTAACTAAAGCTAAAATTCTAAAGCCCACCAGGGTCATTATGTAACCTTTGGCATGTCAAGCACTAATCCAGATATGAAAACAATGAAACATTATTTTTCCTGAAAATAAAATGAGAATGTTTCAATTAACTTCCAGTAACATATTCTCAAAAGGCAATTACTTCTACAATTTCCATGGGAATATAACTGAAATGAAAGAGGGAGAGAGAGATTGAGAGTCTGAAAGATTAAGAATTGTCCAATTCTAGCCATAGCTGTTTTGATTCAGTGGATAGAGCGTCGGCCTGCGGACTGAAGGGTCCCAGGTTTGATTCCAGTCAAGGGCACATGCCAGAGTTGAGGGCTGATCCCCAGTGTGGGGCCTGCAGGAGGCAGCCAATCAATGGTTATCTCTCATCATTTATGTTTCTATCTCTCTCTCCCTCTCTCTTCTGCTCTGAAATCAATAAAGATATTTAAAAAAAAAAGAATTGTCCAGTTCTATGTAAATAGAATAATGTATTGGTTGAAATATAAACTATATGTCTTTTAATTAAGTAATGATAAGTATTTTAAAATGTTCACAGCTTTATGAATTACTACTTTCCATTAGTTCTCTTTTTTTTCTAATAGATATAGCCAATATGTGGGACCAGAAACACACACACACACACACACACACACACACACACACACACTTGAATACAGAGTAAGAAAACCATTTATTGCATGAGGTGATTTGTAAGGAATTTTTAGCCAAAATAACAAGAGTTTTGTTATTCAGCACCCTCTATACTGATGTGAAAACATCCCTCTTTCATTGTAATTAATTTCTCTGTTTCAATGTATACCCCAGCTAGTCTGGGTGTTCTGCTGGGTTTCTCACAGCCTTGGGAGAAAGGTTCACAGCATAATATTTTTCTTCATATAAAGCACAATCATTTACCATCAGAAATATTTTCTTGGTGCCACATTAATAAAGGTGCTCCCTCAAAACAGTAAATTCAAAAGACATAATCTATATGTTCATTGCAGCATTATTTACAATAGCCAAGATATGGAAGCAACCTAACTGTCCATCAATAGATGACTGGATAAAGAAGAAGTGGTGTGTATATACAATGGAATATGTCTCAGCCATAAAAAATGAATAAAACCTTGCCATCTGCAACAATATGGGTGGATATACAGGGTATTGTGCTGAGTAAAATAAGTCAGACAGAAAGACAAATGCCATATGATTTTATTTATATGTGGAATTAAAAAAAATAAGCAAGAAATAGACTCATAGATATAGAGGACATTTGGACATACAAATTAAGAGTACAAATGGATAGTTATAGAATAGTCATGGGTAATAAACTACATCATAAGGAATATAGCCAATAATATTGTGATAACTATAAATGGTGTCCAATGGATACTAGATTTATTGGGATAATCACTTTTAAGTTATATAAATGTCTAATCACTGGGTTGTACATCAGAAACTAATATAATATTATATATCAACTATAATTAAAAAATTAAAAATTATCTTAAAACACACACACTAATACCATCTCAATTCAAGTTGAAAAAACATGTTTTTAAAAAGCTAAATAAAATTTTAAACCATAATAAAAATGAAAAAATTGGCAAAGGACTTAAATATAATTTATCCAAACAAAATTTACAAATGACCAACAAGTACATATAAAGGTATTAAATATTGTTAATCATTAGGGAGATGCAAAACCACCCATTTCATCCCAATTAGGATGGCTATAATAAAAAAGAAAAAGAAAAAATCAAATGTTGACAAGAATATGGAAGAATTGGAAACTGATGCACTGCTGGTGGAAATATGAAATGGTATGGCTGTTGGGGAAAACAGTATGGAGTTCCTCAAAAAGTTAATACAGAATTATGTGATCTAGCAACTCCACTTTTAGCTATAGACCCAAAAGAATTGAAAGCAAAGACTTGAACAGATTCTTGCACAGGAGTGTTTATAGTGCCATTATTCACAGTAACCAAAGGGTCCATCAACGGATGATACATGTGGTATATTAATTTAATGGGATATTATTCAGCTTTAAAAAGTAATGACATGTTCATGCTACAACATGGATGAACCTTAAATACATTATGCTAAGTGAAATAAGTCAGATAAAAAATGACAAATATTGTATGGTTCCACCTATATGAAGTACTTAGAATAGGCAACTGATACAGACAGAAAGTAGAATTGGGGTTACCAGGGGCTGGGAGGGATTGTCTAATGTGCACAAGTTTCTGATGGAGAACATAAAACATTTCTGGAAACAGATGGTGGTGATGGTTACAAAATATTGAGCATGTAGTTAATGCTAGTGAATTGTACACTCACACTGATTAAAATGACAAAATTTATGTTATGCATATTTTATTATATTGAAAACTTAAAAATAAAATTAAAAAAATTAAAAGAGGTGCTCTGTAAAACTTTAGATGAAAACATACCACAAGTTGTAGAATCATTGAATGTTAGAGTGATGATTCATTATTTTCCTATGTCCTTGTCAACATGTCATGTTTAAAAGTCATGACATTATGAGTGATTTTTTTAATATATGCATAGGACCTATAAGCACAAAATTGGTCAATTGCCTTTTGTTATTTATAAGCTTAAGCAGTTTCTCCACCTAGGTAGTATTTATCCTCAATGTTGGGAGGAGAAATTTGGAAGGAACTGACTCCTGGAAATAGGACACTTACTATACCCCGTTTTCCCCCATTTTCACAGTTCAGAATAAAATCCCTATAGGAATCAATCAATACTTGTAAAGCTAAACAAAAGAAAGTTTACCAGGTTATGCAGTCTGAGTGGTGATCTGCAGGGTTTTCTGAAGCCAGAGATCCTTGAATTTACTTAATTATCATTACTTGTTGACCCATAAGAAATAGGCCAGTATGGTTCCCTGAGACTAACATTGGTTTTCCATTGGTCTCTTTGGCATTCAAATCCAAACTTTATGGATCCAGATGCCTATGGTGGTAGATTCACCAGTCTTGGCCATGGTCCCATTTGGGACCCAGGAGGCTAGAGAAACCTCACAGTCTTTTTATATTTTATATTTTATGGAAGTATCTAGTAGTAGATATGTTACTGTTTTCAATGATTCACTCTCTGGTTTCAATGTGTAAGAGGATTACACATTCCTACCTTTATTGACTTGAGGGTTGGAGAAATTACTTGCTTTAGTCAGTGGAATGTGAATATGTGTAACCCACACCACTTCTATACAGAAGCTTTTAGAGGCATCATGCATTTCTGCCACCACTTTTGCTCTTTCCCTTGCATGTTTCAGATTTGGGTGGTTTCTTCCATTCTAGAATGAGAAGGAAGGTAGAATAGAGCCATAGCCAGCCTGTGTCCAACTTGTAACATGAATGAGATGTAGACCTGTATTTTGGTAAGCCACTGAGATGTGGAGATTGTTTGTTAGTAAAGCAAAGCTGACTAATACAGATGTTTACCTTAAATTATCCTCCCTTAGCTCTTTCTAAAATAGCCAGGGAGTTATTTTGGCTTTTTTCTCCAAAATTATGTCAACCTCCTTAAAATATTTATTGTGATCTCAGAGGCTTCTGGTCACAATAATGTAAATAAATTAATGAGTTGAAATAAATTACTTAAACGATTGAACACTTTCTTTAAGTCAAGTACTATAGATGCAAAACAGATAAGACATGGTGCCTGTCCTCCTGGAGAGGAGAGGCAGTGAAGATAATAATAATAATAATAATAATAATAATAATAATAATAATGCAACAATGATACTCCTTAAAGTGGAGACATGTTCAGGAAATTATGACAGTCCATTTATTCACTTAACAATGTGTCCAGTACTTTATTAATCCTTCCTTATTCTTCACCTATAGTTTCAAGCTCTGCAAATAAAAGGATACATTTAAGCCTAAGGTGGCCTCACAGACTTCTCTAGCTCTTGACTATCCTCTCCCCTCAACTCTTTTCTCTCACATACCACATCTAGTCCTTTAAAAAATCTTCACACTATCGTCAATAGATATTCAGAATCTGGTCACCTGTCAGTCGCCACCTCCACCTACTACCACCTGGTTCAAGCTAACAACATCTCTTACTTCAACTATTATTAAAAGCACTCCTAAATGATCTCTTTGCCTTCAGTCTTATCTGCCTCCATCCCACCCATCCCCCCACACACACCCCAGCAAATTCCCACAAAGTGACTAGTGGGGGATTTATCAAGCATGAGTTAGACCAAATTACTCCTTATATTACAGAACCTTCTATCAGCTCTTGTACCAATCAAAAGAAAGCCAAAGTCCTCTCAATTGCTTACCAGGACCTCTATGTTTTCCTACCTGCACCTCTGCCTCTATTCTTAAAGCTTCTACTGCAATTTTCCCTCACCCCACCTGCCTCACCCCTGCTCTTTGCTGCTCTGTCATATACCAGGCAGTCTCCTGTCCCCAAGGATTTCTCAGTTCTGTTCCTTCTTGTTAGCTTGTTCCTTCCCTACATATGTCTCTCTCT